>NC_091291.1:52196472-53396472 GCF_032444005.1 Ranitomeya imitator
TTCGAGCAGGGGAGATGCACAGGCGCAGCCAGCTAACCAATGATGTCAAAAGACGGGCAGCGCTAACAAGGGTGGTGCTGCGTGTCATTACAAAGGAAAGTCACACCTCAGGGACATTGTAATGGTCTGTAATGAGACACATTTTGTACGTGTTGAGTTCCACGTGGGCAAGGAGAAAAAGTCAGCCACCTCGTACAAATGCAGCAGTACTGCTGTACAAGGTGGCTGTTATACATAGAAACACCTGTGGGTGGGGGGCAGGCTCCCTTCAATTTCAGTTCATGTGCCTGCGTGGCGTTTGCAGGTCACGTTGCAAGCTACACAGCAGGGGAACAGCTGGCGTTGCTGAACCCCACTGACACATTGACTGGTGTTTTTCTCTGTGCAGATTGCATGTCCGGGCAAAAACTAGCGGTGTTAGAGCCCAGGGTCAGCAGGAGGAGGAGGAGAGGAGCAAAGTGTAGGCCGAAGCCTGCACTGGTGGCAGCTTTTGGTCGGTTGTGCCAGCGTGGCTTGTGCTGGACACGATGCCGGCTACACAGCGGGGGAACAGCTGGCGGTGCTGAACCCCACTAACACATTGGCTGGTGTTTTTCTCTGTGCAGCTAGCATTTCCGGGCAAAAACTAGCGTTGTTTGAGCCCAGGGTCAGCAGGAGGAGTAGAGGAGCAGAGTGTAGGCCGAAGCCTAGTTGAACCAATTTCAAAGGTTACCTTTAACCCCCCCCCTCAGGTGTTGCAAGGTACAAGAGCCACACCTTGAACAGCATTAATGATGCACAAGTCAAAGGTTGCTCTATTTAATTTTGCTCCTTGCACACGCTGAATTAAACACGTACACTATTTAGCCCATTATACTGTCAAACAGTTGTGGAGGCGTGACTTGTCTTTTTAACGAGACGCAGCACAGGTGTCAAAATTTGCACCTAGGTACTGGGCGCAGATTCCTGAGCGTTGTTATTTGCTGTACAGGAGTCTGCGCTCTTGTGTTATCCCTTGGCAATACCCTGTTAGTGCAGGCCGTCTCATGACCTCATTTCATGTTGGCCGGTGCGGTTAACGATGGCCATAAATCCCAGACCCACAGTGGCTTTTCCTAAAGTCACACTGCGGTGCTGGGATTCGTGGCCTTGTGCAGTAAATATGATCGCCGCTCACACATGTCCTTACACCTGCTTCAGACTGGGCGGCCTCAGCTGATCCCTTATCGCATGCCGCGGCCATGAGGCCGCACAGTCAGAAGAAGGCGGAAGGAGGGGAGTGAAAACAGGGGAACATATGCACTGCTCGTGCCCATCAATCACACCCTCGCAGTCAAAATATATGAGACAACGGGGGGCGTTGTGTCGGACAGGGGGGACGCACAGGCACAGCCAGCCAACCAATGATGTCAGGAGACGGGCAGCGCTAACAATGGGGGTGCTGCGTGTCATTAAAAAGGAAAGTCACACCTCAGGGACATTGTAATGGTCTGTAATGAGACACATTTTGTACTTGTTGAGTTCCACGTGTGCAAGGAGAAAAAGTCAGCCACCTTGTACAAATGCAGCAGTACTGCTGTACAAGGTGGCTGTTATACATAGAAACACCTGTGGGTGGGGGGCAGGCTCCCTTCAATTTCAGTTCATGTGCCTGCGTGGCGTTTGCAGGTCACGTTGCAAGCTACACAGCAGGGGAACAGCTGGCGTTGCTGAACCCCACTGACACATTGACTGGTGTTTTTCTCTGTGCAGATTGCATGTCCGGGCAAAAACTAGCGGTGTTAGAGCCCAGGGTCAGCAGGAGGAGGAGGAGAGGAGCAAAGTGTAGGCCGCAGCCTGCACTGGTGGCAGCTTTTGTTCTGTTGTGCCAGCGTGGCTTGTGCTGGACACGTTGCCGACTACACAGCGGGGGAACAGCTGGCGGTGCTGAACCCCACTAACACATTGGCTGGTGTTTTTCTCTGTGCAGCTAGCATTTCCGGGCAGAAACTGGCGTTGTTTGAGCCCAGGGTCAGCAGGAGGAGTAGAGGAGCAGAGTGTAGGCCGAAGCCTAGTTGAACCAATTTCAAAGGTTACCTTTAACCCCCCCCTCAGGTGTTGCAAGGTACAAGAGCCACACCTTGAACAGCATTAATGATGCACAAGTCAAAGGTTGCTCTATTTAATTTTGCTCCTTGCACACGCTGAATTAAACACGTACACTATTTAGCCCATTATACTGTCAAACAGTTGTGGAGGCGTGACTTGTCTTTTTAACGAGACGCAGCACAGGTGTCAAAATTTGCACCTAGGTACTGGGCGCAGATTCCTGAGCGTTGTTATTTGCTGTACAGGAGTCTGCGCTCTTGTGTTATCCCTTGGCAATACCCTGTTAGTGCAGGCCGTCTCATGACCTCATTTCATGTTGGCCGGTGCGGTTAACGATGGCCATAAATCCCAGACCCACAGTGGCTTTTCCTAAAGTCACACTGCGGTGCTGGGATTCGTGGCCTTGTGCAGTAAATATGATCGCCGCTCACACATGTCCTTACACCTGCTTCAGACTGGGCGGCCTCAGCTGATCCCTTATCGCATGCCGCGGCCATGAGGCCGCACAGTCAGAAGAAGGCGGAAGGAGGGGAGTGAAAACAGGGGAACATATGCACTGCTCGTGCCCATCAATCACACCCTCGCAGTCAAAATATATGAGACAACGGGGGGCGTTGTGTCGGGCAGGGGGGACGCACAGGCACAGCCAGCCAACCAATGATGTCAGGAGACGGGCAGCGCTAACAATGGGGGTGCTGCGTGTCATTACAAAGGAAAGTCACACCTCAGGGACATTGTAATGGTCTCTAATGAGACACATTTTGTACGTGTTGAGTTCCACGTGGGCAAGGAGAAAAAGTCAGCCACCTCGTACAAATGCAGCAGTACTGCTGTACAAGGTGGCTGATATACATAGAAACACCTGTGGGTGGGGGGCAGGCTCCCTTCAATTTCAGTTCATGTGCCTGCGTGGCGTTTGCAGGTCACGTTGCAAGCTACACAGCAGGGGAACAGCTGGCGTTGCTGAACCCCACTAACACATTGGCTGGTGTTTTTCTCTGTGCAGCTAGCATGTCCGGGCAGAAACTGGCGTTGTTTGAGCCCAGGGTCAGCAGGAGGAGGAGGAGAGGAGCAAAGTGTAGGCCGCAGCCTGCACTGGTGGCAGCTTTTGTTCTGTTGTGCCAGCGTGGCTTGTGCTGGACACGTTGCCGACTACACAGCAGGGGAACAGCTGGCGGTGCTGAACCCCACTAACACATTGGCTGGTGTTTTTCTCTGTGCAGCTAGCATTTCCGGGCAGAAACTGGCGTTGTTTGAGCCCAGGGTCAGCAGGAGGAGTAGAGGAGCAGAGTGTAGGCCGAAGCCTAGTTGAACCAATTTCAAAGGTTACCTTTAACCCCCCCCTCAGGTGTTGCAAGGTACAAGAGCCACACCTTGAACAGCATTAATGATGCACAAGTCAAAGGTTGCTCTATTTAATTTTGCTCCTTGCACACGCTGAATTAAACACGTACACTATTTAGCCCATTATACTGTCAAACAGTTGTGGAGGCGTGACTTGTCTTTTTAACGAGACGCAGCACAGGTGTCAAAATTTGCACCTAGGTACTGGGCGCAGATTCCTGAGCGTTGTTATTTGCTGTACAGGAGTCTGCGCTCTTGTGTTATCCCTTGGCAATACCCTGTTAGTGCAGGCCGTCTCATGACCTCATTTCATGTTGGCCGGTGCGGTTAACGATGGCCATAAATCCCAGACCCACAGTGGCTTTTCCTAAAGTCACACTGCGGTGCTGGGATTCGTGGCCTTGTGCAGTAAATATGATCGCCGCTCACACATGTCCTTACACCTGCTTCAGACTGGGCGGCCTCAGCTGATCCCTTATCGCATGCCGCGGCCATGAGGCCGCACAGTCAGAAGAAGGCGGAAGGAGGGGAGTGAAAACAGGGGAACATATGCACTGCTCGTGCCCATCAATCACACCCTCGCAGTCAAAATATATGAGACAACGGGGGGCGTTGTGTCGGGCAGGGGGGACGCACAGGCACAGCCAGCCAACCAATGATGTCAGGAGACGGGCAGCGCTAACAATGGGGGTGCTGCGTGTCATTACAAAGGAAAGTCACACCTCAGGGACATTGTAATGGTCTCTAATGAGACACATTTTGTACGTGTTGAGTTCCACGTGGGCAAGGAGAAAAAGTCAGCCACCTCGTACAAATGCAGCAGTACTGCTGTACAAGGTGGCTGATATACATAGAAACACCTGTGGGTGGGGGGCAGGCTCCCTTCAATTTCAGTTCATGTGCCTGCGTGGCGTTTGCAGGTCACGTTGCAAGCTACACAGCAGGGGAACAGCTGGCGTTGCTGAACCCCACTAACACATTGGCTGGTGTTTTTCTCTGTGCAGCTAGCATGTCCGGGCAGAAACTGGCGTTGTTTGAGCCCAGGGTCAGCAGGAGGAGGAGAGGAGCAAAGTGTAGGCCGAAGCCTGCACTGGTGGCAGCTTTTGGTCGGTTGTGCCAGCGTGGCTTGTGCTGGACACGTTGCCGACTACACAGCAGGGGAACAGCTGGCGGTGCTGAACCCCACTAACACATTGGCTGGTGTTTTTCTCTGTGCAGCTAGCATTTCCGGGCAAAAACTAGCGGTGTTTGAGCCCAGGGTCAGCAGGAGGAGTAGAGGAGCAGAGTGTAGGCCGAAGCCTAGTTGAACCAATTTCAAAGGTTACCTTTAACCCCCCCCTCAGGTGTTGCAAGGTACAAGAGCCACACCTTGTGCAGCATTAATGCTGCACAAGTAAAAGGTTGCTCTATTTGTTTTGCTCCTTGCACACGCTGACTAAAACACGTACACTATTTAGCCCATTATACTGTCAAACAGTTGTGGAGGCGTGACTTGTCTTTTTAACGAGACGGAGCACAGGTGTCAAAATTTGCACCTAGGTACTGGGCGCAGATTCCTGAGCGTTCTTATTTGCTGTACAGGAGTCTGCGCTATTGTGATCCCTTGGCCATGCGCTGTGAGCGCTTCCTGTCTTCTGACCTCATTTCATGTCGGCCGTTGCGGTTAGCGATGGACATGAATCCCAGACCCACAGTGTGTTTTTAAAAAATCACACTGCGGTGCTGGGATTCGTGCCCTGGTGCACTAAATATGTTTGCCGCTCACACATGTCCTTACACCTGCTTCAGACTGGGCGGCCTCATCTGATCCCTTATCGCCTGCCGCGGCCATGAGGACACCCAGTCTGAAGAAGGCGGAAGGAGATGAGTGAACACAGGCAAACATATGCACTGCACATGCCCATCAATCACACCCTCGCTGTCCAAAAAAATAAGACACCGAGGGCCGTTGTTTCGAGCAGGGGAGATGCACAGGCGCAGCCAGCTAACCAATGATGTCAAAAGACGGGCAGCGCTAACAAGGGTGGTGCTGCGTGTCATTACAAAGGAAAGTCACACCTCAGGGACATTGTAATGGTCTCTAATGAGACACATTTTGTACGTGTTGAGTTCCACGTGGGCAAGGAGAAACAGTCAGCCACCTCGTACAAATGCAGCAGTACTGCTGTACAAGGTGGCTGATATACATAGAAACACCTGTGGGTGGGGGGCAGGCTCCCTTCAATTTCAGTTCATGTGCCTGCGTGGCGTTTGCAGGTCACGTTGCAAGCTACACAGCAGGGGAACAGCTGGCGTTGCTGAACCCCACTGACACATTGACTGGTGTTTTTCTCTGTGCAGATTGCATGTCCGGGCAAAAACTAGCGGTGTTAGAGCCCAGGGTCAGCAGGAGGAGGAGGAGAGGAGCAAAGTGTAGGCCGAAGCCTGCACTGGTGGCAGCTTTTGGTCGGTTGTGCCAGCGTGGCTTGTGCTGGACACGATGCCGGCTACACAGCGGGGGAACAGCAGGCGGTGCTGAACCCCACTAACACATTGGCTGGTGTTTTTCTCTGTGCAGCTAGCATGTCCGGGCAGAAACTGGCGTTGTTTGAGCCCAGGGTCAGCAGGAGGAGGAGAGGAGCAAAGTGTAGGCCGAAGCCTGCACTGGTGGCAGCTTTTGGTCGGTTGTGCCAGCGTGGCTTGTGCTGGACACGTTGCCGACTACACAGCAGGGGAACAGCTGGCGGTGCTGAACCCCACTAACACATTGGCTGGTGTTTTTCTCTGTGCAGCTAGCATTTCCGGGCAAAAACTAGTGGTGTTTGAGCCCAGGGTCAGCAGGAGGAGTAGAGAAGCAGAGTGTAGGCCGAAGCCTAGTTGAACCAATTTCAAAGGTTACCTTTAACCCCCCCCTCAGGTGTTGCAAGGTACAAGAGCCACACCTTGTGCAGCATTAATGCTGCACAAGTAAAAGGTTGCTCTATTTGTTTTGCTCCTTGCACACGCTGACTAAAACACGTACACTATTTAGCCCATTATACTGTCAAACAGTTGTGGAGGCGTGACTTGTCTTTTTAACGAGACGCAGCACAGGTGTAAAAATTTGCACCTAGGTACTGGGCGCAGATTCCTGAGCGTTGTTATTTGCTGTACAGGAGTCTGCGCTATTGTGATCCCTTGGCCATGCGCTGTGAGCGCTTCCTGTCTTCTGACCTCATTTCATGTCGGCCGTTGCGGTTAGCGATGGACATGAATCCCAGACCCACAGTGTGTTTTCAAAAAATCACACTGCGTGGCTGGGATTCGTGGCCTTGTGCAGTAAATAGGTTGGCCGCTTACACATGTCCTTACACCTGCTCCAGACTGGGCGGCCTCAGCTGATCCCTTATCGCCTACCACGGCCAGGAGGCCGCACAGTCTGAAGAAGGCGGAAGGAGATGAGTTAAGACAGGCGAACATATGCACTGCTCGTGCCCATAAACCACACCCTCGCTGACAAAATAAATATGACAACGAGGGGCGTTGTTTCTAGCAGGGCGGATGCACAGGCGCAGCCAGCTAACCATGATGACAAAAGACGGGAAACGCTACCAAGGGGGGTGCTGCGTATCATTACAAAGGAAAGTCACACCTCAGGGACAGTGGAATGGTCTCAATGAGACACATTTTGTACGTGTTGAGTTCCACGTGGGCAAGGAGAAAAAGTCAGCCACCTTGTACAAATGCAGCAGTACTGCTGTACTAGGTGGCTGTTATACATAGAAACACCTGGGGGGGTGGGGCCAGGTTCCCTTTTAATTTCAGTTCCTGTGCCTGCATGGCGTTTGCAGGTCACGTTGCCGGCTACACAGCAGGGGAACAGCTGGCGTTGCTGAACCCCACTAACACATTGGCTGGTGTTTTTCTCTGTGCAGCTAGCACTTCCGGGCAAAAACTAGCGGTGTTTGAGCCCAGGGTCAGCAGGAGGAGGAGAGGAGCAGAGTGTAGGCCGAAGCCTGCACTGGTGGCAGCTTTTGTTCTGTTGTGCCAGCGTGGCTTGTGCTGGACACGTTGCCGACTACACAGCAGGGGAACAGCTGGCGGTGCTGAACCCCACTGACACATCACCTAGTGTTTTTTTCTGTGTAGACAACACTTCCAGGTGGCAACTGACAGTGTTGAAACCCAGGGAATCAAAGAGGAGCAGAGTGTAGGCCGAAGCCTGCAGTGGAGCAAGTTGAAAGGGAACCTTTAACCCCCCCCCCCAGGCATTTGTTGCTGAAAGAGCCATCTTGTACAGCAGTAATACTGCACATGGAAAATGGTGGCTCCGAAAATTATGCTCCTTGCAAACGCTGAAGTACACACTCATATAATGTGTCCCCTCACACCGTCAAACCATCCCGGAAGTGGGACTTTCCTTTGTAATGTGACACAGCACAGCCGTCATTCCAACCCCCTTGGTGCCGGGCACCACCTCCTCAACGTTGTTTGGTTCTGTCACGGAGCCCGCACTGTAATGTTATCCCTTGGCCATGCACAGTTAGCGGTGCCCGTCTTCTGACATCATGTAGGTGTCAGGCTGGCAGTGCCTGTGCGTCCAAGCTGCCCGAGATCCAACCTTGCAGTGTCATCTAATGTAGTCCCACTGCGGGCCAGGGATCCATGGGCATGCGCAGTGCATATCATCGCCTCTCACTCACCTCCTTCCTGCTTCTTCAGACTGTGCGGCGTCACGGCCGTGGCATGCTATTAGGGATCAGCTGACGCCGCCTAGTCTGAAGAAGCGTGAAGAAGGGGAGTGAGAGGCTAGTATATGCACTGCGCATGGCCATGGATACCAGGCCCACTGTGGGATCACATTAGACGACACTGCGAGGTGTGATTTCGGGCAGCGTGGACGCACAGGCGCAGCCAGGACGACAACAAATGATGTCAGAGGACGGGCAGCGCAAACTGTGCATGGCCAAGGGATAACATAACAGCGCAGGGTCCATGACGGAATCAAACAACGCTAAGGAGGCAGCGCACGGTGCCAAGGGGGTAGCAATGACGGCTGTGCTGTGTCACATTACAAAGGAAAGTCCCACCTCCGGGACGGTTGGACGGTGTGAGGGGACACATTACATGAGTGTGTAGTTCAGCGTTTGCAAGGAGCATAATTTCAAGAGCGACCTTTCCCTTGTGCAGTATTAGTGCTGCACATGGTGGCTCTTTCAGTAACAAACGCCTAGGGGGGGGGGGGGACAGGTCCCCTTACATTTTAGTTGTGCCAGCGTGGCGGTCGCATGACACGTTGCCGGATACACAGCTGGGGATCAGCTGACGTTACTGAACCCCAATAACAGAGGAGCGACTGTTGACTGTGCACACAGCACTTCCAGGCACCAACTGGCGGTGTTAGAGCCCAGGGACAGCAGGAGGAGCAGATTGGAGGTATTGCCGCACACACAGCTGGGGATCAGCTGACGTTACTGAACCCCAATAACAGAGGAGCGACTGTTGACTGTGCACACAGCACTTCCAGGCACCAACTGGCGGTGTTAGAGCCCAGGGACAGCAGGAGGAGCAGAGGAACAGAGTGTAGGCCGAAGCCTGATTGGAGCAAGTTGAAAGGAAACCTTTAACCCCCCCCCCCAAGACGTTTGTAGCTGAAAGAGCCATGTTGTGCAGCACTAAGGATGCAAAAGGAAAAGGTTGCTCTTTTAATTATGCTCCTTGCAAACACCGAAGTAAACACTAAAAATGTGTCCCTTTATACCGTTAAACCGTTCCGGAGGTGCGAATTTCCTTCGTAATGGGACACAGCACAGCTGTCATTCCTATCCCCTTGATGCCGTGCGCTGCCTCCTCAGCGTTGTTTTAAGCTGCCACGGAGCCTGCGCTGTTCTGTTAGCCCTTGGCCATGCCCAATTAGCGCTGCCTGTCTTCTGACATAATTTGGTGTCAGGCTGTCAGTGCCTGTGCGTCCACGCTGCTCCAGATCCCACCTCGCAGTCTCATCTAACGTAATCCCACTGCGGGCCTTGGAACCATGGGCATGCACAGTGCATAACCTCGACTCTCACTCCCCTCCTTCCCTCTTCTTCAGACTGTGCGGTGTCACGGCCGTGGCATGCTAGGGATCAGCTGACGGCGCACAGTCTAAAGAAGGCGGAGGGAAATGAGCGAGAGCCCGAGGGGAAGATATGCACTGCGCATGCCCATGGATCCCAGGCCCGCAGTGTGACTCAATCAGAAGACACTGCGAGGCGGGATCTCGGGCAGCGCGGCCGCACAGGCGCAGCCAGCCTGACACCAAATTATGTCAGAAGACAGGCAGCGCAAATAGGGCATGCCCAAGGGATAACAGAACAGCGCAGGCTCCGTGACAGCTTAAAACAACGCTGAGGAGGCAGCGCATGGCACCAAGGGGGTAGGAATGACGGCTGTGCTGCGTCACATTACGAAGGAAAGTCCCAGCTCCGGGACGGTATAACGGTATCAGTGAACACATTTTATAAGTGTTAAGTTCTGCGTGTGCAAAGAGCTAAAAAAAAAGAGCTACCTTTTCCTTGTGCAGCATTACTGCTGCACAAGATGGCTCTTTCAGTAACAAACGACGGGGGGGGGGGGACAGGTTCCCTTACATTTAGGTTGTTGTGCCAGCGTGGCGGTCGCAGGACACATTGCCGGCTACACAGCTGGGGATCAGCTGACGTTACTGAAACCCAATAACACTGGGTCGTATGTTTTTACTGTGCAGCCTGCACTTCTGAGCCGCAACTGGCGGTGTTGGAGCCCAGGAATAGCAGTTCAGGTGGTAGAAAGATGAACACAGCAGGAGACCTGGATGACACCCAATTACTTAATCAGGCAGAGGAGTGGCAAATTCCTGCGAGATCCAGGCCTGGTTCATTTTCAGGAAAGTAAGCCGGTCAACGTTATCGGAGGATAGTCGCATGCGACGGTCTGTTAGTACACCACCTGCGGCACTAAAGACACGTTCCGATAAGACACTAGCCGCAGGGCAAGCCAGCACCTCCAATGCATACTGGCTTAGCTCTGGCCATGTATCCAGCTTAGAGACCCAAAACTTGAACGGGGAAGAGCCGTCTGGGAGTACAGTAAGAGGGCAAGCCATGTAGTCTGTCACCATCTGACGGAACCGTTGCCTCCTGCTGACTGGAGCCGCCGGTGATGGTGTAGACATTTGGGGCGGGCACACAAAAGTGTGCCAGAGTTGTGCCATACTGGGCTTGCCTTGGGCAGAGGCACTGCTTCTGCTCCCTCTTTGGGCAGAGCCTCCCCCACTGCCTCGACGCACTGAGCTGCTTTGTAAAGCACTAGCAGCACTCCTCTCAGTTGGACAGGAGAAGATGATGGAATTCACCAGTGTGTCGTGGTACTCCCGCAATTTACGCTCCCGGGTCAACGCAGGGATGAGGTTTTGGACGTTGTCCCGGTAGCGAGGATCGAGGAGGGTGAACACCCAATAATCAGGCATGTTGAGAATGTGGTCGATGCGGCGGTCGTTTCTCAGGCACTGCAGCATGAAATCCACCATGTGCTGCAGAGTGCCAACCGGCCCAGAAACGCTGTCCCCTGCTTGAGACATGATCTCTGCCCGCTCGTCATCACCCCACCCTCGCTGTACACACTGACCACTGGACAATTGTGTCGCTCCCTCCTCTGGACGGAGCTCTTCCTCCTCCATTGACTCCTCCTCATCCTCCTCACAAATTGGCCCCTGCGTACCCCTTTGTGAGGAACCACGTGGCGCTGACTCTCCAGAAGCTGATGGAAAAGGTGACTCCTCATCCTCCACCTCTTCCACCACATCATCCCTTAACCCTTGCAAAGTTTGCTGAAGCAGGCAGATAAGGGGGACAGTCATGCTGACTAGTGCATCATCTGCACTTGCCATCCGCGTGGAATAATCAAAAGGACGCAAAACCTGGCAGACGTCCTTCATAGTGGCCCACTCTGTGGTTGTGAAGTCTGATCGGCGCTGACTGCGACTTCTTTGCGCCTGATGCAGCTGGTACTCCATAACTGCTTGCTGCTGCTCACACAACCGCTCCAACATATGTAACGTGGAATTCCACCGGGTAGGTAGGTCACATATGATGCGGTGTTCCGGAAGGCGGAATCGGCGCTGCAGAGCAGCAATGCGGGATCTGGCCAAGCTGGAACGCCGCAAGTGAGCACACTCTAGGCGGACCTTGTGCAGCAGGGCATCAAGATCCGGATAGTCCCTCAGAAAACTCTGCACAACCAAATTGAGCACATGTGCCAGACATGGGATGTGAGTGAGGTTGCCAAGGGCCAAAGCTGCCACCAGATTTCGGCCATTGTCACACACTACCATGCCTGGCTGGAGATTCGCTGGCAGTAACCACACATCGCTCTCCTGCTTTATGGCATTCCAGAGCTCCTGCGCTGTGTGGCTTCGATGCCCCAATGAAACTAGTTTCAAGACGGCCTGCTGACGTTTGGCCACGGCTGTGCTCATGTCGGTCATAGGTAAACGTTCACGGGTCCATGTGGGGGTGGACTGTGACGGATCCTGCAGAGAGGAATCAGAGGAACTGGTGTAAGAGGAGGAGTCGATGCGTACAGACTGGATTCCTGCAATCCTTGGAGTGGGCAGGACACGTCCTGCGCCACTCGCACGATCTGTACCTGGCTCAACAACATTAACCCAATGGGCAGTGAGGGAAACATATCGCCCCTGTCCATGCTGACTGGTCCACGCATCGGTGGTGAGGTGGACCTTGCTACTGACGGCGTTCAGTAGCGCATGTTTTATGTTTGCCTCAACATGCCTGTGCAGGGCAGGGACAGCCTGCCTGCTGAAGTAAAAGCGGCTGGGCACCTTGTACTGTGGGACTGCCAATGCCATCAAGTCACGGAAGCTGTCAGTCTCCACCAGCCTGAACGAGAGCATTTCCAGGGACAACAGTTTGGCAATGCCTGCATTCAGAGCCTGTGCTCGGGGGTGGTTGGCCGAGAATGCCCGCCTTTTCTCCCATGCCTGTACTACCGATGGCTGTAGAGTAGACTGGGAGTGTGAGGATGACTGGGAAGGTGGTGCTGTGGGTGGAATTACACAAGGTCTCTGGGAGGAAGCCAAACCAGCTGTGCGTGAGCTGGAGGAAGAGGCAACACGAGCTGAAGAGGTGGTAGCTGCCGCTGTTGGTTGGCCTACATCTTCAGTGTGTTTCTGTAACTCCACCGCGTGCCTGGTCCGCACATGTTTCCACATATTTGTGGTATTGAGGTTGCTGACATTTTTCCCTCTTTTTACTTTATGATGACACAGCTTGCATTTGACAAAACAAATGTCATCTGCAACTGTGTCAAAAAAGGACCAGGCACTGCAAGTCTTGGGAGCGCCCTTTTTGGCTTTGGAAAGAGACAGGCTCCTAACGGGTGCCAAAGTGGAGGCTACAGGCTCCGCAGTCTTCCCCCTCCCTCTCCCTCTTTGGCCCGTAAGAGGAAGCTCTTCCTCTGAGCTGCTCCCACCACCTTCCTGTTCCTCACGCCACGATGGGTCAAGGACCTCATCATCTCCACTACCCTCTGCCACCAACTGCTCCTCCTGGGTAGTCTCAGCAGCACAGTACGCACGAGAAAGCGGCACCTGAGTTTCATCATCAGATGCGTACTGCGCTGTGGTCACCGGAGGCACTGGCCCACCTGCCTCTTCAGAGTCAGAGAGATAAAGCTTTTGGGCATCACTGCACACTGCCTCTTCTTCCATTTCTCCAATGCTGCTTGGCTGGCCCCCTGTTTCCAAGCCAAGAGATTCAGAGAACAGAAGTAGAGACGGCTCCTGTCCTGGGCTCTCTGACTGCCTGGCCAATTTGGCAGGTGGTGAAGAGACAGATGGCTGCTCTCCAGTGCTCTGTGCCTGAGAGGATGTGGCACTAACTGAAGTCGATGCCGAGGCGTTAGCTGCCATCCACCCGACAACGGCTTCAATTTGGTCTTCACGCAGCAGCGGTGCACGGCGCTCTCCGACAAAGCTGCGCATGAAGGACTGTTCCCTGCTGAAACTGAGTGACGACGAGTCACCGGCGCCCGCAGCAGGCACAGAATCACCACGTCCTCTCCCTGCTCCTCTCCCTGCTCCGCGCCCACGCCCACGTGCCTTACTCCCTGCCCTCTTCATCTTGGTTGACAGATAAAGATAAGCAGAAAAGTACTAAGGCCTTAGTGTGCTTATTCCTGTAATGCTCCTCCTAACAGGTGTAAGAAACACTAATGTTGTAAATTGTGGACTAAACTTTATTATTTTTCAAATGTGGCCTACACAAGTGTAAGTTGTGTTTGGTGAACTTAACCTTTTTTTTGGTGCAGATCGGGCTACAGAGCTAGTTTAAATCACACGGAGACCGTGCAGACAGCCGTAAACGGCGCTGCAAGGCCAAGAAACCCTCCTCTAGGTTATCCTATATAGTGTTTTTCCACTATTTAGCTGGATACAAGTGGAAAGACACTAATAGGAATTTTTTTTTTCAAATTTTAAACTGGCTGCACTATTTGAAAACAAGGAAATTGTTTTTCAAGGTATGAGGCAGTAACGCACCCTGAGCTGAATCCAACCGGCTATGGCTGCACACAGACTACAGGGCGAGCTGGGCTCACACGGAGACCGTGCAGACAGCCGTAAACGGCGCTGCAAGGCCAAAAAACCCTCCTCTAGGTTATCCTATATAGTGTTTTTCCACTATTTAGCTGGATACGAGTGGAAAGACACTAATAGGAATTTTTTTTTTCAAATTTTAAACAGGCTGCACTATTTGAAAAAAAGGAAAATTTTTCTCAAGGTATGAGCCAGTAACGAACCCTGAGCTGAATCCAACCGGCTATGGCTGCACACAGACTACAGGGCGAGCTGGGCTCACACGGAGACCGTGCAGACAGCCGTAAACGGCGCTGCAAGGCCAAAAAACCCTCCTCTAGGTTATCCTATATAGTGTTTTTCCACTATTTAGCTGGATACGAGTGGAAAGACACTAATAGGAATTTTTTTTTTCAAATTTTAAACAGGCTGCACTATTTGAAAAAAAGGAAAATTTTTCTCAAGGTATGAGCCAGTAACGAACCCTGAGCTGAATCCAACCGGCTATGGCTGCACACAGACTACAGGGCGAGCTGGGCTCACACGGAGACCGTGCAGACAGCCGTAAACGGCGCTGCAAGGCCAAAAAACCCTCCTCTAGGTTATCCTATATAGTGTTTTTCCACTATTTAGCTGGATACGAGTGGAAAGACACTAATAGGAATTTTTTTTTTCAAATTTTAAACAGGCTGCACTATTTGAAAAAAAGGAAAATTTTTCTCAAGGTATGAGCCAGTAACGAACCCTGAGCTGAATCCAACCGGCTATGGCTGCACACAGACTACAGGGCGAGCTGGGCTCACACGGAGACCGTGCAGACAGCCGTAAACGGCGCTGCAAGGCCCAAAAACCCCCCTCTAGGTTATCCTATGTAGTGTTTTTCCACAATAGAGCTGGAGACTGGTGGAAAAACACTAATAGGAAATTTGAGAAAAAATGTGCAGCAGGCTGCACTAAGAGCAAAAAAGAACAACTGTGTGAGGCAGTGTGAACCCCCCCTGAGCTGAATACAACCGGGTATATGGCTGCACACAGACTACAGAGTGAGCTGCACACACACACACACACAGAGACCTTGCAGAACGCTGTTAAAACAGCGCTGCAAGGCAAGAGCAAGGTGAACAGTGAAGAACACACAGCGTTTTGCTAAATTAGCCTTTGGAAAGGAAAATAAAGCAATTAGCTAGCTCAACTGGCCCTCAGTTAGAACACAGCGTCCTGTCCCTAACTGAAATCACAGCAGAGTGAGCGCAAAATGGCGGCAGCGCTTTTTTATAGTGCAGAGTGACATCATTTCAGCAGCCAATCCAAGCCTTGCCAGTACTTACATGCCCACCATGCTAAACAGGATGTGCCCACACTTTCATTCATTCCTCATTGGCTGCTGCGTTCAATTTGAATTCTGGGAACTTCCGATTCCGGTATCCGATACGCGGGAAGTATCGGAATTCGGTATCGGAATTCCGATACCGCAAATATCGGCCGATACCCGATACTTGCGGTATCGGAATGCTCAACACTAGCAGCCACATACCCAAACACCTTTTTATGAAATCATTTAATGGTTCTAAGGCAAAGGTAAATTATTACACAAAAAGTCTTTAAAAACATTCTGCAATGCTTTAGCGTGATCACATTTGAATTATTAATATTATATTTATCAATACGATTATTGTGTCATAATGAAAAGCACAAAACAATTAGATGTAATACGTAGATCAAATATATAATGTAAAAAGAGAGCAGAAGCACAGTGCAAGCACTAAGATGAATGCAAATATTAACCCTTTTACCCCCCAAGGTGGTTTGCACATTAATGACCATGCCAATTTTTACAATTCTGACCACTGTCAATTTATGAGGTAATAACTCTGAAACGCTTCAACGAATCCCACTGATTCTGAGATTGTTTTTTCATGACATATTGTATTGGTGTAAAGGCACAGATGATTGGCCTCGGGGAGACCAAAACATCCAACACCGCGGAGACACCATCACGTGTTTCTCAACGCAATGATTCCAGAACACTGCCCCCATCCCTTATGGGAAATATGCAGATGCATGTAAAGAAGCTGCGGAGACACCATCACGTGTTTCTCGACGCAAGCAGTGAATAGCCAGGCCTTTCCCCGGGAAGGAATAACCACGGGAAGGGCAGCATCCTATGAAGGAAAGCCACCTATGCCAAGCATGGTATCCATCCACAGACAGCTGTTTCGGGGTTTTTGCCCCTCATCAGTGTGGAGTAGGAATCTGGCTATTAGGAGCAGTGCCTAGTAAAAAGGCTATAAAGGCACAGATGATTGGCCTCGGGGAGACCAAAACATCCAACACCGCGGAGACACCATCACGTGTTTCTCAACGCAATGATTCCAGAACACTGCCCCCATCCCTTATGGGAAATATGCAGATGCATGTAAAGAAGCTGCGGAGACACCATCACGTGTTTCTCGACGCAAGCAGTGAATAGCCAGGCCTTTCCCCGGGAAGGAATAACCACGGGAAGGGCAGCATCCTATGAAGGAAAGCCACCTATGCCAAGCATGGTATCCATCCACAGACAGCTGTTTCGGGGTTTTTGCCCCTCATCAGTGTGGAGTAGGAATCTGGCTATTAGGAGCAGTGCCTAGTAAAAAGGCTATAAAGGCACAGATGATTGGCCTCGGGGAGACCAAAACATCCAACACCGCGGAGACACCATCACGTGTTTCTCAACGCAATGATTCCAGAACACTGCCCCCATCCCTTATGGGAAATATGCAGATGCATGTAAAGAAGCTGCGGAGACACCATCACGTGTTTCTCGATGCAAGCAGTGAATAGCCAGGCCTTTCCCCGGGAAGGAATAACCACGGGAAGGGCAGCATCCTATGAAGGAAAGCCACCTATGCCAAGCATGGTATCCATCCACAGACAGCTGTTTCGGGGTTTTTGCCCCTCATCAGTGTGGAGTAGGAATCTGGCTATTAGGAGCAGTGCCTAGTAAAAAGGCTATAAAGGCACAGATGATTGGCCTCGGGGAGACCAAAACATCCAACACCGCGGAGACACCATCACGTGTTTCTCAACGCAATGATTCCAGAACACTGCCCCCATCCCTTATGGGAAATATGCAGATGCATGTAAAGAAGCTGCGGAGACACCATCACGTGTTTCTCGACGCAAGCAGTGAATAGCCAGGCCTTTCCCCGGGAAGGAATAACCACGGGAAGGGCAGCATCCTATGAAGGAAAGCCACCTATGCCAAGCATGGTATCCATCCACAGACAGCTGTTTCGGGGTTTTTGCCCCTCATCAGTGTGGAGTAGGAATCTGGCTATTAGGAGCAGTGCCTAGTAAAAAGGCTATAAAGGCACAGATGATTGGCCTCGGGGAGACCAAAACATCCAACACCGCGGAGACACCATCACGTGTTTCTCAACGCAATGATTCCAGAACACTGCCCCCATCCCTTATGGGAAATATGCAGATGCATGTAAAGAAGCTGCGGAGACACCATCACGTGTTTCTCGACGCAAGCAGTGAATAGCCAGGCCTTTCCCCGGGAAGGAATAACCACGGGAAGGGCAGCATCCTATGAAGGAAAGCCACCTATGCCAAGCATGGTATCCATCCACAGACAGCTGTTTCGGGGTTTTTGCCCCTCATCAGTGTGGAGTAGGAATCTGGCTATTAGGAGCAGTGCCTAGTAAAAAGGCTATAAAGGCACAGATGATTGGCCTCGGGGAGACCAAAACATCCAACACCGCGGAGACACCATCACGTGTTTCTCAACGCAATGATTCCAGAACACTGCCCCCATCCCTTATGGGAAATATGCAGATGCATGTAAAGAAGCTGCGGAGACACCATCACGTGTTTCTCGACGCAAGCAGTGAATAGCCAGGCCTTTCCCCGGGAAGGAATAACCACGGGAAGGGCAGCATCCTATGAAGGAAAGCCACCTATGCCAAGCATGGTATCCATCCACAGACAGCTGTTTCGGGGTTTTGTATTGGTGGACAGCCATTTTTAGGTCATTCCAGAGATGCTCACCTGGGTTTAGGTCAGGGCTCTGGCTGAGCCAGTCAAGAAAAGTCACAGAGTTGTTCTGAAGCCACTCCTTTGTTATTTTAGCTGTGTGCTTAGGGTCATTTTCTTGTTGGAAGGTGAACCTTCGGCCAAGTCTGAAATCCAGAGCACTCTGGAAGAGATTTTAATCCAGGATATCTCTGTACTTGGCCGCATTCATGCTTCCTTCAATAACAACCTGTCGTCCTGTCCCTGCAGCTGAAAAACACCCCCATAGCATGATGCTGCCACCACCATGTTTCACTGTTGGGATTGTATTGGGCAGGTGATGAGCAGAGCCTAGTTTTCTCCATATGTACCACTCAGGATTATCACTAAAAAGGTCTATCTTCGTCTCATCAGGCCAGAGAATCTTATTTCTCATTTCTCATAATCTGGACATCCTTCGTGTGTTTTTTTTTTTTAGCAAACTCTATGCGGGATTTCATATGTCTTGCATTGAGGAGAGGCTTCTGTTGGGTCACTCTGCCAAAAAAGCCAAACTGTTGGAGGTCTGTTGTGATAGTTGACTTTGTGAAACTTTCTCCCATCTCCCTACTGCATCTCTGGAGCTCAGCCACAGTGATCTTGGGGTTCTTCTCTACCTCTCTCCCTATGGCTCTTCTCCCACGATAGCTCAGTTTGGCTGGACGGCCAGGTCTAGAAAGACGTCCGGTGGTCTCAAACTTCTTCCATTAAAGGATTATGGAGACCACTGTGCTCTAAGGAACCTTGAGTACTGCAGAAATTTTGTTGCAACCTTGGCCAGTCTGTGCCTTGCCACAATTCGGTCTCTGAGTTCCTTGGCCAGTTCATTTGACATCATGATTCTCATTTGGTCTGACATGCATTGTGAACTCTGTGGTATTATATAGACAGGTGTGTGCCTTTACAAATCAAGTCCTATCAGTTTATTTAAACACAGCTGGACTCCTATAAAGGAGTAAAACCATCTCAAGGAGTATCACAAGGAAATGGACAGTATGTGACTTAAATATGAATATCTGAGCAAAGGGTCTGAATACTTATGACCATGTGATAATTCAGTTTTTCTTTTTTATTAAATTTTCAAAAATTTCTACATTTCTGTTTTTTCATTCAAGATGGAGTGCAGAGTGTACATTAATGTGAAAAAATGAACTTTTTTGAATTTACCGAATGGCTGAAATGTAACAAATAGTGAAAAATGTAAATTGGTCTGTATACTTTCTGTACCCACTGTATGTCATTTTACCAACTACACTCTGTTAGGTGTCGAGTTCCCGCCTCCACACAGGGGGAATCTCAAACCATGACCACTGCAGTCTCCTATCCTTCTCCAGCCGCAGTGGAGCCTGCTCAGCAGAGATGTCAGTCCCAGCGTCTGGCTAAAGCTGATACTGTGCGACTGGTTAGGCTACTTTCACACTTGCGTTTTTTAGCAATCCGTCACAATCTGTCGTTTTGGGCAAAAAACGGATCCTGCAAATATGCTCGCAGGAAGTGTTTTTGCCCGTAGACTTGTATTAGTGATGGATCGCGACGAATGGCTACACGTCGCGTCCGTCGTGCGACGGATCCGTTGTGTTTTGGCAGACCATCGTCACAAAAAACATTCAATGTAACTTTTTTTTGGCCTTCGTGTCCGCCATTTTCTACCGTGCATGTGCAGCCGAAACTCCGCTCCCTCCTCCCCGAACTTCAGAATGGGCAGCGGTTGTGCACAAATTTCACAAAGTGCATCTGTACGTAGGCCCGACGCATAGCGATGGACCCGTACCGATGCAAGTGTGAAAGTAGCCTTACTGCTGCCTTTCCAGGCTCTGCCTTTTGTAGCCAGCACTGATCAACAGCGAGCAGGTCTTTCTGGGACTAAGTCCTGCTTTTCCCATACTGAGCATGTCCACGGGACGACCTCCCATTGGAGGTAGGGGGTCACATGGTCAGGTCCTGTTGCACCTCCTATTGGACCATCTGGAAGGTCCCGTAGCACTACTGCTATAAAAGGTTTGCATGGCGCACGTGGGAGTTGAGACACACTGCACCAAAGGTAATATATCGTTTATTTGCACTACTGGCTGTATGTCCGCTATATGGTTTACTGGATGGAAGACTAGTTATATGACATAGTATTCAGTACGTGGACAAGGTTATTGCCTAGGCATATGGTGGCATCAGGGTCCCCCCTTGTATTTCTTCATTCTGAACTGTGTCTTAGTTACTAGGAGATTATATAGCCTTCTCATCTAGCAGCAGCCTTAGTTAGATATTGATTGATACTCTAATATGCTCTATTTATTGTGCGTGATGTCTCATCTCTCATAGGACACTTTGTTGCTATATATCAGGTTTTGTCTTTTTGTATGTTTTTATATAGTATCATTAATAAAGATATTTTGTTTGAACCTATATGGATCTCTTCGTGCGGTTAATTGGATTTAAATCCGCTTATGGTTGGTATAGACATTTGAAGTGCTATTTGTAGCTTATTTATAGACAATTGTTGAAAAAAAAAAAGTGCCTTTGCAGTGCCCGCTTATACGGCATCGTGCACAATCAGTGCGCTTTCCTGACAGCCTGTCAGTGTAGGGTGGGAATTCCCGCTTGGACTCAGCATGTGACTCAGGGTGTCTTCAGGTGCGGGCTCAGAAGCCACCGAGGGTCAGAGCTGGTCCAATCACCAGCTTAGTGGGGGTTATTCAAAGGGATCTCACTAGTATAATTCAGCTTCACCCTGTGACTGCAAACAGGGTGCAGCATATTTGTGGCAACTCTGTGAAGCAACTGTGTTCGCTTCTATTCACACTGGGTGAGGTCTAACCCACGTGTGAGCAAGCGTCCGTCGGCCATTACTTAGCAGCAGGTTTCATCTCTGCACGGTGGACCCGGAACTGCGAACGCACCTCATATTTCCTATTAAGATTATTTGGTGCATTCCGCCAGTCCTAACATTGCACTAGCGCCAGGATCTGGCTAGTAATGGCGGACAAACAGCGATTACCACGGTACATCCAGCAGCTGGAGGGTTGATTGGCGGCTCTTGAGCTCACAACCTTGGCTGTGTATGTTACCGCAGTCCCTGTTCAGGCTGCTAGCGCGGCTGCAGCCAGTCTGTCCACTGCCACCCCTGCTCCGACATTATCTCATCTCCCGTTACCGGACAAGTTTGCTGGAGACAGTAAGCTGTGTCGGGGAATCGTTAGCCAGTGCGCTATACATCTTGAGCTCCTGGCTGCATGTTTTCCCATGGAACTGGCTAAAGTGGGATATTTTATATCCCTTCTGTCAGGCAGGGGGTTGGAGTGGGCAATGCCACTGTGGGAGCATGGCGATCATGTGGTGCAGAGTGCTCCCAGGTTCCTGGACACTCTGAAACAGGTCTTTTTGGGACCTTGCGTCACACATGATTCGGTGCTTCAACTGTTGGCATTGACACAGGGTTCGCCCTTGGTAAGCCATTTTGCTGTCCACTTCGGGACATTAGCATCTGAGCTGGAGTGGCTGGAAAATGTTCTGATTCCAGTGTTTTGGAGAGGACTGGCTGACCATATAAAGCAGGGGTCCCCAACTCCAGTCCTCAAGGCCCACCAACAGGTCATGTTTTCAGGATTTCCTTTGCATTGCACAGGTGATGCAATTATTACCTGGGCAAGACTAAGGAAATCCTGAAAACATGACATGTTGGTGGGCCTTGAGGACTGGAGTTGGGGACCCCTGATATAAAGGACGCCTTGGCCACTAGTGAGATTCCCGCTACACTGGAGGAGTTAATAACTTTATCCACTCGCATAGACCTCCATTTTAATGAGCGAAGGTTGGAGTGAGCCCAGTGTAGACAGAGGTTTCGGTTGGCACCTACCTTCGCCCATCCTCTGGAGTCACCTGTCCAGGCGTCCAAGCCCTATGAGGCCATGGAGGTATCTCGAGCAGGTCCTAAGTCTCAAGCTGCTCGATCACCCATAGTCTGTAGTGTCTGCCAGCAGTCGGGGCATTATTCCAAGAATTGTACACAGCGGCAGGGAAACGACCACGTCTAGTAACTGTAGGAGCAGGTTCACTAGACTCAGCGGCATTTTCCTCCAAATTGTCCTTCAAGGGGACAATTACTTTTGGCACTTCCACTTTTACGGTTGAGCTTTGTGTGGATTCCTGGGCGGAGGGAAATTTCATGTCTTCTTCCTTTGCCCAACGGCATGCAATACCCCTGGCTATGCTAGCCAAATCAGTGACCGGGGAGTTGTTAGCAATGAAGTTGGCTTTTTCAGAATGGAGACACCATCTGGAAGGGGCTCGCTTTCCCTTCCAAGTCTACACTGACCATAAGAATTTGGTATATTTGCAGACAGCCCAGTGGCTGAATTCTCGTCAGGCCAGATGGTCCCTGTTCTTCTCCCGGTTCCACTTCACACCTCATTTCCTATCTGTGGAGAAGAACATTCACGCTGATGCTCTCTCCCGCTCCGTGGTGTCATCAGAGGAGGAGGAGCATTGGCTAATTGTTCCCTCTAGGAGTTTGAGAACTGTGGCTCCGGGGTCGCTAGAGTCTGTTCCTCCGGGCAAGACTTTTGTTCCATCCAATTTGCAACCGGAGGTTCTCTCTTGGGCTCACTCGTCCAGGGTGTGTGGTCATTTTGGGATCAAATGGACATTTGAGCTTCTGGCGAGGATGTACTGGTGGCCACATATGGCCTGTGAATTTAGAGACTATATTCAGTCATGCATCTCCTGCGCGAAGAGTAGGTCTCCTCGACAATGGCCTGCTGGATTACTCTACCCCCTACCGGTGGCTGATAGGCCCTGGGAGATGGTCGGGATGGACTTTGTGGTAGGCTTACCCAAGTTCCGTGGCTGCACCGTTATTTGGGTAGTTACCGACCATTTCTCTAAAATGGTGCATTTGGTGCCTCTCCCACGGTTACCTTCAGCACGAGCCTTAGCGGCGTGGTTTGTCAAACATGTCTTCCATTTACACGGTATGCCTGACAAGATTGTCAGTGACAGGGGTCCCCAGTTTGCGTCTTGGTTCTGGAGAGAGCTTTGTCGCCTACTTAGTATTGAGCTGATTCTCTCTTCAGCGTACCATCCCGAGACGAATGGGTTGGTAGAGAGGGCCAACCAGACCCTGGTCACATGTCTGACATTTTTTCTCAGCCAGGCAGGATGACTGGGCATCCCTGCTATCTTGGGCAGAGTTTGCCTGGAACAACGCAGTAGCTGACTCCACTGGGCAGACCCCATTCCTCCTTAATTATGGCCAGCATCCATGGGTTCCTGTGCCCATGCCCATGTCTTCTGCTGACTCTAGGGTGGCAGACTGGGAAGTGGAAGCACGGGACATTTGGGACCATACACAGGATGCTATCCGGGCTTCCAAGGAATGAATGAGGGTTTCTGCCGATGCACATCGGTGTCCCGCTCCGACCTTTGCTCCTGGCGACTTAGTGTGGCTCTCCGCCCGCAATATCAGGCTGCGAGTTGAGTCCACTAAGTTTGCACCTCGCTACTTAGGGTCTTTCAAGGTTCTGGAACAGGTTAACTCTGTGGTCTATCGTCTGGCTCTTCCTCCATGCCTGGGTATCACTGACACCTTTCATGTGTCCCTCTTAAAGGCCGTTCACATGTCCTGGTGTTCTGAGTCATCTGCCGGGACATCGGGTTCGTCCATGGACGATTATGAGGTGAACACTATCTTGGGGTGCAAGGTGGTACGTGGCAAAAAGTTCTATCTGGTGGACTGGAAGGGTCACGGCCCAGAGGACAGAACCAGGGAGCCTGTGGAGCACATTCGGGCTCCGCAGCTCATTTCAGCCGTTGAGCATAGCGAGGCCCAGGGAGAGGGGCCCATGTTAGGTGTCAAGTTCTCGCCTCCACACAGGGGGAATCTCGAACCATGTCCACTGCGGTCTCCCATTCTTCTCCAGCCGTAGTGAAGCCTGCTCAGCGGAGATGTCGATTCCAGCATCTGGCTCAAGCTGATACTGTGTGACTGGTTACTGCTGCCTTTCCAGGCTCGGCCTTTGTAGCCAGCACTGATCAGCAGTGAGCAGGTCTTTCTGGGACTAAGGCCTGCTTTTCCCATACTGAGCATGCCCATGGGACGACCTCTCATTGGTGGTAGCAGGTCACATGCTCAGGTCCTGTTGCACCTCTTATTGGACCATCTGGAAGGTCCCGTAGAACTACTGCTATGAAAGGTGCGTTAGTGTATACTTGAAAAACGTGTGTGTGTAGATGTGTGAAAGTAGCTCTTTAATCATCCCCCTTCCTTATGTTGTTGTTTGCTCGCGTATGGTGGATGTGGATGTTTGCTATCTAGCGCCCAACAGTGCCATCTGCACACTAAGCACACGTTACAGTGCCTTTGCAGTGCCCACTTATACGGCACCGTGTGCAATCAGTGCACTTTCCTGACAGCCTGTCAGTGTAGGGTGGGAATTCCGCTTGGACTCAGCATCTGACTCAGGATGTCCTCAGGCGCGGGCTCAAAAACAAATATCCATGGTACCGCTGAAAACGTCATCTTGTCCCGCAAAAAAACGAGCCACCATGCAGCATCATCAGCGAAAAAATAAAAAAGTTATAGTCCTCAGAATAAAGCGATACAAAAATAATTATTTTTTGTATAAAATAGTTTTTATCGTATAAAAGCGCCAAAACATAAAAAAAATATAAATGAGGTATCGCTGTAATCGCACTGACCCAAAGAAAAAAACTGCATTATTAATTTTACCAAATTCGGAACAGTATAAACGCCCCCTCCCCCCCCAAAAAAAAACAAAGAAATTCATGAATAGCTGGTTTTTGGTAATTCTGCCTCACAAAAATCGGAATAAAAAGCAATCAAAAAATGTCATGTGCCCAAAAATAGTTCCATTAAAAATGTCATCTCGTCTCACAAAAACCAAGACCTCACATGAATCTGTGGACCAAAATATGGAAAAATTATAGCTCTCAAAATGTGGAGACGCAAAAACTATTTTTTGCAATAAAAAGCGTCTTTTAGTGTGTGACAGCTGCCAATCATAAAAGTCTGCTAAAAAAAAGCTATAAATAGTAAATCAAACCCTCCTTCATCACCCTCTTAGTTAGTGAAAAATAATAAAATTAAAAAAATGTATTTATTTCCATTTTCCCGTTAGGGTTAGGGTTTGGGCTAAAGTTAGGGTTAGGGTTGGGGCTAGGGTTAGGGTTGGCTCTAGGGTTAGGGTTGGGGCTAGGGTTATTGTTGGGGCTAGGGTTAGGGTTGGAGCTAAGGTTAGTGTTGGGGCTAGGGTTAGTGTTGGGGCTAGGGTTAGGACTCGGATTGGGGTTAGGGTTGGGGTTAGGGTCATGGTTGGGTCTAGGGTTAGTGTTAGGGCTAGGGTTGGGGCTAGGGTTAGGACTATGGTTAGATTTGGAGCTAAATTTAGGGTTAGGGTTGGGGCTAAAGTTCGGGTTAGGGTTTGGAATACATTTACGGTTGGGAATATGGTTGGGATTAGGGTTAGGGGTGTGTCAGGGTTAGGGGTGTGGTTAGGGTTACCATTGGGATTAGGGTTAGGGGTGTGTTTGGATTAGGGTTTCAGTTATAATTGGGGGGTTTCCACTGTTTAGGCACATCAGGGGCTCTCCAAACGCGACATGGCGTCCGATCTCAATTCCAGCAAATTCTGCGTTGAAAAAGTAAAACAGTGCTCCTTCCCTTCCGAGCTCTCCCATGCGCCCAAACAGGGGTTTACCCCAACATATGGGGTATCAGCGTACTCAGGACACATTGGACAACAACTTTTGGGGTCCAATTTCTCCTGTTACTCTGAGGAAAATACAAAACTGGGGGCTAAAAAATAATTTTTGTGGAAAAAAAAAATATTTTTTATTTTCACGGCTCTGTGTTATAAACTGTAGTGAAACACTTGGGGTTCAAAGTTCTCACAACGTATCTAGATAGGTTCCTTGGGGGTCTAATTTCCAATATGGGGTCACTTGTGGGGGTTTCTACTGTTTATGTACATTAGGGGCTCTGCAAATGCAATGTGACTCCTTCAGACCAATCCATCTAAGTCTGTATTCCAAATGGCGCTTCTTCCCTTCCAAGCTCTCCCATGTACCCAAACGGTGGTTCCTCCCCACATATGGGGTATCAGCGTACTCAGGACAAATTGGACAACAACTTTTGGGGTCCGGCTACCGATGAGACCCCATGAGACTTACATCAGAGACCAGCAGGGCAGCTGAACTGCAAGTTACCTATCCGCCACACACACCTGAAGATACAGTAACACATAGAGCCCGGGGTGTGATAAAGTCCCTGTAAAAAGGCTCAAGTTACCTATCATGCAGGTATTGTCTTACCCTATATGGGGGACAGATATAAGAACTGTGAGGACTTTATCCAAAGCCATAGGCAGTAAGGGACTAAAATACCACCGTGCTAGAGGGAAGGCTCTTAATGTCCACCTGAAAAAGGGGACTCCCAACTTGCCTCCAAGCCGGCCGGACTCTGCCTATCCTGTGATCTGGTACCCTGGACTGTGGCTTCCTGAAGTCTTCAGTAAACAAGGTAAAGAGATTGCAAACCTGCGTCCTCATTCCTTACTGCACCATTCACCATCATCTTCAATCTACACACCGGGAGCCCTGGGGATATACTTCACCTGTGGGAAGCTATACCATCTAGCTGCCATAACATCACCCCAGAAGATCCCTTAAAGCAATATTGGTCCCCACTGACCGAATACCACAGATGGTGTCATGAACATAAACTTTATTCATTAAATCCCTTTAAAGGCTTTCCCCTTTTACATGAGCGCCCAGGGCCATGGACCGGGTCGCCACCGTGACATCCCCCTGTGAACATCGTGACATCGACCCTGGTGGGCGACTCATGAAATCGTAAAGAACTGGAGAATCATAATGGAAGGTCAGTTTTAGCATTTATTGTACATGATAAAAAATTTTTTTAAAAAACTGTTGTGGAATTGCACTTTTTTTTGCCATTTCCCCGCACTTGGAATATTTTTTTCCTGCTTTCCAGTACATCATATGGTAAAATCAATGATGCTTTTCAAAAGTACAACTCGACTCGCAAAAAGCAAGCCCACACATGGCCATATTGACGGAAACATAAAAAGTTATGGTTGTGGGAAGAAGGGGAGAAAAAAATGGAAACACAAAAACGGAAATACCCCTGGTCTTTATGGGGTTAAGATAATCAAAGAAAGCAAAAATAATGACGACCCTGCTCTTCAGAGCTTACAATCTACAATGAGGTGGAGGTGACACAAATTACAGGTGCTTATTTACAATGATGGTACATCCATCTTGAGGAAATGGGGGGTAGATAAAGGCTGCATGAGCCTTATGGGTACAGTTGAGTTTAATGGCTAATTATGTTTAAAGAAGTAGAGAATAGGCTAGATATAAAAAGGACTTTGATTAGGGAACGTGATAGGCTGCCTTAAAAAGACTTATTTTTAGGGAGCACCTAAACATGTCTAAGTTGTGGTTATACTCCTAATGTCATGGAGGACAAAGGGTAAGAGGCGAGTCATCTTGGTAGGAGAATGAACTGAGCCTGACAAAGTCCAGATCAGGGGTGTTAGCATCTTTGCGTGCCCAAGAGTTTGAAAGTTGTGAGAGGCCATGAGAAGTGGGTAGACATAGAAGCTGGGATGTAGTTGGGGGGGTGGACCTCTTGACCTCCCAGTCTTCCTTTTTTTTGGAAGTGCATTTGAACAGCAAGGTTGATTGCTGTTGAGGGGAACTAGGAAAAAAAAAAAATCTCTATAAATCTTCAGCAGAGCGAGTGTGAGCGAGCTGAGTGTGGCCTGAGTGTAAGTGTGGACGGCGGTAAGTGTGACTTGTGATTCAGTGACTTTGGAGTCAGGGAGTTTCCAAGGGAGGAATTACTGAATTGCTGTCTGATTTTTATTAATACTTTGTATTTATTTTTTTTTTTTTTATTGAACTGTTCTGTCTGGTGCAATCCCCATTAGGAAATGTGCTCCACGATTGTTAATGCCATCCAGTGCACATCTTGCCACATGTATGCAGTCCTTGAGCAGCCGATCGAGGGTGTCTTGTCTTACCCTACTGCTGTGCGAGATGTGAGCACGTTGTGCATTTGGAAACCCAGATTCTGACTCTAAATGTGCAGCTGGCAACACTGAGATCCATAGACAATATGGAGAGGAGTCTTCTGCTCACGGAGCAGACGCTCAATGGGACAGATGAGGGGGGGGATGGTGGGATGGAGCTGCAGGACAATGAAGTAGCAAGCTGGGTGACAGTTAGGAAGCGGGGTAGAGGGAAGAGTGCCAGGGAGGCTAGTCCTGATCTGGAACACCCCAATAAGTTTGCTAAGTTGGCAGATGAGGGGGGTGCCAGTACAGGGGTAGCACTGCTGCAGCCAGGCATGTCCTCTGAAAGCCGGAGGAGTGACTGCTCCAGTAAGGAGGGAAATAGGAGAGCAGGGCAGGCCAGACAGGTGCTGGTAGTGGGCGACTCAATTATTAGGGGAACAGATAGGGCAATCTGTCACAAAGACAGGGATCGTCGAACGGTGTGCTGCCTACCTGGCGCTCGAGTCCAACACATCGCTGATCGGGTGGACAGATTATTGGGAGGGGCTGGTGAGGACCCAGCGGTCATGGTGCACATTGGCACTAATGACAAAGTTAGAGGTAGGTGGAAGGTCCTTAAAGATGATTTCAGGGAATTAGGCTGCAAGCTGAAAGCAAGGACCTCCAACGTGGTATTTTCCGAAATACTGCCGGTACCACGTGCCACGCCAGAGTGGCAACGGGAGATTAGGGAGGTTAATAAGTGGCTCAAGAATTGGTGTAGGAAAGAGGGGTTTGGGTTCCTACAGAACTGGGCCGTCTTCTCAGTTGGCTACAGGCTCTACGCTAGGGACGGGCTGCACCTCAATGGGGAGGGTGCAGCTGTGCTGGGGGAGAGAATGGCTAGAAGGTTGGAGGAGTGTTTAAACTAGGAATTGGGGGGGAGGGTATTCATTTTATAGGAGGGGAAGATAGTGCAGAAAAAGAGACCTGGGCACAAATAAGGAAGTTGGGGGTGGCGGTGGCATGGGGGGTGGGGTCAGAACAGTTAATAATTTAAGAAATAGAAGTACAGAGAGGAACATAAAGTGCATGTATACTAATGCCAGAAGCCTCGCCAACAAAATGGACGAATTAGAACTAATGTTGTTGGAGCATAATTATGACATGGTGGGGATATCTGAAACGTGGCTGGATGAGAGCCATGACTGGGCTGTTAACTTGCAGGGCTATAGCCTGTTCAGAAATGACCGTACAGATAAGCGAGGGGGAGGGGTGTGTCTATATGTAAAATCATCCTTAAAACCCATCATGTGCGATAATATAGGTGAATTTAATGAAAATGTAGAATCCCTGTGGGTGGAGATAAGGGGAGGAAGAAAAAATAATAAATTACTGATAGGGGTTTGTTATAAATCTCCAAAAATAATGGAAGCAATGGAGAATATCCTCGTAAAGCAAATAGATGAAGCTGCGACTCAAGGAGAAGTCATTATTATGGGGGACTTCAACTACCCTGAAATAGATTGGGGAACAGAAACCTGCAGTTCCAGCAAAGGTAATCGGTTTTTGACAATTATGAGAGACAATTACCTCTCACAACTGGTTCAGGACCCAACAAGAAGGGGGGCACTGCTAGACCTAATATTAGCCAACAGGCCAGACCGCATATCAAACATAAGGGTTGGGGGTCATTTGGGGAATAGTGATCACAAAATAATACGTTTTCATGTATCCTTTAATAAGATGTGTAGTAGAGGGGTTACAAGGACACTAAACTTCAGGAGGGCAAATTTCCAACGGATGAGAGAGGATCTTGGTGCAATTAACTGGGACGATATCCTGAGACAAAAAAATACACAAAGAAAATGGGAGACGTTTATTAGCATCCTGGATAGGACCTGTGCACAGTATATACCGTATGGGAATAAACATACTAGAAATAGGAGGAAACCAATATGGCTAAATAGAGCTGTAAGGGGCGCAATAAGGGACAAAAAGAAAGCATTTAGAGAATTAAAGGAAGTAGGTAGTGAGGAGGCATTAAATAAATACAGAAAATTAAATAAATTCTGTAAAAAGCAAATCAAGGCAGCAAAGATTGAGACAGAGAGACTCATTGCCAGAGAGAGTAAAAATAATCCTAAAATATTCTTTAACTACATAAATAGTAAGAAACTAAAAAATGATAGTGTTGGCCCCCTTAAAAATAGTCTGGGTGAGATGGTGGATGAGGATGAGGAAAAAGCCAATATGCTAAATGACTTTTTTTCATCAGTATTTACACAAGAAAATCCCATGGCAGACAAAATGTCTAGTGATAAAAATTCCCAATTAAATGTCACCTGCTTAACCCAGCAGGAAGTGCGGCGGCGTCTAAAAATCACTAAAATTGACAAATCTCCGGGCCCGGATGGGATACACCCTCGAGTACTGCAGGAATTAAGTACAGTCATTGATAGACCATTATTTTTAATCTTTAAAGACTCCATAATAACAGGGTCTGTGCCACAGGACTGGCGTATAGCAAATGTGGTGCCAATATTCAAAAAGGGAACAAAAACTGAACTCGGAAACTATAGGCCAGTAAGCTTAACCTCTACTGTGGGTAAAATCCTGGAGGGCATTCTAAGGGACGCTATACTGGAGTATCTGAAGAGGAATAACCTCATGACCCAGTATCAGCACGGGTTTACTAGGGACCGTTCATGTCAGACTAATTTGATCAGTTTCTATGAAGAGGCAAGTTCCGGATTGGACCAAGGGAACCCAGTGGATGTAGTGTATAAGGACTTTTCAAAAGCTTTTGATACGGTGCCACATAAAAGGTTGATACATAAAATGAGAATAATGGGGATAGGGGAAAATATGTGCAAGTGGGTTGAGAGCTGGCTCAGGGATAGGAAACAAAGGGTGGTTATTAATGGAGCACACTCGGACTGGGTAGCGGTTAGCAGTGGGGTACCACAGGGGTCAGTATTGGGCCCTCTTCTTTTTAACATATTTATTAATGACCTTGTAGGGGGCATTCAGAGTCGAATTTCAATATTTGCAGATGACACTAAACTCTGCAGGGTAATCAATACAGAGGAGGACAATTTTATATTACAGGATGATTTATGTAAACTAGAAGCTTGGGCTGATAAATGGCAAATGAGCTTTAATGGGGATAAATGTAAGGTCATGCACTTGGGTAGAAGTAATAAGATGTATAATTATGTGCTTAATTCTAAAACTCTGGGCAAAACCGTCAATGAAAAAGACCTGGGTGTATGGGTGGATGACAAACTTAAATTCAGTGGCCAGTGTCAGGCAGCTGCTACAAAGGCAAATAAAATAATGGGATGCATTAAAAGAGGCATAGATGCTCATGAGGAGAATATAATTTTACCTCTATACAAGTCACTAGTTCGACCACACTTAGAATACTGTGCACAGTTCTGGTCTCCGGTGTATAAGAAAGACATAGCTGAACTGGAGCGGGTGCAGAGAAGAGCGACCAAGGTTATTAGAGGACTGGGGGGCTGCAATACCAAGATAGGTTATTACACTTGGGGCTATTTAGTTTGGAAAAACGAAGACTAAGGGGTGATCTTATTTTAATGTATAAATATATGAGGGGACAGTACAAAGACCTTTCTGATGATCTTTTTAATCATAGACCTGAAACAGGGACAAGGGGGCATCCTCTACGTCTGGAGGAAAAAAGGTTTAAGCATAATAACAGATGCGGATTCTTTACTGTAAGAGCAGTGAGACTATGGAACTCTCTGCCGTATGATGTTGTAATGAGTGATTCATTACTTAAATTTAAGAGGGGACTGGATGCCTTTCTGGAAAAGTATAATGTTACAGGGTATATACACTAGATTCCTTGATAGGGCGTTGATCCAGGGAACTAGTCTGATTGCCGTATGTGGAGTCGGGAAGGAATTTTTTTCCCCAATGTGGAGCTTACTCTTTGCACATGGGTTTTTTTTGCCTTCCTCTGGATCAACATGTTAGGGCATGTTAGGTTAGGCTATGGGTTGAACTAGATGGACTTATAGTCTTCCTTCAACCTTAATAACTATGTAACTATGTAACTATGTAAGGGTTGTCAATTCTGAACAAAGCAAAATAACACCAGAACCTGGAGAAGTTAAGTAATAGACAAAATGAGTTGGATAACTTAACTACTAAACAGCAATGACTGTGGAAGGAAAAAAAATACACTGCAAAACATGGAGAACTAAATAGAGAAGAGGGGTTGAGAACTAAACTACTAAACAGCTCGGGTTGGAGAACTAAACTAGTAGTAAACTAAAGAGGAGAAAATGTGTAATTAAAATGTAACTTTTGTTTCATGTGAATTAAAAAAAAAGTTATTTTTATTCTTTATAAAATGTATTATGTACATACATCCAGTTCAGATGTACTGTATATTGGGTCACGAGTTGGTACTAATTGTTACCTGCTGATTCCTGGTAATGGTAGATGTGGGAAAATCATTTAAAATAAATGTGAATTCTAGACTAGTGTCCCTTATAATTATCAGTCTGATGATGTCCCATATGTAGTAAATCAGGGGTAAAAGCTTATATTATTGGTTATTATACATATGATTTTATTTGATCTATGTGTCATTGGACACAAAGCCAATGTGTAAAAAGCCTCATTTAATACTTGGCTGCTGCTTATGTTTGCAGCACTATGTTATACTGTCAACACTAAATAGACACAGTGATTGTTAAACTTAATCGCCTGTATCTGTATCCGGTGAGTGTAGCCTACTCTGCCCTTAGAAAAAGCTGGTACACCGGAGAAACGCGCGTCAGGACAAATGTCCTTGTACAAATGAGTACATGTGGGAAATATACTAATACAGGTTAATGCAGCCTAGGGCAGGAATTTTAGCAGAGCAGCCAGCCTGCATTTAATTTATGTCAGCCTGTCTCTCATCTCAGTGCAGCGGAGCTCTCCTGCTATAATTATACAGCGTGACTGACTCTCACTGCCTGACACTGTGCAGGGGAGATCGCTTACCTTGCCTTCTGCTGTTACATCTGTCAGCGGCAACCCAGTACTGCTCACCCCCCTGGCACAAACATTCAGATACACAGTGATGGCTGGCAGAGCTGTAGTCCCGTAGGCAGACACAGTCCTGCATCCTTAGAACACAGGAGGCAGCACTGATCGCCAACCTATTATCTCTGGTACACGCCTACAAAACTCTGGGCAGCTCCAATGTGGCCGCTGCCTGGCACTGACCAGTCAGACATGTCCGCCATGTAGCATCGTCCACACACCACATGCAACAATCTGCATTCTGAGCATCAACAAGACGCCACTACACTAACCTGGTAAAATGGCGCATCTTCCCCAACAGACCAAGCCTCCTCCCAAAATGCCTAGCCAATCACAAGTACCGCACACAGGGCTGTCCGGAGCTAATAGCAGGGGCCATCCAATGGGGTTTACTAAGGGGAGTGGGAAGAGGGACGAGCTCCACCGACCAACCGTCACTCGGGAGGAACACGGCTGGATGACTGTATGTACCGAGGGGCAGCAATGTACCTGGTGTGTAAGTTATGGCCAATCAGTGCTGCAGGAGAGGCGTATGGGAAAGGGCAAATGCATCCTGCACCAGAGGCGTACATAGGAATCATGGGGCCCCAGAGCAGAAATTCTAATTGGGCCCCCCTCAAAAAAAAGAATATTTGGCTGAGTCACATAATATCTCACGTCTTTGCTGCCATTACAAAATAATTTTACTCCTATTGAAGCCCCTAGATTCCTCTTTCATTCTTTCATTGCCCCCATAAAATGTGACGCCAACAAAAGTGTCCCAAAACCACTGTGATCCCCCCACAGTGAATTGCTCCACAGGACCCTTTACACACAGCATGATGACCCTACTGTACCCCCGGCAACTACTCCGGCACAGTATGATTCACAACTGTGACCCCCACACAGCCCTCCATGTAGTATAATTGACCCACATACAGTATAATGGCCCCTACATCTCTTCACACTAAAAAATGGCCCCCAACACAGCTCTCAAATCGCCCCCCAAAAAGTATAAAGGTTTCCTCATAGCCCTAATTATTAAACCACAGAAAAAGTTCAAAAAGCAACTTACCATGGCCAACTAATACTAAGCACAAGCTGGGTGCAGAGAACTTCCCAAGATGGAGATGCGGGCAGTGCCCTCATAGCCCTCCAAGTATTATCATGCCCCCACAGAGCCCTACAAATATAATGGTTTCCACGTAGTATAATTGGCTCCATATATTATAATGCACCCCCAAAGCCCTCCATATAGTATAATGCACCCCCATAGAAAATACACCCCATAATCCTCCATATATTATAAGGCAACCCCAGAGTCCTCCATATAATATAATGCACCATCCATAGCCCTCCAAATACTATAATGCCTCACCCATAGCCTTCCATATACTACAATGCATTCCCCATAGCCCTTCATATACTATACAGCACCCCCATGTACAATACAGCACAGCACCCCTATATGCAGCATAGCACTCCCTATATATAATACAGCACAGAACCCCTCATATGCATCACAGCACCCCTATATACAGCACCCCTATATACAATACAGCACCCCACATATACAGCACAGCATCCACATATACAGCACAGCACCCCCACATACAGCACAGTGCCCCCACATACAGCACAGCACCCTCATATACAATACAGCACAGCACCACCATATACAGCACCCCTATATACAATACAGCACCCCACATATACAGCACAGCATCCACATATACAGCACAGCACCCCCACATACAGCACAGTGCCCCCACATACAGCACAGCACCCTCATATACAATACAGCACAGCACCACCATATACAGCACCCCTATATACAATACAGCACCCCACATATACAGCACAGCATCCACATATACAGCACAGCACCCCCACATACAGCACAGTGCCCCCACATACAGCACAGCACCCTCATATACAATACAGCACAGCACCCCCATATACAGCACCCCTATATACAATACAGCACCCCACATATACAGCACAGCATCCACATATACAGCACAGCACCCCCACATACAGCACAGTGCCCCCACATACAGCACAGCACCCTCATATACAATACAGCACAGCACCCCCATATACAGCACCCCTATATACAATACAGCACCCCACATATACAGCACAGCATCCACATATACAACACGACAGTACCCCCTTTATACAGCACAGCACCCCCCATATACAGCACAGCTCCCACATATACAATACAGCATCGCCATATACAGCACAGCACTGCCATATACAGCACCCCATATACAGCATCCCCCATATACAGCACAGAACCGCTATATACAGCACAGAACCCCTATATACAGCACAACACCCCCATATACAATACAACACTGCCATATTCATCACAGTCATATACAGCATCCCCATACACATCACCCCCCATTATACAGCACAGCAGCCCTTATATACAATACAATACAGCACCCTCTGTATACAGCACAGCACCCCCCATATACAGCACAGCATCCCCATATATAGCACAGCACCCACATATACAATACAGCACAGCACCCCTATCTATATAAAATAAAGCACAGCACTGCCATATACAGCACAGCACTACCCATATACAATACAGCACAGGACCCCATATACAGCACAGGACCCCTACACTGCATGAATCCAGAGCTGACTGTGACGAGTAGGGCGGCGCCAGGTCTGATATAGACCTGATGACGCTGTGCGGACAGCCAATCACTATAATGCTGCGACCAACACAGCTGCGGCATTACAGTGTGTGGCAGACAATCCTTGCATGTTCATTGGCTCTCTAAAGAGCGCCAAACATACAGTGCGGAGACACAAGCTCCCGCCGGGCAAAGCCGGTAATACTCGGCGAGCTCTTTTTTAAACTATTGTGATCAAGTGCTGCATTTTGGTTCTGCATTAGGAAAAATATCATGTTAGATTTTATAGAAGCCAGATATTAATATCAGGATATATTATATCACCCATCAACTGTAAACCTCTGGGTGGATTAATTTAGTTTTTACACCATTTTGAAAGAAATTCCATCCCTTCTTTAATAGAGGAAATACATCTTAAAAATAAGTAGTCAAATATAAAATTGTATAAACAATCACATAACAATATACATTTTTCATTTCTTGTTTTTAAAAAAATTTGTTTTAGATCATTTATACAATCAGAGATCCTAAAGATGTTGCAGTGTCCCTTTATTATTTTTCAACAATGAGTACGTACTGCAAAGATCCAGAAAATATGGATCATTTTCTAAAAGAATTCTTAACTGAAAACAGTAAGTAATTATGATTAATATAAGCTTACAAAATTGTCAGTTATAAGCATATTCTCAGCTGTCATATTTACCCATTGCAGCGCCATATGGATCTTGGTTTAATCACGTCAAGGGATGGATGGAATTGCTGGGAAAAGATAACTTTATGTTTCACACCTATGAGGATCTTCAGAAGGTAAATCTTTAATATGAAATTATTGGCATGTAGAGGAAACATTGTTATGAATATCCATTTTAAGTATAGAAATAAACCTCATAAAAAAGGTTAAAAATTTAATAGATTTATATCTCACCTTTACAAAACCAAAATATCAGGAGAATGGATGTTATATCATCCAAATGTGTGATTACTGTAAGGTGCAGAAATACAGATTACATTAATACCTTTAGTGAAGAAATCCACTTTCTGGTTCTTTTTTAACCGCCATTTGAGTTTTTCTGCTAATAAGATTTTGATGCACAGGGACTGGACTGTGCACTGGGTGTTCTCCTCACTGTCTGTGATTTTATGGCTCCTTTGTCTGCCTCCTCTTTCTGAAGTGGAGGTTTCAAATAGAGATGGGAGGTGATTAAAAAAGATAAGTGAAGAAGACCCTCATTGGCCTCCTCTCTCCTAAAGACTGAGTCATGCTGCACCCAATGGTTCCCTGGTGTTTACACTGTTATGCCATGTTTAAGTGTAATGTGTGATGTTCCCTTTATTCCATGTAATTGTATGTCTTTGTATTGTCTAAGCTGTCTAAATTGAGATTAGGTAAGGAAGGAGTTAATCAAGGGGGCTGGATTAACAGTTTAAAAGAAGCAGTTCCTGTTTCCAGCAAAGCCCGGGCAGGCTTGCCCGAGGCAGGACGTGCACCGCTGTTGGGAGCAGGATATATCCCTGGAGGAGAATAACTTACTGCCAAGGACTGCCGGTCAGTGGGAATGGGCACTGGATTTTTGGAAGTGCCCACCTAAAGACTGTTGGTTCTCTGAGACCGAATGAGAGCCAACCGTGGTGCATATTTTAATAGGGAAAGCACAGGAAGTGTTACCTCATTCATCTCATCTTTAAAAAATTTCTAACAAAAGTGTGCCGTGTGGTGCATCCGGAGGACGCGGTTCCAGTAAGGAGAACAGCCGCGTGTTGGAGGACATTACATTACATTACCTTTACTTAACATTACAAATCATACTAACAGGTTCTCTTTACATGCCTATGGTTCTCTGCATTTTAAGTCTTTGGCACCAGCTAAGCAAAAGAGCTAAAGTCTGACAGCTGTCTTGCCGTGATCAATAGTCATGGGCAACTCCTTTCAATCAGTGTGGTTTGATATAAATGTATATTATGTAACAAAACATATTAGCCCTTTATGACATTTGTCATAATAATACGTCCCTGTGTCCTGGGCCTATTTGACCAGGGACACATTATTACGTCATTGCGAATGCCCAAGCACACAAGCTGTGCGCGAGCAATCCCTGCCGGGAGTCAGCTGATTTTTGGAGAGGTCATGCACCGCTCCTAAAACTTTCACCCCCTAAATGCTGCATTTGAACATGATCGCAGAATTCCGGGGGCCGGCAGAGGGATGACAGCCCCTCTGCTCTTGGATCAGAGACCCCGCGACGTGACGCAGGCTCCTGATAGCTGCCATGGTGACCCGAGGTCGTCATGATGACATCAGGGTCACCAGAGCTAGGATAGTTGCTTAACCATGAGCAGTGTACAGTATGATCAGCAACTTTCTCTGTCAGTGCAGAGCTGACAGTTTATACAGCATGGGGCTGCAGCAGCAATCAGCCTGCAAAAAATGATAGTGGGACAAAGTTAAAAAGTTAAAAAAGTTACTTTTTTAGAATAATTTTAAAAATATAAAAAAAACTAAAATAATAACAAAAAATCTACATATATTGTATCCATAAATAAATATTTGTAAGAAAAAAAAAGTAAAACAATAAAAGTACACATATTTGGTATTGCCCCATCCGCAACAACCCGACCTATAAAACTGTCCTACTTGTTAGCCGCTTTAGGGAACAACTTAAAAAAATAAATAAAAGGCGAGGCAAAAAAATGCTTTATTACTATCCCGCCTAACAAAAAGTGTAATGAAAATGTGATAAAAAAGATGGATATAAATAAGCATGGTAACGCTGAAAAAGCCATCTTGTCCAGCAAAAATCAAGCAACAATACAGCTACACCAACAGAAAAATAAAAAAGTTATAGCTCTCAGAATAAACCGATGCAAAAATAATTATTCTATAAAATTGTTTTTATTGTGTAAAAGCGCCAAAACATAAACAAAGATATAGATGTAGTATCGCTGTAATCGTACTGACCCGAAGAATAAAACTGCCTTATCAATTTTACCACACATGGAATGGCATGAACCCCCCCAAAAATATTCCTGAATTGCTGTTTTTTTTTCATGCTGCCTCCCAAAAATCGGAAAAAAAAGCGATCAAAAAATGTCATGTGCCTTAAAATTGTACAAATAAAAACATCAACTTGTCCCACAAAATACAAACCCTCACATGACTCTGTGGCCCAAAACATGGAAAAATGATATCTCTCAAAATATAGTGATGCAAAAACTATTTTAGTTTTTTAGTGTGTGATCGCAGCCAAGCATAAAAACCCAATATAAATCTAGTATCGCTGTAATCTCACGGACCAGAATAATAAAGTCACCTAGTCACTAATACGGCACGAGAAAAAATAAATAAAACCAATTTTTTCATTCTGCCTCCCAAAAATCGCAGTAAGGCTCGACACACATTTATCCTGCACGGTGAACTGAGCGCTTGCACCCGGGCTTCTGTGTCAACCTCTGAAATACGTGATTCAGATGGAACCCCTGGAGGAAGATTCCCTATAATGAGGCAGATGGAGGCTCTGTGGATACTGTCTGATCTGTGATCTGTCGGTGTCCGTCTTTTTGGGATTGCATAAAAGTGTAGTTGGCCACAGTTTTGTGCACTTTTGAAAAGAAGGATTGAACATAAGGAAGTCCAGAGTAACTCTGCTGCCTTACAATAATAAATGAATCCCAAAGGAGTTTCATCTGAATCACATCGCTCAGAGATTTAGATGGAAAGCCCTGTAGAGACATGGGGGAGGGGGTCCGCAGGCTCCCAGGTCCAGTAGCCAAAATCCCATGCCGAACACCTGCTCTCCTTTTAATGTGGCATAACTCTGCTCAGAAAACATAGGGTGAGAGTAAAACCGTGTGGCAATGATTTATTGAGCCACAAATAGGCAAATAACTCATAGAACAGTCCCAGCAAAATACCCCAAGATGGTGCATATTACAGAGTCTCATCCGTCTGCTGACTCACCGGGATAATGGCAGCTGTTACTCCCAGGGTCGGATACCCCACCTATGGCACGCACACAGAGAGGAGGTAACTACAAGCATAGGGAGATGACAGTCCTTTCAAGTACAATACCAGTTGACCTAAGGGTCACAACCTGGATTCTTTGAACATGTCCATGGAGCCAGGCTTTCTCCAAATATATTCATGGTTCAGCGATGGTCAATAGAGCAGATCTGTATTCTTCCAACCGAGGCCGAAAAACCTTAGGTTGTTTCCTGTAGAATGATAGATCCGTGTTCCTTGTGATGGGGCCATGATGAATTGACAGCAGTCCTGTAGGTTCCCCTGGATATTTGGATGTCTTGGCAGAATCTCTGGCTGTCTCTCTCTCTGTCTCTGTCAAACTATACAAAGGCATATCACCTCTTTTTATGTTTAAACAAGTGTCATTCAGTCTAGCGTCACAGATACCCTGAAGAAGGTGACAACCAAGTCGCCTTGTTTGATTATACACTGTGTTCCAAATTATTATGCACAAAGAGTTTAGGAGTGATAAGGTTAGAATTTTTTTGTTTGTCATTTAAACTCATTGATGGTGATGTGTGTCAGGGCTCTTTATATTACTGAAAGCAATTGCAGATACCTGTGCAAATTAGTTTGGCAGGTGTGTCCAAATAAAGGCAAGACTACTTAAGAAGGCTGTTCGACATTATTAAGCAGCCTACATTTATGGCCAAAATGGGAAAGAAAAAGAATGTGTCGGCTGCTGAGAAGCAACAAATTGTGGAGTATTTAGGTCAAGGCATGACTACAATCAACATTGCCAAGACACTTCATCGTGATCATCGCACAATCAAGAAGTATGTAGCTGATTCCCAGCACACACGTGTGCATGCTGATAAGGAAAAATTGAGGACTCTTTCCAACAGGCAATTGCGTAAGGTTAAAAGAGCAGCTGCAAAAATGCCTTGTCATAGCAGCAGACAAGTTTTTGAAGCTGCTGGTGCCTCCAACGTCCCTAGAACAACAAGATGCAGGGTCCTTCAGAGGTTTGCAGCTGTGTTATGAACAGGTGATTCAGAACCACAATGGACCTAGTGGTTAAGAGCACACAAAGTGACCTGATAGTTGCTAACATAGGACGAGCTCTGAGACGTGGGAACTCTGCTGACCGCAATCCCTAATCCTATCAACCACACTAGAGGTAGCCGTGGATAGCGCCTAACGCTCCCTATGCAACTCGGCACAGCCTGAGAAACTAGCTAACCCTGAAGATAGAAAAATAAGCCTACCTTGCCTCAGAGAAATTTCCCAAAGGAAAAGGCAGCCCCCCACATATAATGACTGTGAGTTAAGATGAAAATACAAACACAGAGATGAAATAGATTTTAGCAAAGTGAGGCCCGACTTACTGAATAGACCGAGGATAGGAAAGATAGCTTTGCGGTCAGCACAAAAACCTACAAACAACCACGCAGAGGGGCAAAAAGACCCTCCGCACCGACTAACGGTACGGAGGTGCTCCCTCTGCGTCTCAGAGCTTCCAGCAAGCAAGAAAAACCAATTAAGCAAGCTGGACAGAAAATATAACAAACAAAAGTAACACAAGCAAAACTTAGCTTATGCAGAGCAGACAGGCCACAAGAACGATCCAGGAGAAAGCAAGACCAATACTGGAACATTGACTGGAGGCCAGGAACAAAGAACTACGTGGAGTTAAATAGAGCAGCACCTAACGACTTAACCTCGTCACCTGAGGAAGGAAACTCAGAAGCCGCAGCCCCACTCACATCCACCAGAGGAAGCTCATAGACAGAACCAGCCGAAGTACCACTCATGACCACAGGAGGGAGCTTGACCACAGAATTCACAACAGTACCCCCCCCTTGAGGAGGGGTCACCGAACCCTCACCAGAGCCCCCAGGCCGACCAGGATAAGCCAAATGAAAGGCACGAACCAGATCGGCAGCATGAACATCAGAGGCAAAGACCCAGGAATTATCTTCCTGACCATAACCCTTCCACTTAACCAGGCACTGGAGTTTCCGTCTCGAAATACGAGAATCCAAAATCTTCTCCACTATATACTCCAACTCCCCCTCAACCAAAACCGGGGCAGGAGGATCAACGGATGGAACCACAGGTGCCACGTATCTCCGCAACAATGACCTATGGAATACGTTATGAATGGAAAAAGAAGCTGGAAGGGTCAAACGAAAAGACACAGGATTAAGAACCTCAGAAATCCTATACAGACCAATGAAACGAGGCTTAAACTTAGGAGAGGAAACTTTCATAGGAATATAACGAGATGACAACCAAACCAAATCCCCAACACGAAGTCGGGGACCCACACAGCGCCTGCGGTTAGCGAAACGTTGAGCCTTCTCCTGAGACAATGTCAAATTGTCCACCACATGAGTCCAAATCTGCTGCAACCTATCCACCACAGTATCCACACCAGGACAGTCAGAAGACTCAATCTGCCCTGAAGAGAAACGAGGATGGAAACCAGAATTGCAGAAAAACGGCGAAACCAAAGTAGCCGAGCTGGCCCGATTATTAAGGGCGAACTCAGCCAAAGGCAAAAAGGACACCCAATCATCCTGATCGGCAGAAACAAAACATCTCAGATATGTTTCCAAGGTCTGATTGGTTTGTTCAGTCTGGCCATTTGTCTGAGGATGGAAAGCCGAGGAAAAAGACAAATCAATGCCCATCCTAGCACAAAAGGCTCGCCAAAACCTCGAAACAAACTGGGAACCTCTGTCAGAAACGATGTTCTCTGGAATGCCATGTAAACAAACCACATGCTGGAAGAACAATGGCACCAAATCAGAGGAGGAAGGCAATTTAGACAAGGGTACCAAATGGACCATCTTAGAGAAGCGATCACAAACAACCCAAATGACCGACATTTTTTGAGAGACGGGGAGATCCGAAATAAAATCCATAGAGATATGTGTCCAGGGCCTCTTCGGGACTGGCAAGGGCAAAAGCAACCCACTGGCACGAGAACAGCAGGGCTTAGCCCGAGCACAAATCCCACAGGACTGCACAAACGAACGCACATCCCGCGACAGAGACGGCCACCAAAAGGATCTAGCCACCAAATCTCTGGTACCAAAGATTCCAGGATGACCAGCCAACACCGAACAATGAACCTCAGAGATAACTCTACTCGTCCATTTATCAGGGACAAACAGTTTCTCCGCTGGGCAACGGTCAGGTCTATTAGCCTGAAATTTTTGCAGCACCCGCCGCAAATCAGGGTATATGGCAGACAAAATTACCCCCTCTTTGAGAATACTCGCCGGCTCAGACAAACCCGGAGAGTCGGGCACAAAACTCCTAGACAGGGCATCTGCTTTCACATTTTTAGAGCCCGGAAGGTACGAAACCACAAAGTCAAAACGGGAGAAAAACAGCGACCAACGAGCCTGTCTAGGATTCAACCGTTTGGCAGACTCGAGATAAGTCAAGTTCTTGTGATCAGTCAAGACCACCACGCGATGCTTAGCTCCTTCAAGCCAATGACGCCACTCCTCGAATGCCCACTTCATGGCCAGCAACTCTCGATTGCCAACATCATAATTACGCTCAGCAGGCGAAAACTTCCTGGAAAAGAAGGCGCATGGTTTCATCATCGAGCCATCAGAACTGCTTTGCGACAAAACAGCCCCTGCTCCAATCTCAGAAGCATCAACCTCGACCTGGAACGGGAGCGAAACATCTGGTTGGCACAACACAGGGGCAGAAGAAAAACGACGCTTCAACTCCTGAAAAGCTTCCACAGCAGCAGAAGACCAATTGACCACATCAGCACCCTTCTTGGTTAACTCAGTCAACGGTTTAGCAATACTAGAAAAATTATTGATGAAGCGACGATAAAAATTAGCAAAGCCCAGGAACTTTTGCAGACCCTTCAGAGATGTCGGCTGAGTCCAATCATAAATGGCCTGAACTTTAACAGGGTCCATCTCGATAGTAGAAGGGGAAAAAATGAACCCCAAAAATGAAACCTTCTGAACACCAAAGAGACACTTTGACCCCTTCACAAACAAAGAATTCGCACGCAGAACCTGGAACACCATTCTGACCTGCTTAACGTGAGACTCCCAATTATCCGAGAAGACCAAAATATCATCCAAGTATACATTCAGGAATTTATCCAGGTACTCTCGGAAGATGTCATGCATAAAGGACTGAAACACTGATGGAGCATTAGAAAGCCCGAATGGCATAACCAGGTACTCAAAATGGCCCTCGGGCGTATTAAATGCTGTTTTCCATTCATCGCCCTGTTTAATACGCACAAGATTATACGCACCACGAAGATCTATCTTGGTGAACCAACTAGCCCCCTTAATCCGAGCAAACAAATCAGACAGCAGCGGCAAGGGGTACTGAAATTTGACCGTGATTTTATTTAGAAGGCGGTAATCAATACAAGGTCTCAGCGAACCATCCTTCTTGGCCACAAAAAAGAACCCTGCTCCCAATGGCGACGACGACGGGCGAATATGACCCTTCTCCAAGGATTCCTTTACGTAACTCCGCATAGCGGCGTGTTCAAGCACAGACAAATTAAACAGTCGACCTTTAGGAAACTTACTACCAGGAATCAAATCGATAGCACAATCACAATCCCTATGCGGAGGTAGGGCACTGGACTTGGGCTCATCAAGTACATCCCGGTAATCCGACAAGAACTCTGGGACCTCAGAAGGGGTGGATGATGAAATAGACAGAAAAGGAACATCACCATGTACCCCCTGACAACCCCAGCTGGACACAGACATTGATTTCCAATCCAATACTGGGTTATGGACTTGTAGCCATGGCAATCCCAACACGACCACATCATGCAGATTATGCAACACTAAAAAGCGAATATCCTCCTGATGCGCAGGAGCCATGCACATGGTCAGCTGGGTCCAGTACTGAGGCTTATTCTTGGCCAAAGGCGTAGCATCAATTCCTCTCAATGGAATAGGATACTGCAAGGGCTCCAAGAAAAACCCACAGCGCCTAGCATACTCCAAGTCCATCAAATTCAGGGCAGCGCCTGAATCCACAAATGCCATGACAGAATAGGATGACAAAGAGCAGATCAAAGTAACGGACAAAAGAAATTTCGACTGTACCGTACCAATGGTGGCAGACCTAGCGAACCGCTTAGTGCGCTTAGGACAATCGGAGATAGCATGAGTGGAGTCACCACAGTAAAAACACAGCCCATTCTGACGTCTGTGTTCTTGCCGTTCAACTCTGGTCAAAGTCCTATCGCACTGCATAGGCTCAGGTCCATGCTCAGATAATACCGCCAAATGGTGCACAGTTTTACCCTCACGCAAGCGTCGACCAATCTGAATGGCCAAAGACATAGACTCATTCAGACCAGCAGGCATAGGAAATCCTACCATGACATCCTTAAGGGCTTCAGAGAGACCTTTTCTGAAAATTGCTGCCAGCGCACATTCATTCCATTGAGTGAGCACAGACCACTTCCTAAACTTCTGACAATATATCTCTACCTCATCCTGACCCTGAGACAGAGCCAGCAAATTTTTCTCTGCCTGATCCACTGAATTAGGTTCATCATACAGCAATCTGAGTGCCAGAAAAAACGCATCAATATTACATAATGCAGGATCTCCTGGCGCAAGGGAAAATGCCCAGTCTTGAGGGTCGCCACGTAATAAAGAAATAATGATCTTAACTTGTTGAACTGGGTCACCAGAGGAGCGGGGTTTGAAAGCCAGAAACAGTTTACAATTATTCTTAAAACTCAGAAACTTAGCTCTATCTCCAGAAAACAAATCAGGAATAGGAATTCTTGGCTCTAACATAGAATTCTGAACCACAAAGTCTTGAATATTTTGTACTCTTGCAATGAGATGATCCACACAAGAAGACAGATCTTTAATGTCCATCACTACACCTGTGTCCTGAACCACCCATATGTCTAGGGGAAAAGAAAGACAAAACACAGTACAGAGAAAAAAAATTGGTCTCAGAACTTCTCTTTTCCCTCTATTGAGAAGCATTAGTACTTAGGGCCTCCAGTACTGTTATGAACAGGTGATTCAGAACCACAATGGACCTAGTGGTTAAGAGCACAGAAAGTGACCTGATAGTTACTAACATAGGACGAGCTCTGAGATGTGGGAACTCTGCTGACCGCAATCCCTAATCCTATCAACCACACTAGAGGTAGCCGTGGATAGCGCCTAACGCTCCCTATGCAACTCGGCACAGCCTGAGAAACTAGCTAACCCTGAAGATAGAAAAATAAGCCTACCTTGCCTCAGAGAAATTTCACAAAGGAAAAGGCAGCCCCCCACATATAATGACTGTGAGTTAAGATGAAAATACAAACACAGAGATGAAATAGACTTTAGCAAAGCGAGGCCCGACTTACTGAATAGACCGAGGATAGGAAAGATAGCTTTGCGGTCAGCACAAAAACCTACAAACAACCACGCAGAGGAGGCAAAAAGACCCTCCGCACCGACTAACAGTACGGAGGTGCTCCCTCTGCATCTCAGAGCTTCCAGCAAGCAAGAAAAACCAATATAGAAAGCTGGACAGAAAATATAGCAAACAAAAGTAACACAAGCAAAACTTAGCTTATGAAGGGCAGACAGGCCACAAGAACGATCCAGGAGAAAGCAAGACCAATACTGGAACATTGACTGGAGGCCAGGAACAAAGAACTAGGTGGAGTTAAATAGAGCAGCACCTAACGACTTAACCTCGTCACCTGAGGAAGGAAACTCAGAAGCCGCAGCCCCACTCACATCCACCAGAGGAAGCTCATAGACAGAACCAGCCGAAGTACCACTCATGACCACAGGAGGGAGCTTGACCACAGAATTCACAACACAGCTGCCGACCACCTCTATCCACTGCACACAAGCAGAAATGGCTCCAGTGGGCCAAACGATACATGAAGACTGACTTCCAAACTGTTTTGTTCACCGATGAGTGCCGTGCAACGCTCGATGGTCAAGATGGATGGAGTGGAGGATGGCTGGTTGATAGACACCCCATGAAAACACAGCTAAGGTGCCAACAAAGAGGAGGTGGAGTAATGTTTTGGGCTGGAATCAAGGGGAGAGAGATTGTTGGCCCCTTTATGATACCTGAAGGGGTAAAGATGAACTCCATAATCTATGTGGAGTTTCTAAAACAACACTTCCTGCCAGGGTTCAAGAGGAAGAACCGTGCTTTCCGCAGCAAGATCATTTTCATGCATGATAATGCACCGTCTCATGCTGCAAAAAACACATCTTCATCTCTGGGCCTAAAAGAGGACAAACTTATGGTGTGGCCACCATCTTCCCCTGACCTCAACCCCATTGAGAACCTCTGGAGCATCATCAAAAGGAGTGTCTATGATGGCGGGAGGCAGTTCACATCTAAGCAACAGCTCTGGAAGGGTATTCTGTCCACATGCAAAACAATTGAAGCAGAAACCATCCAAAAACTGACAAATTCAATGGACGAGAGTTCAGAAGCTTCTTTCGAACAAGGGGTCCTATGTGCAAATGTAACATCACCTAGAATAAAGTTTTCACTTGAAAACTGTTTGATTTAATTTTGTAATAAGCTGATAATGCTTATAACTTCACAATTGACCATTTTTTTGTTCAAAATTAAATAAAAAAGGTTGAAAACTCTGCTGTGCATAATAATTTGGAACATGCATTTTGAGTATTTATTTATTTTTTTAAATATACTGTTTTCATAGGCAGTTTGTTCCAAAGCATTGCAATTATACTAGAATAGTAGATGACTGGAAAATAACAATGACTGCAATTCAGATGGGTAATTTAGAGAGAATATGAGGAAATATTATTTGCATAATAATTTGGAACACAGTGTATAAAATCTGTTTGTGTTTATTGTATTCCTCTGTTTAAAAAAAATCAGCAAACTACCTGGCTTAGGGTACCGTCACACAGTGGCATTTTGATCGCTACGATGGCACGATTCGTGACGTTCCAGCGATATAGTTACGATCTCGCAGTGTCTGACACGCTCCTGCGATCAGGAGATCTCTCTCTCTCTCTCTCTCTCTCTCCCCTCCATCCCTGAACAGGAAAGCTGGTGTTGCACATTGCAAATCGCTACAGCGCACAAGCGAGAAGATGGCGATAAGCATCCACGCCCCTAAGACCTATGTCATCACTCTGCCCACACTCCTTCATTGGCTGAAAAAATGGCGCCAAACGCGTCATACGAAACGCGACTTTGGCGCAAAGATCGCCGAACGCATGACCGATCCCACACTAGGATCGGGTCGGGTTTCATGAAACCCGACTTTGCCAAAAGTCGGCGACTGATCCGTTTCGCTCAAGCCTACTCAGCATAGACTGCCGGATAAATATGATCCCAAACTTTATGTAAAATGTTCCCAATAAAAGCGTCATCTCAATCCAAAAAAAAGCAAGTCCCCAATCAGGTCTGTCATCTGTTAATGGAAATATACTGGGCTTCCATGTTACTGGAAGCACAAAGGCACTGAAAAATCAACATGGCTCCTCACCCAAGAAAGAAATTCAGCAAATTCTGCACTCCCAAATCCAAATGCCCCCTTCTTTCTCAGCCCCACAGTGTACCTAAACCACATACAGCATTTTATTATTACTATTATTATTATGATTTATTTATATAGCACCATTAATTCCATGGTGCTGTACATGAGAAGGGGTTACATCAAAATACAAATATCACTTACAGTAAACAAAACTAACAATGACAGACTGGTAGAGAGGGAAGAGGACGTTTGGCATTTCTGAAGTGACGAGAGCTTGCCTAACTTACGGGTGCATGCCTCCGATAGCTCGGGCTGGGCATAAGGTACTGGTGATTGCAATGTACTGGTCACTACAATGGCATTTTGCAATTTTCACTCAGCAACATTCATTGCTGCTTGTTTCTGAAAAATACCAATGGAGTCAAAATCGTCACACTACACCTGTAGATAATTTCCCTAAGGGGTATAATTTCCAAAATGGGGTTACTTAACCCCTTCATGACCCAGCCTATTTTGACCTTAAAGACCTTGCCGTTTTTTGCAATTCTGACCAGTGTCCCTTTATGAGGTAATAACTCAGGAACGCTTCAACGGATCCTAGCGGTTCTGAGATTGTTTTTTCGTGACATATTGGGCTTCATGTTAGTGGTACATTTAGGTCAATAAATTCTGCGTTTATTTGTGATAAAAACAGAAATTTGGCGAAAATTTTGAAAATTTCGCAATTTTCACATTTTGAGTTTTTATTCTGTTAAACCAGAGAGTTATGTGACACAAAATAGTTAATAAATAACATTTCCCACATGTATTCTTTACATCAGCACAATTTTGGAAACAAAATTTTTTTTTGCTAGGAAGTTATAAGGGTTAAAATTTGACCAGCGATTTCTCATTTTTACAACGAAATTTACAAAACCATTTTTTTTAGAGACCACCTCACATTTGAAGTCAGTTTGAGGGGTCTATATGGCTGAAAATACCCAAAAGTGACACCATTCTAAAAACTGCACCCCTCAAGGTACTCAAAACCACATTCAAGAAGTTTATTAACCCTTCAGGTGCTTCACAGCAGCAGAAGCAACATGGAAGGAAAAAATGAACATTTAACTTTTTAGTCACAAAAATTATCTTTTAGCAACAATTTTTTTATTTTCCCAATGGTAAAAGGAGAAACTGAACCACGAAAGTTGTTGTCCAATTTGTCCTGAGTACGCTGATACCTCATATGTGGGGGTAAACCACTGTTTGGGCGCACGGCAGGGCTTGGAAGGGAAGGAGCGCCATTTGACTTTTTGAATGAAAAATTGGCTCCACTCTTTAGCGGACACCATGTCACGTTTGGAGAGCCCCCGTGTGCCTAAAAATTGGAGCTCTCCCATAAGTGACCACATTTTGGAAACTAGACGCCCCGAGGAACTTATCTAGATGCACAGTGAGCACTTTGAACCTCCAGGTGCTTCACAAATTGATCCGTAAAAATGAAAAAGTACTTTTTTTTCACAAAAAAATTCTTTTAGCCTCAATTTTTTCATTTTCACATGGGCAACAGGATAAAATAGATCCTAAAATTTGTTGGGCAAATTCTCCTGAGTACACCAATACCTCACATGTGGGGGTAAACCACTGTTTGGGCACATGGTAAGGCTTGGAAGGGAAGGAGCGCCATTTGACTTTTTGAATGAAATATTATCTCCATCGTTAGCGGACACCATGTCGCGTTTGGAGAGCCCCTGTGTGCCTAAACATTGGCGCAACCCCACAAGTGACCCCATTTTGGAAACTAGACCCCCCATGGAACTTATCTAGATGCCTAGTGAGCACTTTAAACCCTCAGGTGCTTCACAAATTGATCTGTGAAAATGAAAAAGTACTTTTTTTTCACAAAACAATTATTTTTGCCTCAATTTTTTCATTTTCACATGGGCAATAGGATAAAATGGATCATAAAATTTGTTGGGCAATTTCTCCCGAGTACGCCGATACCTCATATGTGGGGGTAAACCACTGTTTGGGCACTCGGCAGGGCTCGGAAGGGAAGGCGCGCCATTTTACTTTTTGAATGGAAAATTAGCTCCAATTGTTAGCGGACACCATGTCGCGTTTGGAGAGCCCCTGTGTGCCTAAACATTGGAGCTCCCCCACAAGTAACCCCATTTTGGAAACTAGACCCCCCAAGGAACTTATCTAGATGCATATTGAGCACTTTAAACCCCCAGCTGCTTCACAGAAGTTTATAACGCAGAGCCATGAAAATAAAAAATAATTTTTCTTTCCTCAAAAATGATTTTTTAGCCTGGAATTTCCTATTTTGCCAAGGGTAATAGGAGAAATTGGACCCCAAATGTTGTTGTCCAGTTTGTCCTGAGTACGCTGATACCCCATATGTGGGGGTAAACCACTGTTTTGGCGCACGGCAGGGCTCGGAAGGGAAGGCACGCCATTTGGCTTTTTAAATGGAAAATTAGCTCCAATCATTAGCGGACACCATGTCACGTTTGGAGAGCCCCTGTGTGCCTAAACATTGGAGATCCCCCAGAAATGACCCCATTTTGGAAACTAGACCCCCAAAGGAACTAATCTAGATGTGTGGTGAGGACTTTGAACCCCCAAGTGTTTCACAGAAGTTTATAACGCAGAGCCATGAAAATAAAAAAAAAAAAAGTTATTTTCTCAAAAATGATCTTTTAGCCTGCAATTTTTTATTTTTCCAAGGGTAACAGGAGAAATTTGACCCCAAAAGTTGTTGTCCAGTTTCTCCTGAGTACGCTTATACCCCATATGTGGGGGTAAACCACTGTTTGGGCACATGCCGGGGCTCGGAAGTAAAGTAGTGACGTTTTGAAATGCAGACTTTGATGGAATGCTCTGTGGGCATCACGTTGCGTTTGCAGAGCCCCTGATGTGGCTTAACAGTAGAAACCCCCCACACGTGACCCCATTTTGGAAACTAGATCCCGAAAGGAACTTATCTAGATGTGTGGTGAGCACTTTGAACCCCCAAGTGCTTCACAGAAGTTTATAATGCAGAGCCGTGAAAATAATAAATACGTTTTATTTCCTCAAAAATAATTATTTAACCCAGAATTTTTTAATTTTCCCAAGGGTAACAGGAGAAATTTGACCCCAATATTTGTTGTCCAGTTTCTCCTGAGTACGGTGATACCCCATATGTGGGGGTAAACTACTGTTTGGGCACATGCCGGGGCTCGGAATTGAAGTAGTGACGTTTTGAAATGCAGACTTTGATGGAATGCTCTGCGGGCGTCACGTTGCGTTTGCAGAGCCCCTGATGTGGCTAAACAGTAGAAACCCCCCACAAGTGACCCCATTTTGGAAACTAGACCCCGAAAGGAACTTATCTAGATGTGTGGTGAGCACTTTGAACCCCCAAGTGCTTCATAGAAGTTTATAATGCAGAGCCGTGAAAATAATAAATACGTTTTCTTTCCTCAAAAATAATTATTTAGCCCAGAATGTTTTATTTTCCCAAGGGTTACAGGAGAAATTGGACCCCAAAAGTTGTTGTCCAGTTTCTCCTGAGTACGCTGATACCCCATGTGTGAAGGTAAACCACTGTTTGGGCACACGTCGGGGCTCAGAAGGGAAGTAGTGACTTTTGAAATGCAGACTTTGATGGAATGGTCTGCGGGCGTCACGTTGCGTTTGCAGAGCCCCTGGTGTGCCTAAACAGTAGAAACCCCCCACAAGTGACCCCATTTTCGAAACTAGACCCCCCAAGGAACTTATCTAGATATGTGGTGAGCACTTTGATCCCCCAAGTGCTTCACAGACGTTTACAACGCAGAGCCGTGAAAATAAAAAATCATTTTTCTTTCCTCAAAAATGATGTTTTAGCAAGCATTTTTTTATTTTCACAAGGGTAACAGGAGAAATTGGACCCCAGTAATTGCTGCGCAGTTTGTCCTGAGTATGCTGGTACCCCATATGTGGGGGTAAACCACTGTTTGGGCACACGTCGGGGCTCGGAATTGAGGGAGCACCATTTGACTTTTTGAATACGAGATTGGCTGGAATCAATGGTGGCGCCATGTTGCGTTTGGAGACCCCTGATGTGCCTAAACAGTGGTAACCCCTCAATTCTACCTCCAACACTAACCCCAACACACCCCTAACCCTAATCCCAACTGTAGCCATAACCCTAATCACAACCCTAACCACAACCCTAACCCCAACACACCCCTAACCCTAATCCCAACTGTAGCCATAACCCTAATCACAACCCTAATTCCAACCCTAACCCTAAGGCTATGTGCCCACGTTGCAGATTCGTGTGAGATTTTTCAGCATCATTTTTGAAAAATCCGTGGGTAAAAGGCACTGCGTTTTACCTGCGTATTTTCCGCAGATTTCCAGTGTTTTTTGTGCGGATTTCACCTTCGGATTCCTATTGAGGAACAGGTGTAAAACGCTGCGGAATCCGCACAAAGAATTGACATGCTGCGGAAAATACAACGCAGCGTTTCCGCGCGGTATTTTCCGCACCATGGGCACAGCGGATTTGGTTTTCCATAGGTTTACATGGTACTGTAAACCTGATGGAACTCTGCTGCGGATCCGCAGCGAAATCCGCACCGTGTGCACATAGCCTAATTCTAATGGTGCACACGCTGCGGAAAATACAACGCAGCGTTTCCGCACGGTATTTTCCGCACCATGGGCACAGCAGATTTGGTTTTCCATATGTTTACATGGTACTGTAAACCTGATGGAACACTGCTGCGAATCCGCAGCCAAATCCGCACCGTGTGCACATAGCCTAATTCTAAAGGTATGTGCACACGCTGCGGAAAACGCTGCGGATCCGCAGCAGTTTCCCATGAGTTTACAGTAAACCTATGGGAAACAAAAATCGCTGTAAACATGCTGCGGAAAAACTGCACGGAAACGCAGCGGTTTACATTCCGCAGCATGTCACTTCTTTGTGCGGATTCCGCAGCGGTTTTACAACTGCTCCAATAGAAAATCGCAGTTGTAAAACCGCAGTGAAATGTGCAGAAAAAACGCGGTAAATCCGCCATAAATCCGCAGCGGTTTAGCACTGCGGATTTATCAAATCCGCAGTGGAAAAATCCGCAGAGGACCAGAATACGTGTGCACATACCGAAACCCTAACCCTAGCCCTAACCCTACCCCTAACCCTACCCCTAACCCTAGCCGTAACCCTAGCCGTAACCCTAGCCCTAACCCTACCCCTAACCCTAGCCGTAACCCTAGCCCTAGCCCTAACCCTAGCCCTAACCCTATCCCTAACCCTAGCCCTAACCCTAGCCCTAACCCTACCCCTAACCCTAGCCCTACCCCCAACCCTAACCCTAACCCTACCCCTAACCCTACTCTAACATTAGTGGAAAAAAAAATTCTTTATTTTTTCATTGTCCCTACCTATGGGGGTGACAAAGGGGGGGGGGTCATTTATTATTTTTTTTATTTTGATCACTGAGATAGATTATATCTCAGTGATCAAAATGCACTTTGGAACGAATCTGCCGGCCGGCAGATTCGACGGGCGCACTGCGCATGCGCCTGCCATTTTGGAAGATGGCAGCGCCCAGGGAGAAGACGGACGGACCCCGGCAGGATCGGTAAGTATGATGGGGTGGGGGGGAGCACGGGGGGGGGGGTCGGAGCATGGGGGGGTGGATCGGAGCGCGGGAGGGGTGGAACGGAGCACGGGGGGTGGTGGAACGGAGCACGGGGGGTGGAACGGAGCACCGGGGCGGTGGAACGGAGCACTGTGGGGGGTGGATCGGAGTGCAGGGGGGGTGATTGGAGCACGTGGAGGGTGATTGGAGCACGGGGGGAGCGGACAAGAGCACGGGGGAGCGGCGCACAGGACGGAGGGGAGCCGGAGCAGTGTACCGGTCAGATCGGGGGGCTGGGGGGGCGATCGGTGGGGTAGGGTGGGGGCACATTAGTGTTTCCAGCCATGGCCGATGATATTGCAGCATCGGCCATGGCTGGATTGTAATATTTCACCAGTTATAATAGGTGAAATATTACAAATCGCTCTGATTGGCAGTTTCACTTTCAACAGCCAATAAGAGCGATCGTAGCCACGGGGGGGTGAAGCCACCCCCCTGGGCTAAACTACCACTCCCCCTGTCCCTGCAGATCGGGTGAAATTGGAGTTAACCCTTTCACCCGATCTGCAGGGACGCGATCTTTCCATGACGCCACATAGGCGTCATGGGTCGGATTGGCACCGACTTTCATGACGCCTATGTGGCGTCATGGGTCGGGAAGGGGTTAAGGGGACTTATGTTCTTTTAGCAATTAGAAGCTCTGTATATGGAGTCTGCAAACTCTTCTAGGAACATCTACGCTCCAGGAGGCAAATAGCTCTCCGTTCATCCCAAGTCTCTTCGTATAGCTAAGTAGTAGTGTACAGCCACATATGGTTTATTGCTACGTTGAGTAGAAATTGTGGGACAAATTGTGGTGCCATTTTTACTCACTGCTTGTGTGAAAATGTAAAATCTGGGGCTAAAACTAAATTTTGGTGGTAAAAATGTAGTTATTTATTCTTCAATGCCCAAAGGTGTAAAATTATGTGACAGACTCGGGGTGTCCATATGATCACTACACCCCTAGATGAATTCATTAAGAAGTTTACTTTATAAAATGGGGTCACTTATTGGGGCTTCTGCTCTGTTGGCACCTCATGGGCTCTCCGAGTGGGTCAAGGAATTAGCAAACCATAACCATAAAATCTGGTGCTCCTTGCCTTCTGAGATTTGCCCTGTGCCTGAAAAATATTACCCGATTACATGTAGGGTATTGGCGCACTCAGCTAAAATTGGACCTCAGTTTGTTGTAAAAAAAAATCCTATTAGCCCTTAGAAAAATTAAAAACTTGGGGCTAAAACAATATTATAATGGTAAAAATGTAATTTGTATGTGAGGCACATGTTGTGTCAATATGATCCCTGCACCCCTAGATGAATTCATTGGGGAGTGTATTTTGTAAAATCACTTCACATATAGGTATTTTCTGTTGTTCTGACACCTCAAGGGCTCTGCCAATGTGACATGGCACCCTCAAGCCATTCCAGCAAAATGTGAACTCCAATATGGCACCTCTTCACTTCTGAGCTTTGCACTATGCCTCAAAATTAGTATTCCCCCACATTTGGGGTATCGGTGTATTCAGGAGAAATTGCACAACAAATTGTATGGTGAAATTTTTCCTGTTCCCCTTGAAAATGCAAAACTTGGGCCAATATAACATTTTTGTGGGGAAAATGTGTTTTTTTTTATTTTCATGTCTCAAAGTTATAAACTTCTGTGAAGCACTTGGGGGTTCAATATGCTCACCACACATCTAAATACATTCCTTGAGAGGTCTAGTTTCCAATATGGGGTCACTTGTGGAAATTCTCCACTGTTTATGTACATCACGGGCTCTCCAAATGGGACATGCCTCCACTAATGATGCCAGGAAATTTTACATTCAAAAAGTCAAAATTCGCTCTTTCCTTTCCGAGCACTACCATGCACCTAAACAGTAGTTTTCTCCCTCATATTGGGTATTGGCATACTGAGGAGAAATTGCACTACAAATTGTATGGTGCAATTTCTCCTGTTACCTTTTTGAAAATGCAAAATTTGGGGCTGAAATAACATTATTGTGAGGAAAATGTGATTTTAATATCTTCGTGACTCAGCATTATAAACTTCTGTGAAGCACCTGGGGGATCAAGATGCTCACCACACAGCTAAATACATTCTTTGATGGATCTAGTTTCCAAAATGGGGTCACTTGTAGAGGGTTTCCACTGTTTAGGCACATCAGGGGCTCTCCAAATGGGACATGACGTCCGCTAATGATTCCAGGACATTTTACATTCAAAAAGTCAAATGACGCTCCTTTCCTTTCGCACCCTGCCGTGCGCCCAAACAGTAATTTTCTTCCTCATAATGGGTATCGGCATACTCAGGAGAAATTGCAAAGCAAATTGTATGGTGCAATTTCTCCTGCTACCCTTAAGAAATTGCAACATATGGGGCAAAAACATATTTGTGGGCAAAATTTTCAACATCATTTTTTTAATTTTCACCCCTCAACATTATAAATTTTTATGAAGCACCTGAGGGTTCATTGTTATCACCACACATCTATTTCAGTTTCCTGAGTGGTCTAATTTCCAAAATGGTGCCACTTGTGTGGGATTTTTACTGTTTAGGCACATCAGAGGCAATCCATATGTGACATTGCGTCTGCCAATTGTTCCAGCAAATTTTGCATTCAAAAAGTCAAATGCCACTTCTTCCCTTCTGAGATATGTCATGCGCCCAAATTTCCATTTTTTTTCGCAAAAAAGTGCAAATCATACCAAAGAAATTTTACCACTATCATGAAGTACAATGTGTCATGCAAATACAATCTCAGAATAAGTAGGATCCGTTGAAGCGTTCCAGAGTTATTACCTCATAAATTGACAGTGGTCAGAATTGTAAAAATTGGCCTGGTTATTAATGTGCAAACAACCTTCGGGGGTAAATGGTTTAAAGAGGTTGTCCCATAATCATAATCATTGACCTCTGCCACCATCCTCAAAGCAAAAAAAGTGTTGATTAGTTGTCAAAAGTGAATGCAACTCTAGTTATGCATATTTATTGCTGCTAGTTCTGTTTCTTGCTACTTGTATTCATTCTATATTCAACATAAGAAAATATCCGCGCATCAAATTCCTAGTAAACTTGCAACCAGTCTGAACAATTAGATACAACACTGTAGCAGGAACCTATGATGATGAAGATTAGAGCTGAGCAATCTTGAACTGTAAAGATTGGGGTGCATATTGGACATATAGTGTCCTATGCTGAACTCCGAATATAGGCTTCTCCTGGAAGTCTGTTTTACATTTCAGGAGTCTGGAGAGAGAGAAAGAGAGCTAAAGAGAGAAAAAGAGAGGAAAAGAGAGAAAAAGAGGCAGAACTAAAGTTCAGTTGGGTAACCGAACCTGAACCTCCATGGATTCACTCATCCCTAATGAAGATGAAAATTACTTTTAGACTGCTTGAGAATTCAGTTAGATAATCTGAATAACTGATGTGTTACATCATAGCATGCCATCATGGAGCAGAGCAAGATACAGATAGACATGCAGTAATGAAGGTAGTAACTTGTAAGATGTAAGTGCAGTCATATGATGCAGATACACATCATGCATTAAGGCTGCTTCCGGCCCCCGAGGGCCAATGTCTGCACTATTTGTAAGTAAAATTATGCAGCAATTGGCAAACAGCATGAATGGAGTTTTGGCCTCATGTGTCCAGTCGCAGTGTGTAGTCTCACCATAAAAGTAGAAACATAAATATTTCATTTAATGCTGCATATTTATTATGCTAAATATTGGATTTTTCTAATTGACAACAGGACCTACGAGGAAGCGTGATTAAGATTTGCAAATTTCTTGGAAAGGAGTTAGATGACGAAGCGATAGACTCTGTGGTGAAAAATGCTTCTTTTAAGAACATGAAACAGAACAATATGGCTAATTACAGTTTCGTGCCAGCTTTTTACATGGACCAGGAGAAAAGCCCATTTCTGAGAAAAGGTAAAAACTGAGCACCATATTGAGAAAAAAAAATATGTATAGTCAAGTGTCATATCTTGCGTTCATTCTGCACTAGTCACTTTCTGTCATTCCTTCTCCTGGCAAGTCAAACTGAAGTATGCATGAGTCGCCCGCCAGGGCCTGGGGTACTCTGCACTGGGTTCGGTTGTGATTAAAAGGTGGCAGCGGTGGCAGCGACCCGGTCCGTGCCCTGGGCACTCAAATTAAAGGGGAAAGGTCTTAAAAAGGGATTAATGAAGTCTATATTCGTAACGTCACCTGTGGTTCTCAGGTCAATAGGGACCGACGCTGCTTAAGGGGTCCTCTGGGGTGGTGTTGTTGCAGCAAGATGGTGATGCTTCCCACAGGTGAAGCGGGGTGCCCAAGGCTCCCAAGGTATATGGCAAGGATGGTGGGTTGCCAGTAAATAACAGAGCACACAGGTTTGCTGTCTTTACCTGGTTTACTGAAGTAGTAGTCGCCTCAGTCCAGGGTACTGGCAACAGGTGTAGAAGGAGTCCAGGCAGCCTGGAAACAAGTGAAAATCCCCTTGGCAGGTCAGGTTGGAAGCCTTCCACTATGCGCTGCTTTTCAGGTCTCTTGCTACCTGTAGCTTGTTGGCAAGGTACCCTTTTCTCTTCTGTCCTGGGACAGTACCTGCACGGTAAGCAGCTTGAGCCATTCTCTTGAGGTCTCTGACACGGTGACTCCAGGCTCTAACTGCTGCTGTACCTCAGGTGTGGTATGGGCAATTTAGATGCAGTCCTATGCCCTCCGGTTCTGCTATGGGGCTTGCAGATCCCCACAGCCTCAGGCTCCCGGTGCCCATTTTCTACGCTCTGGCTCACGGGAGGCCCAATCGCAGCCTCCCAGAGCTCCTAATCTCTTTACCGCTCCTTTCCTCTCCCTCCTTTCTCATCTGCACCAGACGCCTGCTCTCTCTAGTCTCTCTGGACCAACTGTCTGACTCCTCCTCCAGACCAGGATGTTTATTGAGGGACGCTCCCCTAAAACCTGGTTTTGAGCTCCCCCTTCTGGCCTGGATTCAGAATGTGTTGTGTGTGTGGGATTACCTGCCAAAGGGATCCCTCTTGTCTCCAGGCATGGCACTACCCTCCCCGAGAGGAAGGCAGCACCACTGTGGTACCCAAACTCCTGGGGTGCCACATGCACACACAGTGTTTTTATCTGGCGGATTCTGCCTAAAACTTGCCTGAAAAGCTTAAAAAGTAGAAAAAATGAATTAACTTATGTGCAGCATTGTCAAAATGACTTCCTGTTCATAGTTACCATAGTTTGTAACGTCTTTTAAATTGAAGCTTCAAAAGTCATGAAGTGGATAAAAGATGTGAAAGGCCCAATATTCAGACGGCCTCAGCTTTTTTACTTTTTTCAGTTGGGTACGCTGTATAACCTGGTTGAAAAAGTAAACTCTAAATGGTCTGAACATATGCACTCCAATGTGAAAACGGTTTGCTGTTCCGATTCCATTAACTGTTTTAGGCTTCCAAAGATGTCAAGAGTTTAAAAGAAGTGACTTCTCCAAAATTGGCAAACAAAAGATGTTGAGGAAAAACTGATGGAAAAAAAAGATGCAAAATAAGACTCTTCAGGAGAAAAGACACCAGCATGTCCTGAAGTGTCTTCCACCTGAAAAATTTGTCGGGTTCACAGAAATTTAAAAGACATAGTGTGCACATACTCTAATGGTGCCCTGTTATGATCAGGTGACCTTGGAGCAGCATGAAAACTTTCACTGGAGTAGGTGGTAACTATACTGACCGCAAACCCTGATCTTATCACCGCAACTAGAAGTAGCCGTGGGGTGTGCCTAACAAAACCTAGACACCTCGAAACAGCTGGAGGACTAAATACCCCTATAGATGGAAATAGGTATTCTACCTTGCCTCAGAGCAGAACCCCAAAGAATAGGCAGCCCCCCACAAATAATGACTGTGAGTAGTAGAGGAAAAGACACACGCAGGCAGGAAACAGGATTTAGCAAAAGAGGCAACACTAGCTAAATTAGGAAAGGAGAGGACAGGATACTAAGCGGTCACTATTAAAATCCTTCCAAAAATATCCACAGCAGAAAATACAAAAACTCCACCATCCAACTAAAGATGTGGAGCGTATATCTGCAACTCCAGAGAATCCAACAAGACTGAGAAAACACTGACACAGTCAAAGCTGGACAAGAGAAAGCAAATGAATAGCACAGAATATAAGCACACTGCATGTGTGCCACAGAAAAAGAAACAGACACTTATCTTTGCTGAATTGGCAGCTAAGCAGGAGAAGCCAGAAATAGATCCAACACTTCACAAGAAACATTGACAACTGGCAAGGACTAAAGAATCCTGCACATCTAAATATCCCAGTCAGAACTGCAATCAGCAGATACACCTGGCCAGGACTGTTACTCAGAGACAACTGCATTCCCACCTACAACCACTGGAGGAAGCCAAAAGCAGAATTCACAACAGTACCCCCCCCTTGAGGAGGGGTCACCGAACCCTCACCAGGGCCCCCAGGACCATCAGGATGAGCCAGATGAAAGGCACGGACCAAATCAGCAGCATGGACATGAGAGGCAAAAACCCAAGAATTATCCTCCTGGCCATAACGCTTCCATTTGAGGTACTGAAGCCTCCGCCTCGAAAAACAAGAATCCAAAATCTTCTCAACCACATTCTCCAACTCTCCATCAACCAACACAGGGGCCGGAGGATCAACAGAGAGAACAACGGGCACCACATATTTCCGCAATAAAGATCTATGGAAGAAATTATGGATAGCAAAAGAGGCCGGAAGCGCCGGACGAAAAGACACCGGATTAATAATCTCAGAAATCTTATAAGGACCAATAAACCGAGGCTTAAACTTAGGGAAAGAAACCTTCATAGGAACATGACGGGAAGACAACCAGACCAGATCCCCAACCCAAGCCGGGAACCAACACACCGACGACAGTTAGCAAAACGTTGAGCCTCCTCCTGAGACAACACCAAATTGTCCACCACATGAGCCCAAATCTGCTGCAACCTGTCAACCACAGAATCCACACCAGGACAGTCAGAAGGCTCAACCTGCCCAGAAGAAAAACGAGGATGAAAACCAAAATTACAAAAGAAAGGCGAAACCAAAGTAGCCGAACTAGCCCGATTATTAAGGGCAAACTCGGCCAATGGCAAGAAGGCCACCCAATCATCCTGATCAGCAGACACAAAGCATCTCAAATAAGTCTCGAAAGTCTGATTAGTTCGCTCGGTCTGGCCATTTGTCTGAGGATGAAATGCAGAAGAAAAAGACAAATCAATGCCCAGCCTAGCACAAAAGGCCCGCCAAAACCTAGAAACAAACTGGGAACATCTGTCGGACACAATATTCTCCGAAATACCATGCAAACGAACCACATGCTTAAAACATAACGGAACCAAATCTGAAGAGGAAGGCAATTTAGGCAAAGTCACCAAATGAACCATCTTAGAGAACCGGTCACAAACAACCCAGATAACAGACATCTTCTGGGAGACCGGAAGATCAGAAATAAAATCCATCGAAATATGCGTCCAGGGCCTCTCAGGGACAGACAATGGCAAAAGCAACCCACTAGCACGGGAACAACAAGGCTTGGCCCGCGCCCAAGTCCCACAGGACTGCACAAAAGAACGCACATCACATGACAAAGAAGGCCACCAAAAGGACCTACCAACCAAGTCTCTGGTACCAAAAATGCCAGGATGACCAGCCAACACGCAACAGTGAACCTCAGAAATCACTCTACTAGTCCATCTGTCAGGAACAAACAGTTTCCCCGCAGGACAGCGGTTGGGTTTGTCAGCCTGAAATTCCTGAAGAACCCGTCGTAAATCAGGGGAAATGGCAGAAAGGACCACCCCTTCTTTCAGAATACCGACCGGTTCTAAGACCTCAGGAGAGTCAGGCAAAAAACTCCTAGAGAGGGCATCAGCCTTAATATTCTTAGAACCCGGAAAGTACGAGACCACGAAATCAAAACGGGAAAAAAACAAGGACCATCGAGCCTGTCTAGGATTCAGCCGTTTGGCAGACTCGAGGTATATCAAATTCTTATGATCGGTCAAGACCACAATACGGTGCTTAGCTCCCTCAAGCCAATGTCACCACTCCTCAAACGCCCACTTCATAGCCAACAACTCCCGATTGCCGACATCATAATTGCGTTCTGCAGGCGAAAACTTACGGGAAAAGAAGGCACATGGTTTCATTAAGGAACCAACAGGATCCCTCTGAGACCAAACGGCCCCTGCCCCAATCTCAGAAGGGTCAACCTCAACCTGAAACGGAAGAGAAACATCCGGTTGGCACAACACCGGAGCAGAAGTAAATCGACGTTTAAGCTCCTGAAAGGCAGAGACAGCCGCAGAGGACCAATTCGCCACATCAGCGCCTTTCTTCGTCAAATCGGTCAAGGGTTTAACCACGCTGGAAAAATTAGCAATGAAACGGCGATAAAAATTTGCAAAACCCAAAAATTTCTGAAGGCTCTTCATGAATGTGAGCTGAATCCAATCATGAATGGCCTGAACCTTAACCAGATCCATCTCTATAGACGAGGGAGAAAAAATAAAGCCCAAAAAAGAAACCTTCTGCACCCCAAAGAAACACTTAGACCCTTTCACAAACAAAGCATTGTCACGAAGGATCTGAAATACCATCCTGACCTGTTGCACATGAGACTCCCAATCATCGGAAAAAAATCAAAATATCGTCGAAATATACAATCAAGAATTTATCAAGATAAGTCCGGAAGATATCATGCATGAAGGACTGAAAAACAGATGGAGCATTAGAGAGTCCGAATGGCATCACAAGGTATTCAAAATGGCCTTTGGGGCATGTTAAACGCAGTTTTCCATTTATCACCCTGCTTAATATGAACAAGATTATATGCCCCCCGAAGGTCAATCTTGGTAAACCAACTAGCTCCCTTAATCCTAGCAAACAAATCGGAAAGCAAAAGTAAAGGGTATTGAAACTTGACCGTGATCTTATTCAAGAGGCGATAATCAATACAGGGTCTCAAGGAACCATCTTTTTTAGCAACAAAAAAGAACCCCACTCCCAACGGTGAAGAAGATGGTCGAATATGCCCTTTCTCCAAAGACTCCTTAATATAGCTCCGCATGGCGGTATGTTCAGGCAGAGACAGGTTGAAAAGTCGACCCTTAGGAAACTTACAGCCTGGAATCAAGTCAATAGCACAATCGCAGTCCCTGTGCAGTGGAAGGAAACTGGACTTGGGCTCATCGAATACATCCTGAAAATCAGACAAAAGCTCTGGAATTTCAGAAGAGGAAGAAGAGGAGATTGACATCAAAGGAACATCATTATGAACCCCCTGACAACCCAAACTAGTCACAGACATGGACTTCCAATCCAACACAGGATTATGTACCTGCAACCACAGAAAACCCAGCATGATAGCATCATGCAAATTATGCAACACCAGAAATCGACAGTCTCCCTGATGGGCTGGTGCCATGCGCATGGTCACCTGTGTCCAAAACTGGGGCTTATTTTTAGCCAAGGGTGTAGCATCAATGCCCCTTAAAGGAATAGGGTTCTGCAAAGGCTGCAAGGGAAAACTACAACGCTTGGCAAACTCAAAGTCCATTAAGTTCAAGGCGGCGCCTGAATCCACAAACGCCATGACAGAAAATGATGACAATGAGCAGATCAAGGACACAGATAACAAAAATTTAGGTTGTACAGTACTGATGGTAATTGAACTGGCGATCATCTTTGTCCGCTTAGGGCAGACAGAAATGACATGAGAAGCGTTGCCACAATAATAACACAACCTATTCTGACGTCTGAAACCTTGTCGTTCCGTTCTAGACAGAATCCTATCACACTGCATTGGCTCAGGAATTTGCTCTGAGGATAACGCCACAGCGCACACAGTTCTGCGCTCCTGCAAGCGCCGGTCAATCTGAATGACCAAAGACATAGAATCACTCAGACCAGAAGGCGTGGGAAACCCCACCATGACATGTTTAACGGATTCAGAAAGACCCTTTCTGAAAATTGCCGCCAAAGCATCATTATTCCATTTAGTCAACACAGACCATTTTCTGAATTTCTGACAATACAATTCTGCCACCTCTTGACCCTGAGACAGGGCCAACAAGGTCTTCTCAGCTTGATCCACAGAATTAGGTTCATCATATCATAATCCCAAAGCCCGAAAAAAGGAGTCTACATTAAGTAAAGCCGGATTCCCAGATTCCAGGGAAAATGCCCAATCCTGCGGGTCGCCACGCAGCAGGGAGATGACGATTTTAACCTGCTGAATGGAATCACCAGAGGATCGAGGTCTCAAAGCAAAAAAACAGTTTACAGTTGTTTTTAAAACTCAAAAATTTGGACCTGTCACCAAAAAACAAATAAGGAGTAGGAATCTTCGGTTCTAAAACAGGAGTCTGAACAATATAATCAGAAATACCCTGCACCCTAGCAGCAAGCTGGTCTACACGAGAAGCTAATTCCTGAACATTCATGCTAGCACAAGGCTCTTCAGCCACCCAGAGATAAAGAGGGAGGAGAAGACAAAGTAGACTGAAGAAAAAAAAATGGCTCAAGACCTTTCTTCCCTTCTTCTGAAATGCATTATGGGCCAGTTGTACTGTTATGATCAGGTGACCTTGGAGCAGCATGAAAACTTTCACTGGAGTAGATGGTAACTATACTGACCGCAAACCCTGATCTTAACACCGCAACTAGAAGTAGCCGTGGGGTGTGCCTAACAAGACCTAGACACCTCGACACAGTGGGAGGACTAAATACCCCTATAGATGGAAATAGGAATTCTACCTTGCCTCAGAGCAGAACCCCAAAGGATAGGCAGCCCCCCACAAATAATGACTGTGAGTAGTAGAGGAAAAGACACACGCAGGCAGGAAACAGGATTTAGCAAAAGAGGCCACACTAGTTAAAATAGGAAAGGAGAGGACAGGATACTAAGCGGTCAGTATTAAAATCCTTCCAAAAATATCCACAGCAGAAAATACAAAAACTCCACCATCCAACTAAAGATGTGGAGCGTATATCTGCAACTCCAGAGAATCCAACAAGACTGAGAAAACATTGACACAGTCTAAGCTGGACAAGAGAAAACAAATGAATAGCACAGAATATAAGCACACTGCATGTGTGCCACAGAAAAAGAAACAGACACTTATCTTTGCTGAATTGGCTGCTAAGCAGGAGAAGCCAGAAATAGATCCAACACTTCACAAGAAACATTGACAACTGGCAAGGACTAAAGAATCCTGCACACCGAAATATCCCAGTCAGAACTGCAATCAGCAGATACACCTGGCCAGGACTGCGCCTCAGAGACAACTCCATTCCCACCTACAACCACTGGAGGAACCCAAAAGCAGAATTCACAACAGTGCCCATACCTTAAACATCACAAATGAACAAAAGACTAACACTGGCCAATATCAAAGGTACAGCTGACAGTAGAGTATGTATGGGTGCTTCTGACTGATAATTGTTGGGGGAGATAAGAATCTGGCATGTCCAATTTCAGATTGTAGATCCTTTTATTCTCTAAGGCCGGAGTCACACTAGAACATAATACGGACGGGTGCTATGCGATAAAAAATCGCATACCACTCTGACCAATGTTAATCTATGGGGCAGCTCCTATCATCCGTTGTTTTCTTGGCTGTATTATAAGTGCGTACGAAATCACAGCATGCTGCAAATGTCACCATAAAAAGCATATACCAAATATGGATAAGACCAAAGGATACAAAGGATAACCGGGAATATTAAAATATATTATTTTATTATTGTGCAATAGCAGCCAAGACAAAAAATAGAAATTAAAATATTACATAGATATATATGACCATACATACATATATATATATATATATATATATATATATATATATATATATATATATATAGTACATGTGTATTCGTATTAATTTATGGGCACATAAAAACCTCAATTTATGAATCAAATGGGCAGGTCACAAAATAATTGCCCATTTGATTCATATATTGAGGTTTTTATGTGCCCATAAATTAATACGAATACACATGTACTATATACATATATACATATATATATGTATGTATGGTCATATATATCTATGTAATATTTTAATTTCTATTTTTTGTCTTGGCTGCTATTGCACAATAATAAAATAATATATTTTAATATTCCCGGTTATCCTTTGTATCCTTTGGTCTTATCCATATTTGGTATATGCTTTTTCTGTTCATGTAGTGGTGTCACTACATTTTTTGACACAGGTGGCACTGGGTATAGCAGTGATACTATACATAGGGTATACATACTACTGGTAATAATCTGTATATATATATATATATATACAGGGCCGTATTTAGAGTTTCTGCTGCCCTAGGCACTTTTAGCGCTGCCTCCCCCTCTGGTGAGTATGACACTATCGGCAGTGACTTTGGGAAGAATCACTGATGTGAAAGTTGCCGTTTGCAGCAGATCGGGCAGTTTTTCTGCATCTGCCACGTAACGGATCACTTACGGCAACACTGCGTTTGGTTTCATTCATTCCTTATGGGATTCGCGGTACTTGATGTGATCTGGGAAATGCGGTGCCATACCTCCCAACTTTTGAAGGGAAAAAGGTCTAAAGGTTGCGGCAAATTTTAGGCCACGCCTCTGACCACACCCATTTCACAACTAATCACACCCATATCCAAGTCCCAACCACACCCATTTAGCACTGCTGATCACACTGTTTCATATACATTAAAACAAAAAAAAAATATGGCCACACAGTGCTTCATACTGTACAATGGCTATGCAGTGCTCCACATACTGTATAATGGCCCTACATGATGTTCCATACTGTATAATGGCCACACAGTGCTCCATACTGTATAATGGCCACGTCTGTCCTGTGTCCTTGTGTGTACCACATTGAGAATGGAGAAAAGAAAGAAGACCAAAGAACTGTCTGAGGACTTGAGAAACCAAATTGTGAGGAAGCATGAGCAATCTCAAGGCTACAAGTCCATCTCCAAAGACCTGAATGTTCCTGTGTCTACCATGCGCAGTGTCATCAAGAAGTTTAAAGCCCATGGCACTGTGGCTAACCTCCCTAGATGTGGACGGAAAAGAAAAATTGACAAGAGATTTCAACGCAAGATTGTGCGGATGTTGGATAAAGAACCTCGACTAACATCCAAACAAGTTCTAGCTGCCCTGCAGTCCGAGGGTACAACAGTGTCAACCCGTACTATCCGTCGGCGTCTGAATGAAAAGGGACTGTATGGTAGGAGACCCAGGAAGACCCCACTTCTTACCCCGAGACATAAAAAAGCCAGGCTGGAGTTTGCCAAAACTTACCTAAAAAAGCCTAAAACGTTTTGGAAGAATGTTCTCTGGTCAGATGAGACAAAAGTAGAGCTTTTTGGGCAAAGGCATCAACATAGAGTTTACAGGAGAAAAAAAAGAGGCATTCAAAGAGAAGAACACGGTCCCTACAGTCAAACATGGCGGAAGTTCCCTGATGTTTTGGGGGTGCTTTGCTGCCTCTGGCACTGGACTGCTTGACCGTGTGCATGGCAGTATGAAGTCTGAAGACTAACCAACAAATTTTGCAGCAGAATGTAGGGCCCAGTGTGAGAAAGCTGGGTCTCCCTCAAAGGTCATGGGTCTTCCAGCAGGACAATGACCCAAAACACACTTCAAAAAGCACTAGAAAATGGTTTGAGAGAAAGCACTGGAGACTTCTAAGGTGACCAGCAATGAGTCCAGACCTGAATCCCATAGAACACCTGTGGAGAGATCTAAAAATGGCAGTTTGGAGAAGGCGCCCTTCAAATATCAGGGACCTGGAGCAGTTTGCCAAAGAAGAATGGTCTAAAATTCCAGCAGAGCATTGGAAGCAACTCATTGATGGTTACCGGAAGTGGTTGGTCGTAGTTATTTTGGCTAAAGGTTGTGCAACCAAGTATTAGGCTGAGGGTGCCAATACTTTTGTCTGGCCCAATTTTGGAGTTTTGTGTGAAATGATCAATGTTTTGCTTTTTGCTTCATTCTCTTTTGTGTTTCTTCATTTAAGACAAATTAAATGAAGATAATAATACCAAAGAATTTGTGTTTGCAATCATTTTCAGGAAGAAACTGAGTATTATCTGACAGAATTGCAGGGGTGTCAATACTTTTGACCATGACTGTACTGAGCCCGAGTGACGGGCGAGACACCACATGTACTGAGCCCGAGTGACGGGCGAGACACCCCATGTACTGAGCCCGGGTGACACTGTAATATGTAAGTAACATCAGACTGTATTGTGGGGACCATTCACTTCTATGGGAGGGTGTTAAAGGGAACCTGTCACCCCCAAAATCGCGGGTGAGGTAAGCCCACAGGCATCAGGGGCTTATCTACAGCATTCTGGAATGCTGTAGATAAGCCCCCGATGTAACCTAAAAGATGAGAAAAAGACGTTATATTATACTCACCCAGGGGCGTTCCCGCTGTTGGTCCGGGTCCGGCGCCTCCCATCTTCATCAGATGACGTCCTCTTCTGGTCTTCACACCGCAGCTCCGGCGCAGGCGTACTTTGCTCTGCCCTGTTGAGGGCAGAGCAAAGTACAGCATTGTGCAGGCGCCGGGCCTCTCTGACCTTTCCCGCCACCTGCGCAATGCAGTACTTTACTCCGCCCTCAACAGGGCAGGCAAAGTACGCCTGCGCCGGAGCTGCGGCGTGAAGACCAGAAGAGGACGTCATCTGATGAAGATGGGAGGCGCCAGACCCGGACCAACAGTGGGAACGCTCCTGGGTGAGTATAATATAACGTCTTTTTTTCATGTTTTAGGATACATCAGGGGCTTATCTACAGCATTCCAGAATGCTGTAGATAAGCCCCTGATGCCGATGTGCCTACCTCACCCGCGATTTTGGCGGTGACAGGTTCCCTTTAAGGAGGAGGAGGAGGTGAGCTGTGACATCTCCTATTGTGACTGTTGGATCTGGTTGCCGGGGTCTACCTTCCTGTGGTTGTTACAAGTATCCTCCGCTCACCTTTCGGGGTGTTGCGCTCCTCGTCCACTTGTCTCAGGAGATTCGGTTGAACGCTCGGTCCGGCGCTGACATCCTGCAATATAATGGAAATGGCGGCTGAAGCTGCAGCACAAGGAGACACCGGAGAACGGCGGGGACAGAGCGCTCTGTAGCCGTGGACACGTGCAGTATAGCACGCGGCTGCCGATCATGTGACGCCTGCACTCACTTTCACCAGAGGAGCGGCGCTATAGGTCAGAATATCAGAGTAGAAGCCTCGCTGTCTGATCACCGGATATTTCCGCGGGAGGACGGCGCTGATCCGCGCGGGTGACACCGGCACAAGCGACTGCGGACACGGGATCTCCCAGTGTGGACGGGACTCCGCGGAGGATGGGGGTCGCCTGCCGTTATCTGCTCCATCTGCACCCAACAGAGAAGACAAACATGTCCGATAACTCTACAGGACCGTGACAGCTGCAGAACATCGCCCCCCCCTCCCCCCCTCCCTCCCTGCAGAGCTTCATCGCCCCCCCTCCCTCCCTGCAGAGCTTCATCGCCCCCCCTCCCTCCCTGCAGAGCTTCATCATCGCCCCCCTCCCTCCCTGCAGAGCTTCATCATCGCCCCCCCTCCCTCCCTGCAGAGCTTCATCATCGCCCCCCCCCCTCCCTGCAGAGCTTCATCATCGCCCCCCCTCCCTCCCTGCAGAGCTTCATCATCGCCCCCCCTCCCTCCCTGCAGAGCTTCATCATCTCCCCCCCTCCCTCCCTGCAGAGCTTCATCATCGCCCCCCTCCCTCCCTGCAGAGCTTCATCATCGCCCCCCTCCCTCCCTGCAGAGCTTCATCATCGCCCCCCCTCCCTCCCTGCAGAGCTTCATCATCGCCCCCCCCTCCCTCCCTGCAGAGCTTCATCATCGCCCCCCCTCCCTCCCTCCCTACAGAGCTTCATCATCGCCCCCCCTCCCTCCCTCCCTGCAGAGCTTCATCATCGCCCCCCCTCCCTCCCTCCCTGCAGAGCTTCATCATCGCCCCCCCTCCCTCCCTGCAGAGCTTCATCATCGCCCCCCCTCCCTCCCTGCAGAGCTTCATCGCCCCCCCTCCCTCTCTCCCTGCAGAGCTTCATCGCCCCCCCCTCCCTCCCTCCCTGCAGAGCTTCATCGCCCCCCCCTCCCTCCCTGCAGAGCTTCATCATCCCCCCCCTCCCTCCCTGCAGAGCTTCATCGCCCCCCCCTCCCTCCCTGCAGAGCTTCATCGCCCCCCCCCTCCCTCCCTGCAGAGCTTCATCGCCCCCCCTCCCTCCCTCCCTGCAGAGCTTCATCGCCCCCCCTCCCTCCCTCCCTGCAGAGCTTCATCGCCCCCTCTCCCTCCCTCCCTGCAGAGCTTCATCGCCCCCCCTCCCTGCAGAGCTTCATCGCCCCCCCTCCCTCCCTCCCTGCAGAGCTTCATCGCCCCCCCTCCCTCCCTCCCTGCAGAGCTTCATCGCCCCCCCTCCCTCCCTCCCTGCAGAGCTTCATTGCCCCCCCTCCCTCCCTCCCTGCAGAGCTTCATTGCCCCCCCTCCCTGCAGAGCTTCATCGCCCCCCCTCCCTGCAGAACATCGCCCCCGTCCGTCCTCATACTCACCTGTCACTCAGCTCAGCTGCCTGCCCACACACTGCGCGCGCCGCAGCCGCCGACATCCCTCTGGCGCTCTGTCCCGCCGCAGTGCCTTCTTCCTGACTGAGTGAGCGGTCATGTGATACTGCTCAATAAGGTCATGAATATGCGCATATTCATGACCTTAATGACCGGTACCATGTGACCGCTCACTCAGGACGCGCTACAGACGGTGAGAACAGGCATCGCTGGAGGCTGGAGCAGGAGGTGAGTATCGTCTCTCTTCATGGAGGGTGGGTGGGATGCGGAGGCGGGGAGGGGCGCGGGGAGGGGAGGGGCGCGGGGAGGCAGGCGGGGGGGCGGGGTTTTGCGTCGGTCGCGTTTGTGACTTAAAAAAAAAAAAAAAAAAAAATCCTTGCCCAGGTGCCGCCCCCCCGCAATGTCGCCGCCCTAGGCACGTGCCCTCGAGTGCCTAGTGGCAAATACGGCCCTGGATATAAATACTGTTAAATAGGGCCTGCGCTGTGCGTTACAATAGTGTATGTAGTGTACCCTGATTCCCCACCTATGCTGAGAAATACATTACCAAAGTCGCCGTTTTCGCCTGTCAATCAGGCTGGTCTGGTCAGGTGGGCATGGTGACATCGCTCTTTTCTTCCCCAGCTTTCCGTTGGTGGCGTAGTGGTGTGCGCATGTCGCAGTGACGAATCCACTGCGCGCACGTGAAGAAGCAGCGCGCGATCTGCGCTATTACCCCCTGTCATCGGTGGGGGCGGCCATCTTCCTGGGGCCGTGCGTGCGCAGATGGAGTGCTCTGCTGCACGGGGCTCCAGGAAAATGGCCGGGCGATGCCGCGCGTGCGCAGAAGAGATCGCGGCGGCCATTTTCCCAAAGCCGAGTTTGCCTACATTGCTAGACTAATCTCATTAGAGATGATGCCCTAGCGGTTAGTTGAAAGCGAAGCTTTCAAAGCCCTGATGAACGACGCTGTACCACGCTACGAGCTACCCAGTCGACACTTCTTTTCGAGAAAAGCCATCCCAGCCCTCCACCAGCATGTAAAAGACCACATCGTCCATGCACTCAGGCAATCTGTGAACACAAAGGTGCACCTGACAACAGATGCATGGACCAGTAGGGATAGCCAAGGACGTTATGTGTCCATCACGGCACACTGGGTTAATGTGGTGGATGCAGGGTCAACAGGGGACAGCAATATTGTAACAGTTCTGCCTAGCCCAAGGTCTAGGAAACAGTTGGCTGTAGGCGTTCGTCGCCCCCCCTCCTCCTGATCCTCATCCTCCTGCAGAAGCGAGAGCTTGTCCACAGACTGCAGTCGCACGACCACTCCATCCGCAGCTGCCACTGTTGCACACAAGGTGTCCCATTATGGGACAGCTAGCGGCAAGCGTCAGCAGGTTGTATTGGCAATGAAGTGTTTGGGCGACAACAGACACACAGCGGAAGTTCTGTCCGAGATCTTGCAGAAAGAAACTCAGTCATGGCTGGGCACTGTACATCTTGAGGCAGGCAAGGTAGTGAGTGATAACGGAAGGAATTTTATGGCTGCCATAGCCCTTTCCCAACTGAAACACATTCCTTGCCTGGCTCACACCTTAAACCTGGTGGTGCAGTGCTTCCTGAAAAGTTATCCGGAGTTATCCGACCTGCTCCTCAAAGTGTGCAGACTTTGCACGCATATCCGCCGTTCGCCCGTACACTCCAGCTGTATGCAGAACCATCAGCGGTCTTTGAACCTTCCCCAGCATCGCCTAATCATCGACATTGCAACAAGGTGGAACTCCACACTGCACATGCTTCAGAGACTGTGCGAACAGAGGCGTGCTGTTATGTATTTGTGGGAGGATACACATACACGGGCAGGCAGTTGGATGGCAGACATGGAGTTGTCAGGTGTGCAGTGGTCAAAGGTACAAGACCTGTGTCAAGTCCTTCAGTGTTTTGAGGAATGCACACGGCTGGTTAGTGCAGACAACACCATAATAAGCATGAGCATCCCCCTAATGCGTCTGCTGATGCAAAGTTTGACGCACATAAAGGAGCAGGCGTCTGCAGCCGAGGAAGAGGATAGCCTTGATGACAGTCAGCCATTGTCTGGTCAGGGCAATCTACAGGACGAGGTAGCGGGCGAAGAGGAGGAGGACGAGGAGCATGATGGGGATGAGTAATTTTTGAATGAGGAAGCTTCTCCGGGGCCAATAGAAACTGGTGGCGTTGCAAGGCCGGGTTCAGTTTTTTTGAGGGAGACAAGTGACGTAGATTTGCCTGAAACTGCCCCTCAACCCAGCACAACCGCAGATTTGACAACTGGAACTTTGGCCCACATGGCGGATTATGCCTTACGTATCCTCAAAAGGGACCCACACATTATTAAAATGATGACCGATGACGATTACTGGTTGGCCTGCCTCCTTGATCCTCGCTATAAAGGCAAATTGCAAAATATCATGCCACATGAGAACCTCGAACAAATATTAGCAACCAAACAAGCAACTCTTGTAGCCCGTTTGATTCAGGCATTCCCAGCACACAGCGGCGGTGATGGTTCTCACACGAGCTGCAGGGGGCAACAGTGCAGAGGTGTTAGAGTTGCACAAATCAGAAGTGGCGTTGGACAGAGGGGTTTTCAGACCAGGTTGTGGAGTGATTTCGCAATGACCGCAGACAGGACAGGTACTGCAGCATCAATTCAAAGTGACAGGAGACAACATTTGTCCAGTATGGTTACTAACTATTTTTCATCCCTTATCGGTGTTCTCCCTCAACCGTCATTCCCATTTGAATACTGGGCATCCAAAATAGACACCTGGCCTGAATTGCCAGAATATGCATTGCAGGAGCTTGCTTGCCCAGCAGCTAGTGTGCTATCAGAAAGAGTATTCAGTGCTGCTGGTTCAATATTGACCGAAAAAAGGACTCGTCTGGCTACCCAAAATGTTGATGATCTAACCTTCATTAAAATGAACCACTCATGGATTTCAAATTATTTTGCCCCACCTTTCCCGGCTGACACCTAGCTTTCCTATAAAAAGGTCTCGCTTGTGGACTGGTCTTACTGACTGTTCCAATCTCTTAATTTGCAGCAGCTGTTTGTCCAGCATACGACATGTTTACACCTCCCTATATGGGCTAACTTCCCCCATGGGGCCGTGGTGTCGCCACTTGGTGCAAGCACCCGTGAGAGTGCCGTTTGTCTGAAGAGGTGGGTGTGCCCGTTTTTGGTCGACGGCACTGCCACTGGGTCCCTCATAGTACAATAAAGTGTCTCTGTGACGCCAGACACACCATTGTAACATGAGGGGCCCTGGGCCTGTACCACCGGCCACAAGAGAGTTTCCCCCCCAGCTCAAACACTGTTCTACCACTTGCAAAATTATCTCTCACAACTCCACCAATGTTTAGTCTATGCGCTGACATCCTTCAATGCCTGGCACTGACAATACCAATTTTTTGACATGTATGATGCTAGTTAAAATAGTTAGGGTCAGTGTCCTATATTGACACCAGTAAATACTTACGCCAAATTACTATGTCTGAAACTCAGCAGAGGAGCCCACCCCTCTACCTAAGTATGCCACCCTTTTGTTTTTTGGTTTTGTTGTTTTGCGAGACATTAACATCTATTTCTTTTTTGGGAGTACTAACTGTGTCAGACACTCCTTCCAATCGTCCTCCGCTGACCACACCAATGCTGCCTGTGTACCCCTGCAAGATAATTCAAACTGTATTGAGCCTAATTTTTTTTATTTTAGGCCTACTAAGTCTGTCTGCGGTCCCTCCTTCCATTTGTCCTCCGCTGAGCACAACAATGCCGACCGTGTACCCATGTAACCTTTTTTCATCCTGCAGTGAGCCTACTTTGTGGTGTAAGGCCTACTAGCAGTGTCTGTCTGCACCACTTAATACAGCTGTCCTCCTCCTTTAAAAAAAAAAAAAAAAAGGCTGATTTTCAGCTTGTCAGAATGATAAAACTGCATTGGGGCCACAAGTTTCGTTGTGGTCTACAAACTGAGTCTTCCGCTCCAAGGTGTTCTCTCTGTTGCCTCTCCCTCGCTTCTATCTTGAAGCTCTCATTAAGTAGCTGTTGAAACAACACTGCATTAGGCCTACAAGTTGGGTCTGGGTTGTAGAGACGGTGTCTGCCGCTCCAAGGCGTCCTCCTGGTTGCCTTTCCTGAGCTTCAATCTTTAGGCTCTTGTTAAATAGTTTTTTAATCAAACAACTGCAGTGGGGCTACTAGTTTGGTTGGGGTCTACTAACAGTGTCTGCCGCTCCAAGGTGTCCTCCTGGTTGCCTTTCCTGAGCTTCAATCTTCAGGCTCTTGTTAAATAGTTTTTTAATCAAACAACTGCAGTGGGGCTACTAGTTTGGTTAGGGCCTACTAACGGTGTATGCCGCTTCATGCTGTTCTCCAGGTTTCCTGTCCTGAAATTCCATTTTCAGGCTCTCGTTAAGCAGTTGTTGAAACAACACTGCATTAGGTCTACAAGTTGGGTCTGGGTTGTAGAGACGGTGTCTGCCGCTCCAAGGTGTTCTCCTGGATGCCTTTCCTGAGCTTCAATCTTCAGGCTCTTGTTAAATAGTTTTTTAATCAAACCACTGCAGTGGGGCTACTAGTTTGGTTGGGGCCTACTAACAGTGTCTGCCGCTCCAAGGTGTTCTCCTGGTTGCCTTTCCTGAGCTTCAATCTTCAGGCTCTTGTTAAATAGTTTTTTAATCGAACAACTGCAGTGGGGCTACTAGTTTGGTTGGGGCCTACTAACGGTGTATGCCGCTCCGTGCTGTTCTCCAGGTTTCCTGTCCTGAAATTCCATTTTCAGGCTCTCGTTAAGTAGTTGTTGAAACAACACTGCATTAGGCCTACAAGTTGGGTCTGGGTTGTAGAGACGGTGTCTGCCGCTCCACGGTGTTCTCCAGGTTGCCTCTCCCTAGCTTCTATTTTGAAGCTCTCGTTAAGTAGTTGTTGAAACAACACTGCATTAGGCCTACATGTTGGGTCTGGGTTCTAGAGACGGTGTCTGCTGCTCCAAGGTGTTCTCCAGGGTGCCTCTCCCTAGCTTCTATCTTCAAGCTCTTGTTAAGTAGTTGTTGAAACAACACTGCATTTGGCCTGCAAGTTGGGTCTGGGTTGTAGGGACGGTGTCTGCCGCTCCAAGGTGTTCCCCAGGTTGCCTCTCCCTAGCTTCTATCTTCAAGCTCTTGTTAAGTAGTTGTTGAAACAACACTGCATTTGGCCTACAAGTTGGGTCAGGGTTGTAGGGATGGTGTCTGGCGCTCCAAGGTGTTCTCCAGGTTGCCTCTCCCTAGCTTCTATCTTTGAAGCTCTCGTTAAATTGTTTTTAATATAACACTGCATTTGGCCTACTTGCTTTGTTGGCCCTACTAACGGTGTCTGCCGCTCCTTGATGTTCTCCTACACTGAACAAACCAGTGCCGCCTGTTTACTTCTGTTACCAATTTTGAACTGCATTTAGCCTACTTACTGATTTGGGCCTACTCACTGTGTCAGCCTCTCATTACAGTTGTACTCCACTGAACAAAGCAATGCCCCCTGGTTAGTCCTGTTACCAATTTTGAACTGCATTTAGCCCACTTTATTATTTGGGCCTATATCTGTGTTTCCTCCTCATCCTGCCCATTGCCCAGCCAGTGATAGATGAGTCTGCTGGTACATTGACCCAGAACGCTACACAACCAGAATGTGACCCTGCTGAAAGTCAGGTTCCCCTTCCCGCATACCATACCACCTTACACGGGGACAAAGAGGAAGGTGCAGATGAAAGTGCAGGTTCCTTCATCAGGTGGGGGGGAATACTCGTTGGCAACGTCACTGGCACAGGGCCCCTCATAGTACGCAAAAGTGTCGCTGCCGGTGGGAGGCGCCCCCGCCGTGCAAACACACCGCCGTACTTTGAGGGGCCCTGTGCCAGTGCCAATGCCAACGAGTGGGCCCCCCCTTCTTGCTCAGGATCACAGCACTTGCAAAGTTTAAATACTTACGTCTCCCTGCTCCACTGCCGTGACGTGGTCCAGATTTCCTGGGCCCACTAAATACTTGAACCAGCCCTTTCCCCCCACAACTTTAGCCAAATGACCCCCAATTTCCAATGCCTTACTATTATTATAAGGTAAATTAAGATTGACAAGCTTCAGTAACAAGAATGGATGTTTTTGCCATTAAAATGGGCACTGTAGGTGTTTTCCTGGCCTCCACTCACTGCCGACTATGCTCCCCCATTGACTTGCATTGGGTTTTGTGTTTCGGTCGATACCCGACTTTTCGCGATAATCGGCCGATTCCACTCGACTCGACTTTTGAGATAGTCGGGTTTCGCGAAACCCGACTCGACCCTAAAAAACTAAAAGTCGCTCAACCCTAGCCAGCATGAGAGAATCCTGACAGCGTGCAGTGCGCACTCTGAGAACTCAGATGTCTGCAGTCACAAAGAATGACTACAGACTCATCACAAACCTGGACATTCCATTTAATGCTATTAACATAAATTAAAACATGAGAATTAGTATCACGAATTACATTTAAATCCAGGTACCTTATAGATTATGTCTTCTCTAGAGTTGTTCTCCTTCTTTTCTTCATCTTGTCCAGACCCCATGATGAGTTTTCTCATCTCTGCAGACATCCATCTTCTCTGCTCTTTTGCAGAAAATCTCCACATGATGCCCTTAAAGATAGAAGTGTCATTATAATGCTCGTGAATAAAAAATTGCCCCTCACTATATTGTCTGCACAAAATATGACCCCCATATTGTCCCTTTTATAGTACATTACACTGACCTCTCCTTTCCATGCTGGCCCCCTCTTCACACTGTCCTCTCAAACTGTGTCCCCCCTATAAGGCCCAGTATTTATACTATACTCTCTCATCACACTCCCTCTCCTTGGTATACTGTCCCCTCCTGGCTGTGCCCTTACACTGTCTCTCCATGCTACGCCCCCACTACTCAGTTTCTATTCTGTGAACACTCACTTTTCTCCCCCCATACTGTCTCCTCACACTATTCCCTTCCCTCCTCATACTGTCTCGTCTCACATCCCCTGTTCACCATTCTGTTTCCTCCTATATCTACACGCTCAATTTCTATACTTCCTACTCACCTGACTCCCCATACTGTGTCTGTTCGCTCCCCATACTGACCAGGCCCATCCCCCCATAATGTTTCCTCATATTGTTTCTGACCACATCAGTCAACTGGAACTGCCCTAACTAAAGTCATCAATGACCTACTAACCACCAAGAGCAAGCAACACTACTCTGTCCTCCTCCTCCTGGACCTGTCTTCAGCCTTTGACACTGTGGATCATTCCCTCTTGCTACAGATTCTGTCATCTCTTGGCATCACAGATTTGGCCCTATCCTGGATCTCGTCATATCGAACAGATCGAACATTCAGTGTCTCCCTCTCCCACACCACCTCCTCACCTCGCCCATTGTCTGTCAGTGTTCCCCAAGGATTAGTTCTAGGACCCCTGCTCTTCTCCATGTACACCTTTGGCCTGGGACAGCAGAATCCCACGGTCTGCAGTATCATCTCTATGCCGATGACAGCAGATCTACCTATTTGGACCTGACATCACCTCCTTACTGACCAAAATTCCACAATGTCTGTCCGCTATTTCATCTTTCTTTTCTACTTGCTTTCTAAAACTGAACATGGACAAAACAGCATTTATCATCTTTCCCCATCTCACTCTACCCCTCCACCAGACCTATCCATCAATGTCAATGGCTGCTCTCTTTCCTCAGTCCCTCATGCTCGATGCCTCGAGGTGATCCTCGACTCTGCCCTCTCTTTCAAGCCACATATCCAAACCCTTGTCTCCTCTTGCCAACTCAAAAACATTTCACGGATGTGTACATTCCTTGACCAAGAAACTGCAAAAACGCTTGTGCACTCCCTCATCATTTCCTGTCTTGACTATTGCAACCTCTTGCTCTCTGGCATCCCCTGTAACAATCTTGCACCACTCCAATATATCCTAAACTCTGCTGCCTGACTAATCCACCTGTCTCCCCGTTGTTCCCCAGCCTCTCCTCTCTGCCAAGCCCTTCACTGGTTTCCTATTGTCCAGAGGCTCCAGTTCAAAACTCTAACTATTACATACAAAGCCATCCACAATGTGTCTCCTCCATACATCTGTGACATGGTAGAAACAGGAACACATGGGCTACTTGCACAGTGAACAAGTCTGTAGGAAAATGTTCACACACCACTAAGAAACCTGAAGACACAAAAGAGCATAGTAGAACTAAAAACATTCAGTTTCAAAAAGTCACAGTAATCCACAAGTGCAAGTAAAAAGATGTAAAAAACAGGGTATTTGGTTGATACGTTTTTTGCAAAAAATGTATACTAAGCTGCTCCACCAAACGTCAAGGTATACCCATATCAGAGCAGTTCTAACTGATGTATGCAATCCCTGTCTGATGTATTTAAAAACCTGATCATCTGTATATTACCTGTGTGAACAGGATTCAGAGAGGAAAAATCCATGTGGACATTGTCCAGAGGCTCCAGTTCAAAACCCTAACTATGACATACAAAGCCATCCACAACGTGTCTCCTCCATACATCTGTGACATGGTCACTCGGTACTTACCTTCATGCAACCTTCGATCCTCTCGAGATCTCCTTCTCTACTCCCCTCTTATCTCTTCTTCCCACAACCGCATACAAGACTTGTCCTGTGCTTACCCCATATTCTGGAACTCTCTACCACAACACATCAGACTTTCGTCTACCACGAAAACTTTCAAAAGGAACCTGAAGATCCACCACTACCGACAAGCCTACAACCTGCAATGATCCTTAGTCTACTGAACCGCTGTACAACCATTTTTACCCTCTCCTAGTATATCCTCACTCATCCCCTGTAGACTGTGAGCCCTAGCGGGCAGGGTCCTCCCTCTTTCTGTACTTGTGTGTGCATTGCATTGCTCATATTGATTGTACTTGTCTATGTATGCCGTTTTTTTCACATGTACAGCGCCATGGAATAAATAGCGTTATAAAAATGAATAATAATAATATATACTTCTCATTCCCCCATACTGTTTCCACATACATGCCCCCCATTCCCCCATACTGTTTCCTCATACATGCCCCCATTCCCATGTACTGTTTCCTCATACATGCCCCCCATCTCCCCCTTTGCTCTTCATTTTGTGTCCTCCCCAAACACTTTAAACACCCCCATCCCCACTCCAGTTCTCGTCACACACATTAAACACCCCCATCCCCACTCCAATTCTCCCCACACATAATAAAACCCCCCATCCCCACTCAAATTCTCCCCACACATAACAACCCCCCCATCCCCACTCCAATTATCCCCACACAAAATAAAGACCTCATCCCCACTCCAATTCTCCCCACACACATTAAACACCCCCATCCCCACTCAAATTCGCCCAACACATAAAGCCCCCCGTCCAATTCTCCCCACATATAATAAAGCCCCCCATCCCCACTCCAATTCTCCTCACACAAAATAAAGCACCCCCGTGCATTTAATCCTTGGTGTATTCAGCTCCTCTGGAGCACTTACCACCAGTGTTCGCCTCTGCAGTCTGCAGCATGGGCGAGTGACGTCAGCAGCATGATCACATGATCTGATCACGCTGCTGGCATCGCTCTGACCGCAGTCAGAGCCTCAATTGTACTCGCTTCTGTAAGATGCTGCCAGTACAATTGAATACTCAGAGCCGGCGCGCTGCAGCTTCTCTGTGCCAGCTGTCAGCTTGACAGTCGGCACAGAGAACAGCTGACTCTCCGTCTGCGTGGCAGCAGAATGCAGCCACCGGTTGAGACACTGCGGACTGCCGCATTAGGTGGCCTGACTTCGTCCCCCTGCCAGCTGCACCCGGGGCACATTCCCCAGATACGCATCTGACAGCTAGGGACCTGCTGAAGGTGACATTGCTGCCATTTTTGTGCTTATGTGAAGCTCAGCCACAGGCAAAACTTATTACGACACTGAAATTTTCTCTAAATACTGTAATTTTGTGGTATTGCAGATACGATATAAGCAATTGGATGACCACATGTTCAAGACCCCGAAGGGGATTAGAAATAGTTTAAAAAAGTTTAAAAGATGGACGTCCATAAAATTCCGGTCTAATTAAATATAACCCATATGGTAAATGCCATAAAGAGGAAAAAAATCAAAACTAATTGCGGTTGGGGCATGACTTGCAAGCTGATGGCGCTAAGTGCCTGATCCTGAGCTCCGGCATTCATGGACTCCGAAGCAACCAAACCAGCTAACTTACCGTAAAGTGATCTCCTCCTCATGTGTGTCGCTCCAGTAATCTCCGGTGAGCTCAGCAAGGTACAATGCTGAGGGTCAAGTCGCGCAAGCAGGTGTCCTCAACAAAGCTTAACGAATATTTCATGTGACAGACATCTTCGGCTGCAGCCCTTCCCCATCACCCGGTGTCTCCGTGTTCCTCTCCCAAGATAATGGTAGAAACAGCGGATGGCAACTGCTGTGAGATTCCTCTTACAAAAAGACGATGCAAAGTCTTCTTACATCACTTAGAACCTCAACCCAAGAAGATCTGTGAGGTATGCTTACAGAACTAAAAGGGGATATTAATTCTGTGGAGGACCGCAAGGCAAATATCGAAACAAAAGTGGTGAAATATGCCAGTTCACATAATGATCTAATAGATGCTAATGCAGCCCTAGAAGAAGAGGTAACTTTATCTTAAAGGAAAGATTTGTGATCTAGAAGACAGATCATGCCGCAATAATGTTTGTGTGAGGGGCTCTCAGAGACTATTCAAGACTCAGAACTTAGTATTCATTTTTCTAAATTGCAGCAGATGGTCCTTCCAGAACACGACCATGGGACTTGATGATAGAGAGAATCATATCATTCCTAAGCCAAACATCTTAACCCAGTTTTGCCAACGAATATATTGGCGCAATTCCATTTTTTAAAGCTAAGAAAGCCATTTAACTAAATCTGAGGATAAAGTCTAACTTGTCAGACCCTTTTCAGACAATTTAAGTTTTTTCAGATTTGTTTATGTCAACACTTGCTAAGAAAAGGGAATTAGTGAATGTAGCTAAAGTGTTGAGAGACAATTACATTTTATATTGATGGGGCTTCCCAGTTAAAATGACGATTCTCTATTCAGAAACAAGGCACTTATGCCAGTCACTGGCACAAGGGGAACATCTGTACTATCCCGTCCCAGGTCAGAAAAGGGTTAATGAAATAATGAAACGCACAGGTTTTACATTTTTATTGCACGCTCAATCCAAGCAAAGCCCTCGTTCTCCTGTAAAAAAAAATCCAAAATAAGAAAGCAACAATATCCCCTACATGTCCGCCGTACAGTCAAGTCCTACGCTGTAAATCCATCTCAAGGGGTTAAATAGTTTAAAACCCGTAGCGGTGCTAATGCTACCAGCCGGGCTGTAAACCACAGAGGAATGAATGAAAAGCTGCCAGCACAGCCTCCCCGCCTAACCGGACATGAACTCTGTAGCATGGGAAAGTTTCTGAACATTTTCCCACGCTGTCAAGTTCACCGCGTCAGGCGGGGAGTCTGCGCAGCCTCAGTGACGTCAGCGGTAGTTGGCCCTTCCTGACCTGAGGTAAACTTGACAGCATGAGAAAATGTTCAGAAACTTTCCCATATATATATAGACTTGCATTGGCGTATTTTGGGCGTAATATGGTGACATTTTAAAAGAAACACAGGAGTAAATACCAGGTATATATATATATATATATATATACAGGGCCGTATTTGCCACTAGGCACTCGAGGGCACGTGCCTAGGGCGGCGACATTGCGGGGGGGCGGCACCTGGGCAAGGATTTTTTTTTTTTTTTTTTTTAAGTCACAAACGCGACCGACGCAAAACCCCGCCCCCCCGCCTGCCTCCCCGCGCCCCTCCCCTCCCCGCGCCCCTCCCCGCCTCCGCATCCCACCCACCCTCCATGAAGAGAGACGATACTCACCTCCTGCTCCAGCCTCCAGCGATGCCTGTTCTCACCGTCTGTAGCGCGTCCTGAGTGAGCGGTCACATGGTACCGGTCATTAAGGTCATGAATATGCGCATATTCATGACCTTATTGAGCAGTATCACATGACCGCTCACTCAGTCAGGAAGAAGGCACTGCGGCGGGACAGAGCGCCAGAGGGATGTCGGCGGCTGCGGCGCGCGCAGTGTGTGGGCAGGCAGCTGAGCTGAGTGACAGGTGAGTATGAGGACGGACGGGGGCGATGTTCTGCAGGGAGGGGGGGCGATGAAGCTCTGCAGGGAGGGGGGGCAATGAAGCTCTGCAGGGAGGGAGGGAGGGGGGGCAATGAAGCTCTGCAGGGAGGGAGGGAGGGGGGGCGATGAAGCTCTGCAGGGAGGGAGGGGGGGCGATGAAGCTCTGCAGGGAGGGGGGGCGATGAAGCTCTGCAGGGAGGGAGGGAGAGGGGGCGATGAAGCTCTGCAGGGAGGGAGGGAGGGGGGGCGATGAAGCTCTGCAGGGAGGGAGGGAGGGGGGGCGATGAAGCTCTGCAGGGAGGGAGGGGGGGGGCGATGAAGCTCTGCAGGGAGGGAGGGGGGGGGCGATGAAGCTCTGCAGGGAGGGAGGGGGGGATGATGAAGCTCTGCAGGGAGGGAGGGGGGGGCGATGAAGCTCTGCAGGGAGGGAGGGAGGGGGGGGCGATGAAGCTCTGCAGGGAGAGAGGGAGGGGGGGCGATGAAGCTCTGCAGGGAGGGAGGGGGGGCGATGATGAAGCTCTGCAGGGAGGGAGGGGGGGCGATGATGAAGCTCTGCAGGGAGGGAGGGAGGGGGGGCGATGATGAAGCTCTGCAGGGAGGGAGGGAGGGGGGGCGATGATGAAGCTCTGCAGGGAGGGAGGGGGGGCGATGATGAAGCTCTGCAGGGAGGGAGGGAGGGGGGGCGATGATGAAGCTCTGCAGGGAGGGAGGGGGGGGCGATGATGAAGCTCTGCAGGGAGGGAGGGGGGGCGATGATGAAGCTCTGCAGGGAGGGAGGGGGGCGATGATGAAGCTCTGCAGGGAGGGAGGGGGGCGATGATGAAGCTCTGCAGGGAGGGAGGGGGGGAGATGATGAAGCTCTGCAGGGAGGGAGGGGGGGCGATGATGAAGCTCTGCAGGGAGGGAGGGGGGGCGATGATGAAACTCTGCAGGGAGGGGGGGGGCGATGATGAAGCTCTGCAGGGAGGGAGGGGGGGCGATGATGAAGCTCTGCAGGGAGGGAGGGGGGCGATGATGAAGCTCTGCAGGGAGGGAGGGGGGGCGATGAAGCTCTGCAGGGAGGGGGGGCGATGAAGCTCTGCAGGGAGGGAGGGGGGGCGATGAAGCTCTGCAGGGAGGGAGGGGGGGAGGGGGGGGCGATGTTCTGCAGCTGTCACGGTCCTGTAGAGTTATCGGACATGTTTGTCTTCTCTGTTGGGCGCAGATGGAGCAGATAACGGCAGGCGACCCCCATCCTCCGCGGAGTCCCGTCCACACTGGGAGATCCCGTGTCCGCAGTCGCTTGTGCCGGTGTCACCCGCGCGGATCAGCGCCGTCCTCCCGCGGAAATATCCGGTGATCAGACAGCGAGGCTTCTACTCTGATATTCTGACCTATAGCGCCGCTCCTCTGGTGAAAGTGAGTGCAGGCGTCACATGATCGGCAGCCGCGTGCTATACTGCACGTGTCCACGGCTACAGAGCGCTCTGTCCCCGCCGTTCTCCGGTGTCTCCTTGTGCTGCAGCTTCAGCCGCCATTTCCATTATATTGCAGGATGTCAGCGCCGGACCGAGCGTTCAACCGAATCTCCTGAGACAAGTGGACGAGGAGCGCAACACCCCGAAAGGTGAGCGGAGGATACTTGTAACAACCACAGGAAGGTAGACCCCGGCAACCAGATCCAACAGTCACAATAGGAGATGTCACAGCTCACCTCCTCCTCCTCCTTAAAGGGAACCTGTCACCGCCAAAATCGCGGGTGAGGTAGGCACATCGGCATCAGGGGCTTATCTACAGCATTCTGGAATGCTGTAGATAAGCCCCTGATGTATCCTAAAACATGAAAAAAAGACGTTATATTATACTCACCCAGGAGCGTTCCCACTGTTGGTCCGGGTCTGGCGCCTCCCATCTTCATCAGATGACGTCCTCTTCTGGTCTTCACGCCGCAGCTCCGGCGCAGGCGTACTTTGCCTGCCCTGTTGAGGGCGGAGTAAAGTACTGCATTGCGCAGGTGGCGGGAAAGGTCAGAGAGGCCCGGCGCCTGCACAATGCTGTACTTTGCTCTGCCCTCAACAGGGCAGGCAAAGTACGCCTGCGCCGGAGCTGCGGTGTGAAGACCAGAAGAGGACGTCATCTGATGAAGATGGGAGGCGCCGGACCCGGACCAACAGCGGGAACGCCCCTGGGTGAGTATAATATAACGTCTTTTTCTCATCTTTTAGGTTACATCGGGGGCTTATCTACAGCATTCCAGAATGCTGTAGATAAGCCCCTGATGCCGGTGGGCTTACCTCACCCGCGATTTTGGGGGTGACAGGTTCCCTTTAACACCCTCCCATAGAAGTGAATGGTCCCCACAATACAGTCTGATGTTACTTACATATTACAGTGTCACCCGGGCTCAGTACATGGGGTGTCTCGCCCGTCACTCGGGCTCAGTACATGTGGTGTCTCGCCCGTCACTCGGGCTCAGTACAGTCATGGTCAAAAGTATTGACACCCCTGCAATTCTGTCAGATAATACTCAGTTTCTTCCTGAAAATGATTGCAAACACAAATTCTTTGGTATTATTATCTTCATTTAATTTGTCTTAAATGAAGAAACACAAAAGAGAATGAAGCAAAAAGCAAAACATTGATCATTTCACACAAAACTCCAAAATTGGGCCAGACAAAAGTATTGGCACCCTCAGCCTAATACTTGGTTGCACAACCTTTAGCCAAAATAACTACGACCAACCACTTCCGGTAACCATCAATGAGTTGCTTCCAATGCTCTGCTGGAATTTTAGACCATTCTTCTTTGGCAAACTGCTCCAGGTCCCTGATATTTGAAGGGCGCCTTCTCCAAACTGCCATTTTTAGATCTCTCCACAGGTGTTCTATGGGATTCAGGTCTGGACTCATTGCTGGTCACCTTAGAAGTCTCCAGTGCTTTCTCTCAAACCATTTTCTAGTGCTTTTTGAAGTGTGTTTTGGGTCATTGTCCTGCTGGAAGACCCATGACCTTTGAGGGAGACCCAGCTTTCTCACACTGGGCCCTACATTCTGCTGCAAAATTTGTTGGTTAGTCTTCAGACTTCATACTGCCATGCACACGGTCAAGCAGTCCAGTGCCAGAGGCAGCAAAGCACCCCCAAAACATCAGGGAACTTCCGCCATGTTTGACTGTAGGGACCGTGTTCTTCTCTTTGAATGCCTCTTTTTTTTCTCCTGTAAACTCTATGTTGATGCCTTTGCCCAAAAAGCTCTACTTTTGTCTCATCTGACCAGAGAACATTCTTCCAAAACGTTTTAGGCTTTTTTAGGTAAGTTTTGGCAAACTCCAGCCTGGCTTTTTTATGTCTCGGGGTAAGAAGTGGGGTCTTCCTGGGTCTCCTACCATACAGTCCCTTTTCATTCAGACGCCGACGGATAGTACGGGTTGACACTGTTGTACCCTCGGACTGCAGGGCAGCTAGAACTTGTTTGGATGTTAGTCGAGGTTCTTTATCCAACATCCGCACAATCTTGCGTTGAAATCTCTTGTCAATTTTTCTTTTCCGTCCACATCTAGGGAGGTTAGCCACAGTGCCATGGGCTTTAAACTTCTTGATGACACTGCGCATGGTAGACACAGGAACATTCAGGTCTTTGGAGATGGACTTGTAGCCTTGAGATTGCTCATGCTTCCTCACAATTTGGTTTCTCAAGTCCTCAGACAGTTCTTTGGTCTTCTTTCTTTTCTCCATTCTCAATGTGGTACACACAAGGACACAGGACAGACGTGGCCATTATACAGTATGGAGCACTGTGTGGCCATTATACAGTATGGAACATCATGTAGGGCCATTATACAGTATGTGGAGCACTGCATAGCCATTGTACAGTATGAAGCACTGTGTGGCCATATTTTTTTTTTGTTTTAATGTATATGAAACAGTGTGATCAGCAGTGCTAAATGGGTGTGGTTGGGACTTGGATATGGGTGTGATTAGTTGTGAAATGGGTGTGGTCAGAGGCGTGGCCTAAAATTTGCCGCAACCTTTAGACCTTTTTCCCTTCAAAAGTTGGGAGGTATGGCACCGCATTTCCCAGATCACATCAAGTACCGCGAATCCCATAAGGAATGAATGAAACCAAACGCAGTGTTGCCGTAAGTGATCCGTTACGTGGCAGATGCAGAAAAACTGCCCGATCTGCTGCAAACGGCAACTTTCACATCAGTGATTCTTCCCAAAGTCACTGCCGATAGTGTCATACTCACCAGAGGGGGAGGCAGCGCTAAAAGTGCCTAGGGCAGCAGAAACTCTAAATACGGCCCTGTTTATATCTCAATCTGAAAAAACGGGGTGACAGGTTCCCTTTAAGATTCTGACCTCTGCTTAAGGTAGTTGAACATTTTTGACAGATGACTTTGCGCTGATCATTTGGATGTTGTTTAAAAAAATGCCAGACTGCACTCTTTCTACTATCGGATACCTTTTCAGGCATTGCAGACTGAGCTTCTTTAACCGGATGGCCACGCTATCCTATAACTGGTTTTGGTTTTGCCACGCGTTTTTGGCCTGATACGGGCCTGGCAGATGGAACCTGTTGCGATGTTGATGCCTGCTGCGGCTCCTCCTCCGCTTCAGAGCTACTGCCGGTGGCACCCTGTTCCCCCAATGGCTGCCAATCGGGGTCAACAACTGGGTCATCTATGACCTCCTCTTCTATCTCATGTACAACTTCGTCTGTGTCACCGTGTAAGCCGGTGGTATAGCGTTCGTGACGGGGCACCATAGTCTCATCAGGGTCTGATTCTGGATCAGTACACTGCGAGGGCAATGTTCTGGTCTGAGTCAAAGGAACAGCATAGTAATTTGGCTGTGGCTGTGCATCTGTGCACTCCATGTCCGATTCAACTTGTAATGGGCATGGCCTGTTAACTGTTTCACTTTCTAACCCAGGAACGGTATGTGTAAAGAGCTCCATGGAGTAACCCGTTGTGTCGCCTGACGCATCCTTCTCTGTTGTTATTGGTGAAGAAGACAAGGAAGCGACTTGTCCCTGACCGTGAACATCCACTAACGACGCGCTGCTTTTACATTTAGCAGTTTCAGAAGAGGAAGCGAAAGAGCTAGAGGCTGAGTCAGCAAGGAAAGCCTAAACTTGTTCTTGCTGCTCCGGCTTTAAAAGCGGTTTTCCTACTCCCAGAAAAGGGAGCGTTCGAGGCCTTGTGTAGCCAGACGACGAACCTGGCTCAACAACTCGAGACTTAGGTGCTATATTGATTTTCCCACGACCACCTGATGCTCCACCACCACTACCATCATTACCAGCTGGCAATGACCGCCCACGGCCACGACCTCTTCCACCAGACTTCCTCATTGTTTGAAAAACGTAACCAAACTAACGGTATTTGTTACTGTAAAACCAGTTACAAGGTGAACTCAAACTTCTGTTGGATTTATATATCCCTTTATAGGTGGGTCAGACTGCAGGGAAAATCAGGCCCAATGTATAACAGTACACAGCTTCAGTGGCAGACAGATATGCCACTAACAGGAATGACGCTGATGCAGACACTAACAATTCAAATCTCCCCCTTTTTATTTTTTCTGGGAGAATATTGAAGAAATGTGGCCCACTCTCATACAGTATATGTTCTGTGGCACAAAATTTGAGACAGGTGGCACACACAGGAGTGGCACTGAAGCAGAAATGCCAATCTTAATCTCCCACAATTTTTTTTTTCAGGGAGAATTTAAAAGAAATCTGACCCAGTATTACACACTAGGTTTAATGTGGCACACAATTTGAGACAGGTGGCACACACAGGAGTGGCTCTGAAGCTGAAATGCCAATCTTAATCTCCCACTATTTTTTTTTTTTAGGGAGAATTTAAAAGAAATCTGACCCAGTATTACACACTAGGTTTAATGTGGCACACAATTTGAGACAGGTGCCACACACAGGACTGCCACTGATACAGATTTGCCAATTTTAATCTGCACTCTTTTCTTCTTCAGTGAGACTAGTGAATAAATCTGGGCCACTGTATTAGAGTATATTTTCTGTGGCAGAAAGTGGCTTGAAGAGATATAACGAAACAAAAAAAAAAGGGACTGTCCTACAATTACTATCTCCCTGCAGTAATCTCAGCAATGTATGGCAGGCAGCAATAACAAGGAGTGGACTGCTGTACAAAAAAAGTCAACAGTGTGGACAAACAAACAAGGAAGCTGTGCAGAAAGGAAGGAGCAACAGGACTTGTGCTTTGAAAAAAGCAGTTGGTTTGCACAGCAGTGTACAAACAGCAATGCAGCTATCTGGGAGCCTTCTAGGGCAGCCCAATGAGCTACAGCGCTGAGGAAAAAAAATGTAGCCTCCACTGTCTCTGCAAACAAAAGGTGGTGTTGGACAGTGGAAATCGCTACAGCACAAGCGGTTTGGGGGTTAATGGACCCTGCCTAACGCTATCCCTGCTTCTGACGAAGCGGCAGCAACCTCTCCCTATGCTCAGATCAGCAGCAGTAAGATGGCGGTCGGCGGGAACGCCCCTTTATAGCCCCTGTGACGCCGCAGAAAGCAAGCCAATCACTGCAATGCCCTTCTCTAAGATGGTGGGGACTGAGACCTATGTCATCACGCTGCCCACACTCTGCGTCCACCTTCATTGGCTGAGAAATGGCGCTTTTCGCGTCATTGAAACGCGACTTTGGCGCGAAAGTCGCGTACCGCGTGGCCGACCCTACACAGGGATCGGGTCGGGTTTCATGAAACCCGACTTTGCCAAAAGTCGTCGACTTATGAAAATGACCGAGCCGTTTCGCTCAACCCTAGCCACGACCTCTTCCACCAGACTTCCTCATTGTTTGAAAAACATAACCAAACTAACGGTATTTGTTACTGTAAAACCAGTTACAAGGTGAACTCAAACTTCTGTTGGATTTATATATCCCTTTATAGGTGGGTCAGACTGCAGGGAAAATCAGGCTCAATGTATAACAGTACACAGCTTCAGTTGCAGACAGATATGCCACTAACAGGACTGACGCTGATGCAGACACTACCAATAAAAATTCCCCCTTTTTATTTTTTCTGGGAGAATATTGAAGAAATGTGGCCCACTCTTATACTGTATATGTTCTGTGGCACAAAATTAGAGACAAATGCCACACACAGCACTGGCAATGAGGCAGAATTGCCAAACTTAATCTACCACTATTTTTTTTTTCAGGGAGAATTTAAAAGATATCTGGCCCAGTATTACACACTAGGTTTAATGTGGCACAAAATTTGAGACAGGTGGCACACACAGGAGTGGCACTGAAGCAGAAATGCCAATCTTAATCTCCCACAATTTTTTTTTCAGGGAGAATTGAAAAGAAATCTGGCCCAGTATTACACACTAGGTTTAATGTGGCACAAAATTTGAGACAGATGGCACACACAGGACTGGCAATGAGGCAGAAATGCCAACCTTAATCTCTCACTATTTTTTTTTTCAGGGAGAATTTAAAAGAAATCTGGCCCAGTATTACACACTAGGTTTAATGTGGCGCAAAATTTGAGACAGGTGGCACACACAGGAGTGGCACTGAAGCAGAAATGCCAATCTTAATCTTCCACTATTTTTTTTTCAGGGAGAATTTAAAAGAAATCTGGCCCAGTATTACACAATAGGTTTAATGTGGAACAAAATTAGAGACAGATGCCACACACAGCACTGGCAATGAGGCAGAATTGCCAAACTTAATCTACCACTATTTTTTTTTTCAGGGAGAATTGAAAAGAAATCTGGCCCAGTATTACACACTATGTTTAATGTGGCACAAAATTTGAGACAGGTGGCACACACAGCACTGGCAATGAGGCAGAAATGCCAATCTTAATCTCCCACTATTTTTATTTTTTCAGAGAGAATTTTAAAAAAAGCTGGCCCAGTTTTACACACTAGGTTTAATGTGGCACAAAATTTGAGACAGGTGGCACACACAGGACTGGCACTGAAGCAGAAATGCCAATCTTAGTCTCCCACTGTTTTTTTTGTCAGGGAGAATTTACAAGAAATCTGGCCCAGTATTACACAATAGGTTTAAAGTGGAACAAAATTAGAGACAGATGCCACACACAGCACTGGCACTGAGGCAAAATTGCCAATCTTAATCTCCCACTATTTTTTTTTTAATTTATGGGAGAATTGGCAAGAAATCAGGCCCACTGTTAGACTGTATGTTTTCTGTGCCAGAAAATGAGACACAGATGCCACACACAGGACTGCCACTGATGCAGATTTGCCAATTTTAATCTGCACCCTTTTTTTTTTTTCTTCAGGGAGACTAGTGAATAAATCTGGGCCACTGTATTAGAGTATATTTTCTGTGGCAGAAAGTGGCTTGAAGAGATATAACGAAACAAAAAAAAAAAAAAAAGGGACTGTCCTACAATTACTATCTCCCTGCAGTAATCTCAGCAAAGTATGGCAGGCAGCAATAACAAGAAGTGGACTGCTGCACAAAAAAGTCAAAAGTGTGGACAAACAAACAAGATAGCTGTGCAGAAAGGAAGGAGCAACAGGATTTGTGCTTTGAAAAAAGCAGTTGGTTTGCACAGCGGCGTACACACAGCAATGCAGCTATCAGGGAGCCTTCTAGGGCAGCCCAATGAGCTACAGCGCTGAGGAAAAAAAAATGTAGCCTCCACTGTCCCTGCAAACAAAAGGTGGTGTTGGACAGTGGAAATCGCTACAGCACAAGCGGTTTGGTGGTTAATGGACCCTGCCTAACGCTATCCCTGCTTCTGACGAAGCGGCAGCAACCTCTCCCTATGCTCAGATCAGCAGCAGTAACATGGCGGTCAGTGGGAACACCCCTTTATAGCCCTTGTGACGCCGCCGAAAGCAAGCCAATCACTGCAATGCCCTTCTCTAAGATGGTGGGGACTGAGACCTATGTCATCACGCTGCCCACACTCTGCGCCCACCTTCATTGGCTGAGAATTGGCGCTTTTCGCATAATTGAAACGCGACTTTGGCGCGAAAGTCGCATACCGCATGGCCGACCCCACACAGGGACCGGGTCGGGTTTCATGAAACCCGACTTTGCCAAAAGTCGGCGACTTCTGAAAATGACCGACCCGTTTCGCTCAAACCCTAATGCTGGCAATTTACATACATGCGGTCACATGCTGACTAGACATGTGTGGCCTCCATCAATGAACATGAACTGAGCGAGGCCGGACACATCTAGTCAGAATGTGATCAGAAGTATACAAATCGCATGCTTGTGCTGACATGACTGTCCACCGGCAAGGGAGAATCCTAATAGTGTGCAGTGCATTAGTTGTGAGAATTCAGAAGCTGTGATGTCAGGATTCAGCTCTGCAGGTTCCAGTCATCGTCTCTTGGACACTTCACTCATATGCGACTTTCATAATTATGATCCTGTGACAACGAGCTTCTCTTCCTGCTTCTCTCAGTTTTTCACTGAACATTGAGAGCTTTAGGGAGAGGAGCTTGTCGGTACATGACTAAGGGCAAATCATATTTGTCCTTGGGGGTGGGGTCTGAATTCTTGCCCCGGGTGCCAGAAAACCTAGATACACCTTTACTAGCTGTCACGTTGCAGAGGGCTGACAGGAGGCAGTGCACGTCTACCACTAACTTTTCCGTTTAAATGCTGTTGTCATATATTCACTTCAACAACTATATGGTTAAAAGAATTGATAGGGACTCGGCTCTTGACCCCCATTCATACATGATGACCCCAGCGCTGACATATATGTATATAATTTTTCCTGCACCCCTTTTCAGTGAAGTGCAAGATTTGTATTTAGGAATTTATTCAATATGTTATTATTTGTAGTGTTTGTGCTACTATCACTGCAATATAATAAATGAGTTGACCACTACTTATTTATTGATGACCTAACCTTAGAATAGGCTATCAACATGTGATTAAGGGGTGCGACACCTGTCACCCACACCGATCAGCTGTTATCGGCGGTGGCTGGAAGTTCTCAGACGCTGCCAGAACACAGCCACTCCTTCATTTCTATAGCGACCTGAGCCAAATACTGCACTATTTAAGTGAATAGGGGGCAATGTGCAGTACCTGACTGTGGTCACTATCATTTTTACACAGCTTCTGTATTCCCGGCATAATCTGAGAACTAGGCTAGGTTGTTAAACCCCTACTGATCAGATATTGATGACCTATTTCTACATGATCATTTGTTTTTTATTGTATATTGACTTTTTTCAAGGATTTAAGTCTGTATGAAATGTTCTACTATTGATTTCATAATTAGACTTTAGACTTGTGTTCTCGACCTTTTATCCCATTTATAGCTCCCTTTATTCTGATGTATCTGTGGAAGGCATCAGTACAATGCAGGAACGTGTAGTTTATTTTTATATGATAAAATTCTTTTTGAACTTATCCAATCTTGTCTGGACTATGCCACATTCTCCACAGTTTTATATTTCTTTATATTTCCTATGTATTGTGCGTTGGGAATTATACTATTTTAGGGGTTACTATGTGCATATAACAGATCTCTTAAACATAAATTTAAATTTTTTTGTCACCATTTGTGATTTACAGGAATAGTCGGAGATTGGAAAAATAATTTTACTGTGACTCAAAATGAATATTTTGACAAGATCTACAAGGCAGAAATGCAAGACTTCAGTGTGAAGTTTCCTTGGGATACAAACGTACCGGAATAACGAGGCTTTGCCAGCTGACCAAATGTTCTCAGTGCACTAAATTTACCAGTCTGTGATGATTATTGGTTACAAATTAACATTTTTATGCAAGATCACAAAAAGCTTTGACACATTCATAGTTTTTTTTATGAAAAGATTAATGATCTAGTAAAAGATATTGATGTTTTCTGAATGTTCTTCCTGTACTGAGTTAATTTCAATATTTAAAATATTTTTTTGCATTTTATTGGAATCCATGTTTCCATATCTGTATATAACACAACTTCACAGGAAACAGGTTGGTTCCTGCAGCTGGTGGCTAGTAATGGCTGACCTTGTATATCTCTTATTTGCTAGTCAGGTTCTTGATGGCAGTCCCTTGGTTTATAGATAATTGACCATACCAGACATTTCCCATAGACACATGTGGTTCTGTTTTAGTGAAAAATGCAGTGTAATTTTATTTTAGACCAGTGCTTCAAACTGTAAGGTGATGGCCAGGAATTGGTGCTGGGCGACAGGAAGGCTATTTTCAAAGGAGTGATCATATCCTTCAGTATTTTCTATGAATAAATCTAGAAGTGGGAAACTGAGCGCACAATAGGATGATACCCCATGGAGGGAGAGTAGGAGAGAGCTGGTTACACTCATCTGGTGGTGCGGTGGCAGGCACAGAAGGTATGAGGAAAGATAGCTGCTACTGCCCCGTGGCTGGTGGATGAATCCACCAGGAGATATTGGATCCAGTTGGATTAACATATAGGTGGACTGCAGTGTCGGAGAATAAGGTTTTTCATTCACAACACATTTCAATGCTGTACTGGTGTCTTTATCAAGTTGAAAAACAAATGTGCAAAACATGAGAACAGATGGATTGTTAAGACCCAAAATGGATGCCAATTGCATAGGGAACACCCACAGGAACACTTAAACCAATAGGGAAATTGTGAAGGAGAGAGAAGTTCATCTGGCAATTGCAAATTGATTAAAGTTAGTGAGAAAAAAAAGAAAGACCATACTTATTAATGGTACGATGTAAATAGAGAACAAGGAGTTGAGGAGAAATTATTGGAATGTTTAAGAAGTAAGATAAGAACCCAGGATGGGTCAGTGAATAGGAGCAAGAAAGGGATAATTTAATGTAGGAGCCGCCTAAACACATGAAGAAAAGGTGATACAGAAAAGAGAACTAAACATATAAATGATAAAATATAAATAGATGAATAAAGGACAAAGTGTTGAAAAGATGAGTGTAGGAGAAATGGGATTAGAACCCAGGATGAACCCATGAATAAGAACCAGAAGGAGGCCTTTAAGCAGAGAAGCCACCAAAAAAGACGATCCAAACATAACAAAAAAAACGAAGCAAAAAAAAATCCACATATGCATATAAAAATAAAAAATCTGAATAGATGAAAAAGGACAAAAAGTGTTGAAAAGAAAAGAGTGTAATGATAACAGTTTATAGTACAGGAGAAACAGGATTTGAACTCAAGATGAGATAGTGAATAGAAGCCAGAAAGAGAACATTTGTCGGAAGAGCAATCTAGGGAGATAGTGGTAAGTTATAAAAGAGAGAAAGGGGATCAAAATGATGATACAATGAATAAGTACAGTAGAGAATTACAAGTGAAATAGTGTGAGAGACCCAAGAGAAGATCTTTAGGACTCAAGAGAAGGTGCAGTGAAATGAGCTCGCATAGGAAACAAGTGCAAAAAATATTAGCAGATGGAATTTTGTGGAGTGAAAGGTGCTGTAAGAAGTAAGGAAAAATTAATAGATTTTTCATATAGAGAGGAAGTCATTCTAACGAATGGAAGTTATAAGAGTAAAAAGATGGATGGGTGAAAAAATGAACTAAGGCTAGGTTCACGTTAGCGTTTCTGTGCGCAGCGTATCATCTGCATGCACAAACGCATGCCAAAATGCATGAAAACGCATGTTTACTCTGCATTTTTTATCCGCATCATCTTACACATGACACAAAAAAATTGCTACCTTTGCATGTGTTTTGGTGTGCGTTTTCTTTATTTATGCGAATGCGTTCGATAGGACATTGCTTTTCCCGAAGAATTTCCCTGACACAAGATATGTCCAATGGGCGTGTCTCATGGAAAATCTCTATATAGACCCTTGTACAGATGAAACCCTATATTTTGCTGCTGTATCCTACTGCAAGATGGATCTCCACATGGAGAGCTTATATCATAAACTGGTTTTGTATTTGAACTTGGCTTATGCCTATGCTGTTGTTTGCTATGAAGAAAGAAAAAGAGAAAGATGGAGAAGACCTCATCGTTGAAGTCCGAGAGAGCCGTGGAGCCTACCACACGTTGTACACTGAGCTGCGTGCAAACCCTCAGAAGTTTTTTTTACTACACTAGGATGTTGGAAAAGAGCTTCGATGGCTTGCTGCAACGTGTGTCATTACCAGGCATGACACACAGCTACGACGAGCAATTCCTGCTGAGGAGCATCTGTTGACCCTAAGGTACGTAATTTTGAAAAAGAAACACCTGTCTTTAATAATATGATTGTTCTAAAAGCCATGTACTTATTTTTTTTTCCCATTTTTTTCTAAAATCAATGTACTGATTTTTTTTTTCCATTTTCTAATCCGCAGATTCCTGGCTACTGGAGAGACATTATCATCTCTCCAATTCCAATTCCGGATTGGAGTGTCCACCCTTTCTGGGATTGTTGCAGACACCTGCTGTGCTTTATGTGACGTTCTGCGTGCAGAATTTTTCCCCCAACCCACAACCCACTACTGAACTGTGGCTGGAAAATGGTGTAAAATTTATGGACATCTGCAATTTTCCTAACTGTTTGGGGGCTGTGGACGGCAAACACATTCGCATGAGGAAACCATTTGGAAATGGATCCAAGTTTTTCAATTATAAAAAATACTTTTCTATTGTTCTCATGGCAACTGCAGATGCTGACTGTAGATTTGTCGCCATTGACATTGGATCATTTGGACGAGGAAATGACTCACGGACTTTTAAAAGCTCTGACATGGTCCGACGTTTGTATGGTAATGATTTTAATTTTCCACCGCCACAACCTTTTCCCATTACTGAAGGTCTGCCAATGCCATTTGTTGTGGTTGGGGATGAAGTGTTCGAAATGTGTGCAAACCTCCTAAAACCATGCTCAAGTCAGGACTTAAATCACACAAAAAAGATTTACAACTACCGACTGACAAGGGCACGAAGAACTGTGGAGTGTGCCTTTGGATTGGTGGTCTCCAAATGGCGTATTTTGGGAACAGCCATTAATCTAAAAATTGATACTATTGATGAGGTTGTGAAAGCATGTGTAGTTATGCACAACTACATCCTGGCTCAAAAGCGACCAAACTTATAACTGGAGGAACCTGTTACTACCACATTGCGTGATTACCAAGATCACCCTCTGAGGACTACAGTGGAAGTTGCCCAAATGAGGGATACATTTGCTGCCTACATTGTTTCTGATAATGGACATCTGTCATGACAAGATGAAATGGTTTAAGCCGCTAAAATGTACCTGTAATGTTATGTTTAAATTTACCTGTAATGTTACAATGTTCCTGTAATGTTTGCTGACTGAAATAATAAAACACCTTTTCGAAGTTCCCTCAACAATACAGTACACATAAGTGTGTGTTTGCGGTGACGGCGCATAGTGTGGTGACAGCGCATACATAGATAAAGAACACACTGTGAATGTGCAAACAAAAGCTACATTTTATTTAACAATAAAAAAATTAGTTTTGGGGAATAAAAAATTAGATTTGGGGAATGTTGGAGGGTGAAATATAATGGACATGGGGATATGGAGCTGGGATGATTGGCTAGCATGTGTGGATGATGAAGGGGTTCCAGGGGAAGGGCCTACAAAATGGGTGGGGTCTGGAAGGTCAAAGATGGAAGTAGACACATGAGAAGGGGAAGCGTGAGATGGGAGAGACAAATTATAAAAGAGACTAGCACACTCCAATAGTGTTGTGATGCAAAGTGGGGGGTTTATTTACATACAGTATTCACAAACGTTTCGGTTGTTACTGGACCTTCATCAGTGTGCTAATATACTAGTATGCTTAGAGAAGCCCCGAGTAGCAAGGTTAGATTGCATCAATAAAAATCCTGAAGACATATAGGTCGCGGGGGTGGGCACAAGCTGCAGAGATACAATGGTGTGTCACAAGTGACACTAACTGCTGGATGGAGCAGTTTGTGTCCACCGCGTGCTTCCTGTTGCTGATGAGGCGGATAGTGCGCACTATTCTTGCAGCCCAGACTGGCGGTGTATACCGTGTGGCCCCTGCTTCATTCAGCAGTTTGTGCCTACCCCTTGAGCACTATTTTGCAGCCCATACTGGCGGTACATACCGCGTGCCTCCTGCTTCATTCAGCAGATAGTGTCAGTCCGTGACACATTACCCTATCTCAGTAGCTTGTTTCTACCTCATGCACACTATTTTGCAGCCAATACTGGTAGTACATTCCGCGTGGCTCCTGCTCCATCCAGCAGTTAGTGTCACTTGTGACACACCATTGTATCTCTGCGGCTTGTGCCCACCCCCGCGACCTATATGTCTTTAGGCTTTTTATTGATGCAATCTAACCTTGCTACTCGGGGCTTCTCTAAACATACTAGTATATTAGCACACTGATGAAGGTCCAGTAACGACCGAAACGTTTGTGAATACTGTATGTAAATAAAACCCCCACTTTGCATCACAACACTTTTGGAGTGTGCTAGTCACTTGCATTTTACATAAAGGCTTGGGAACCTATGACCGTGCACCTCCTCCTTTTGGCTGTGCTGAACATTTTCTATATAAATTATAAAAGAGAGACACATTGGAAGGTGAGGGTGAAGGTAGTAGGACAGTTTTAAGCGTGTATTGACTGGTCCTTGTCTTCTTATTGGTTTCCTGTGCTGAACTGGTACTGGCCTTCTGTTTGATTCTTTTTTTTCTTTGGGATGGTGGGAGAGGTGGCTTGAGGCCAGTGTGCAGCAAAACTCGGTATAGTGGTGGAGGTAGACTGTTGCGCAGCAGGACTCGGCATCGTGGTGGAGGTAGACTGCTGCACAGCAGGCCTCGGCATAGTGGTGGAGGTAGACTGTTGCGCAGCAGGACTCGGCATGGTGGTGGAGGTAGACAGGCGTGCAGCATGACTCGGCATGGTGGCGGAGGTAGACAGGAGTGCAGCAGAACTCGGCATGGTGGTGAACCTGGTTAGTGGTGGGTGGAACAGCTGCAAATGCCATGTGTGGCAGCTGGAAGTACCGAGTCTGCTGCATAGCTGTTAAAAATAGTTATTTTGCATATTTAATAATTCAGGACTCTTTACCAGATGCGATACTCTAAAGAAAATGTCATGATATTTCTCATAGAAAATGTAGTGGTCTATTGGATTGTCCACCAAAAAGCATCATTGCAGCAAAACATAAAATAGGTAAGATAGTTACAAACATTGTCCATTTGTCCATATCAAAGTTTGTTTTCCATCTTTCCTGAGATTCTGAATGGTAAATGGCGTCGGTCTCTGTAGAAGCCATCAAGAAGCACATGGCTAACTCTCATACCAACTGTCCATCTTGTCTGAAGTCTGTGTCATGTGTGTCATCAGGGAGTGAAGAAAAATCCCCCAAATGACAGCCCTTCCCTCCTGTGAGTCTTGGATATACACTGCTCAAAAAAATATAGGGAACACTTAAACAACAGAATATAACTCCAAGTAAATCAAACTTCTGTGAAATCAATCTGTCCACTTAGGAAGCAACACTGTTTAACAATCTATTTCACATGCTGTTGTGCAAATGGAATAGCAACAGATGGAAATTATTGGCAATTATCAAGAAACCCTCAATAAATGATTGGTTCTGCAGGTGTAGACCACAGACCACATCTCAGTACCAATGCTTTCTGGCTGATGTTTTGGTCACTTTTGAATGTTGGTTGTGCTTTCACATCCGTGGTAGCATGAGACGGATTCTACAACCCACACAAGTGGCTAAGGTAGTGCAGCCCATCCAGGATGGCACATTAATGCGAGCTGTGGCAAGAAGGTTTGCTGTGTCTGTCAGTGTAGTGGCCAGAGGCTGGAGGTGCTACCAGGAGACAGGCCAGTACACCAGGAGCCATGGAGGGGGCCACAGGAGGGCAATAACCCAGCAGCAGGACCACTACCTCTGCCTTTGCGCTAGGAGGATCAGGAGGAGCACTGCCTTAGCCCTGCAAAATGACCTCCAGCAAGCCACAAATGTGCATGTGTCTGCACAAACGATTAGAAACCAACTCCATGAGGATGGTCGGAGTGCCTGACATCCATAGATGGGGGTTGTGCTCACAGACCAACACCTTGCAGGATGCTTGGCACTTGCCACAGAACACCAGGATTGGCAAATTTGCCACTGGCACCCTGTGCTCTTCACAGATGAAAGCAGGTTCACACTGAGCACGTCACAGATGTGACAGAGTATGGAGATGCCATGGAGAGCAATCTGCTGCCTGCAGCATCCTTCAGCATGACCGGTTTGGCAGTGGGTCAGTAATGGTGTGGGGTGGCATTTCTTAGGAGGGTCGCATAACCCTCCATGTGCTCAGCAGAGGTAGCCTGACTGCCAATAGGTACCAAGATGAGATCCTCGGACCCCTTGTGAGACCATATGCTGGTGAGGTTGGCCCTGGGTTCCTCCTAATGCAGGACAATGCCAGACCTCATGTGGCTGGAGTATTTTAGCAGTTCCTGCAAGATGAAGGCATTGAAGCTATGGACTGGCTCTCCCGTTCCCCAGACCTGAATCTGATTGAATACATTTGGGACATCATGTCTCACTCCATCCACCAATGTCACGTTGCACCACAGACTGTCTAGGAGTTGGAGGATGCTTTAGTCCAGGTCTTGGAGGAAATCCCTCAGGAGACCATCTGCCACCTTATCAGTAGGGAGGTCATACAGGCATGTGAAGGCCACACACAACACTGAGCATCTTTTCCTTGTCATGAGGTATTTCCACTGAAGTTGGGTCAGCCTGTAATTTGATTTTCCATTTTGATTTTAAGTATCATTCCAAATCCAGACCTCCATGGGATAATCATTTTGACTTACATTGATAATTAAATACAACTGCACAATCAATAGGATATAATAATCAATAGGATATAAATATAAATATAACCTGTTATATAAATATAACAGGTATCACCCCCTGTAACTAAATACCACCTCCTCAAACAGAAAGGGTAAAAAAACAAAAATACAAAACCAATATGGTAAAATTATGTAAATTTTATTTAATAATATTAAAATGCACATAAAAAAGGGAAAGAAAAACAGAACAATACAAAAAAACCCTAGTGCAATAATTGGAGTGGGCTTATAGACAAAATAGTAAACATAATAATGCAAAAAATATATCCCATATTACATAGCCTACATCTGTTTTGCAAACATGCATTCAGAAAATCAAAAAGGCAAAGGGGAATGGGATAGAACAAGTATCCTATAACATTAAACAGTCCATACCCAATAGTATCCTGCTAGCTCCAACGCACAATTCGCCTGGACGTGGCTTTTTCAAGGAGTGAAGGAGAAAAGGGAAGGGGAATGATTTATATACGAAGCAGACCAATAAGAGGCCAAGGCAACAACAAAACACCTGTAACATAATTAGTGTAATCATTTCAAAAAACCTGATCTGCACATCCAAACATAGACACAGTGTGAACAGGTGCTGAACCCAGAGTCGCCAACTCGTATATAATCAAACAAATAGGGCAGCACACTGCAGCGCCAAAACATGCAAACTTGAAAACACGAAATTTTTAAACTGCATTACTGCACTAGAAATATGAAAAATGAGAGCTTTTAGCGCATAAAAATGGCCAATTTTATGTGTACCTCGTAGCCACGTTACGGCATCTCTCTTATACGAGGTCCTACTCTAAACCTACCTCTCTGAAAATAAACGTCTCCATCTGAACGGGTACATGTGAAACCTCTCCTTGGACTCAAATTCTCTCTCACTGTGGAGGGGTATTGGACCTACTATAATTAAAACACCTGAAGCTAGGAGGCAGGGAGTGCACGATCAGAAGGCTAGAGAATACATTTCAAAAAACCTGATCTGCACATCCAAACATAGACACAGTGTGAACAGGTGCTGAACCCAGAGTCGCCAACTCGTATATAATCAAACAAATAGGGCAGCACACTGCAGCGCCAAAACATGCAAACTTGAAAACACGAAATTTTTAAACTGCATTACTGCACTAGAAATATGAAAAATGAGAGCTTTTAGAGCATAAAAATGGCCAATTTTATGTGTACCTCGTAGCCACGTTACGGCATCTCTCTTATACGAGGTCCTACTCTAAACCTACCTCTCTGAGAATAAACGTCTCCATCTGAATGGGTACATGTGAAACCTCTCCTTGGACTCAAATTCTCTCTCACTGTGGAGGGGTATTGGACCTACTATAATTAAAACACCTGAAGCTAGGAGGCAGGGAGTGCACGATAAGAAGGCTAGAGAATACATTTCAAAAAACCTGATCTGCACATCCAAACATAGACACAGTGTGAACAGGTGCTGAACCCAGAGTCGCCAACTCGTATATAATCAAACAAATAGGGCAGCACACTGCAGCGCCAAAACATGCAAACTTGAAAACACGAAATTTTTAAACTGCATTACTGCACTAGAAATATGAAAAATGAGAGCTTTTAGCGCATAAAAATGGCCAATTTTATGTGTACCTCGTAGCCACGTTACGGCATCTCTCTTATACGAGGTCCTACTCTAAACCTACCTCTCTGAGAATAAACGTCTCCATCTGAATGGGTACATGTGAAACCTCTCCTTGGACTCAAATTCTCTCTCACTGTGGAGGGGTATTGGACCTACTATAATTAAAACACCTGAAGCTAGGAGGCAGGGAGTGCACGATCAGAAGGCTAGAGAATACATTTCAAAAAACCTGATCTGCACATCCAAACATAGACACAGTGTGAACAGGTGCTGAACCCAGAGTCGCCAACTCGTATATAATCAAACAAATAGGGCAGCACACTGCAGCGCCAAAACATGCAAACTTGAAAACACGAAATTTTTAAACTGCATTACTGCACTAGAAATATGAAAAATGAGAGCTTTTAGAGCATAAAAATGGCCAATTTTATGTGTACCTCGTAGCCACGTTACGGCATCTCTCTTATACGAGGTCCTACTCTAAACCTACCTCTCTGAGAATAAACGTCTCCATCTGAATGGGTACATGTGAAACCTCTCCTTGGACTCAAATTCTCTCTCACTGTGGAGGGGTATTGGACCTACTATAATTAAAACACCTGAAGCTAGGAGGCAGGGAGTGCACGATCAGAAGGCTAGAGAATACATTTCAAAAAACCTGATCTGCACATCCAAACATAGACACAGTGTGAACAGGTGCTGAACCCAGAGTCGCCAACTCGTATATAATCAAACAAATAGGGCAGCATACTGCAGCGCCAAAACATGCAAACTTGAAAACACGAAATTTTTAAACTGCATTACTGCACTAGAAATATGAAAAATGAGAGCTTTTAGCGCATAAAAATGGCCAATTTTATGTGTACCTCGTAGCCACGTTACGGCATCTCTCTTATACGAGGTCCTACTCTAAACCTACCTCTCTGAGAATAAACGTCTCCATCTGAATGGGTACATGTGAAACCTCTCCTTGGACTCAAATTCTCTCTCACTGTGGAGGGGTATTGGACCTACTATAATTAAAACACCTGAAGCTAGGAGGCAGGGAGTGCACGATCAGAAGGCTAGAGAATACATTTCAAAAAACCTGATCTGCACATCCACAGCTTCAGGTGTTTTAATTATAGTAGGTCCAATACCCCTCCACAGTGAGAGAGAATTTGAGTCCAAGGAGAGGTTTCACATGTACCCATTCAGATGGAGACGTTTATTCTCAGAGAGGTAGGTTTAGAGTAGGACCTCGTATAAGAGAGATGCCGTAACGTGGCTACGAGGTACACATAAAATTGGCCATTTTTATGCGCTAAAAGCTCTCATTTTTCATATTTCTAGTGCAGTAATGCAGTTTAAAAATTTCGTGTTTTCAAGTTTGCATGTTTTGGCGCTGCAGTGTGCTGCCCTATTTGTTTGATTATATACGAGTTGGTGACTCTGGGTTCAGCACCTGTTCACACTGTGTCTATGTTTGGATGTGCAGATCAGGTTTTTTGAAATGTATTCTCTAGCCTTCTGATCGTGCACTCCCTGCCTCTTAGCTTCAGGTGTTTTAATTATAGTAGGTCCAATACCCCTCCACAGTGAGAGAGAATTTGAGTCCAAGGAGAGGTTTCACATGTACCCATTCAGATGGAGACGTTTATTCTCAGAGAGGTAGGTTTAGAGTAGGACCTCGTATAAGAGAGATGCCGTAACGTGGCTACGAGGTACACATAAAATTGGCCATTTTTATGCGCTAAAAGCTCTCATTTTTCATATTTCTAGTGCAGTAATGCAGTTTAAAAATTTCGTGTTTTCAAGTTTGCATGTTTTGGCGCTGCAGTGTGCTGCCCTATTTGTTTGATTATATACGAGTTGGCGACTCTGGGTTCAGCACCTGTTCACACTGTGTCTATGTTTGGATGTGCAGATCAGGTTTTTTGAAATGTATTCTCTAGCCTTCTGATCGTGCACTCCCTGCCTCCTAGCTTCAGGTGTTTTAATTATAGTAGGTCCAATACCCCTCCACAGTGAGAGAGAATTTGAGTCCAAGGAGAGGTTTCACATGTACCCATTCAGATGGAGACGTTTATTCTCAGAGAGGTAGGTTTAGAGTAGGACCCCGTATAAGAGAGATGCCGTAACGTGGCTACGAGGTACACATAAAATTGGCCATTTTTATGCGCTAAAAGCTCTCATTTTTCATATTTCTAGTGCAGTAATGCAGTTTAAAAATTTCGTGTTTTCAAGTTTGCATGTTTTGGCGCTGCAGTGTGCTGCCCTATTTGTTTGATTATATACGAGTAGGCGACTCTGGGTTCAGCACCTGTTCACACTGTGTCTATGTTTGGATGTGCAGATCAGGTTTTTTGAAATGTATTCTCTAGCCTTTTGATCGTGCACTCCCTGCCTCCTAGCTTCAGGTGTTTTAATTATAGTAGGTCCAATACCTCTCCACAGTGAGAGAGAATTTGAGTCCAAGGAGAGGTTTCACATGTACCCATTCAGATGGAGACGTTTATTCTCAGAGAGGTAGGTTTAGAGTAGGACCTCGTATAAGAGAGATGCCGTAACGTGGCTACGAGGTACACATAAAATTGGCCATTTTTATGCGCTAAAAGCTCTCATTTTTCATATTTCTAGTGCAGTAATGCAGTTTAAAAATTTCGTGTTTTCAAGTTTGCATGTTTTGGCGCTGCAGTGTGCTGCCCTATTTGTTTGATTATATACGAGTTGGCGACTCTGGGTTCAGCACCTGTTCACACTGTGTCTATGTTTGGATGTGCAGATCAGGTTTTTTGAAATGTATTCTCTAGCCTTCTGATCGTGCACTCCCTGCCTCCTAGCTTCAGGTGTTTTAATTATAGTAGGTCCAATACCCCTCCACAGTGAGAGAGAATTTGAGTCCAAGGAGAGGTTTCACATGTACCCATTCAGATGGAGACGTTTATTCTCAGAGAGGTAGGTTTAGAGTAGGACCTCGTATAAGAGAGATGCCGTAACGTGGCTACGAGGTACACATAAAATTGGCCATTTTTATGCGCTAAAAGCTCTCATTTTTCATATTTCTAGTGCAGTAATGCAGTTTAAAAATTTCGTGTTTTCAAGTTTGCATGTTTTGGCGCTGCAGTGTGCTGCCCTATTTGTTTGATTATAATTAGTGTAATCATCATCTGAAAAAAAGAAAATAACTAACCTCCAAAATAAAATAAAAGAATAAGGGAATAGACCCGAATCCCATCACAAGAACATAAATGTGAAATAACATGTTGAATAAAGTTGGTAAACTGTATTATACGTACTGCACTCATCAAAACTGGAAGTAACAGAACGGAGGATACCCTGCTGATAACTCCATAAAACCTAGTGCAAAAATAAGAATAATAGAAGCAAATAACCGCTGTGACCATACCTAAAAGTAAACTAATGAGTCATCAAAAAATGAATCAAAAACCCGTGGTACGAAAGTCAGACGCGATCCCGAATGGGATGCATCCGACCTACGAACTGGAAGTAATAAAAAATATACTGACACTGTGTTTTAAATTAAAAATAGCCATAAACCAAAAAAGGTGTGTAATTACATGTAACACCAGTGAAGGTATATCATTATTATAACATCAAAATATTCAATCACGAGTCATCAGTATAATGCGCTCCATAGTGTGTATTTTAATATTATTTAATCAAATTTACATATTTTTACCATATTGGTTTTGTATTTTTGTTTTTTCACCCTTTCTGTTTGAGAAGGTTACATTGATAATTGTTATATTTTATTGTTCTGTATGCATTCCACTATGCAATGAACAAAAATTTGCAACTGGAATATTTCATTCCGAGATATTTAGGATGCGGTATTTTAATGTTCCCTTTATTTTTTGAGCAGTGTATATATGCCCCATAGAGCACGTGTTCTCGATATATGGTGATAACGTTTACTCTGAGCTAAATATACAGGAATATCACATGTAATGTCAGCCAAACTGTCCACGAGGCTCAGTACAGAATTGAGTGTAATAATAAGTCAGTAATCAATAATTAATATTTAACAATAGCATGGCTGTAAGCAGCATGGCAGGCCTGCATCACATTCAGCTGGAGATCAGGCGTAAGGTTTTCCAACATGCCCCCCTCTATAGCATTAAAAAAAAGTTGTGCCGGTCTCTGAAGGTCTGCTTCCAGGCAGTCAAGGCAGAGGTTGACTTCCTGGAAAAGTGAGTTCACATGCGTGAACCCACTTTCCAGTCTGTCTCCAACGGCCTTTAGGCCATTCTGGAAGAGCGAGCCTATGTGAACAAACTCAGGCATGAGTGGCCTGTTTCAGGCCTTCTGAGGCTGACCAGAAGAGCAAAAAAACAGTGTGGCAGAGGACTGGGACAGGGGAAAACCTGAAAGACCAGCTGCCAGTTCCCCAGCCTGTGAAGCCTGCCCATTTGATGCATCACTGGTCCATGACTGGGACAGTTCGGTGGCTGTTCGATGAGGGTCTGATCCAACAGAGGACAATCCAGGTTCAGCGGTGCTGCTCCAAGTTCTGTTTCTAAAAGAAATGAAAAACAATACTGCAAAAAAATAGAAAATGTTAAAGCGCCAACATATCCTGTTGAAAAGAAAAATTCAGATTTTATACAATGAAATACAACACAAAAATACTTACGTTCGATGACCAACCGCAGGCCTCAAGAAGGAGAGACTACGATGGTACTTGTATATGGGAATCTTTCAGCAGCACCACTTTGAACCCGTCTCTCATCTCTCACGTCCTTATTGAAGAGATCCTTTATTGAACTCCACCGGACTTTGACTCTCCTCACTGTGAAGGGGAAAAAAAGAAATTGTAAAACAATGCATCACAAGTTCACTGCAAGGTCAGACCACATTGCAATACTTATACAAAAATTACAAAAATCCTTTCTGACTTGTGGCGTGGCATGGTCCCAATCATCCAACAGCGATCTGGCCACTTCATCCCATAGCAGCCAAATTACCACAATGTTTGAGTGCTGCTGATCTCGGATGTCCCGCAACGGAACTCGATGGTGGCTTCACGATGTGGAACCTAGAAATCAAAGAAACACATTAATACAGTTGTAAACATAAAACAAAAAAACTGTCAAGAATACTTACCCACCGTCTTTCCACCAGAACTTGGGCCTGAGTCTGCTCCTGCTCTTTCGCACTGGAACTATTCTGCAAAAAAATACATGATTTTACCCCCTGTGTCATATTGACAGTCAATATTTACCAATCAGTAGCAAATGTAGTCATTTCAGCAGTCTCCTGTCCGCTCTGGGAGGTATGCTCTTCCCTGGAAGACATCTTTGATGAGGAATGCTGCAAGAGAGACAGAAGTGAGTAGAGACTGCAGTGAGAGAAACAGACATTTTCATAGCAACACCACATTATGGGTGTCGGGTCCGAACATTCCTACATGAACAGTTTCCTGAAAAGTGGATTTGTCTTCATGGGCCAGTTGAATGGCCACCAAGGTCTACCGATCTGACCCTCTTAGACTTTTATCTTTGGGGTCATCTGAAGGCAATTGTCTATGCTGTGAAGATACGAGATGTGCTGCATCTGAAACAACAGATACTGGAAGTCTGTGCTAACATTTCTTCTGTGGTGTTGCTATCAGTGTGTTGAGTGGGCAAAGAGGGTTGCAATGACAATCCAACACAATAAGTAGCACTTTGAACACATTTTATAATTGGTCAAAAACTTGTAAATAACTCATGACAGAATAAAGTTAAGTTAAAACCAAAGCACATTGTTTTTCTTGTAAAATTCTCAATAATTTTGATGTCACATGACCCTCTTCCCATTTAAAAAAATAAAGTTGGATTAAAAATGGCCAACTTCAAAATTGTCCATGTATACCACGATGGTGTCAGATGTAGAAAAATGATTGATAGCATACCTTTTGCCTGTGTGTGGCTGGTAGGAGGCACTTCCCCTTAGTACATTGTTGCATTGATTACACTGAAGGCAGGGAAAAGAGCCTGTCTTAGGGGTTTATAAAAATCGTTGAATAGTGGTAGATTTTGATGAGCCTATGTCAGCCCTGATGAGGGTATCCCTAACATTGGGAGCCCTTTTGAAACATGGTAAAAATGGATTACAGAATTCTGGAATTTCCAGATGAGCCGTTTGTAAGATGTTCCAGTGTCTGGGGTAGGATGTATGTGCAGCACCCCAGGTGACTGGTTACTGCAATGATGTTGCCTTTCCCTTTGGGGAGGGTAATATCATGCTTAGAGGCAATGGAGTTCTCTTTACCAGGTAAGGCACCCACATACAACACATTTCAAATCCAGGCTAGGAGGAAGAGCTCAGGACTTGGATTCAATGGAGCTTTCCTAGGCTTTATGTATCCTGATCTGGAGGAGGAGCTAGGCAGTTGATCCAGGGAGACCAAGGAGTAAGGACAGTCTGAGAGGGACACTGAAGGAGAAGGAAGTCTGGAACTGAGAGCAGACAGAGAGGCCAGCAGCCACATGGGAGCTGCAGCCTCTGATAGGAGAGAACCTGAAGGGTTGTTGTATGTGGTGGAGCTTGAGAGGGAAGGAGCAAAGGAGAGAGGAAGGGCTTAGAGGGGAACAGCGGAAGGACACCCTCAGAGCCAGAGCGCAACAGCCGGGGACCGGGAGCCCGAGGCCTTAGTGGGACTGTAGGACACTTGGCAGAACCGGAGGTCTGAGAACTGTATGTAATTGGCCCACACGACACCTGAGATGCAGCAGCACCTTAGGAGCCCGGGGCATGATAGAGTCCCTGTAAAACGGCTCCAGCTGCCTGTCATGCAGGTACCTGTGCCAGGACAGGGGGAATAAAGGACTCTGCCGAAAAGCTTCAGGCAGCAGGGACTTCATATACAGCAAGCGCTAGTTGGAAAGGCTCACGGATTTCAACTGGAAATGAGATTCTCCCATTGCCTCTGAGCCAGACGGATTACCACCACCCATGTCTGGTGCCCTGGACTGTGACCTGCCAACTACAGTAAACCAGGTAAAGACTTGTGTCCTTTACTCATTTTACCGGTCTATACTATCGCCGATAAGCAGTTCAGGACCTCTGGGGACTAGGGTTGAGCGACTTTTACTTTTTTAGGATCGAGTCGGGTTTCGCGAAAACCGACTTTCTCAAAAGTCGAGTCGAGTGAAATCGGCCGATTATGGCGAAAAGTCGGAGATCAACCGAAACACGAAACCCAATGCAAGTCAATGGGAAGCATAGTCGGCAGTGAGTGGAGGCCAGGAAAACACCTACAGTGCCCATTTTAATGGCAAAAACATCCATTCTTGTTACTGAAGCTTGTCAATCTTAATTTACTTTATAATAATAGTTAGGCATTGGAAATTGGGGGTCATTTGGCTAAAGTTGTGGGGGGTAGGGCTGGTTCAAGTTTTTAGTGGGCCCAGAAAATGTGGACTACGTCACGGCAGTGGAGCAGGGAGAGGTAAGTATTTCAACTTTGCAAGTGATGTGATCCTGAGCAAGCAGGGGAGGGGGCCTACTTGTTCGCATTGGCACTGGCACAGGGCCCCTCAAAGTACGGCGTTGTGTTTGCATGGTGGGGGCGCCTCTCACCGGCAGCGACACTTTTGCGTACTATGAGGGGCCCTGTGCCATTGACGTCGCCAACGAGTATGCCCCACCCCACCTGAGGAAGGAACCTGCACTTTCATCTGCACCTTCCTCTTTGTCCCTGTGTAAGGTGGTATAGTATGCGGGAAGGGGAATCTGACTTTCAACAGGGTCAGATTCTGGCTGTGTAGCATGCAAGGGGAATGTAGTGGTCTGGGTCAATGTACCAGCAGACTCATCTAGCACTGGCTGGGCAATGAGCAGGATGAGGAGGAAACACAGATATAGGCCCTAATAATAAAGTGGGCTAAATGCAGTTCAAAATTGCTAACAGGACTAAACAGGCGGCATTGCTTTGTTCAGTGGAGGACAACTGTAATGAGAGGCTGACACAGTGAGTAGGCCCAAACCAGTAAGTAGGCTAAATGCAGTTCAAAATTGGTAACAGTAGTAAACAGGCGGCCCTGCTTTGTTCAGTGGAGGAGAACAGCAAGGAGCAGCTTACACCGTTAGTAGGCTCAACCAAACTACTTGGCTCAATGCAGTTTAAAAAAGGTTACAGGGCTACACGGGCAGCATTGATGTGGTCAGCGGAGGACGATTGCAAGGAGGGACCACAGACAGACTTACTAGGCCTAAAATAAAAAAGTAGGCTCTATGCAGGTTTAAATAGGTTACAGGGGTACACAGGCAGCATTGATGTGGTCAGCAGAGGACAATTGGAAGGAGGGACCGCAGACAAACTTACTAGGCCTAAAATAAAAAGGAGGCTCGATGCAGGTTTAAATAGGTTCCAGGGGTACACAAGCAGCATTGGTGTGGTCAGCGGAGGACAATTGGAAGGAGGGACCGCAGGCAGACTTACTAGGCCTAAAATAAAAAAGTAGGCTCTATGCAGTTTTAAATAGGTTACAGGGGTACACAGGCAGCATTGGTGTGGTCAGTGGAGGACAATTAGAAGGAGGGACCGCAGACAGACTTACTAGGCCTAAAATAAAAAAGTAGGCTCGATGCAGGTTTAAATTGGTTACAGGGGTACACAGGCAGCATTGGTGTGATCAGTGGAGGACAATTAGAAGGAGGGACCGCAGACAGACTTACTAGGCCTAAAATAAAAAAGTAGGCTCGATGCAGGTTTAAATTGGTTACAGGGGTACACAGGCAGCATTGGTGTGGTCAGCGGAAGACGATTGCAAGGAGGGACCGCAGACAGACTTACTAGGCCTGAAACAAAAAAGTAGGCTTGATGCAGGTTTAAATAGGTTACAGGGGTACACAGGCAGCATTGGTGTGGTCAGCAGAGGACGATTGCAAAGAGGGACCGCAGACAGACTTACTAGGCCTGAAACAAAAAAGTAGGCTTGATGCAGGTTTAAATAGATTACAGGGGTACACAGGCAGCATTGGTGTGGTCAGTGGAGGACAATTGGAAGGAGTGTCTGACACAGTTAGTAGGCCAAAATAATAAAGTGAGGTTAATGTCTGGCAATCTTTTTTTCACAAATAAACAGGTGGCATACCTATGTACAGGGGTGGGCTCCTCTGCTGACTTGCAGACAGTGGTATTTGGCACAAAGTATTAACTGGTGTAAATGTAGGACAGGGCCCCTGAATATTTTTACTAGCATCATACATGTCAACAAATTGGTATTGGCAGTGCCATTGACGGATTTAACCGCACAGACTAAACAGTGGTGGAGCAGTGAGAGATAATTTTGCAAGTGGTAGAGCACTGTTTGAGCTGGGGGTGACACTCTCTCGTGGGCGGCGGTTCTGGCCCAGGGCCCCTCTTGCTACGACATTGTGTCTGACGTTGGGTGTGCACCACCACCGCCAGAGACACTTCATTGTACTATGAGGGACCCTGTGCCAGTGCCGTCGCCCATAAGTGGGCACACCCACCTCTTCAGCCAAACGGCACTCGCACGGGTGCTTGCGCCAAGTGGTGACCACAGCCCGAGGGGGGAGTCAGCCAATTTAGAGAGGTGTAAAATGGCGTATGCTGGACATACAGCAGCTGCAAATGGAGAAATTGGAGCAGTCAGTAAGACCAGTCAAAAAGCAAGACCTTTTTACAGGAAAGCTAGGTGTCAGCAGGGAAAGGTGGGGCAAAATAATTAGAAATCCATGATTGGTTCATTTTAATGAAGGTTAGATCATCAATATTTTGGGTAGCCAGATGACTCCTTTTTTTGGTCAGTATTGAACCAGCAGCACTGAATACTCTTTCTGATAGCACACTGGCTGCTGGGCAAGCAAGCTCCTGCAATGCATATTCTGCCAATTCAGGCCAGGTGTCTATTTTGGATGCCCAGTAATCAAATGGGAATGACTTGTGAGGGAGAACATCGATAAGGGAGGAAAAATAGTTAGTAACCATACTGGACAAATGTTGTCTCCTGTCACTTTGAATTGAGGATGCAATACCTGTCGTGTCTGCGGTCATTGCGAAATCACTCCACAACCTGGTCATAAAACCCCTCTGTCCAATGCCACTTCTGATTTGTGCACCTCTAACACCTCTGCCATGTTGACCCCTGCAGCTCTTGTGAGAACCATCACCGCCGCTGTGTGCTGGGAATGCCTGAACCAAACAGTCTACAAGAGTTGCTTGTTTGGTAGCCAATATTTGTTCAAGGTTCTCATGTGGCATGATATTTTGCAATTTCCCTTTATAGCGTGGATCCAGGAGGCAGGCCAACCAGTAATCGTCATCGGTCATCATTTTGATAATGCGGGGGTCCGTTTTTAGGATACGCAAGGCATAATCCGCCATGTGGGCCAATGTCCCAGGTGTCAATTCACTGCTTGTGCTGGGTTGAGGAACACTTTCTGGCAAATCAACATCATTTGTCTCCCTCTCCCTCTGACCTTGCAACGCCACCAGTTTCTATTGCCCCCTGAGAAGCTTCCTCCTCCCATAAATATTCATCCCCATCATCCTCCTTGGCCTCCTCCTCTTCGTCTGCCACCTCGTCCAGGACACTTCCCTGAGCAGACAATGGCTGACTCATCAAGGCTTCCCTCGTCCTCGGCTGCAGACGCCTGCTCCTTTATGTGCGTCAAACTTTGCATCAGCAGACGCATAAGGGGGATGCTCATGCTTATGATGGCGTCGTCTGCACTAACCAGGTGTGTGCATTCCTCAAAACACTGAAGGACTTGACACAGATCTTGTAGCTTCAACCACTGCACACCTGACAACTCCATGTCTGCCATCCAACTGCCTGCCGTGTATGTGTATCCTCCCACAAATACATAACAGCACGCCTCTGTTCGCACAGCCTCTGAAGCATGTGCAGTGTGGAGTTCCTCCTTGTTACAACATCGATTATCAGGCGGTGCTGGGGAAGCTTCAAAGATTGCTGATGGTTCTGTATACGGCTGGAGTGTACGGGCGAACGGCGGATGTGCGAGCAAAGACTTCGCACCTTCAGGAGCAGGGCGGGTAACCCCGGATAACTTTTCAGGAAGCACTGCACCACCAGGTTCAAGGTGTGAGCCAGGCAAAGAATGTGTTTCAGTTGTGAAAGGGCTATGGCAGCCATAAAATTCCTTCCGTTATCACTGACTACCTTGCCTGCCTCAAGATGTACACTGCCCAGCCATGACTTAGTTTCTTGCTGCAAGAGCTCGGACAGAACTTCCACGGTGTGTCTGTTGTCGCCCAAACACTTCATTTACAACACAGCCTGCTGACACTTACCACTAGCTGTTCCATAATGGGACACCTCGTGTGCAACACTGGCAGCTGCGGATGGAGGGGTCGTGCGACTGCGGTCTGTGGACGAGCTCTCGCTTCTGCTGGAGGACGAGGAGGAAGGGTGGCAAACGCCTACAGCAAACAGTTTCCTAGACCGTGGGCTAGGCAGAACTGTCCCAATATGGCTGTCCCCTGTGGACCCTGCATCCACTACATTAACCCAGTGTGCCGTGATGGACACGTAACGTCCCTGGCTATGCCTACTGGTCCATGCATCTGTTGTGAGGTGCACCTTTCTACTGACAGATTGTCTGAGTGCATGGACAATGCGGTCTTTGATATGCTGGTGCAGGGCTGGGATGGCTTTTCTCGCAAAGAAGTGTTGACTGGGTAGGTCATAGCGTGGTACTGTGTAGGCCATCAGGGCTTTGAAAGCTTCGCTTTCAACCAACCAGTAGGGCATCATCTCTAACGAGATTAGTCTGGCAATGTGGGCGTTCAAACCCTGTGTACGCGGATGAGAGGATGACTACATCCTTTTCCTAAGCAGTGTCTCTTGTAGGGTGAGCTGGACTGGAGAGCTGCATATGGTGGAACTAGCGGGGGTGGTGGTGGACATGGCAGACTGAGAGAGGGTTGGTGATGGTATTCTTGCTGTTGGCCTACATACAGTGTTTCCTACCCAGAACCTGGTAATTCCCTGACTGCTTTGACCTTGCGATGATACCTCCACATTTGCTGCAGGTGGTGTCGTAAACGGTGGGCTTACAGTAAGGGAAAGAATGTAGCGTTGCTGACTAGCTTCATTGTTAGCGAATGCAACAACGTTACGGGACGTTTGGTAGTTAGTCCAGGCTTGCAAGTGCATGGTGGTTAAATGTCTACGCATGCAACTTGTATTTAAATTTTTGACAATCTGACCTCTGCTAAAGGTCCTTGAGCATTTCTTACAGATCACTTTGCACCGATAATTCGGATCTTGGTTAAAAAATTGCCAGACTGCACTCTTCCTACCATCGAATACCTTTTCAGGCATTGCACACTGAGCTACTTTAACCAGATGGCCATGCTGTCCTACAACTGTTTTTGGTTTTGACACACGTTTTTGGCCAGATACGGGCCTGCCAGATGAAAGCTGTTGCGATGTTGATGCCTGCTGCGGCTCCTCCTCCGCTTCATAGCTACTGCCAGCGGCACCCTGTTCCCCCAATGTCTGCCAATCGGGGTCAACAACTGGTTCATCTATCATCTCCTCTTCTATGTCCTGTGCACCTTCCTCTGTGTCACCATTTAAGCCGTTGCTATAGCGTTCGGGACGGGGCACCATAGTCTCATCAGGGTCAGATTCTGGCTCAGTACACTGCAAGGGCAATGTTGTGATCTGAGTCAATGGAACAGCATAATAATCTAGCTGTGGCTGTGCATCTGTGCACTCCATGTCAAATTCATCTTGTCATGGGCATGGCCTGTTAACAATTTCCCTTTCTAACCCAGGCACGGTATGTGTAAAGAGCTCTGTTGTTCTGGGTGAAGGACACAAGGAAGCGACTTGTTCCTGACTGGGAGCATCCACTGACGACGAGCTGCTTTTAAATTTTGCACTTTCCGAAGAGGAGGCAAAAGATCTAGAGGCAGAGTCAGCAAGGAAAGCCAAAACTTGTTCCTGCTACTCCGGCTTTAACAGCGGTTTTCCTACTCCCAGAAAAGGGAGCGTTCGAGGCCTTGTGTAGCCAGACGATGATGCTGGCTCAACACCTCGAGACTTAGGTGCTATATTGCTTTTCCCACGACCACCTGATGCTCCACCACCACTACCATCATTATCAACTGGCAATGACTGCCCACGGCCACAACCTCTTCCACCAGACTTCCTCATTCTTGGAAAAATGTAACCAAACTAACAAACGTTATATGGTACTGTAAAACCTGTTAGAAGGTGTACGTAAACTTGTTGTGAATTTAAATCTCCCTTTATAGGTGTGAGAAACTGCTGGGAAAATCAGGCCCACTGTATTAAACTACACAGTTTCAGTGTCAGAAAGTGGCCGACAGATATGCCAAAAACAGGACTGATGCAGATGCACTTAGTGGCAATAGAAATTTCCCTTTATAGGTGTGGGAGAATGCTGGGAAAATCAGGCCCGCTGTATTACACTACACAGTTTCTGTGTCAGAAAGTGGCTGACTGATATGCCACAAACAGGACTGACGCAGATGCACTTAGTGGCAATAGAAATCTCCCTTAATAGGTGTGTGAGACTGCTGGGAAAATTAGGCCCAATGTAATACACTACACAGTTTCTGTGTCAGAAAGTGGCTGACAGAAATGCCACAAACAGGACTCACGCAGATGCACTTAGTGGCAATAGAAAATTACCTTTATAGGTGTGGGAGACTGCTGGGAAAATCAGGCCCACTGTATTACACTACACAGTTTCTGTGTCAGAAAGTGGCTGAAAGATATGCCACAAACAGGACTGACGCAGATGCACTTAGTGGCAATAAAATTTTCCCTTTATAGGTGTGGGAGACTGCTGGGAAAATCAGCCCACTGTATTACACTACACAGTTTCTGTGTCAGAAAGTGGCTGACAGATATGCCACAAACAGGACTGACGCAGATGCACTTAGTGGCAATAGAAATGTCCCTTAATAGGTGTGGGAGACTGCTGGGAAAATCAGGCCCACTGTATTACACTACACAGTTTCTGTGTCAGAAAGTGATCAACAGATATGCCACAAACAGGACTGACGCAGATGCACTTAGCACTTGTTGCCCCATAGCTGTGCCATATAGTGCTCTGCGCCGTTCATTATTGCCCCAGAGATGTGCCATATAGTGCTCTGCACCGTTCATTGTTGCCCCATAGCTGTGCCATATAGTGCTCTGCGCCGTTCATTATTGCCCCATAGCTGTGCCATATAGTGCTCTGCGCCGTTCATTATTGCCCCATAGCTGTGCCATATAGTGCTCTGCGCCGTTCATTATTGCCCCATAGCTGTGCCATATAGTGCTCTGCACCGTTCATTATTGCCCCATAGATGCCATATAGTGCTCTGCGCCATTCATTATTGCCCCATAGATGTGCCATATAGTGCTCTGCACCGTTCATTGTTGCCCCATAGCTGTGCCATATAGTGCTCTGCGCCGTTCATTATTGCCCCATAGCTGTGCCATATAGTGCTCTGCGCCGTTCATTATTGCCCCATAGCTGTGCCATATAGTGTTCTGCACCGTTCATTATTGCCCCATAGATGCCATATAGTGATCTGCGCCATTCATTATTGCCCCATAGATGCCATATAGTGCTCTGTGCCGTTCATTATTGCCCCATAGCTGCCATATAGTGCTCTGCACCGTTCATTATTGCCCCATAGCTGTGCCATATAGTGCTCTGCACCGTTCATTATTGCCCAATAGCTGTGCCATATAGTGCTCTGCACTGTTCATTATTGCCCCATAGCTGTGCCATATAGTGCTCTGCACCGTTCATTATTGCCCCATAGCTGTGCTATATAGTGCTCTGCGCCGTTCATTATTGCCCCATAGCTGCCATATAGTGCTCTGCGCCGTTCATTATTGCCCCATAGCTGCCATATAGTGCTCTGCACTGTTCATTATTGCCCCATAGCTGTGCCATATAGTGCTCTGCACCGTTCATTATTGCCCCATAGCTGTGCCATATAGTGCTCTGCACCGTTCACTATTGCCCCATAGCTGTGCCATATAGTGCTCTGCACCGTTCATTATTGCCCCATAGCTGTGCCATATAGTGCTCTGCACCGTTCATTATTGCCCCATAGCTGTGCCATATAGTGCTCTGCACCGTTCATTATTGCCCCATAGCTGCCATATAGTGCTCTGCACCATTCATTTTTGTCCCATAGCTGCCATATAGTGCTCTGCGCCGTTCATTATTGCCCCATAGCTGTGCCATATAGTGCTCTGCGCTGTTCATTATTGCCCCATAGCTCTGCCAGTAGTGCTCTGCGCCGTTCATTATTGCCCCATAGCTGCCATATAGTGCTCTGCACCGTTCATTTTTGCCCCATAGCTCTGCCATATAGTGCTCTGCACAGTTCATTATTGCCCCATAGCTGTGCCATATAGTGCTCTGCACCGTTCATTATTGCCCCATAGCTGCCATATAGTGCTCTGCACCGTTTATTATTGCCCCATAGCTGCCATATAGTGCTCTGCACCGTTCATTATTGCCCCATAGCTGTGCCATATAAAGCTGTGCCATTGCTGCTGCAATAAAAAAAAAAAAAGCCATACTCACCTTTCTTGCTTGCAGCTTCCGGCATCCGGTCCCGGCGTCTCTCCGCACTGACTGATTAGGCAGAGGGCGCCGCACACTATATGCGTCATCGCGCCCTCTGACCTGCACAGTCAGAGCAAGAGGAAGAGAAGACAGAGCGGCGCCGGGAAGATGGAGCGGCACCCGGTGTGTGGAACGCGGACAGGTGAATATTACATACTTACCTGCTCCCGGCGTCCCGCTCCCTCTGTCTGACACAGGGTCTTTGGTGCCGCAGCCTCTTCCTCTATCAGCGGTCACCGGCACCGCTGATTAGAGAAATGAATATGTGGCTCCACCCCTATGGGAGGTGGAGCCGCATATTCATTTCTCTAATCAGCGGTCCCACGTGACTGCTGAACAGGGGAAGAGCTGCAGCACCGAAGACCGTGTGACGGGCAGAGGGAGCGCCAGGATCGCCGGGACTAGGTGAGTATGCCTCAGCGCCCTCTCCCCCTCACCCGCCGACCCTGCCGCCCACTGTGACTCGAGTGTAAGCCGAGAGGGGCACTTTCAGCCCAAAATTTTGGGCTGAAAATCTCGGCTTATATTCGAGTATATATGGTATATATTAAAAAAAAGGGACTGTGCTACAATAACAATCTCCCTACAATGATCTCACGACAAGTATGGCTGCCAGCAGTAAAAAGGACTGCTGCACACAAAAGTGTGGACAAACAAAGAAACAAGAGAACTGTGCAGAAAGAAGCAACAGGATTTTTGCTTTGAAAAAAGCAGTTGGTTTGCACAGCAGCGTACAAACAGCAATGCAGCTATCAGGGAGCCTTATAAGCTACCGAGCTGATGCACAGAAATGTAGCCTCCACTGTCCCTGCAAAGAAAAGGTGGTGTTGAACAGTGGAAATCGCTACAGCACAAGCAGTTTGGGGGTTAATATTCCCTCCCTAACAATATCCCTGCTTCTGACGAAGCTGCAGCAACCTCTAACTATGCTCAGATCGGCAGAATTAAGATGGCGGTCGGCGTGCATGCCCCTTTATAGCCCCTGTGACGCTGCTGAAAGCAAGCCAATCACTGTTATGCCCTTCTCTAAGATAGTGGGGACTGAGACCTATGTCATCACGCTGCCCACACTCTGCGTCAACCTTCATTGGCTGAGAAATGGCACTGAACGCGTATATGAAACGCGACTTTGGCGCGAAGATCACCGACCGCATGGCCGATTCCACACTGGGATCGGGTCCGGTTTCATGAAACCCGACTTTGCCGAAAGTCGGCGACTTATGAAATTGACCGATCCGTTTCACTCAACCCTATTCGCCACCACTAGAACACCATGGTGAACATGTTGTATGCTGCTACAGTCATTCAATTTTTGGGCAAGGATGACTGATACCCATAAATACTTTTTTAAAACTGTGACCCCCATGGGGAAATGTTTGTATGGGCATTACAAATCTACGAGACACGCTTCTTAACATTTGGCCTACTTTTCAATGAGGCCTTCCTCAACATATCATCATTCGCTGCCACTCGAACACCATGGTGAACGTGTTGTATGCTGCTACAGCCATTCAATTTTTGTCAAGCGTGTCTATGATGCTCATAGTATAATTTTTAAAATATTTTCTCCCCATGGGGAAATGTTTGTCAGCACAAGCACTTCGTGTATGGGCATTACAAGTCTAGGAGACACGCTCCTTAACATTTTGGCCTAGTTTTCAATGAGTCCTTCCTCAACATATAATCATTCGCCGCCACTAGAACACCATGGTGAAGGTGTTGTATGCTGCTACAGCCATTCAGTTTTTGGGCAAGGGTGTGTATCATACCCATAAAAGATTTTTTAAAAATGTACCCCCTATGGGGAAATGTTTGGACAATTTTAGTACTCCAAATGTTTTATTTTAGTGGCATAGCCTACTTACGGACACAATTTTAGTGGGCCCCCAAAAAAAACAAGAAAACATTTTGATCACTCTGTTATCTCCGGCAGATGCACGGTGTATCTGTGTTGTCCAAATCCTTCCTTTGCAGGCATAGACTGCATTTTTGGGTCTGCTAGACTGCTTCCCTTGGTGTAAACAGTATTTTGTGTTTTATAAAAAAAATGTATTTTTAAAAATAAATCCCACATATTGAAACAGTCTGTTATCTCAGTCACATGTCAGGTCTATGTGTAGTCTTCTAATCGTGGCTATTCAGTCATACATTCCATTTTTTGGTCTGATATCCTGGCTGTTTACAGTATTTTGCGTTTTTTAAAATTTAAAAAATACATCCCACATATTGAACCAGTATTTTATCTCAGTCACTTGTCTGGTCTATGTGTGGTGTTCAAATCTTGTCTTTTCAGACATATATTCCGTTTTTTACTCTGATACCCTTGAGGTATACAGTATTTTGTGGTTTGAAAATTTTTCAAAATACAGGCCACATATTGAAACAGTCTGTTATCTCTGTCCGATGTCCATCTTATGTGTGGTCTATACACTCCAATACATACATTTTTGGTCTGTCTAATACTCTAGGTCTATACATTATCTTGGTTAAAACAAAAAAAATTTACAGTGTGGTTGTTCCGTGACACACCTCTTCTATCTGTGGGCTACAAAGTGTGCTTTCGAGGCTTCCATTCTCCTTTTTTGTCATGAATTTTAAAAAAAAAATGTTTTACCCCCCTCATGAAGAAATGTTGGCCAGCCCATACACTTAGTGTATGGGCAGTAAGAGTCTAGGAAACACTCTCCTTCGTAATGGGACAGTTTTGTTTAGGAGACCCTCCTCCATGTTTCTTCCAAGGGGGGATTGGGGTGCGTGCAAATTTGGGTCAAGGCAGCATGAATGCATAAGGAACCAACTGAAGAAGTTGGCAGGACCAACTGAAGACTGTGAAGTGGGTTTTCCAGTGGCATTCCAGTATCTGGGTTCAAAGGCTTATTGGGTTGCATATGACTTGATAGCAGGGCAGGCTTGCATTCAATGAAAATTTTTCAGGAGGCCCTCCTGTACCTCTCGTGAAAAGTGTATTGGGGTGCGTTGTAATTCTTGGCAGCCCAGCCACTCACTGCATAGGCAATAACAGCATAGGAGACCCACTGTTTAATAATGGCCCTTTATGAGTATTAATGTCGCTTGATACCCATCTAAAAATAGGCTTTGTGACTTTAAGAGTCCCTCATTCAGAAATTAAACAAGATGTGTCACACAACACATGGCCAGCTAGGGTTGTTAAATGTTACAATCACATTTCCAAGTGAATGCATTTGTATTGGTTGAAAGCAATGTTAAAGTTCAATAACGCATCAAAAACTCTGCGTTTGAACATAGCCCAAGTGGTGGAGGAACATTTTGGTCTGGGGTTAATTATTTTGCCTTATATTCAAGTCATTAACCTGGAAAGGATGCACCTTAACATATTTCCCAGCAAAATCCATTTTGGTTTAGTTTTTGTATGTTTTTTGGTGCACCTGTAAAAATGGAGTGAAACTCTGACAACATTACTTACAGCTGTGACCTAGGAGTCAGAAATACTTCCAGGGTCGATCCCCATGATGAGCTGTGTTTCCATCATTTTCAGATGTTTTTCGACCTTAAAAGGACCCTCGGGGCGGTCACGGCAAAAATACTCAGGTTTCCCATAGACTTACATTGGGCTTGTTACTCGGATCCAGTACCCGAGTATTCCAATTTGCTCGACCTGAGCAAGGAGCACCTGAGCATTTTAGTGCTCACTCATCACTAATCACCACTATAAAATGACAATGTGGGATACAGCAGGCTGTATCATATTCAGGAACAGAAAAAAATATAATTTTTGTTTTTTAATGTGTTTTATACCTGCAGACATTTAGCAACAGAAAATAAATGATGTGGCAGGCTGTTTCACATTTAGCTAGATTTAGAACACTATACTCGTGCATGGAGCTCTAGAGAAGCAGTGCACAACACACTTGTATGACATGTGCCCTGCTGGCTTTGTCTGTGGACCTCTGTAATGGCAAAAAAAATGCTGGAAGGTGAATCTCACAGCCACACTGGACAGTAGCTAGCTACACTATCTGACCGATAAACAACCGCCTAGCTGAATAGCTAAAATCTTGCTATTAACTGTGCCAGCATCAGGAGCATCCTCTCTGCGCTGTTGCAGTGTCAAAATGGCACTAAAATAAGATGTGTGCTATTTATATAGAGAGGGACATGTGATTTCCACAGCCAATGACACAAGCCGTGTGTCAGGACATTGTGAATGTTTCCTTCTCGCTGATTGGCTAGCTGCAATGTGTACACATAAAGTTAGGGGGAAAAAATGACTGTTTACAAGAATGCCGCACCTCCGAGCTCTGCAACCTGCCCTCCCCTCATTAAACACATGCCAAACTCTCATGATACACCACCATTATCGTTGCTAAAGTACTGAAAATACTTTTGTGGCAACGCAAATATTTTCCCGCACTTTTTTGGCAAATGTTACCGATTTTTCTGATTTTAGAAAATTTTGCTCGTGTTCCCAATCATGAATCTGAATGTGACATATTCGTGCTGAATTTATGTTTGGCGATCGATTTCCGAACAAATTCGCTCATCACTGGTTCTATGCACCGGGGTTCATCCAGGGTTCTAATTCTATTCTTCCTACACTCATCTTTTAGCTACTTTCTTTTCTAGACTTTGTCCTTTTTCATCTATTCAAATTTTATCATTTATATATTTAGTTCTGTTTTCTGTATCACCTTTTCATCATCTGTTTAGGTGGCTCCTCCATTAAATTTTCTCTTTCTAGCTCCTATTCACTGGCCCATCTTGGGTTCTTATCTTATTTCTTCAACATTCCAATTATTTTTCCTCAACTCATTGTCCTCCATTCACATCATATCATCAATAAGTATGGTATCTCTTTTATATTCTCTCTAACTTTAATCAATTTGCAATTGACATTTGAACTTCTCTCTCCTTCCCATTTCACCTATTGGTTTAAGTGTTCCTGTGGGTGTTCCCTATGTAATGGAATCCATTTTGGGCCTATAAAAAAAATTTGCTGACATGTTTTGCATATTTGTTTTTTTAACTTGATAAAGACCCCAATACACCATTGAGACGCATTGTGAATAAAATCCTTATTCTCATCATCATTTGTGAAGAATTGATTTTCTCCGGCAGTGCAGTCCACCCACGTGTTAATCCAACTGGATCCAATATCTACTGGAGGATTCATCCACCAGCCATGGGGCAGCAGCAGCTATCTTTCTTCATGCCTACATAGTAGTTGTGCCAGTCACCACACCACCAGATGAGTGTTACCAGCTCTCTCCTACTCTCCCTCCATGGGGTATCACCCTATTGTGGGCTCAGTTTCCCAATTATAGATTTATTCATAGAAAATACTGAAGGATATGATCACTTCTTTGAAAATAGCCTTCTCTGTCATCCATCACCAAGTCCTGGCCAGCTACTTACAGCTTGATGCACTGGTCTAAAATAAAATTACACTAAAACAGAACCACATGTGTCTATGGGAAATGTCTGGTATGGTCGATCATCTATAAACCAAGGGACTGCCATCAAGAACATGGCTAACAAATAAGAGCTATACAAGGTCAGCCATTACTAGCCACCAACCTGTTACCTGTGAAGTTGTGTTATATACAGATATAGAAACATGGATTCCACTCAAATGCAAAAAAATTATTTAAAATATTGAAATGAACTCAGTACAGGAAGAACATTCAGAAAACATCAATGTCCTTTAATAGATCATTAATCTTATTCATAAAGCCTTATGTGATCTTGCATATAAAGTGTTAATTTGTAACCAATAATCATCACAGACTGGTAAATTTACTGCACTGAGAACATTTGGTCAGCTGGCAAAGCCTTGTTATTCCGGTACGTTTGTATCCCAAGGAAACTTCACACTGAAGTCTTCCATTTCTGCCTTGTAGATCTTGTCGAAATATTCATTTTGAGCCACAGTAAAATTATTTTTCCAATCTCCGACTATTCCTGCAAATCACAAATGGTGACAAAATATTTAAATTTATATTTAAAAGATCTGTTATATGCACATAGTAACCCCTAAAATAGTAACATTCCCAAAACCAAATACTGTACATAGGAAATATAAAGAAATAAAAACTGTGGAGAATGTGGCATAGTCCATACACAATTAGATAAGGGTAAAAAGAATTATAAGCATTATATTACAGTCTACATATGGGGAGTGCATTATAATATATAGAGTCTACCTATGAGGAGTGCATTATACTATATTGAGGACTATCTGGTGCATTATACTATTTGGAGACCTATGTAGCATACATTATACTATGTGAAGCCCTATGGGGAGTGTATTATACTATAGGGCCTGCCTATGGGGAGTGCATTATACAATATAGAGTCTGCCTAGGTGGAGTACATTATACTATATGGAGGCCTATGGGGAGTGCATTATACTATATAGAGTCTGCCTATGGAGAATGTATTATACTATATAGAGTCTGCCTATGGGGAGTGCATTGTACTGTACAGGCCTATGAGGAGTGCATTAAACTATATGGAGGCCTATGGGGAGTGTATTATACAATTTAGAATCTGCCTATGGGGAGTGCATTATACTATAGAGGCCTATGAGGAGTGCATTATACTATACGGAGGCCTATGGGGAGTGTCTTATACAATATAGAATCTGCCTATGGGGAGTGCATTATGCTATATAGAGTTTGCCTATAGGGAGTGCATTATACTATATGGAGGCCTATGGGGAGTGCATTATACAATATAGTCTGCCTATGGGAAATGCATTATACAATATAGAGTCGGTCTATAGGGAATGCTTTATACAATATAGAGTCTGCCTATTGGGAGTGTATTATACTATAGAGGCCTATGGGGAGTACATTATACTATATGGAGGCCTATGGGGAGTGTATTATACTATATTGAGGACTATCTGGTGCTTTATACTATATGAAGGCTATCTAGGGGGTCATCATACAGTGTGGAGATTACAGTGACAGGGCCATTGCAGAGTTGGAGCCATCAGACACTTTTGGAGAAACTAAGAGGTCAGTATACAGTATATACAGTGAGGGGGCTTTATACTGTGTATAAAAGAGCATCTTACTGAGTATAGGGGAGCTGAATGGGGAGACTTGGGACATTATTAAATGTAAAGTGGGCACTTATTGTTATAGGGGAACTCAGGTTACTGTAACTGTCAAAGGGGCACGCAAGGCACTATTACTTTCTAGGGGACAAAACGTGGGCACTGTTTTCTAGGGCACTTGCACCCAGCATTACTATATTCTAGAGGATTGCTTTAGAATTTAGAGGGCACAGAGATCCACACAGCAAGTACAGTAATGGGGTCACATACGGCAGCAGCATTGGGGTACCAACAGAATGAGGAGGTTGTGCAGGTTGGGGACAGATGGGGACAGTGCTGAAAATATGAGACATAAAATGTGTCTGTTGTATTCTCTGCAGCTGAGTCCTGGCTGGAGAAGTTGTCATGTTGGTCTGTTCCAGATAGAAAAGGCGGGAAAAGTGAACGATTCCATCAGAAAGAAGGTCAGTGGTAAGTCACCATATATAACTGTGCTGTGATCTCTTATTTGTTTCATAGGACTGGTATGTACCACTGACCATATGGCAGTAACATCCATGTTGGTCTTTATATATATTTTCAGCGACTGCATGGTCATCTGCTTATGTTCTCTTATATCCACTATTAGGGTGCGTCAACCAGTTATAATCAAGGTTACCTGGTTAGGGGCCCACTCAAAACTCTTTCCCACCCTGAGCCAAAACCCTAGCTATGCCTCTCTATAGATGTATTAATATTTTATTCATTAGACTTTACAATAGATGATCATAGGGTCAGTGTGTTTGTTTCACACATAGAAAACACAAAGACTGAATATACAGCCATCTGAGTGGCACCTGAATTAGTGTTTGGCTAAAGCCCCCAAATGGGCAGCACGGTGGCTTAGTGGTTAGCACTGCAGTACTGGGGTCCTGGGTTCAAATACCACCAAGGACAACATATGCAAGGAGTTTTTATGTTCCCCCTGTGTTTGCATGGGTTTACTCCCACATTCCAAAGACATACTGTCAGATAGTTCAGTTGGCAGCTGGCTTATCTCATACTATCCCTCCCCCCACTTTGTGGAGTGCTTTTCTGTTTTCTTTGAGAGAGCTGCTACAAACATTTCTGGTAGTGACTTATCTGTGAAGGTACCTTCACACTCAGCAACGCTGCAGCGATACCGACAACGATGTCGATCGCTGCAGCGTCGCTGTTTGGTCGCTGGAGAGCCGTCACACAGACAGTTCTCTAGCGACCAACGATGCCGAAGTCCCCGGGTAACCAGGGTAAACATCGGGTTACTCCGGCGCTCTGCTTTCCTCTGCACTGTCAGCGCCGGTCAGCCGGAAAGCAGAGCGGTGACGTCACTGCTGTGTTTTCTGGCTGGCCGGCGCTGACACAGGATGCAGGAGGAGTGCAGAGAGGTAAGTATGTAGTGTTTGTTTTTTTGACGTTTACGCTCTTAACCAGGGTAAACATCGGGTTACTAAGCGCGGCCCTGCGCTTAGTAACCCGATGTTTACCCTGGTTACCAGTGAAGACATCGCTGGATCGGCGTCACAAACGCCGATCCAGCGATGTCAGCGGGAGATCCAGCGACGAAATAAAGTTCTGGACTTTCCTCAGCGACCAACGATCTCCCAGCAGGGGCCTGATCGTTGGTCGCTGTCACATAACGATTTCCTTAACGATATCGTTGCTACGTCACAAAAAGCAACGATATCGTTAACGATATCGTTATGTGTGAAGGTACCTTGAGAGAATAAAAAGATCTACAATATGAAATTGGACAGGCCAGATTCTTATCCCCTCCAACAATCATCAGTCAGAGGCACCCATACATACTGTACTGCAAGCAGAACCTTTTGATATTGGCAGGTTTGGTCACCGTTAGTCTTATGTTTATTTGTGATTTTTAGGCTATGTGCACACGTTGCGGAATTGCCGTGGCAATTCCACAACTCCCTGCTGCTGGAAATTTGCATGCGGAATTGGCATGCATATTCCCGATAAACACTAGTGTTTTGCAAGCATTATTAGCTTGCAGAATGCTAGTGTTTTCCAAACGATCTCTAGCATCGCTTAGAAAACTGATTGACAGGTTGATCACACTTGTCAAACATAGTGTTTGACAAGTGTGACCAACTTTTTACTATTGATGCTGCCTATGCAGAATAAATAGTAAAAATATATAATGTTAAAAATAATAATAATAATAAAAAAACTAGTGATATTCTCACCTTTCCGGTGGCCCCCAAAGCCTTCCTGATACTCGCGATACTCCCGGCAACTCTCGTTCCCAGCGATGCCTTGCGACAATGGCCCCAGATGACATAGCATCACCGAAGACTGCTACTTCATCCAGGTGATTCGCGCAATGCATCCCTGGGAACGGGAGCTGCCGTGAGCATCGCTAAAGCCTGGGCTGGATCCGGGGGCCGCCAGAAGGTGAGTATACAACTATTTTTTATTTTAATTCTTTTTAAGGGCCTGGGGGGGAGTCTCCTCTCCTCCACCCTGGGTACCATCCGCACATGAGCCGCTTACTTTGCGCATGGTGGACATAGCCCTATGCGGAAAGTAAGTGGATCAATGCATTCCTATGTTTGCGGAATCGCCGCGATTCTACACAAAGAATGAGCATGCTGCGTACTTTTCCGCGATGCGATTCCGCCGAAGAAAAATATGCAAGAAAAATATGCAACTTTAGCACAGCATTGAGGAATCACATTGAATTCAATGGGTTTTGAAGAGCATGTGTTTTTATCAGAAAAAAACAGGGCAAAAACGCATACAATCCGCCTCAGAGTATGGACACCATTAGAGTATGTGCACACTATGTCTTTTAACCCCTTCATGACCCAGCCTATTTTGACCTTAAAGACCTTGCCGTTTTTTGCAATTCTGACCAGAGTCCCTTTATGAGATAATAACTCAGGAACGCTTCAACGGATCCTAGCGGTTCTGAGATTGTTTTTTCGTGACATATTGGGCTTCATGTTAGTGGTAAATTTAGGTCAATAAATTCTGCGTTTATTTGTGATAAAAACGGAAATTTGGCGAAAATTTTGAAAATTTCGCAATTTTCACATTTTGAATTTTTATTCTGTTAAACCAGAGAGATATGTGACACAAAATAGTTAATAAATAACATTTCCCACATGTTTACTTTACATCAGCACAATTTTGGAAACAAAATTTTTTTTTGTTAGGAAGTTATAAGGGTTAAAATTTGACCAGCGATTTGTCATTTTTACAACGAAATTTACAAAACCATTTTTTTTAGGGACCACCTCACATTTGAAGTCAGTTTGAGGGGTCTATATGGCTGAAAATACCCAAAAGTGACACCATTCTAAAAACTGCACCCCTCAAGGTACTCAAAACCACATTCAAGAAGTTTATTAACCCTTCAGGTGCTTCACAGCAGCAGAAGCAACATGGAAGGAAAAAATGAACATTTAACTTTTTAGTCACAAAAATTATCTTTTAGCAACAATTTTTTTATTTTCCCAATGGTAAAAGGAGAAACTGAACCACGAAAGTTGTTTTCCAATTTGTCCTGAGTACGCTGATACCTCATATGTGGGGGTAAACCACTGTTTGGGCGCACGGCAGGGCTTGGAAGGGAAGGAGCGCCATTTGACTTTTTGAATCAAAAATTGGCTCCACTCTTTAGCGGACACCATGTCAGGTTTGGAGAGCACCCGTGTGCCTAAAAATTGGAGCTCCCCCACAAGTGACCCCATTTTGGAAACTAGACGCCCCAAGGAACTTATCTAGATGCATAGTGAGCACTTTGAGCCCCCAGGTGCTTCACAAATTGATCCGTAAATATGAAAAAGTACTTTTTTTTCACAAAAAAATTCTTTTAGCCTCAATTTTTTCATTTTCACATGGGCAACAGGATAAAATGGATCCTAAAATGTGTTGGGCAATTTCTCCTGAGTACACTGATACCTCACATGTGGAGGTAAACCACTGTTTGGGCACATGGTAAGGCTCGGAAGGGAAGGAGCGCCATTTGACTTATTGAATGAAAAATTATTTCCATCATTAGCGGACACCATGTCGCGTTTGGATAGCTCCTGTGTGCCTAAACATTGGCGCTCCCCCACAAGTGACCCCATTTTGGAAACTAGACCCCCCAAGGAACTTATTTAGATGCTTAGTGAGCACTTTAAACCCTCAGGTGCTTCACAAATTGATCTGTAAAAATGAAAAAGTACTTTTTTTCACAAAAAAATTCTCTTCGCCTCAATTTTTTCATTTTCACATGGGCAGTAGGATAAAATGGATCATAAAATTTGTTGGGCAATTTCTCCCGAGTACGCTGATACCTCATATGTGGGGGTAAACCACTGTTTGGGCACTCGGCAGGGCTCGGAAGGGAAGGCGCGCCATTTGACTTTTTGAATGGAAAATTAGCTCCAATTGTTAGCGGACACCATGCATATTGAGCACTTTAAACCCCCAGGTGCTTCACAGAAGTTTATAACGCAGAGCCATGAAAATAAAAAATAATTTTTCTTTCCTCAAAAATGATTTTTTAGCCTGGAATTTCCTATTTTGCCAAGGATAATAGGAGAAATTGGACCCCAAATATTGTTGTCCAGTTTGTCCTGAGTACGCTTATACCCCATATGTGGGGGTAAACCACTGTTTGGGCGCACGGCAGGGCTCGGAATGGATGGCACGCCATTTGGCTTTTTAAATGGAAAATTAGCTCCAATCATTAGCGGACACCATGTCACGTTTGGAGAGCCCCTGTGTGCCTAAACTTTGGAGATCCCCCAGATATGACCCCATTTTGGAAACTAGACCCCCAAAGGAACTAATCTAGATGTGTGGTGAGGACTTTGAACCCCCAAGTGCTTCACAGAAGTTTATAACGCAGAGCCATGAAAAAAAAAAAAAAAATTATTTTCTCAAAAATGATCTTTTAGCCTGCAATTTTTTATTTTCCCAAGGGTAACAGGAGAAATTTGACCCCAAAAGTTGTTGTCCAGTTTCTCCTGAGTACGCTGATACCCCATATGTGGGGGTAAACCACTGTTTGGGCACATGCCGGGGCTCGGAAGTGAAGTAGTGACGTTTTGAAATGCAGACATTGATGGAATGCTCTGTGGGCATCACGTTGCGTTTGCAGAGCCCCTGATGTGGCTTAACAGTAGAAACCCCCCACAAGTGACCCCATTTTGGAAACTAGACCCCCAAAGGAACTTATCTAGATGTGTGGTGAGCACTTTGAACCCCCAAGTGCTTCATAGAAGTTTATAATGCAGAGCCGTGAAAATAATAAATACGTTTTCTTTCCTCAAAAATAATTATTTAGCCCAGAATTTTTTATTTTCCCAAGGGTTACAGGAGAAATTGGACCCCATAAGTTGTTGTCCAGTTTCTCCTGAGTACGCTGATACTCCATATGTGGGGGTAAACCACTGTTTGGGCACATGCCGAGGCTCGGAAGTGAAGTAGTGACGTTTTGAAATGCAGACTTTGATGGAATGCTCTGTGGGCGTCACGTTGCGTTTGCAGAGCCCCTGATGTGGCTTAACAGTAGAAACCCCCCACAAGTGACCCCATTTTGGAAACTAGACCCCGAAAGGAACTTATCTAGATGTGTGGTGAGCACTTTGAACCCCCAAGTGCTTCATAGAAGTTTATAATGCAGAGCCGTGAAAATAATAAATACGTTTTCTTTCCTCAAAAATAATTATTTAGCCCAGAATTTTTTATTTTCCCAAGGGTAACAGGAGAAATTGGACCCCAATAGTTGTTGTCCAGTTTCTCCTGAGTACGCTGATACCCCATGTGTGGGGGTAAACCACTGTTTGGGCACACGTCGGGGCTCAGAAGGGAAGTAGTGACTTTTGAAATGCAGACTTTGATGGAATTGTCTGCGGGCGTCACATTGCGTTTGCAGAGCCCCTGGTGTGCCTAAACAGTAGAAACCTCCCACAAGTGACCACATTTTAGAAACTAGACCCCCCAAGGAACTTATCTAGATATGTGGTGAGCACTTTGAACCCCCAAGTGCTTCACAGACGTTTACAACGCAGAGCCATGAAAATAAAAAATCATTTTTCTTTCCTCAAAAATGATGTTTTAGCGAGCATTTTTTTAGATTCACAAGGGTAACAGGAGAAATTGGACCCCAGTAATTGTTGCGCAGTTTATCCTGAGTACACTGATACCCCATATGTGGGGGTAAACCACTGTTTGGGCACACGTCAGGGCTCGGAAGTGAGGGAGCACCATTTGACTTTTTGAATACGAGATTGGCTGGAATCAATGGTGGCGCCATGTTGCGTTTGGAGACCCCTGATGTGCCTAAACAGTGGTAACCCCTCAATTCTACCTCCAACACTAACCCCAACACACCCCTAACCCTAATCCCAACTGTAGCCATAACCCTAAACACAACCCTAACCGCAACACACCCCTAACCACAACCCTAACCCCAACACACCCCTAACCACAACCCTAATTCCAACCCTAACCCTAAGGCTATGTGCCCACGTTGCGGATTCGTGTGAGATATTTCCGCACCATTTTTGAAAAATCCGCGGGTAAAAGGCACTGCGTTTTACCTGCGGATTTTCCGCGGATTTCCAGTGTTTTTTGTGCGGATTTCACCTGCGGATTCCTATTGAGGAACAGGTGTAAAACGCCGCGGAATCCGCACAAAGAATTGACATGCTGCGGAAAATACAACGCAGCGTTCCCGCGCGGTATTTTCTGCACCATGGGCACAGCGGATTTGGTTTTTCATATGTTTACATGGTACTGTAAACCTGATGGAACACTGCTGCGAATCCGCAGCGGCCAATCCGCAGCCAAATCCGCACCGTGTGCACATAGCCTAATTCTAAAGGTATGTGCACACTGCGGAAAACGCTGCAGATCCGCAGCAGTTTCCCATGAGTTTACAGTTCAATGTAGACCTATGGGAAACAAAAATCGCTGTACACATGCTGCGGAAAAACTGCACCGAAACGCAGCGGTTTACATTCTGCAGCATGTCACTTCTTTGTGCGGATTCCGCAGCGGTTTTACAACTGCTCAAATAGAAAATCGCAATTGTAAAACCGCAGTGAAATGCGCAGAAAAAAACGTGGTAAATCCGCCATAAATCCGCAGCGGTTTAGCACTGCGGATTTATCAAATCCGCAGCGGAAAAATCCGCAGAGGACCAGAATACGTGTGCACATACCGAAACCCTAACCCTAGCCCTAACCCTAACCCTAACCCTACCCCTAACCCTACCCCTAACCCTAACCCTAAACCTAGCCCTACCCCTAACCCTAACCCTAACCCTACCCCTAACCCTATTCTAACATTAGAGGAAAAAAAAAATTTCTTTATTTTTTTATTGTCCCTACCTATGGGGGTGACAAAGGGGGGGGGGTCATGTATTATTTTTTTTATTTTGATCACTGAGATATAATCTATCTCAGTGATCAAAATGCACTTTGGAACGAATCTGCCGGCCGGCAGATTCGGCGGGCGCACTGCGCATGCGCCCGCCATTTTGGAAGATGGCGGCGCCCGGGGAGAAGACGGACGGGACCCCGGCAGGATCGGTAAGTATGATGGGGTGGGGGGGACCACGTGGGGGGGGGATCGGAGCACGGGGGGGAATCGGAGCGTGGCTGGCGTGGAACGGAGCACGGGGGGCGTGGAGCGGAGCACGGGGGGGCTGGAACGGAGCACGGGGGGGTGGAACAGAGGAAGGGGGTGTGTGGATCGGAATGCAGGGGGGGTGATTGGAGCACGGGGGGGTGATTGGAGCACGTGGGAGCGGACAAGAGCACGGGGGGAGCGGAGCACTGGATGGAGGGGAGCCGGAGCAGTGTACCGGCCAGATCGGGGGGCTGGGTGGGCGATCGGTGGGGTGGGGTGGGGGCACATTAGTATTTCCAGCCATGGCCGATGATATTGCAGCATCGGCCATGGCTGGATTGTAATATTTCACCCGTTATAATAGGTGAAATATTACAAATCGCTCTGATTGGCAGTTTCACTTTCAACAGCCAATCAGAGCGATCGTAGCCACGAGGGGGTGAAGCCACACCCCCCCTGGGCTAAACTACCACTCCCCCTGTCCCTGCAGATCGGGTGAAATGGGAGTTAACCCTTTCACCCGATCTGCAGGGACGCGATCTTTCCATGACGCCACATAGGCGTCATGGGTCGGATTGGCACCGACTTTCATGACGCCTACGTGGCGTCATGGGTCGGGAAGGGGTTAAATGTCTGCGAACCAGACACATTTTTACTGGTGGAAGACATTTCAGGACATGCAGGTGTGTTTTCAACCGGAAGAGTCTTATTTTGTATCCCTTTTGTTTCATCAGTTTTTCCTCAACTTTTTTGCTTGCCCATTTTGGACAACTCAATTCTTTCAACCACTTGACATCTTTTGAAGCCCAAAACAGTTAATGGAGCCTCAACAGCAAACCATTTTCACATTGGAGTGCATGTGTTCAGACCTTTTAAAGTACACTTTTCAGGTAGGTTATATAGCATACCCAACTGAAAAAAGTAAAAAAGGTTGGACCACCGGAATATTGGGTTTTTCTTATCCTTTAGCCACTTTTGGAGCTTCAATTTAAAAGAAGTTACAAACGATGGGACCTATGAACAGCAAGCCAATTTGACATTGCTGCGCATAAGTTAATTCATTTTCTCTTTTTTAAGCTTTTCAGGCAAGTTTTAGGTGGAATCTGCCAGATAAAAACACTTTGTGCGCATACCTTCTGTCTAACTTGCCAGTAGAAGGCATGACAGAAAGTGAGTAGTGCAGAATAAACGCAAGATATGACCTTGATTATACATTTTTTTTCTCAATATGGTGCTCAGTTTTTACCTTTTCTAAAAAATGGGCTTTTCTCCTGGTCCATGTGACCAGGTGGCGCGAGGCTGTAATTAGACATATTGTTCTGTTTCATGTTCGTAAAGGAAGCATTTTTTACCACAGAGTCCACTGCATCGTCATCTAACTCCTTTCCAAGAAATTTGCAAATCTTAATCACGCTTCCTCGTAGGTCCTGTTGGCAATTAAGAAAATCCAATATTTAGTATAATAATATGCAAAATGAAATTAAATATTTATGTTTCTACTTTTGTGGTGAGACCACACAATGAGACTGGACACATGAGGCCAAAACTCCGCTCATACTGTTTAGGTGGCGCCCATGGAGTCCAGTCGCCACAGAGTATGGCACCTCATCCAGAGGTGTGGTATTCCACTCTCAGGTAAGGAGGGGGCACTGAACAGAACCCTAACACCAGCATCCAACACTAGACACTTCAGTCAGGGCATACCCTTAGGGAGAATGGCCTCATCCCAGCCTGGAGGGGGTATATAAGTAGATGGTGTGGGTGGAGAGTAGGAGTCTGCAGGGAGAAGGAGAGTAGGGCAGACATGAGAGAGATAGAGGAAGCAGAAAGATCAAGACAGACAGACAGGAGTTCCCAAAGAGAGGGAACTGAAGGAAAGTGAAGATAAAGAAAGAAGAGAAGGAAGGGGTCCTTAGAGGCATGGGTAGTGAGAAGTCCACCCGTGGAGAAACTGAGGACTCAGCTAGATAACCGGAGGCTGTGGCTTTTGCAAGAAGCACAGCCACATCTGCACACATTCGCTGAAAAGGCAGCCATATAGGATCCAGGTGGGACTTAGAGCTCACCGCCTGACAAGATCAGAGGCTGCTGGCTTGGGAAACTGTGTGGCAGGTGCAGGGCAGGAGAGACGAAGCCAGCACACAAAGACGGCCAGGCAAGGGACATATGAAAAGGGGGTTCTGGAAAGTGTACCCAATTGAGAGCTGGCTGGACCACCTACTCGGAGGACTCAGCACCCCGGCTGGGGCAACTAAGAACTGTGAGTAAAGCATTGGAAACTGCACCCTGCTGTGTCCTCACATTTATTTACTACACCATCCACCCTGCACTACATCCACCATCAGCATCAGCATCATTTACAACCTAAGTGCCCTGGGACTAAAGCTCTACCTGTGGAGAACTGCAACAATACTGCTGCATCACCATCAGCCCCAGCTGTCTCTTCAAGCAGGGTCGGCTAACATCTCCTATTTTCTGAATAACACAGGTAGCATCACAAACAATTCCCCTATTCCATCATCACTAATCCTCTTTTATTGGATGGCCAGGGCCAGAGACCATGTCACTGCTGCCATGACATGTCCCCTTTAAGAACCGGCCTGGAACCGAGTATCCCACGGCCCTGGCGGGTGCTCCAGCTTGGCGTCACGAACAGGATGAACTGACCCAAAAAATCCGGTCCTGTGTGCCATAGACTGCTAAATTGTGCAAAGCTTCCTGCCAATACAGTGAAAAGAGGCGCGGAGGAAAAGAAAGGCGTGTCATTGCGGGCACGATTCAGCTATAAGGCACGAAGACTATGCCTGCCCACTACAGATACTACTATATTACGAGGACATGCCCATCAGTATAAGAGATCCGCCTCCTAGTTTGGTATGGCGGGAACAGGAAGAAAAAGAAGGCCCACCCACAAAGCAAGGAAGAGAAACAACACGTGGGTGTTGCAGAGAACCCGGAACCAAAGATAGCAAGCGGTGGCTACCCAGAGGGTGGGGAAGCAGCAGAGTACTTTCCTGGTCAATGGGATGAGGACCCGGACCAACTGACAACTGTGGATCTGGGGCTCCTGGGAGCTCAAGTGGAGGAGCTGAGCCGCCAGTTCCTGGGCACGGAGATGACTGCAGTAAGCAGATGTAAGGCAGCCCTGCGGAAGAAGACTAAGCTAGAGGAGCAGCGTCCTGTCCTGTGATAGACATTTACAGCCTCAGCGGAGGAGAAGACTGGCACTGGAGGAACAACATCTATAGCAGATATTGCGACTGACCTTGTCCCGGTGACCGACCCCGCTCTGGCGATTGTTCCCACTCAGGTGACTGCTCCCACTCTGGCGACTGACATCGTTCCGGGGATAGACTCTTCTCCGACAACCGAGAGCCCCGCACCTGTAACTGAAGGGACTCTAGTGGGCTCACTTCCAACACCACCAGCCCCTCAACCATTAGAGGTGAGCGTGGAAAAGGTGATGTTCCATTGGGAACAGTGTGGGACTGAATTGATCTGGTTTCCAGGGGAGGCTCAGCCCCAAGGGGTCCCACGTAGAAGTCCTCAGCTGGGAGGAATATAAGCAAGAACTAACGCCTAGGTAGGAAAAAGAGGATGAGGAGCGCAATGCCAGGCGTAGGGCCATAGAAGAATGTAACCTGAGGGCCAAAGCTTATGCCCCAAGGCCAAGCAAGCAGACTGGAGCCCATGGAGGCAGGGCACCGTGGTGGCCTTCCAGCTTAAAAAGGGCTGGGGTTTCATTAAAGAGCGTGCACTGTTGGTGGAATTATTTGTCACCCAGCGGGACGTAGAATCACACCTTCTGGAGGGACACCCTGAGTGATATCTATACCCAGGGGACCTCATGACTTACACCCATCATTGGGGTGAAAAAGGCTGGTATGCCCTGAATGTTAGGAAATGTAAATGCACTGCGCCTGAATTTAGAGGCTGCCAGCTCTGACAAACCAGCAGTACCAAAGGTGCCAAAAAGTAAACAAACCCCTGCAGTAACACCAAGCACTGCACCAGCCGCTGCAGTTACAGCCAGACCAGAAATGCATGACATTTGTGACATTTGTGAATCAAATTTCGTTGTCTATGTTATCAAGTGTCCTTGTAGTCTCTTATATGTGGGTGAGACCACCCAACATGTCAGAGACCGCATAGCTAATCACAAGTCCACAATATGCTGTGGCAAAACATGGCTCCCACTGTTGTGAATTTCGCTCTTGGGCTCCCTCCGGTGGTTGTAAGTGGCACTTTTGTGAGTTCTGCACTTGGGCTCCCTCCGGTGGTTTTAAGTGGTATGGCTGCTCCTTGGATTTAGCAGTCTGCAGCTGCTTCCACTGATTGTCTTTCTGCTCAGCTATTTATGCCTGGCTCTTCCCTTCAGCCAGTGCCACTTGTCAATGGTTCCTGGTTGGATTCACATCTCTCTTGGATTTCCCTGATATCCTGACCAGTTCAGCAAAGATAAGTCCTTGCTTTACTCTTTTCTGTCCACATGTTGTGGACTTATTCGTTCTGTGCATTCTATGTTTTGTTCAGCTTGTCAGTATGGATTAATTCAGTTAAGCTGGAAGCTCTGGGAAGCAGATTTACCCTCCACACCTTTAGTCAGGTGTGGAGATTTTTGTAAACTCTGTGTGGATTTTTGTAGTTTTTAATACTGACCGCACAGTATTCTATCCTGTCCAATCTATCAAGCTAGACTGGCCTCCTGTGCTTCATCCTGGTTTCATTCTGTGTATGTCTTTTCCCTCTCCACTCACAGTCATTACTTGTGGGGGGCTATCTATCCTTTGGGGATTTTCTCTGAGGCAAGAAAGTTTTCCTGTTTCTATCTTTAGGGGTAGTTAGTTCTCAGGCTGTGACGAGGTGCCTAGGGAGTGACAGGAGCATCCCACGGCTACTTCTAGTGTTGTGTTGAGCTTAGGGACTGCGGTCAGTACAGGTACCACCTCCTTCAGAGCTCGTCCCATGTTGCTCCTAAACCACCAGATCATAACATCCCACTACCTGACCATTTTTGCAATTTTAAACATTCAGTGACACAGCTCAAGTTTCAAGTCCTGGAACAGGTCCCACACCCTAGAAGAGGGGGTAATCACATAAGACTCCTTAAGTCTAGGGAAAATATTTGGAATTGAGAGTCCTCAGTGATTGATACCCTTTAAGTCTAGGGAGACATTTTGGATTTTTACTCTTGATACCCTATCAACAACGGGCCTCAACAGAGAAATAGAGTGGCTAGGAAAAGTATTTTTCCCTTTTATTTTTTCCTTTTTTATTCTTCATTTTCCCATTTTTTAATTTTTCTTATTTTTCTTATTTTGAATGTCATGCTCCATTAATCCATGTTCTCTATTCCCTAGACTCGCTGAGAATAGTACCACTTGAGGTGAGCGTGCCCCAATAAACTTAATTTGCATGGTTATCACCATCCTTGTATCCATATAACTCCATTTGGTCCACAACAGACATTTTCCAGGTTTATTCTAGCGCAACCAGCAATTACATCATCAATGTATACTCTACTCCTATCTTATGTCTCCATTTTAACTCTAAATTCCCTTTAATCAATTTTTTCTAGGCAGTGACACTTAGGCATTTGCATATGTATCAGACTGTTAAATATTAATTATTGATTCTCGACTTATTATTACACTCATTTCTGTACTAAGCCTTGTGGAAGGTTTCACTGACATTACAAATAGTATTTCTGTATATTTAGCTCAGAGTAAAAGTTAACACCATATAGAGAGAACACATTCTCTATGGGACATATATATCCACGGCTCTTAGGAAGGGGATGCTGGCACTTGGGTTCTCTCATTTGGGCCTTCTTCACTCTCTACAGATATTAGACTTCACACAGACAGAATGAACAGCTGGCAGCAATGTGCTTCTTGATGACTTCTACTCCATGACAGAGACAAACACCATTTACCATTCAGAATCTCAGGAAAGATGGGAACAAGCTTTGATATGGACAAATGGACAATCTCTTTGTAACTATTTCACCTATTTTATGTTTTGCTGCAATGGTGCTTTTTGGTGGACAATCCAATAAACCACTACATTTTCTTTAAAGTATTGTATCTGATAAAGAGTCTTGATTAAATAAATATGCAAAATAAGCATATTTAACATTAGGCCAGCCAGCCATACCTGATTTTTTTGTGCTATTTTTGTGGATTTTGCTCTACTTGCACACGGGGAAGAGAGAAGAGCTTCGCTAAACATCAATTGTGCAAGTTTTCAGGAATTCCACTATGATACTTCAAGTCTCAAGGATCAGGCAGGAACCTAGGAGTGAGACTAACAGGTGAAGGATGGATTGACAAGTACTAGAAGTACTATAAGTGCCAGACATACTGAAGATAGATGCGCTGATGACCAGAGCCCAGCGTTGTCCAACAAAGGAATTACAAGCTGAGATATTTCAAGGTAAAAAACCTGAATTTAATTAATTTGTATTCTAAGTTAAATCAATTGAAATTTATATCTTTAAACGTGTCTAAAAATGTTGAAGACTTATGGCTTAGTTTATATGTAGAATGCAAGATGGAAAATCTAAAGATAGATTCTAAGCTGGTGTCCTACAATAGAGAAAAAGAAAAATTGAAAAATATTTTACATTTGGCTGATGTATTTCACAAGCTTGTGTCAGAGAAATCCAAAAAAGACTGTAGAAAGAATGTCAAAGGAAAGTAGTGATGTTGCCAAGATTGACTGTAATGTGGAGAGTGAACAAGCTGTGAGACACGTGTCTGTAATGGCCACTCAACGTGACCTTGTGTCTCATGATGTAAAAAAGATGTAGGAAACGTGGGAGGAGACATAAGAACTGACGTAGATGACGTACTAGGGACATATTTACAAGGGTCACTAAAAATAGAAGACATCTTAGGGGCTCAACTCCAACACCAAATTAAAATTACTAAAAACTTGGTAAAATTATACAAAATAATTCCTGCATATGATAACAAAATCCATGTGTGCAGAAATTCAGAGATATTTGAGAGTTTTGCTTTGATTTGACTAATGAGGAGAAAAATCAGTTGTTTAAAATGTGGCTTCGAATAACTTTTTCTAGAAAGTTAACATTGAAAATGCAGAATGATGATGAGTTACACGAAGAGTTAACCGATATGGCAGATTAAGAATTCTGATGTTCTGTGGATTAAATGAAAATTATCTACATATTGATATTCTTCAAAAAATAAGGATTGGCTGGAAAAATGTACTTTTACATTCATGTCCATATTTGAAAGGTTATACAAAACTCTTATTAAAAATGTCAAAAGACAATCAATGATAAAATGTTTTGAAAACAAATTTGGATTCCTAAATTCTGTATCTCGTGTTATTGCATCACAAAAAGATTCTTTATTTGAAAAAGCGCAATCGATTCATTTTTCTAGAAAACATGAGAATCTTGAAAATAAAATAAATCATACTAAGTTTTTCTAAACAGACAGAGTAAAATCTTATCAGAAGCCAAAATCAAAATCTCCAAAACTGAATTATCCCCAAAATCAAATCTATGAAGTACGAAGAAAATTACATATTTGTTATAAGCCCTACCAAATGATCCAAGAGTCCATTAAAGAAATTGCAGAGTTAAAAATTCATAGTTCAGATCTTTCCGTAAAAAGACAAATGACGGAAATTGACAGACGGAAACAGGTGACTTCTGAGAGCCACATCATGAGAAGTAAGCTGAAGACTACATTATCGGAGCTCTTCAAAAATCTGTAAATTTAAAAATAGCAATTTTAAATAGAGCTTTTCAGGACATTATCAACAGAGATAAGATTTGTTTTAGGAATTGGCTAAAAATGTAATTATATGTTGTGTAAAAGTGTTATACAATGTATTATTTAGTAATTTGTAATTATCTTAAACAGTATAATTCTGTAGTTCTATAGTTTTTGTGTATATATATATATATATTAATAATAATAATCTTTATTTATATAGCGCCAACATATTCCGCAGCGCTTTACAGTTTAACAGCTTCAAACACAACAGTCATAGGTAACAATGTTAACAATACAATAATTAAAGCACCACAAGACGACCCTGCTCGTGAGAGCTTACAATCTACAATGAGGTGGGGAAATACAAAGTACAGGTGTGTATTTACAATGATGTATTTGCAATGATGGTCCAGCCATCTTCAGGGAGTGGGGTATAGATGAAAGTAGTGAATGGGCTGCACACAAACAAAATAACTGATTAGGGAACATGATAGGCCGCTCTAAACAAATGTGTTTTGAGCGAGCGCCTAAAACTATGCAAATTGTGGATGGTCCTAATATCTTGGGGTAGAGCATTCCAGAGGATTGGCGCAGCACAGGAGAAGTCTTGTAGTCGGGAGTGGGAGGTACGGATTAGTGCAGAGGTTAGTTGAAAGTCATTTGCAGAGCGAAGAGGTCGGTTAGGCCAGAAATACGGGAGGAGATGTAAGGGGGTGCCGCACTGTGAAGAGCTTTGTGGGTGAGAACAAGTACTTGAATTGTATCCTGTAATGAATGGGTAGCCAGTGTAATGACTGGCGAAGAGTGGATGCATCTGAGTAACGATTAGCTACATAGACGACCCTGGCTGCTGCATTAAGGATGGACTGGAGAGGGGAAAGTCGAGTGAGGGGGAGGCCAATTAATAGAGTGTTACAGTAGTCCAGGCGGGAGTGGATCAGGGCGACAGTGAGGGTTTTTGTTGTTTCTATGGTGAGAAAAGGGCGGATTCTAGAGACGTTCTTTAGGTGTAAGCGGCATGAGCGGGCAAGGGATTGTACATGGGATGTGAAGGAGAGATCGGAGTCAAACATAACACCCAGACAGCGCGCCGGGGTGTTATTATGGTGCCACCCATGGAGAGGGAAAAGTCAGGTTTAGGGAGGTTAGTAGATGGTGGGAGCAGAAGAAGTTCAGTTTTGGAGAGGTTGAGTTTCAGATAGAGAGCGGACATGATGTTGGAGACTGCAGACAGACAGTCAGTGGCGTTCTGTAGTACAGCCGGGGTAAGGTCAGGGGATGACGTATATAGTTGTGTGTTGTCGGCATAAAGATGGTACTGAAAGCCAAATCTGCTGATGGTCTGTCCAATTGGGGCTGTGTAGAGAGAGAAGAGAAGGGGGCCAAGGACTGAGCCCTGAGGTATGAGGTACTTTATACTGTATATTCATACAGTATACAGTAAATAGTATATTTGTATAAGTAGAGATTGTATAACTGTATTTTTATATTTATATTGAAATAATTAACATTTTCTCCAGTAATAATACTTAGAATTACATTATATATATATATATACATATATAATATACATATAAGATATTTAAAATGTTTTGTTTCTGTATGAATTTGATATTTAAATCTATCTTTTCTTTTATTTCTCCTTAGAATTTTCATTTCAAAGCAGAATTTGAACAAAAAACCTCTTACGTGGATTTATGTCTTTATTCACACAGGAAGTTATAATAACTGCATGATTTTATATATTGAACACTTAAAAGAAATGACTAACAATCTAAAATTTAGTTTTGTGTATTGTTAACGTTTTTTGTAAGATTTTGCTAATTTTTTTCTTTGCATGGTAATAAATATATCTTTACTGCATGGCATGAAATGACAGTCACAACTAGGGTTGAGCAAAACGGATCGGACAAATTCAAAAATCGCCGATTTTCGGCAAAGTCGGGTTTCATGAAACCCGACCCGATCCTAGTGTGGGATCGGCCATGAGGTCGGCGATCTTTGCGCCAATGTCGCGTTTCATATGACGCTTTCAGTGCCATTTTTCAGCCAATGAAGGAGGACCCAGAGTGTGGGCAGCGTGATGATGACATAGGTCTCGGTCCCCACCATCTTAGAGAAGGGCATGACGGTGATTGGCTTGCTTTCTGCGGAGTCACAGGGGCTATAAAGGGGCGTGCACGCCGACCGCCATCTTACTTCTGCCAATCGTAGCATAGGGAGAGGTTGCTGCAGCTTCATCAGAAGAAGGGATATAGTTAGGGAGGGAAGATTAAGCCCCCAAACTGCTTGTGCTGTAGCGATTTCCTCTGTCCAACACCACCATTTGTTTACATTGACAGTGGAGTTTATATTTTTGTGCATCAGCTCTGTAGCTTATTAGGCTGCCTTATAAGGCTCGCTGATAGCTGCATTGCTGTTTGTACAAAAACAAGAAAAAAAAAAACGACTAAAAAAGTCGCAGCCAGCTCACCAACCAGACCATCGACAGCGGAGCACAGGAGCCCGTCCTGATCCAAAACCCAAAGGTTTTAGCAACAGGAGATTATCTATCCTATATGAGGATGAAATATTGTCGGATATTTTGAAGGATGGAATAAATGTGGTAGCAAGAAGGGCACGTACTATTGGTGATTCAATTGCCCCAAATTCTTCCTCTGTTTCCAATAATCCCAGATCCAGTACATGGCTGGAATGTAAGGTTTTTTTTAGATGTGGGACCTCTGCATGTAGCACCTGTGCACATATACAAGTAGGTAACATTTTTCAGAATTCGGATAATACCAAAGAGTATAAAATAAATAGTTTTATAAATTGCCATACAATAAATGTGGTATATAAGGTGTACGTCACGTAAATTAAAAACTCGAATAACTGAACACATTAGAGACGCTATTAACCCCAATATAAGAAATACAAATAAAAATATCTCTATGGTATCGAGACATTTTAATTTACAACATAATGGGGATATCACCGCTCTAAGGGTGCAGGGTATTGAGAAAGTGTATATGTCACATCGCGGAGGAGATTCAAGGAGACGCCTGCTCACTAGAGAGGCTTTTTGGATCTACAATCTAAATACTCGTTATCCTGCAGGCATGAACAAGAAAAGTGAAATTATGTATCACTATTGTTAGTGTTTTAGTATGTTGTGTATGTTATAGTCTATTTTTAATATGTTCAGACATTTGTAGCTCTAGGACCTTACGAACCTGTCATGTGATATGGGGGGCGTGTCTTAAGCCTGTATGGGAGATATAGCGCGCTCATTCCTGGAGCTGCATGGGCATGAGTAAGACCGCTATAGGTCGAAACGCGTAGCCGTATTCTTACAATCACCTGTCTGGTCCACTTTTTGTAAGGAATTTTTCTGCTTTTATTGCCACTTTGGATTAATAAAATTTGTAACTTTTTATCCATCTTGCTGGAGCTGGAGTGTCTACTTTGTTGGAAGTGCTATTGCTGTTTGTACGCTGCTGTGCAAACCAACTGTTGCTCCTTTCTGCACAGTTATCTTGTTTATTTGTCCACACTTTTGTGTGCAGCAGTCCTTTTTATTGCTGCCATACTTTTCCTGAGATCATTGTAGGGAGATTGAAATTGTACTACGGTCCTTGTATTTTTTCATATATCTTCCAGCCACTTTCTGCCACATAGATTACGTTGTTATATACACTGGGCCTAAGTTGCGGTTCAGTCTCCCAAAAAAAGATGGAGATTCAAATTCTCACAAAGTGGATATACTTCTGTCCTGTTAGTTTGTCGTATATCAGCCAGCCACTTTCTGCCACTTAGATTGCATTGTTATATACAGTACACTGGGCCTAAGTTGTGGTTCAGTCTCCCAAAAAAAGATGGAGATTCAAATTCTCACAAAGTGGATATACTTCTGTCCTGTTAGTTTGTCGTATATCAGCCAGCCACTTTCTGCCACTTAGATTGCATTGTTATATACAGTACACTGGGCCTAAGTTGTGGTTCAGTCTCCCAAAAAAAGAGGGAGATTCAAATTCTCGCAAAGTGGATATACTTCTGTCCTGTTAGTTTGTCGTATATCAGCCAGCCACTTTCTGCCACTTAGATTGCGTTGTTATATACACTGGGCCTAAGTTGTGGTTCAGTCTCCCAGAAAAAAAAGGGAGATTAAAATTCTCACAAAGTGGATATACTGTACTTCTGTCCTGTTAGTTTGTCGTATATCAGCCAGCCACTTTTAGCCACTTACATTGTGTTGCTTTTTGCACGTGGCCTGATTTTTTGTTGTCTCCCCCCAAAAAAAGGGAGATTTAAAATCTCAACACGTTTATATACACCTTCTACCTTGTTTTACAGTACCATATAATGGTTGTTATTTTGGTTAGATTTTCCAAAAAATGAGGAAGTCAGGTAGAAGAGGCCGTGGGCGGTGGTTGCGAGCTGGTACTGATGGTGGCGGTGGTGCATCTGGTGATAGTGGCAAAAGCACAATAGCACCTAAGGCTGGAGGTGTTGAGCCAGTGTCATTGTCTGGCTACACAAGGCCTTGAAGGCTCCCTTATCTGGGAGTAGGAAAACGGCTTTTAAAGCTGGAGCAGCAGGAACAAGTTTTGGCTTTCCTTGCTGACTCAGCCTCTAGCTCTTTCGCCTCCTCTTCAGAAAGTTCCAAGTATAAAAGCCGCGAGTCGTCAGTGGATGCTCCCAATCAGGAGCAAGACGTTTCCTTGTGTCCTTCACCCAAACCAAAAGTGAAGGATGCGTCAGGCGACACTACAGGTTACTTCATGGAGCTCTTTACACATACCGTGCCTGGGTTAGAATGGGAAATTGTTAACTGTCCATTACAAGATGAATTGGACATGGAGTGCACAGATGCACAGCCACAGCTAGATTATAATGCTGTTACATTGACACAGATCACTACATTGCCCTCGCAGTGTACTGAGCCAGAATCTGACCCTGATGAGACTATGGTGCCCCGTCCCGAACGCTACAGCATCTTACACGGTCACACAGAGGAAGGTGCACATGACATTCAAGAGGAGGTGATAAATGACCCAGTTGTTGACCCAGTTTGGCAGCCATTGGGGAAGAGGGTGCCGCTGTAAGTAGCTCTGGAGTGGAGGAGGATGATCCAGAGCAGACATCTACATCGCAACAGCTGTCATCTGGAAAGCCCGTATCAGGCCAAAAATGTTTGTCAAAAACAAAAACAGTTTTAGGACAGCGTGGCCATCCGGTGAAAGTAGCACAGCGTGCAATGCCTAAAAAGGTATTCCATAGTAGGAAGAGTGCAGTGTAGCAATTTTTTAACCAAGATCCGAATGATCAGTCAAAAGTTATCTGTAAGAAATGCTCAAAGACCTTTAGCAGAGGGAAGAATCTTCAAAATACAACATGCATGCTTAGACATTTAACCAGCATGCACTTGCAAGCCTGGACGAACTACCAAACGTCCCGTACCGTTGGTGCACCTGCTCAGAATGAAGGTAGTCAGCAACGCTACATTGCTTCCCTCACTGTAAGCCCACCGGTTAGGACACCACCAGCAGCAATTGTGGAGGTATCGTTGCAAGGCCAAAGCAGTCAGGGAATCACAAGGTTATTGGTAGGAAACACTGTATGTAGGCCAACATCGAGAATACCATCACCAACCCTCTCTCAATCTGCCATGTCCACCACCACCGCTAGTTCCACCATATGCACTTCTCCAGTTCAGCTCACCCTACAAGAGACTCTCGTTAGGAAAAGAAAGTACTCATCCTCTCATCCGCGTACACAGGGTTTGAACGCCCACATTGCTAGACTAATCTCGTTAGAGATGATGCCCTACCGGTTGGTTGAAAGCAAAGCTTTCAAAGCCCTGATGGCCTACTCAGTACCACGCTATGACATACCCAGTCGACACTTCTTTGCGAGAAAAGCCATAACAGCCCTCCACCAGCATGTCAAAGACCTCATTGTCCATGCACTGAGGCAATCAGTCAGTAGAAAGGTGCACCTCACAACAGATGCATGGACCAGTAGGCATGGCCAGGGACGTTACGTGTCCATCACGGCACACTGGGTTAATGTGGTGGATGCAGGGTCCACAGGGGACAGCCATAGTGGCACAGTTCTGCCTAGGCCACGGTCTAGGAAACAGTTGGCTGTAGGCGTTCGCCACCCCTCCTCATCCTCCTCCTCCAGAAGCGAATGCACAGAGCGCAGTCGTACGACCACTGCTTCCGCAGCTGCCAGTGTTGCACATGAGGTGTCCCATAATCGAACAGCTAGTGGTAAGCGTCAGCAGGCTGTGTTAGAAATGAAGTGTTTGGGCGACAACAGACACACCGCGGAAGTACTTGCCGAGTACTTGCAGTAACAAACTCAGTCATGGCTGGGCAGTGTACATCTTGAGGCAGGCAAGGTAGTCAGTGATAACGGAAGGAATTTTATGGCTGCCATAGCCCTTTCAGAACTGAAACACATTCCTTGCCTGGCTCACACCTTGAACCTGGTAATGCAGTGCTTCCTCAAAAATTACCCTGAGTTACCAGCTCTGCTCCTGAAGGTGCGAAAAATTTGCTCACACATCCGCCGGTCGCCCGTACACTCCAGCCGTATGCTGAACCATCAGCGATCGCTGAATCTTCCCCAGCACCGCCTAATAATCGACATTGCAACAAGGTGGAACTCCACACTGCACATGGTTCAGAGGCTGTGCGAACAGAGGCGTTCTGTAATTAATTTGTGGGAGGATACACATATACGGGCAGGCAGTTGGATGGCAGACATGGAGTTGTCTGGTGTGCAGTGGTCAAAGCTACAAGACTTCTGTCAAGTCCTTCAGTGTTTTGAGGAATGCACATGGCTGGTAAGTGCAGACGACGCCATCATAAACATGAGCATCCCACTAATGCGTCTGCTGATGCAAAGTTTGACGCACATTAAGGAGCTGGCATCTACAGCCGAGGAGGAGGGAAGCCTTGATGACAGTCAGCCATTGTCTGCTCAGGGAACTCTAATGGACAAGGTGGCGGACGAAGAGGAGGAGGAGGATGATGGGGATGAATATTTACGGAAGGAGGATGCTTCTCAGGGGGCAATAGAAACTGGTGGCGTTGCAAGGTCAGGTACAGGGTTTTTGCGGGACACAAGTGATGTTGATTTGCAAGAAAGTGCTCCTCAACCCAGCACAAGCAGTGAATTGACACCTGGAACATTGGCCCACATGGCTGAGAATGCCTTGCGTATCCTAAAAAGGGACCCCTGCATTATCAAAATGATGACCGATGATGATAACTGGTTGGCCTGCCTCCTGGATCCATGATATAAAGGAAAATTACAAAATATCATGCCACATGAGAACCTTGAGCAAATTTTGGCTACCAAACAAGCAGCTCTTGTAGACCATTTGGTTCAGGCATTCTCAGCACACAGCAGCGGTGATGGTTCTCACATGAGCTGTAGGGGGCAACATGGCAGAGGTGTTAGAGGTGCACAAATCCGAAATGGCGTTGGACAGAGGGGTTTTATGACCAGGTTGTGGAGTGATTTCACAATGACCGCTGACACAACAGGTACTGCTGCATCGATTCAAAGTGACAGGAGACAGCATTTGTCCAGTATGGTTGCAAACTACTTTTCCTCCCTTATCGATGTTCTCCCTCAAAGGTCATTCCCCTTTGATTACTGGGCATTTAAAATAGACACCTGGCCTGAATTGGCAGAATATGCATTACAGGAGCTCGCTTACTCTGCTTCTAGTGTGCTATCAGAAAGAGTCTTCAGTGCTGCTGAAAAAAGGACACGTCTGGCTACCCAGAATGTTAATGATCTAACCTTCATTAAAATGAACCAATCATGGATTTCAAATTATTTTGCCCCACCTTCTCCTGCTGACACGTAGCTTGCCTGAAAATTGTCTTGCTTTTGACCTCCTCTTACTGACTTCTCCAATTCCGCCATTTGCAGCTGCTGAATGTCCACCATTGGCCATTTTTATACCTCCCTAAATGGGCTGACTCCCCCCACAGGGTCGTGGTCATCACCTGGCCCAAGCACCCATGCAAGTGCCGTTTGCCTGGACAGGTGGGTGCGCCCACTCTTGGGTGACGGCACTGGCACAGGGTCTCTCACAGTACAATGAAGTGTCTCTGACGGTGGTGGTGCACAACCAACGTCAGACACACCGTCGTAATATGAGGGGCCCTGTGCCAGTACCGCCGCCCACGAGAGAGTGTTCCCCCCCAGCTCGAACAGTGGTCTACCACTTGCAATACTTACATCTCTCTGCTCCACCACTGTGTAGTCTGTGCTGTTAAATAATTCAATGGCACTGCCAATACAAATTTGTTGAAATGGTAGATGATAGTTAAAAAATACAGGGGCCCTGGCCTCTAATTAGACCTGTTAAAACTTTGCGCCAACTACCACTGTCTGCTACTCAGCAGAGGAGCCCACCCCAGTACCTAGCTATGCCACATGTTTATTTATGAACTATTCTTTGGCAGACATTTAGCCCACTTTATTATTTGGGCCTACCAACTGTGTCTGCCTGTCTGTCTTAGCCTACTGGGTATTTATTATGATGGAATATAGGCTGAACTGGATGGACAAATGTCTTTTTTCGGCCTTACTAACTATGTTACTATGTTACTATGTTACTTTTGTATTTGGGCCTACTCACTGTGTCTATGCCACTCATTACAGTTGTCTCCCACAGAACAAAGCTATGCCGCCTGTTTAGTCCTGTTACCAATTTTGAACTGCATTTAGCCTACTTTTGTATTTGGGCCTACTAACTGTGTCTGCGCCACTCATTACAGTTGTCCTCCACTGAACAAAGCTATGCCGCCTGTTTAGTCCTGTTACCAATTTAGAACTGCATTTAGCCTACTTTTTTATTGTGGGCCTAAAAACTGTGTCTGCGCCACTAATTTCAGTTGTCCTCCACTGAACAAAGCTATGCTGCCTGTTTAGTCCTGTTCCCAATTTTGAACTGCATTTAGCCTACTTTTGTATTTGGGCCTACTAACTGTGTCGGCACCACTCATTACAGTTGTCCTCCACTGAACTAAGCTATGCCGCCTGTTTAGTCCTGTTACCAGTTTTGAACTGCATTTAGCCTACTTTTTTATTTTGGGCCTACTAACTTTGTCTGCGCCACTCATTACAGTTGTCCTCCACTGAACAAAGCTATGCCGCCTGTTTAGTCCTGTTACCAATTTTGAACTGCTTTTAGCCTACTTTTGTATTTGGGCCTACTAACTGTGTCTGCGCCACTCATTACAGTTGTCCTCCACTGAACAAAGCTATACCGCCTGTTTAGTCCTGTTACCAATTTTGAATTGCATTTAGCCTACTTTATTATTTGGGCCTATATCTGTGTTTTATCCTCATCCTGCCTATTGCCCAGCCACTGCTAGATGAGTCTGCTGGTACATTGACCCAGACCACTACATTCCCCTTGCACTCTACACAGTCTGAATCTGACCCTGCTGAAAGTCAGGTTCCCTTCCCGCATACTATACCACCATACACGGGGACAAAGAGAAAGGTGCAGATTAAAGTGTCGCTGCCGGTGGGAGGCGCCCCCACCGTGCAAACACACCGCCGTACTTTGAGGGGCCCTGTGCCAGTGCCAATGCCAACGAGTGGGCCCCCCCTGCTTGCTCAGGATCACAACACTTGTAAAGTTGAAATACTTACCTCTCCCTGCTCCACTGCCGTGACGTAGTCCACGTTTCCTGGGCACACTAAAAACTTGAACCAGCCCTACCCCCCACAACTTTAGCCAAATGACCCCCAATTTCCAATGCCTAACTAATATTATAAGTTAAATTAAGATTGACAAGCTTCAGTAACAAGAATGGATGTTTTTGCCATTAAAATGGGCACTGTAGGTGTCCTCCACTCACTGCCGACTTTGATTCCCCATTGACTTGCATTGGGTTTCGTGTTTCGGTTGGCCCCCGACTTTTCAAAATAATCGGCCGATTTCACCCGACCCTACTTTTGACAAAGTCGGGTTTCGCGAATCCCGACTCGATCCTAAAAAAGTAAGTCACTCAACTCTAGTCACAACAGGTGACATCTAAACTGTGGACTAATAATAAGGATACCATACACCCCTGTTTCAATTTAAAGCACGTGTAACCTTAGGAAGAAGAACTGAGAGGCTTAATTTTTTGCAAGTCAAGTTAATTCTTTAGGCCTATGTTTCAGGGTTTGGATTCAGTTGCAGTCCCTGCACTAAATATTTGGTTACAACTCATGCCCAATTTTCTTTTGAGTCCTTCTATCTATAGAATGGTTTACATGGTGTTAGGTAATTTGTATTTAGGAAATATTTAAAAAAATATTAAGATATTAAATCTAATAGTTTACAATGCGCATTGATAATTAGGATACAATAACACAGGTCTGCGACCAAAAAGCTAATGGATTATTTTCATCTAATTTCCATGTATTTTGGTGTGCTGAAAACGACAAAAATATTGAAAGAAGTCCTGGACGTCAGGATTTGCCACAAAATGCAAAATTCTCTTCAAATTTAGTATATTTTTCTAAATTTTTGGTATTTTTTTATCTTAGGGTTTTGAAAGTCAAAATTACTATTAATTAATTCACATCAATGCATTGAAGACATACAATGCCAAAAAAATATAACTTTCAAAGAAAAGAACTTTCCGAGTGAGCTAATGAAACCAGCATCAACATGTTGCAAGCAATTTGCAATATCACTTCCAAAAGATGGAGAATGCTTCAAATACTTGGTCACCAAGTTTCCAGGCCTCTCGGAGGCAAAAATTGAAGGAAGGTGTGTTTATCGGACATTAGAAGGCATAAAGCTGATGCAGAGTTTATCAATACCATGATGCATCCTCAAAAAAAGGGTGGTTTGCATTTAAAGAGGTCGTAGAAAAATTTTTAGGCAATAACAAAGACCCTGACTACAAAAAAATCTTCGGACAAATGCTGAAAGCATTTCAAGCTTTAGGTTGCCTGATGAGTAGTGTTGAGCATTCCGATACCGCAAGTATCAGGTATCGGCCAATATTTGCGGTATCGTGATTCCGATACCGAGTTCCGATACTTTCAGTATATCGGATGCCGGAATCGGGAGTTCCCATAATGCGAAGTCACGGTTTTATTTAATTCAGCCAATGAGGAATGATTAGAAGTGTGGGCACATCCTGTTCTGCATGGTAGGCATGTAACTACTGGCATGGCTGTGATTGGCTGCTGAAATTATGTCACAATGCCCTATAAAAGTCGCCGTCGCCATTTTGGGTTCACTCTGCTGTGAATTCAGTTATGGACAGGACGCTGTGTTCTGACTGAGGGCCAGTTTTGAGATAGCGATTTGCTTCATTGTGCTTTACCCAGGCTAATTTAGCAACCGCTGTGTGAGAACCTTGCTTTTGCCTTGTGGCGCTGTTCACAGCTGTCTGCAAGGTCTCTGTGTGTGTGAGTGCAGCTCACTCTGTAGTCTGTCCGCAGCCACAGCAGATTGTGGTCAGCTCAGGGTGTGTCACTGCCTCATACTGCTGAATCCATTGTCCTTTTTTGCAATTAGTGCAGCCTGCTGCACATATTTTCTAATTTATCCTATTAGTGGCTTTCCATCCGTATCCTGCTAGATTGTGGAAAAGCACTATATATGATTAGATAGAGGAGCTTTTCTTGGCCTTGCAGCGCTGTTCTCGGCTGTCTGCACGGTCTGTGTGTGACTGCAGCTCGCTCTGTAGTCTGTTCTGCTGCCACAGCCGGTGGTAGTCAGCTCAGGGTGCGTCACTGCCTCATACTGCTGAATCCATCGTCCATTATTGCAATTAGTGCAGCCTGCTGCACATTTTTTCAAATTTATCCTATTAGTGGCTTTCCATCCGTATCCTGCTAGATTGTGGAAAAACTCTATATAGGATTAGATAGAGGAGCTTTTCTTGGCCTTGCAGCGCCGTTCACGGCTGTCTGCACTGTCTTTGTGTGAGTGCAGCTCACTCTGTAGTGTCTGTTGTGCGAAAAAAATAATAATAAAGTTCACCAAACACACCACTTTTCAGTTGTGTAGGCCACATTAGCTCATATTAAAGTATAGTCCACACTTGATAAAATTAGTGTTTCTTATACCTTAGCAGCTGTTCATAAATAAGCACAATAAGCCCTTAGTACTTTTCTGCATTTCTTTATCAGTCTACCAAGATGAAGAAGGCAGGGAGTAAGGAATGTGGTCGTGGGCATGGAGCAGGGAGAGGACATGGGGATTCTGTGCCTGCTGCAGGCACCGGTGACTCATCATCCTCCAGTTTTAGCAGGGAACAGACCTTCATGCGCAGCTTTGTAGGAGCTCGCCGTAGCCCGCTGCTGCGGGACGAACAAATTGAAGCCATTGTCGGATGGATGGCAGTTAAACCATCGACTTCAATTAGTGCCACATCCTCTCAGGCACAGAGCACTGAAGAGCAATCATCTGTCTCTACACCACGTGCCAAATTGCCCAGTCAGTCAGAGAGCCCAGGACAGGAGCCATCTCTTCTTCTGTTCTCGGAATCTCTTGGCTTGGAAAGAGGGGGCCAGCCAAGCAGTATTCCAGAATCAGAAGAATAGGCTGTATGCAGTGATGCCCCACAGCTTTGTCTCTCTGAATCTGAAGAGGCGGGTGGGACAGTGCCTCCGGTCAGCACACCTCAGTATGCATCTGATGATGAGACTCAGGTGCCACTTTCTGGTGCGTACTGTGCTGCCGAGACTACCCAGGAGAAGCAGTTGGTGGAAGAGGGTAGCGTAGATGATGAGGTCCTTGATACATCATGGCGTGAGGTACAGGAAGGTGGTGGGAGCAGCTCTGAGGAAGAGATTCCCCAAACGGCCAAAGAGGGAGAGGGAGGGGGAAGACTGCAGTGCCTCCACTTCGGCACCCATTAGGAGCATGCCTCTTCCAAAAGCCAAAGCGGGCGCTCCCAAGACTTGCAGTGCCTGGTCCTTTTTTTAAACAGTTGCATCTGACATTTGCTTAGTCAAATGCAAGCTGTGTCATCAGAAAATCAAACTAGGGAAAAGTGTCAGCAACCACAATACCACAAATATGTGGAAACATGTGCGGACCAAACACTCGGTGGAGTTCCAAAAACACACTGAAGACCTAGGCCAACCTACAGTGGCACCTACCACCTCTTCAGGTCGTGTTAGAGCCTCTTCCTCCAGCTCACACACAGCTGGTTCGGCTTCCTCACAGGATCGCCATGGAAGAACCTCTGGCACCGTTGTCCAGAGACCCAGTGTAATTCCACCCACAGCACCATGTTCCCAGTCATCCTCACACTCCCAGCCCAGTCTACAGCTATCAGTAGCACAAGCATGGGAGAAAAAGCGGCCATTCTCGGCAAACCACCCACGAGCACAGGCTCTGAATGCTGGCATTGCAAAACTACTTCCCTTGAAATGCTGTCATTCAGGCTGGTGGAGACTGACCGCTTCTGTAACTTGATGGTATTGGCAGTCCCACAATACAATGTGCCCAGCCGCTTTTATTTCAGCAGGCAAGCCGTCCCTGCCCTGCAAAGCATGTGGAGGGAAACATTAAACATGCACTACTAAACACCGTCAGTAACAAGGTCCACCTCACCACGGATGTGTGGACCAGTCACCATGGACAGGGACGATACCTTTCCCTCACTGCCCATTGGGTTAATATTGTGGAGCCAGGTACAGATCGTGAGAGTGGCGCTCTACGTGTTCTGCCAACTCAAAGGATTGCAGGAATCCAGTCTGTGCACATTGACTCCTCCTCATACTCCAGTTCCTCAGAATCATCGCTGCAGGAGCCGTCACAGTCCACCTCCACATGGACCCATGAACGCTTACCTGATCTGACCGATATGAGCACAGCCGTGGCCAAACATCAACAGGCCGTACTGAAATTAATTTCTTTGGGGAATCGAAGCCACACAGCGCAAGAGCTCTGGAATGCCATCAACCAGGAGAGCGACGTGTGGTTTGTGCCAGTGAATCTCCAGCCAGGCATGGTAGTGTGTGACAATGGCTGAAATCTGGTGGCAGCTCTGGGCCTAGGCATACTCACTCACATCCCATGTCTGGCATATGTGCTCAAGTTGGTCGATCAGAGTTTTTTGAGGGATTATCCGGATCTTGATGCACTGCTGCACAAGTTCCGCCTAGAGTGTGCTCACTTGCGGCATTCCAGCATGGCAAGATCACGCATTGCAACTCTGCAGCGCCGATTCCGCCTTCTGGAACATTGCATCATATGTGACCTACCCAACAGGTGGAATTCTACCTTACATATGTTGGAGCGGTTGTGTGAGCAGCAGCCAGCAATAATGGAGTACCAGCTGCATCAGGCGCAAAGAAGTTGCAGTGCGGGCCGTTCAGACTTCACAACCACTGAGTGGGCCACTATGAAAGACGTCTGCCAGGTTTTGCATGCCTTCGATGATTCCACGTGGATGGCGAGTGCAGATGATGCACTAGTCAGCATGACTATCCCCCTTATCTGTCTGCTTGAAAGAACACTGCAAGCGCTAAGGGATGAGGTGGTGGAAGAGGTGGAGGATGAGGAGGTACAAATGCCATCTGCTTCTGGACAGTCTGTACCGACGTGGTTCCTCACAAAGGCCTAGGCAGGGGACACTTTGTGAGGAGGATGAGGAGGAGTCAATGGAGGAGGAAGACATCTGTCCAGAGGAGGGAGTTACTCAAATCTCCAGTAGTCAGTATGTAGAGCGAGGGTTGAGTGATGCTGAGCAGGCAGAGATCACGCCTCAAGCAGGGGACAGCGTTTTTTGGCCTGTTGGCAGTCTGCAGCACATTGTTGATTTCATGCTGCAGTGCCTGAGAAACGACCACCGCATCGCCCACATTCTTACCACGGCTGATTATTGGGTGTACACCCTCCTAGATCTGCGCTACCATGACAACTTACAAACCCTCATAACACCGTTGCAGTGGGAGCGTAAACTGCGGGAGTACCAAGACAAACTGGTGCAGTCCATTATCTTCCCCAGTCCAATCGAGAGAAGTGTTGCTAGTGTTTTACAAAGCAGCTCAGTGCGTTGAGGCAGTGAAGGAAGCTCTGCACAAAGAGGGAGCAGAAGCAGTGCCTCAGCACAAGGCAAGACCAGTCTTGCCCAACAGTGGCAAAGTTTTGTGTTCCCACCACAATTGTCTACACCATCACAGACGGGTCCACTCAGCAGGAGGCCACGTTTCCATCAGATGGTGACAGACTACATGTCTTGCCCTCTCAGTGAACTCCCAGACGGCTCTTCCCCTTTCAAGTTTTGGATCTCTAAGCTGGATACATGGCCAGAGCTTAGCCAGTATGCATTGGAGGTGCTGGCTTGCCCTGCTGCTAGTGTATTATCGGAATGTGTCTTTAGTGCCGCAGGTGGTGTACTAACAGACCGTTGCATGCGACTATCCTCCGATGTCGACCGGCTTACTTTTCTGAAAATGAACAAGGCCTGGATCTCTCAGGAATTTGCCACTCCTCCTCCAGATTAAATACTTGGTTGGCAACAGTATCCAGGTCTCCTGTTGTGTTCATGTTTCTACCACCTGAACTTTAATCCCTGGGCTCCAACACCGCCAGTTGCTGCTCAGAAGTGCCGGCCGCACAGTCAACACATGACCGAGTGTTATTGGGGTTCAGTAACGCCAGCTGTTCCCCTACTGTGTATCCAGCAACGTGTCCAGCGACCGCCAAGCAGTCACAATAACAGACATTAACCTGCCTCCAGTGCAGGCTTCGGCCTACACTCTGCTCCTCCTGGATTCCCTGGGCTTCAACACTTTCAGTTGTTGCCCAGAAGTCCTGGCTGCACAGAGACAAACACTCGCTCATGTGTCAGTGGGGTTCAGTAACACCAGATGTTCCCCTGCTGTGTATTTGGCAACGTGTCCAGCGACTGCCACGCTGGCACAACAACAGACATTAACCTGCTTCCATTCTGCTCCTCCATGATTACCCGGGCTCCAATACCGCCAGTTGGTGCCCAGAAGTGCTGGCTGCACAGAGACAAACACTCGCTCATGTGTCAGTGGGGTTCAGTAACGCCAGCTGTTCCCCTGCTGTGTATCCGGCAACGTGTCCAGCGACTGCCACGCTGGCACAATAACAGACATTAACCTGCCTCCAGTGCAGGCTTCGGCCTACACTCTGCTCCTCCTGGATTCCCTGGGCTTCAACACTTTCAGTTGTTGCCCAGAAGTCCTGGCTGCACAGAGACAAACACTCGCTCATGTGTCAGTGGGGTTCAGCAACGCCAGCTGTTCCCCTGCTGTGTATCCGGCAACGTGTCCAGTAACCGCCACGCTGGCACAACAACAGACATTAACCTGCCTCCATTCTGCTCCTCCATGATTCCCCGGGCTCCAATACCACCAGTTAGTGCCCGGAAGTGCTGGCTGCACAGAGACAAACACTCGCTCATGTGTCATTGGGGTTCAGTAATGCCAGCTGTTCCCCTGCTATGTATCCGGCAACGTGTCCTGCGACCGCCACGCAGACACAAGAGACATTAAACTCCCTCCAGTGCAGACTTCGGCCTACACTCTGCTCCTGCTGTCCCTGGGCACTTACGCCGCCAGTTCGTGCTCGGAAGTGCTGTCTGCACAGTCAACACTTGCTGCCGTGTTATTGGGGTTCAGTAACGTCAGCTGATCCCCCAGCTGTGTGCGGCAATGTGTCATGTGACCGCCACGTTGGCACAACATCAGATATAAAACTGCCTCCAGTGCGGGCTTCGGCCTACACTCTGCCCCTTTTGCTTGTGTGTGTGCGGCAAAAACTAAAGTCTGCTTCTCCTGCTTTCCTTGGATTTCAACACCGCCAGTTGTTGCCTGGAAGTGCTGTCTGCACAGTCAACAGTTGCTCCTCTGTTATTGGGGTTCAGTAACGCCAGCTGTTCCGCTGCTGTGTGTGTGGCAATGTGTCATGCGACCGCCACACTGGCTCAACATCAGATATTAAACTGCCTCCAGTGCAGGCTTCGGCCTACACTCTGCTTCTCCTGCTGACCCTGGGCACTTACACCACCAGTTCGTGCTCGGAAGTGCATTCTGCACAGTTAACAGCTGCTCCTCTGTTATTGGGGTTCAGTAACGCCAGCTGTTCCCCTGCTGTGTGTGTGTGGCAAAAACTAAAGTCTGCTCCTCCTGCTTTTCCTGGGTTTCCACACCACCAGTTGTTGCCTGGAAGTGCTGTCTGCACAGTCAACAGTTGCTACTCTGTTATTGGGGTTCAGTAACGCCAGTTGTTCCCCTGCTGTGTGTGTGGCAAAAACTAAAGTCTGCTCCTCCTGCTTTCCCTGGGTTTCCACACCGCCAGTTGTTGCTTAGAAGTTTCTTTGGCACGGGTACTCCCTCCAGCCCAGCCTGGTTCCAGCACGCCTGCTGTTTCTGGGTAGTGTCAAGGTCACTTAGACTCCAAAACCTTGTCCTGTCTTGTTGCGGCCGTGTTAGCCGACTCCATGGTGCCTGCAGTTTAGGTGCTTCCTATGTGGGCTGCGGGAAGTGGCAATCAAGGCTGGTTCTGTAGTGCCAATAGGATAAGCTCCCCCTGTAGGACTACAAACTTGAAAGAGCAAAATGCCCCATGAATAAATATAACACAAAAGATTACCATAAAAAATATACAAATTTTATTAATGAACAGAACGTAAAACAGACATACAAAAATGAGAATACGGTGAATGATAAACAAGCAGAACACTCACATGGGAGTATATACAGACACATAGGCACAGAAAAAAAGTGCCATAAACCGTAACATGTGCATAGTGCACAGGGTAATTAGTCCGCACTTGTGTGCATGCACTGAATCGTATGCTGAAGTGGCAGAAAAATAACACAAACGCAGCCCCATATGTAAAGAGAGGCACTGCCTATTTATAATACAACAGAATGCGTCTGCATATACATGCTAAATGAGGGTACCAGGCATCAGGATATATGTAACCTAAGTATCCAACATAGTGCTAATACCTATGCCTCTGCGGTGTCCTGCCGCACACATCTACCAAACAGCAGATAGGCCGGAAGTGACGCGTTACTCACTGCTCTCGCCGTCCGCATGCGCCGCACATCGCTGTGGCTGATTGTCTTCAGGTGCACACACAATATAAAAACCAGGGACATTAGAGAGACCACACAGCCCCCCGAGGAAGCATCTAAATACGCGAAACGTGCGTCGGGGCTTCCAGCAGGACACGTTGCATTGGGCAGTTATACGGCATGGGTAAGCACTGGATGGGCTAACTTTGGGTACTCCCGTTATGTCACTATCTGCTGTTTGGTAGATGTGTGCGGCAGGACACCGCAGAGGCATAGGTATTAGCACTATGTTGGATACTTAGGTTACATATATCCTGATGCCTGGTACCCTCATTTAGCATGTATATGCAGACGCATTCTGTTGTATTATAAATAGGCAGTGCCTCTCTTTACATATGGGGCTGCGTTTGTGTTATTTTTCTGCCACTTCAGTATACGATTCAGTGCATGCACACAAGTGCAGGCTAATTACCCTGTGCACTATGCACATGTTACGGTTTATGGCTAGTGTTGAGCGATACCTTCCGATATCGGAAAGTATCGGTATCGGTTTGGATCGGCCGATATTCAAAAAATATCGGATATCGCCGATACCGATACCCGATCCCAATGCAAGTCAATGGGACCAAAATATCGGAATTAAAATAAACCCTTTCTTTCCTTGTAGGTTCATTCTACATGAAGGAAAACAACTAAGAATAATGCCGGATGTATTTGGGGAGGTGGCGGAGACATTAAAGTCATAGAGGTTTATCCCAATCAAATAGAATAGCATGTTTTTTGTTTTTTTTTAAGACGTTCGGAGTGACAAAGATATTGACTATGTAAATTTTTTTTTTATTTTGTCAGATATTGATGTTTCACTATTCCACGCCCTTCCCCTTCTTTTTTTTCTTTTTTTTTTTCTTTTCCCACACTTTCATCTTCATCATCATCAGCATCTTTGACATCAACTTCTTCACCTTATTCATCTTCTTCTTCATCTTCTACCTATTTTTTTTTTTTTATTACATTCTTCATATTCATTTTATTCAACTATTATTATTCTTCTTATTCTACATATTCTTTTTATTCCACTGTTATTATTCTTCCTATTCTACTTCTTCATCATATTCTCATTTGTGACAGGCATTCCCGTAGTTGTTATCTATAAAAGTTTGAAGATTACACCTTCCGTTCTGCCAGTCACAAAAGTTACATTTGTCCGCGTTCAGTTTGGCCTGCAGCATCAGGCTTTATCCAGGGGCACCACGAGGAGGAACGGACTCACCCCCATACACTGCTTAGTCTTCTTCTGCATATAATTTAGATAATATCTTTTGCTCTGATATTAAGTCTTATGCTTAATGTTCTTCTGCTCTTTGTTCTGCAGCCTCTTGTTCTTCTGCTTCTCGGTCTTCCATGTTGTCGTCTCCAGGGTCGTCGTCTCCAGTGTCGTCATCTCCGCCGTCGTCGTCTCCGCCGTCGTCGTCGTCGTCATCGGGGTGGTCTTCCGTGTCGTCGTCATCGTGGTGGTCTTCCGGGTCGTCGACGTTAGGGTCTTCAACTTGGAAATGTAGCAGAAGGTACAAGAAGGCTGAGAAAATGCCAAGAACCAGCTGATGGAACTGGAACTCGGATGGCTACCCGAAGGTTCAAGAGCCTATGGAACTACCGAGGACCAGCTGACGTTACTGGAACCCGGTTACTAAGCAGGAGGTACCCGTGCTAAAAAGCACTACCAAGGACCGCCTGACGTTGACGGAACTCGGATACCCAGAAGGAGGCACCTAAGCCAAAGGCTCTGCCCGGAACCAGCTGACGTTACTGGAACCAGGATGGGGAGCAGAAGGTACAAGAGCAAAAGACACTGCCGAGAACCAGCTGACGGTACTGGAACCCGGATGGGTAGCCGAAGGTCCAAGAGCCAATGGAACTACCGAGGACCAGCTGACGTTACTGGAACCCGGTTACTAAGCAGGAGGTACCCGTGCCTGAAAGCACTACCAAGGACCACCTGACGTTGGTGGAACTTGGATACCCAGAAGGAGGCACCTAAGCCAAAGGCTCTGCCCGGAACCAGCTGACGGTACTGGAACCAGGATGGGGAGCAGAAGGTACAAGAGCAAAAGACACTGCCGAGAACCAGCTGACGGTGCTGGAACCAGGTGGTGGACCCGAAGGCCCACAGGAGAGGAGAGAACAGCTAGGCCGCGAGGCAGCCGCAGTTACCGAACCCCAACAGTCCTACAGGGGGAGCTGGGCCTACTGGCACTACATAACCAGCCTTGACTACCAGTTCACGCAGCCCACATAGGAAGCTCCTAAACTGGAGGCACCCTGGAGTTGGCTAACTCGACCGCACCACGACGGGGCAAGCATAGGCGTCTCAGTGAAGTTGACACAACCCGGAAACAGCTGACGGTGCTGAAACCAGGCTTGGCACGAGGGAGTACCTGTGACAAGAACACTGCCGAGAACCAGCTGGCGGTGCTGGAACCCGGATGCGTTGCCCCAGTGTGCAAGAGCCAATGGCACGACCGAGGACCAGCTGACGGTGCTGGAACCCGGTTACTAAGCTGTAGGTGCCCGCGCTTAAAAGCACTACCAAGGACCGCCTGGCGTTGGCGGAACTCGGATACCCAGGAGGAGGCACCTAAGCCAAAGGCTCGGCCCGGAACCAGCTGACGGTGCTGGAACCAGGTGGTGGACCCCAAGGCCCACAGGAGAGGAGAGAACAGCTAGGCCGCGAGGCAGCCGCAGTTACCGAACCCCAACAGTCCTACAGGGGGAGCTGGGCCTACTGGCACTACAGAACCAGCCTTGACTACCAGTTCACGCAGCCCACATAGGAAGCTCCTAAACTGGAGGCACCCTGGAGTTGGCTAACCCGACCGCACCACGACGAGGCAAGCATAGGTGTCTCAGTGAGCTTGACACAACCCGGAAACAGCTGACGGTGCTGAAACCAGGCTTGGCACGAGGGAGTACCTGTGACAAAAACACTGCCGAGAACCAGCTGGCGGTGCTGGAACCCGGATGCGTTGCCCCAGTGTGCAAGAGCCAATGGCACGACCGAGGACCAGCTGACGGTGCTGGAACCCGGTTACTAAGCTGTAGGTGCCCGCGCTTAAAAGCACTACCAAGGACCGCCTGGCGTTGGCGGAACTCGGATACCCAGGAGGAGGCACCTAAGCCAAAGGCTCGGCCCGGAACCAGCTGACGGTGCTGGAACCAGGTGGTGGACCCGAAGGTCCACAGGAGAGGAGAGAACAGCTAGGCCGCGAGGCAGCCGCAGTTACCGAACCCCAACAGTCCTACAGGGGGAGCTGGGCCTACTGGCACTACAGAACCAGCCTTGACTACCAGTTCACGCAGCCCACATAGGAAGCTCCTAAACTGGAGGCACCCTGGAGTTGGCTAACCCGACCGCACCACGACGAGGCAAGCATAGGTGTCTCAGTGAGCTTGACACAACCCGGAAACAGCTGACGGTGCTGAAACCAGGCTTGGCACGAGGGAGTACCTGTGACAAAAACACTGCCGAGAACCAGCTGGCGGTGCTGGAACCCGGATGCGTTGCCCCAGTGTGCAAGAGCCAATGGCACGACCGAGGACCAGCTGACGGTGCTGGAACCCGGTTACTAAGCTGTAGGTGCCCGCGCTTAAAAGCACTACCAAGGACCGCCTGGCGTTGGCGGAACTCGGATACCCAGGAGGAGGCACCTAAGCCAAAGGCTCGGCCCGGAACCAGCTGACGGTGCTGGAACCAGGTGGTGGACCCGAAGGTCCACAGGAGAGGAGAGAACAGCTAGGCCGCGAGGCAGCCGCAGTTACCGAACCCCAACAGTCCTACAGGGGGAGCTGGGCCTACTGGCACTACAGAACCAGCCTTGACTACCAGTTCACGCAGCCCACATAGGAAGCTCCTAAACTGGAGGCACCCTGGAGTTGGCTAACCCGACCGCACCACGACGAGGCAAGCATAGGTGTCTCAGTGAGCTTGACACAACCCGGAAACAGCTGACGGTGCTGAAACCAGGCTTGGCACGAGGGAGTACCTGTGACAAAAACACTGCCGAGAACCAGCTGGCGGTGCTGGAACCCGGATGCGTTGCCCCAGTGTGCAAGAGCCAATGGCACGACCGAGGACCAGCTGACGGTGCTGGAACCCGGTTACTAAGCTGTAGGTGCCCGCGCTTAAAAGCACTACCAAGGACCGCCTGGCGTTGGCGGAACTCGGATACCCAGGAGGAGGCACCTAAGCCAAAGGCTCGGCCCGGAACCAGCTGACGGTGCTGGAACCAGGTGGTGGACCCGAAGGTCCACAGGAGAGGAGAGAACAGCTAGGCCGCGAGGCAGCCGCAGTTACCGAACCCCAACAGTCCTACAGGGGGAGCTGGGCCTACTGGCACTACAGAACCAGCCTTGACTACCAGTTCACGCAGCCCACATAGGAAGCTCCTAAACTGGAGGCACCCTGGAGTTGGCTAACCCGACCGCACCACGACGAGGCAAGCATAGGTGTCTCAGTGAGCTTGACACAACCCGGAAACAGCTGACGGTGCTGAAACCAGGCTTGGCACGAGGGAGTACCTGTGACAAAAACACTGCCGAGAACCAGCTGGCGGTGCTGGAACCCGGATGCGTTGCCCCAGTGTGCAAGAGCCAATGGCACGACCGAGGACCAGCTGACGGTGCTGGAACCCGGTTACTAAGCTGTAGGTGCCCGCGCTTAAAAGCACTACCAAGGACCGCCTGGCGTTGGCGGAACTCGGATACCCAGGAGGAGGCACCTAAGCCAAAGGCTCGGCCCGGAACCAGCTGACGGTGCTGGAACCAGGTGGTGGACCCCAAGGCCCACAGGAGAGGAGAGAACAGCTAGGCCGCGAGGCAGCCGCAGTTACCGAACCCCAACAGTCCTACAGGGGGAGCTGGGCCTACTGGCACTACAGAACCAGCCTTGACTACCAGTTCACGCAGCCCACATAGGAAGCTCCTAAACTGGAGGCACCCTGGAGTTGGCTAACCCGACCGCACCACGACGAGGCAAGCATAGGTGTCTCAGTGAGCTTGACACAACCCGGAAACAGCTGACGGTGCTGAAACCAGGCTTGGCACGAGGGAGTACCTGTGACAAGAACACTGCCGAGAACCAGCTGGCGGTGCTGGAACCCGGATGCGTTGCCCCAGTGTGCAAGAGCCAATGGCACGACCGAGGACCAGCTGACGGTGCTGGAACCCGGTTACTAAGCTGTAGGTGCCCGCGCTTAAAAGCACTACCAAGGACCGCCTGGCGTTGGCGGAACTCGGATACCCAGGAGGAGGCACCTAAGCCAAAGGCTCGGCCCGGAACCAGCTGACGGTGCTGGAACCAGGTGGTGGACCCGAAGGTCCACAGGAGAGGAGAGAACAGCTAGGCCGCGAGGCAGCCGCAGTTACCGAACCCCAACAGTCCTACAGGGGGAGCTGGGCCTACTGGCACTACAGAACCAGCCTTGACTACCAGTTCACGCAGCCCACATAGGAAGCTCCTAAACTGGAGGCACCCTGGAGTTGGCTAACCCGACCGCACCACGACGAGGCAAGCATAGGTGTCTCAGTGAGCTTGACACAACCCGGAAACAGCTGACGGTGCTGAAACCAGGCTTGGCACGAGGGAGTACCTGTGACAAGAACACTGCCGAGAACCAGCTGGCGGTGCTGGAACCCGGATGCGTTGCCCCAGTGTGCAAGAGCCAATGGCACGACCGAGGACCAGCTGACGGTGCTGGAACCCGGTTACTAAGCTGTAGGTGCCCGCGCTTAAAAGCACTACCAAGGACCGCCTGGCGTTGGCGGAACTCGGATACCCAGGAGGAGGCACCTAAGCCAAAGGCTCGGCCCGGAACCAGCTGACGGTGCTGGAACCAGGTGGTGGACCCGAAGGTCCACAGGAGAGGAGAGAACAGCTAGGCCGCGAGGCAGCCGCAGTTACCGAACCCCAACAGTCCTACAGGGGGAGCTGGGCCTACTGGCACTACAGAACCAGCCTTGACTACCAGTTCACGCAGCCCACATAGGAAGCTCCTAAACTGGAGGCACCCTGGAGTTGGCTAACCCGACCGCACCACGACGAGGCAAGCATAGGTGTCTCAGTGAGCTTGACACAACCCGGAAACAGCTGACGGTGCTGAAACCAGGCTTGGCACGAGGGAGTACCTGTGACAAGAACACTGCCGAGAACCAGCTGGCGGTGCTGGAACCCGGATGCGTTGCCCCAGTGTGCAAGAGCCAATGGCACGACCGAGGACCAGCTGACGGTGCTGGAACCCGGTTACTAAGCTGTAGGTGCCCGCGCTTAAAAGCACTACCAAGGACCGCCTGGCGTTGGCGGAACTCGGATACCCAGGAGGAGGCACCTAAGCCAAAGGCTCGGCCCGGAACCAGCTGACGGTGCTGGAACCAGGTGGTGGACCCGAAGGTCCACAGGAGAGGAGAGAACAGCTAGGCCGCGAGGCAGCCGCAGTTACCGAACCCCAACAGTCCTACAGGGGGAGCTGGGCCTACTGGCACTACAGAACCAGCCTTGACTACCAGTTCACGCAGCCCACATAGGAAGCTCCTAAACTGGAGGCACCCTGGAGTTGGCTAACCCGACCGCACCACGACGAGGCAAGCATAGGTGTCTCAGTGAGCTTGACACAACCCGGAAACAGCTGACGGTGCTGAAACCAGACTTGGCACGAGGGAGTACCTGTGACAAAAACACTGCCGAGAACCAGCTGGCGGTGCTGGAACCCGGATGCGTTGCCCCAGTGTGCAAGAGCCAATGGCACGACCGAGGACCAGCTGATGGTGCTGGAACCCGGTTACTAAGCTGTAGGTGCCCGCGCTTAAAAGCACTACCAAGGACCGCCTGGCGTTGGCGGAACTCGGATACCCAGGAGGAGGCACCTAAGCCAAAGGCTCGGCCCGGAACCAGCTGACGGTGCTGGAACCAGGTGGTGGACCCCAAGGCCCACAGGAGAGGAGAGAACAGCTAGGCCGCGAGGCAGCCGCAGTTACCGAACCCCAACAGTCCTACAGGGGGAGCTGGGCCTACTGGCACTACAGAACCAGCCTTGACTACCAGTTCACGCAGCCCACATAGGAAGCTCCTAAACTGGAGGCACCCTGGAGTTGGCTAACTCGACCGCACCACGACGGGGCAAGCATAGGCGTCTCAGTGAAGTTGACACAACCCGGAAACAGCTGACGGTGCTGAAACCAGGCTTGGCACGAGGGAGTACCTGTGACAAGAACACTGCCGAGAACCAGCTGGCGGTGCTGGAACACGGATGCGTTGCCTTGCCTATTAAAGATTGTCTTCCTAGAGCCCCAACTAGCGGTGTTGGAGCAAAGGGTAAGCAGGGGGAGATGAGTGTAGGCCGAAGCCTGCACTGGAGGCAGCTTTGTGTCTGCGTTGCGTTTGCAGGACACTTTGCCGGCTACACACTGGGGGAACAGCTGGCGTTGCTGAACCCCACTAACACAATGGCGTGTGTTTTTCTCTGTGCAGCTAGCACTTGCGGGCAAAAACTAGCGATGTTAGAGCCCGTGTTGAAGCAGGAGGAGGAGGAGAGGAGCAGAGTGTAGGCCGAAGCTTAGTTGAACCAATTTCAAAGGAAACCTTTAACCCCCCCCTCAGGTGTTACAAAGTACAAGAGACACACCTTGTGCAGTATTAATGCTGCACAAGTGAAAGGTTGCTCTATTAATTTGTCTACTTGCACACGCTGAATGAAAGACATACACAATTTACCCCATTCTACAGTCAAACTGTAGTGGATGCGTGACTTGGTTTTTTGATGAGACGCAGCACAGGTGTCCAAAATAACGCCTTGGTGCTTGGAGCAGCTTCCTGAGCGTTGTTATTTGCTGTACAGGAGTCTGCGCTCTTGTGTTATCCCTTGGCAATGCCCTGTTAGCGCTGCCCATCTTATGACATCATTTCATGTTGGCCGGTGCGGTTAACGATGGCCATAAATCCCAGACCCACAGTGTCTTTTCATAAAGCCACACTGCGGTGCTGGGATTCGTGGCCTTGAGCAGTAAATATTTTGGCCGCTCACACACGTCCTTACACCTGCTTCAGACTGGGCGGCCTCTGCTGATCCCTTCTCGCATGCCGCGGCCATGAGGCTGCACAGTCTGAAGAAGGCTGAAGGAGATGAGTTAAGACAGGCGAAGATATGCACTGCTCGTGCCCATCAATCACACCCTCGCAGTCAAAATAATTAAGACAACGAGGAGCATTTTATTCAGGCAGGGCGGACGAACAGGCGCAAGTAGCCAACCAATGATGTCAGAAGACGGGAAGCGCTACCAAGGGGGGTGCTGCGTATCATTAGAAAGGAAAGTCACACCTCAGGGACAGTGGAATGGTCTCAAAGAGACACATTTTGTACGTGTTGAGTTCCACGTGGGCAAGGAGAAAACATCAGCCACCTTGTACAAATGCAGCAGTACTGCTGTACAAGGTGGCTGTTATACATAGAAACACCTGGGGGTGGGGGCCAGGCTCCCTTCAATTTCAGTTCATGTGCCTGCGTGGCGTTTGCAGGTCACGTTGCAAGCTGCACAGCAGGGGAACAGCTGGCGGTGCTGAACCCCACTAACACATTGGCTGGTGTTTTTCTCTGTGCAGCTAGCATTTCCGGGCAAAAACTAGCGGTGTTTGAGCCCAGGGTCAGCAGGAGGAGGAGGAGAGGAGCAAAGTGTAGGCCGAAGCCTGCACTGGTGGCAGCTTTTGGTCGGTTGTGCCAGCGTGGCTTGTGCTGGACACGATGCCGGCTACACAGCGGGGGAACAGCTGGCGTTGCTGAACCCCACTAACACATTGGCTGGTGTTTTTCTCTGTGCAGCTAGCATTTCCGGGCAAAAACTAGCGGTGTTTGAGCCCAGGGTCAGCAGGAGGAGGAGGAGAGGAGCAAAGTGTAGGCCGAAGCCTGCACTGGTGGCAGCTTTTGGTCGGTTGTGCCAGCGTGGCTTGTGCTGGACACGATGCCGGCTACACAGCGGGGGAACAGCTGGCGTTGCTGAACCCCACTAACACATTGGCTGGTGTTTTTCTCTGTGCAGCTAGCATTTCCGGGCAAAAACTAGCGTTGTTAGAGCCCAGGGTCAGCAGGAGGAGGAGAGGAGCAGAGTGTAGGCCGAAGCCTAGTTGAACCAATTTCAAAGGTTACCTTTAACCCCCCCTCAGGTGTTACAAAGAACAAGAGCCACTCCTTCTGCAGCATTAATGCTGCACAAGTAAAAGGTTGCTCTATTAATTTGTCTACTTGCACAAGCTGAATGCAACACGTAGACTATTTAGCCCATTATACTGTTTAACAGTAGTGGAGGCGTGACTTGTCTTTTTAAAGAAAAGCAGCACAGGTGTCGAAAACAACACCTTTTTGCATGGGCGCAGCTTCCTGAGCGTTGTTAGTTGCTGTACAGGAGTCTGCGCTCTTGTGATCCTTTGGCCATGCGCTGTGAGCGCTTCCTGTCTTATGACCTCATTTCATGTTGGCCGTTGCGGTTAGCGATGGACATGAATCCCAGACCCACAGTGTGTTTTTAAAAAATCACACTGCGGTGCTGGGATTCGTGCCCTGGTGCAGTAAATATGTTTGCCGCTCACACATGTCCTTACACCTGCTTCAGACTGGACGGCCTCATCTGATCCCTTATCGCCTGCCGAGGCCATGAGGACACCCAGTCTGAAGAAGGCGGAAGGAGATGAGTGAACACAGGCAAACATATGCACTGCACATGCCCATCAATCACACCCTCGCTGTCCAAAAAAATAAGACACCGAGGGGCGTTGTTTCGAGCAGGGGAGATGCACAGGCGCAGCCAGCTAACCAATGATGTCAAAAGACGGGCAGCGCTAACAAGGGTGGTGCTGCGTGTCATTACAAAGGAAAGTCACACCTCAGGGACATTGTAATGGTCTCTAATGAGAAACATTTTCTACGTGTTGAGTTCCACGTGGGCAAGGAGAAAAAGTCAGCCACCTTGTACAAATGCAGCAGTACTGCTGTACAAGGTGGCTGTTATACATAGAAACACCTGTGGGTGGGGGGCAGGCTCCCTTCAATTTCAGTTCATGTGCCTGCGTGGCGTTTGCAGGTCACGTTGCAAGCTACACAGCAGGGGAACAGCTGGCGTTGCTGAACCCCACTGACACATTGACTGGTGTTTTTCTCTGTGCAGATTGCATGTCCGGGCAAAAACTAGCGGTGTTAGAGCCCAGGGTCAGCAGGAGGAGGAGGAGAGGAGCAAAGTGTAGGCCGAAGCCTGCACTGGTGGCAGCTTTTGGTCGGTTGTGCCAGCGTGGCTTGTGCTGGACACGATGCCGGCTACACAGCGGGGGAACAGCTGGCGGTGCTGAACCCCACTAACACATTGGCTGGTGTTTTTCTCTGTGCAGCTAGCATTTCCGGGCAAAAACTAGCGGTGTTTGAGCCCAGGGTCAGCAGGAGGAGTAGAGGAGCAGAGTGTAGGCCGAAGCCTAGTTGAACCAATTTCAAAGGTTACCTTTAACCCCCCCCCTCAGGTGTTGCAAGGTACAAGAGCCACACCTTGAACAGCATTAATGATGCACAAGTCAAAGGTTGCTCTATTTAATTTTGCTCCTTGCACACGCTGAATTAAACACGTACACTATTTAGCCCATTATACTGTCAAACAGTAGTGGAGGCGTGACTACTAGTCTTTTTAAGGTGACGCAGCACAGGTGTACAAATTTACACCTAGGTGCTGTGCGCAGATTCCTTACCGTTGTTATTTGCAGTACAGGAAACTGCGCTCTTGTGTTATCCCTTGGCAATACCCTGTTAGTGCAGGCCGTCTCATGACCTCATTTCATGTTGGCCGCTGCGGTTAACGATGGCCATAAATCCCAGACCCACAGTGGCTTTTCATAAAGTCACACTGCGGTGCTGGGATTCGTGGCCTTGTGCAGTAAATATGTTCGCCGCTCACACATGTCCTTACACCTGCTTCAGACTGGGCGGCCTCAGCTGATCCCTTATCGCATGCCGCGGCCATGAGGCCGCACAGTCAGAAGAAGGCGGAAGGAGGGGAGTGAAGACAGGGGAACATATGCACTGCTCGTGCCCATCAATCACACCCTCGCAGTCAAAATATATGAGACAACGGGGGGCGTTGTGTCGGGCAGGGGGACGCACAGGCACAGCCAGCCAACCAATGATGTCAGGAGACGGGCAGCGCTAACAATGGGGGTGCTGCGTGTCATTAAAAAGGAAAGTCACACCTCAGGGACATTGTAATGGTCTGTAATGAGACACATTTTGTACTTGTTGAGTTCCACGTGTGCAAGGAGAAAAAGTCAGCCACCTTGTACAAATGCAGCAGTACTGCTGTACAAGGTGGCTGTTATACATAGAAACACCTGGGGGGGTGGGGGGCAGGCTCCCTTCAATTTCAGTTCATGTGCCTGCGTGGCGTTTGCAGGACACGTTGCCAGCTACACAGCAGGGGAACAGCTGGCGGTGCTGAACCCCACTAACACATTGGCTGGTGTTTATCTCTGTGCAGCTAGCATGTCCGGGCAGAAACTGGCGTTGTTTGAGCCCAGGGTCAGCAGGAGGAGGAGAGGAGCAAAGTGTAGGCCGAAGCCTGCACTGGTGGCAGCTTTTGGTCAGTTGTGCCAGCGTGGCTTGTGCTGGACACGTTGCCGACTACACAGCAGGGGAACAGCTGGCGTTGCTGAACCCCACTAACACATTGACTGGTGTTTTTCTCTGTGCTGCTAGCAGTTCCGGGCAAAAACTAGCGGTGTTTGAGCCCAGGGTCAGCAGGAGGAGTAGAGGAGCAGAGTGTAGGCCGAAGCCTAGTTGAACCAATTTCAAAGGTTACCTTTAACCCCCCCCCTCAGGTGTTGCAAGGTACAAGAGCCACACCTTGAACAGCATTAATGATGCACAAGTCAAAGGTTGCTCTATTTAATTTTGCTCCTTGCACACGCTGAATTAAACACGTACACTATTTAGCCCATTATACTGTCAAACAGTAGTGGAGGCGTGACTACTAGTCTTTTTAAGGAGACGCAGCACAGGTGTACAAATTTACACCTAGGTGCTGTGCGCAGATTCCTTACCGTTGTTATTTGCAGTACAGGAAACTGCGCTCTTGTGTTATCCCTTGGCAATACCCTGTTAGTGCAGGCCGTCTCATGACCTCATTTCATGTTGGCCGGTGCGGTTAACGATGGCCATAAATCCCAGACCCACAGTGGCTTTTCCTAAAGTCACACTGCGGTGCTGGGATTCGTGGCCTTGTGCAGTAAATATGTTCGCCGCTCACACATGTCCTTACACCTGCTTCAGACTGGGCGGCCTCAGCTGATCCCTTATCGCATGCCGCGGCCATGAGGCCGCACAGTCAGAAGAAGGCGGAAGGAGGGGAGTGAAAACAGGGGAACATATGCACTGCTCGTGCCCATCAATCACACCCTCGCAGTCAAAATATATGAGACAACGGGGGGCGTTGTGTCGGGCAGGGGGGACGCACAGGCACAGCCAGCCAACCAATGATGTCAGGAGACGGGCAGCGCTAACAATGGGGGTGCTGCGTGTCATTAAAAAGGAAAGTCACACCTCAGGGACATTGTAATGGTCTGTAATGAGACACATTTTGTACGTGTTGAGTTCCACGTGGGCAAGGAGAAAAAGTCAGCCACCTTGTACAAATGCAGCAGTACTGCTGTACAAGGTGGCTGATATACATAGAAACACCTGTGGGTGGGGGGCAGGCTCCCTTCAATTTCAGTTCATGTGCCTGCGTGGCGTTTGCAGGTCACGTTGCAAGCTACACAGCAGGGGAACAGCTGGCGTTGCTGAACCCCACTGACACATTGACTGGTGTTTTTCTCTGTGCAGATTGCATGTCCGGGCAAAAACTAGCGGTGTTAGAGCCCAGGGTCAGCAGGAGGAGGAGGAGAGGAGCAAAGTGTAGGCCGAAGCCTGCACTGGTGGCAGCTTTTGGTCGGTTGTGCCAGCGTGGCTTGTGCTGGACACGATGCCGGCTACACAGCGGGGGAACAGCAGGCGGTGCTGAACCCCACTAACACATTGGCTGGTGTTTTTCTCTGTGCAGCTAGCATGTCCGGGCAGAAACTGGCGTTGTTAGAGCCCAGGGTCAGCAGGAGGAGGAGAGGAGCAAAGTGTAGGCCGAAGCCTGCACTGGTGGCAGCTTTTGTTCTGTTGTGCCAGCGTGGCTTGTGCTGGACACGTTGCCGACTACACAGCAGGGGAACAGCTGGCGGTGCTGAACCCCACTAACACATTGGCTGGTGTTTTTCTCTGTGCAGCTAGCATTTCCTGGCAAAAACTAGCGGTGTTTGAGCCCAGGGTCAGCAGGAGGAGTAGAGGAGCAGAGTGTAGGCCGAAGCCTAGTTGAACCAATTTCAAAGGTTACCTTTAACCCCCCCCTCAGGTGTTGCAAGGTACAAGAGCCACACCTTGTGCAGCATTAATGCTGCACAAGTGAAAGGTTGCTCTATTTGTTTTGCTCCTTGCACACGCTGACTAAAACACGTACACTATTTAGCCCATTATACTGTCAAACAGTTGTGGAGGCGTGACTTGTCTTTTTAACGAGACGCAGCACAGGTGTCAAAATTTGCACCTAGGTACTGGGCGCAGATTCCTGAGCGTTGTTATTTGCTGTACAGGAGTCTGCGCTATTGTGATCCCTTGGCCATGCGCTGTGAGCGCTTCCTGTCTTCTGACCTCATTTCATGTCGGCCGTTGCGGTTAGCGATGGACATGAATCCCAGACCCACAGTGTGTTTTCAAAAAATCACACTGCGTGGCTGGGATTCGTGGCCTTGTGCAGTAAATAGGTTTGCCGCTTACACATGTCCTTACACCTGCTCCAGACTGGGCGGCCTCAGCTGATCCCTTATCGCCTACCACGGCCAGGAGGCCGCACAGTCTGAAGAAGGCGGAAGGAGATGAGTGAACACAGGCAAACATATGCACTGCACATGCCCATCAATCACACCCTCGCTGTCCAAAAAAATAAGACACCGAGGGCCGTTGTTTCGAGCAGGGGAGATGCACAGGCGCAGCCAGCTAACCAATGATGTCAAAAGACGGGCAGCGCTAACAAGGGTGGTGCTGCGTGTCATTACAAAGGAAAGTCACACCTCAGGGACATTGTAATGGTCTGTAATGAGACACATTTTGTACGTGTTGAGTTCCACGTGGGCAAGGAGAAAAAGTCAGCCACCTTGTACAAATGCAGCAGTACTGCTGTACAAGGTGGCTGATATACATAGAAACACCTGTGGGTGGGGGGCAGGCTCCCTTCAATTTCAGTTCATGTGCCTGCGTGGCGTTTGCAGGTCACGTTGCAAGCTACACAGCAGGGGAACAGCTGGCGTTGCTGAACCCCACTGACACATTGACTGGTGTTTTTCTCTGTGCAGATTGCATGTCCGGGCAAAAACTAGCGGTGTTAGAGCCCAGGGTCAGCAGGAGGAGGAGGAGAGGAGCAAAGTGTAGGCCGAAGCCTGCACTGGTGGCAGCTTTTGGTCGGTTGTGCCAGCGTGGCTTGTGCTGGACACGATGCCGGCTACACAGCGGGGGAACAGCAGGCGGTGCTGAACCCCACTGACACATCACCTAGTGTTTTTTTCTGTGTAGACAACACTTCCAGGTGGCAACTGACAGTGTTGAAACCCAGGGAATCAAAGAGGAGCAGAGTGTAGGCCGAAGCCTGCAGTGGAGCAAGTTGAAAGGGAACCTTTAACCCCCCCCCCCAGGCATTTGTTGCTGAAAGAGCCATCTTGTACAGCAGTAATACTGCACATGGAAAATGGTGGCTCCGAAAATTATGCTCCTTGCAAACGCTGAAGTACACACTCATATAATGTGTCCCCTCACACCGTCAAACCATCCCGGAAGTGGGACTTTCCTTTGTAATGTGACACAGCACAGCCGTCATTCCAACCCCCTTGGTGCCGGGCACCACCTCCTCAACGTTGTTTGGTTCTGTCACGGAGCCCGCACTGTAATGTTATCCCTTGGCCATGCACAGTTAGCGGTGCCCGTCTTCTGACATCATGTAGGTGTCAGGCTGGCAGTGCCTGTGCGTCCAAGCTGCCCGAGATCCAACCTTGCAGTGTCATCTAATGTAGTCCCACTGCGGGCCAGGGATCCATGGGCATGCGCAGTGCATATCATCGCCTCTCACTCACCTCCTTCCTGCTTCTTCAGACTGTGCGGCGTCACGGCCGTGGCATGCTATTAGGGATCAGCTGACGCCGCCTAGTCTGAAGAAGCGTGAAGAAGGGGAGTGAGAGGCTAGTATATGCACTGCGCATGGCCATGGATACCAGGCCCACTGTGGGATCACATTAGACGACACTGCGAGGTGTGATTTCGGGCAGCGTGGACGCACAGGCGCAGCCAGGACGACAACAAATGATGTCAGAGGACGGGCAGCGCAAACTGTGCATGGCCAAGGGATAACATAACAGCGCAGGGTCCATGACGGAATCAAACAACGCTAAGGAGGCAGCGCACGGTGCCAAGGGGGTAGCAATGACGGCTGTGCTGTGTCACATTACAAAGGAAAGTCCCACCTCCGGGACGGTTGGACGGTGTGAGGGGACACATTACATGAGTGTGTAGTTCAGCGTTTGCAAGGAGCATAATTTCAAGAGCGACCTTTCCCTTGTGCAGTATTAGTGCTGCACATGGTGGCTCTTTCAGTAACAAACGCCTAGGGGGGGGGGGGGACAGGTCCCCTTACATTTTAGTTGTGCCAGCGTGGCGGTCGCATGACACGTTGCCGGATACACAGCTGGGGATCAGCTGACGTTACTGAACCCCAATAACAGAGGAGCGACTGTTGACTGTGCACACAGCACTTCCAGGCACCAACTGGCGGTGTTAGAGCCCAGGGACAGCAGGAGGAGCAGATTGGAGGTATTGCCGCACACACAGCTGGGGATCAGCTGACGTTACTGAACCCCAATAACAGAGGAGCGACTGTTGACTGTGCACACAGCACTTCCAGGCACCAACTGGCGGTGTTAGAGCCCAGGGACAGCAGGAGGAGCAGAGGAACAGAGTGTAGGCCGAAGCCTGATTGGAGCAAGTTGAAAGGAAACCTTTAACCCCCCCCCCCAAGACGTTTGTAGCTGAAAGAGCCATGTTGTGCAGCACTAAGGATGCAAAAGGAAAAGGTTGCTCTTTTAATTATGCTCCTTGCAAACACCGAAGTAAACACTAAAAATGTGTCCCTTTATACCGTTAAACCGTTCCGGAGGTGCGAATTTCCTTCGTAATGGGACACAGCACAGCTGTCATTCCTATCCCCTTGATGCCGTGCGCTGCCTCCTCAGCGTTGTTTTAAGCTGCCACGGAGCCTGCGCTGTTCTGTTAGCCCTTGGCCATGCCCAATTAGCGCTGCCTGTCTTCTGACATAATTTGGTGTCAGGCTGTCAGTGCCTGTGCGTCCACGCTGCTCCAGATCCCACCTCGCAGTCTCATCTAACGTAATCCCACTGCGGGCCTTGGAACCATGGGCATGCACAGTGCATAACCTCGACTCTCACTCCCCTCCTTCCCTCTTCTTCAGACTGTGCGGTGTCACGGCCGTGGCATGCTAGGGATCAGCTGACGGCGCACAGTCTAAAGAAGGCGGAGGGAAATGAGCGAGAGCCCGAGGGGAAGATATGCACTGCGCATGCCCATGGATCCCAGGCCCGCAGTGTGACTCAATCAGAAGACACTGCGAGGCGGGATCTCGGGCACCGCGGCCGCACAGGCGCAGCCAGCCTGACACCAAATTATGTCAGAAGACAGGCAGCGCAAATAGGGCATGCCCAAGGGATAACAGAACAGCGCAGGCTCCGTGACAGCTTAAAACAACGCTGAGGAGGCAGCGCATGGCACCAAGGGGGTAGGAATGACGGCTGTGCTGCGTCACATTACGAAGGAAAGTCCCAGCTCCGGGACGGTATAACGGTATCAGTGAACACATTTTATAAGTGTTAAGTTCTGCGTGTGCAAAGAGCTAAAAAAAAAGAGCTACCTTTTCCTTGTGCAGCATTACTGCTGCACAAGATGGCTCTTTCAGTAACAAACGACGGGGGGGGGGGGGGGACAGGTTCCCTTACATTTAGGTTGTTGTGCCAGCGTGGCGGTCGCAGGACACATTGCCGGCTACACAGCTGGGGATCAGCTGACGTTACTGAAACCCAATAACACTGGGTCGTATGTTTTTACTGTGCAGCCTGCACTTCTGAGCCGCAACTGGCGGTGTTGGAGCCCAGGAATAGCAGTTCAGGTGGTAGAAAGATGAACACAGCAGGAGACCTGGATGACACCCAATTACTTAATCAGGCAGAGGAGTGGCAAATTCCTGCGAGATCCAGGCCTGGTTCATTTTCAGGAAAGTAAGCCGGTCAACGTTATCGGAGGATAGTCGCATGCGACGGTCTGTTAGTACACCACCTGCGGCACTAAAGACACGTTCCGATAAGACACTAGCCGCAGGGCAAGCCAGCACCTCCAATGCATACTGGCTTAGCTCTGGCCATGTATCCAGCTTAGAGACCCAAAACTTGAACGGGGAAGAGCCGTCTGGGAGTACAGTAAGAGGGCAAGCCATGTAGTCTGTCACCATCTGACGGAACCGTTGCCTCCTGCTGACTGGAGCCGCCGGTGATGGTGTAGACATTTGGGGCGGGCACACAAAAGTGTGCCAGAGTTGTGCCATACTGGGCTTGCCTTGGGCAGAGGCACTGCTTCTGCTCCCTCTTTGGGCAGAGCCTCCCCCACTGCCTCGACGCACTGAGCTGCTTTGTAAAGCACTAGCAGCACTCCTCTCAGTTGGACAGGAGAAGATGATGGAATTCACCAGTGTGTCGTGGTACTCCCGCAATTTACGCTCCCGGGTCAACGCAGGGATGAGGTTTTGGACGTTGTCCCGGTAGCGAGGATCGAGGAGGGTGAACACCCAATAATCAGGCATGTTGAGAATGTGGTCGATGCGGCGGTCGTTTCTCAGGCACTGCAGCATGAAATCCACCATGTGCTGCAGAGTGCCAACCGGCCCAGAAACGCTGTCCCCTGCTTGAGACATGATCTCTGCCCGCTCGTCATCACCCCACCCTCGCTGTACACACTGACCACTGGACAATTGTGTCGCTCCCTCCTCTGGACGGAGCTCTTCCTCCTCCATTGACTCCTCCTCATCCTCCTCACAAATTGGCCCCTGCGTACCCCTTTGTGAGGAACCACGTGGCGCTGACTCTCCAGAAGCTGATGGAAAAGGTGACTCCTCATCCTCCACCTCTTCCACCACATCATCCCTTAACCCTTGCAAAGTTTGCTGAAGCAGGCAGATAAGGGGGACAGTCATGCTGACTAGTGCATCATCTGCACTTGCCATCCGCGTGGAATAATCAAAAGGACGCAAAACCTGGCAGACGTCCTTCATAGTGGCCCACTCTGTGGTTGTGAAGTCTGATCGGCGCTGACTGCGACTTCTTTGCGCCTGATGCAGCTGGTACTCCATAACTGCTTGCTGCTGCTCACACAACCGCTCCAACATATGTAACGTGGAATTCCACCGGGTAGGTAGGTCACATATGATGCGGTGTTCCGGAAGGCGGAATCGGCGCTGCAGAGCAGCAATGCGGGATCTGGCCAAGCTGGAACGCCGCAAGTGAGCACACTCTAGGCGGACCTTGTGCAGCAGGGCATCAAGATCCGGATAGTCCCTCAGAAAACTCTGCACAACCAAATTGAGCACATGTGCCAGACATGGGATGTGAGTGAGGTTGCCAAGGGCCAAAGCTGCCACCAGATTTCGGCCATTGTCACACACTACCATGCCTGGCTGGAGATTCGCTGGCAGTAACCACACATCGCTCTCCTGCTTTATGGCATTCCAGAGCTCCTGCGCTGTGTGGCTTCGATGCCCCAATGAAACTAGTTTCAAGACGGCCTGCTGACGTTTGGCCACGGCTGTGCTCATGTCGGTCATAGGTAAACGTTCACGGGTCCATGTGGGGGTGGACTGTGACGGATCCTGCAGAGAGGAATCAGAGGAACTGGTGTAAGAGGAGGAGTCGATGCGTACAGACTGGATTCCTGCAATCCTTGGAGTGGGCAGGACACGTCCTGCGCCACTCGCACGATCTGTACCTGGCTCAACAACATTAACCCAATGGGCAGTGAGGGAAACATATCGCCCCTGTCCATGCTGACTGGTCCACGCATCGGTGGTGAGGTGGACCTTGCTACTGACGGCGTTCAGTAGCGCATGTTTTATGTTTGCCTCAACATGCCTGTGCAGGGCAGGGACAGCCTGCCTGCTGAAGTAAAAGCGGCTGGGCACCTTGTACTGTGGGACTGCCAATGCCATCAAGTCACGGAAGCTGTCAGTCTCCACCAGCCTGAACGAGAGCATTTCCAGGGACAACAGTTTGGCAATGCCTGCATTCAGAGCCTGTGCTCGGGGGTGGTTGGCCGAGAATGCCCGCCTTTTCTCCCATGCCTGTACTACCGATGGCTGTAGAGTAGACTGGGAGTGTGAGGATGACTGGGAAGGTGGTGCTGTGGGTGGAATTACACAAGGTCTCTGGGAGGAAGCCAAACCAGCTGTGCGTGAGCTGGAGGAAGAGGCAACACGAGCTGAAGAGGTGGTAGCTGCCGCTGTTGGTTGGCCTACATCTTCAGTGTGTTTCTGTAACTCCACCGCGTGCCTGGTCCGCACATGTTTCCACATATTTGTGGTATTGAGGTTGCTGACATTTTTCCCTCTTTTTACTTTATGATGACACAGCTTGCATTTGACAAAACAAATGTCATCTGCAACTGTGTCAAAAAAGGACCAGGCACTGCAAGTCTTGGGAGCGCCCTTTTTGGCTTTGGAAAGAGACAGGCTCCTAACGGGTGCCAAAGTGGAGGCTACAGGCTCCGCAGTCTTCCCCCTCCCTCTCCCTCTTTGGCCCGTAAGAGGAAGCTCTTCCTCTGAGCTGCTCCCACCACCTTCCTGTTCCTCACGCCACGATGGGTCAAGGACCTCATCATCTCCACTACCCTCTGCCACCAACTGCTCCTCCTGGGTAGTCTCAGCAGCACAGTACGCACGAGAAAGCGGCACCTGAGTTTCATCATCAGATGCGTACTGCGCTGTGGTCACCGGAGGCACTGGCCCACCTGCCTCTTCAGAGTCAGAGAGAAAAAGGTGTTGGGCATCACTGCACACTGCCTCTTCTTCCATTTCTCCAATGCTGCTTGGCTGGCCCCCTGTTTCCAAGCCAAGAGATTCAGAGAACAGAAGTAGAGACGGCTCCTGTCCTGGGCTCTCTGACTGCCTGGCCAATTTGGCAGGTGGTGAAGAGACAGATGGCTGCTCTCCAGTGCTCTGTGCCTGAGAGGATGTGGCACTAACTGAAGTCGATGCCGAGGCGTTAGCTGCCATCCACCCGACAACGGCTTCAATTTGGTCTTCACGCAGCAGCGGTGCACGGCGCTCTCCGACAAAGCTGCGCATGAAGGACTGTTCCCTGCTGAAACTGAGTGACGACGAGTCACCGGCGCCCGCAGCAGGCACAGAATCACCACGTCCTCTCCCTGCTCCTCTCCCTGCTCCGCGCCCACGCCCACGTGCCTTACTCCCTGCCCTCTTCATCTTGGTTGACAGATAAAGATAAGCAGAAAAGTACTAAGGCCTTAGTGTGCTTATTCCTGTAATGCTCCTCCTAACAGGTGTAAGAAACACTAATGTTGTAAATTGTGGACTAAACTTTATTATTTTTCAAATGTGGCCTACACAAGTGTAAGTTGTGTTTGGTGAACTTAACCTTTTTTTTGGTGCAGATCGGGCTACAGAGCTAGTTTAAATCACACGGAGACCGTGCAGACAGCCGTAAACGGCGCTGCAAGGCCAAGAAACCCTCCTCTAGGTTATCCTATATAGTGTTTTTCCACTATTTAGCTGGATACAAGTGGAAAGACACTAATAGGAATTTTTTTTTTCAAATTTTAAACTGGCTGCACTATTTGAAAAAAAGGAAATTGTTTTTCAAGGTATGAGGCAGTAACGCACCCTGAGCTGAATCCAACCGGCTATGGCTGCACACAGACTACAGGGCGAGCTGGGCTCACACGGAGACCGTGCAGACAGCCGTAAACGGCGCTGCAAGGCCAAAAAACCCTCCTCTAGGTTATCCTATATAGTGTTTTTCCACTATTTAGCTGGATACGAGTGGAAAGACACTAATAGGAATTTTTTTTTTCAAATTTTAAACAGGCTGCACTATTTGAAAAAAAGGAAAATTTTTCTCAAGGTATGAGCCAGTAACGAACCCTGAGCTGAATCCAACCGGCTATGGCTGCACACAGACTACAGGGCGAGCTGGGCTCACACGGAGACCGTGCAGACAGCCGTAAACGGCGCTGCAAGGCCAAAAAACCCTCCTCTAGGTTATCCTATATAGTGTTTTTCCACTATTTAGCTGGATACGAGTGGAAAGACACTAATAGGAATTTTTTTTTTCAAATTTTAAACAGGCTGCACTATTTGAAAAAAAGGAAAATTTTTCTCAAGGTATGAGCCAGTAACGAACCCTGAGCTGAATCCAACCGGCTATGGCTGCACACAGACTACAGGGCGAGCTGGGCTCACACGGAGACCGTGCAGACAGCCGTAAACGGCGCTGCAAGGCCAAAAAACCCTCCTCTAGGTTATCCTATATAGTGTTTTTCCACTATTTAGCTGGATACGAGTGGAAAGACACTAATAGGAATTTTTTTTTTCAAATTTTAAACAGGCTGCACTATTTGAAAAAAAGGAAAATTTTTCTCAAGGTATGAGCCAGTAACGAACCCTGAGCTGAATCCAACCGGCTATGGCTGCACACAGACTACAGGGCGAGCTGGGCTCACACGGAGACCGTGCAGACAGCCGTAAACGGCGCTGCAAGGCCAAAAAACCCTCCTCTAGGTTATCCTATATAGTGTTTTTCCACTATTTAGCTGGATACGAGTGGAAAGACACTAATAGGAATTTTTTTTTTCAAATTTTAAACAGGCTGCACTATTTGAAAAAAAGGAAAATTTTTCTCAAGGTATGAGCCAGTAACGAACCCTGAGCTGAATCCAACCGGCTATGGCTGCACACAGACTACAGGGCGAGCTGGGCTCACACGGAGACCGTGCAGACAGCCGTAAACGGCGCTGCAAGGCCCAAAAACCCCCCTCTAGGTTATCCTATGTAGTGTTTTTCCACAATAGAGCTGGAGACTGGTGGAAAAACACTAATAGGAAATTTGAGAAAAAATGTGCAGCAGGCTGCACTAAGAGCAAAAAAGAACAACTGTGTGAGGCAGTGTGAACCCCCCCTGAGCTGAATACAACCGGGTATATGGCTGCACACAGACTACAGAGTGAGCTGCACACACACACACACACACAGACCTTGCAGAACGCTGTTAAAACAGCGCTGCAAGGCAAGAGCAAGGTGAACAGTGAAGAACACACAGCGTTTTGCTAAATTAGCCTTTGGAAAGGAAAATAAAGCAATTAGCTAGCTCAACTGGCCCTCAGTTAGAACACAGCGTCCTGTCCCTAACTGAAATCACAGCAGAGTGAGCGCAAAATGGCGGCAGCGCTTTTTTATAGTGCAGAGTGACATCATTTCAGCAGCCAATCCAAGCCTTGCCAGTACTTACATGCCCACCATGCTAAACAGGATGTGCCCACACTTTCATTCATTCCTCATTGGCTGCTGCGTTCAATTTGAATTCTGGGAACTTCCGATTCCGGTATCCGATACGCGGGAAGTATCGGAATTCAGTATCGGAATTCCGATACCGCAAATATCGGCCGATACCCGATACTTGCGGTATCGGAATGCTCAACACTATTTATGGCACTTTTTTTCTGTCCCTATGTGTCTGTATATACTCCCATGTGAGTGTTCTGCTTGTTTATCATTCACCGTATTCTCATTTTTGTATGTCTGTTTTACGTTCTGTTCATTAATAAAATTTGTATATTTTTTATGGTAATCTTTTGTGTTATATTTATTCATGGGGCATTTTGCTCTTTCAAGTTTGTAGGTTTATAGTATTGGGGAGTTTTTTTTCCCCGATTTTTTCCCCGGTGGTATGCGATTGGCATGCCGTATACAAGGGATTTTTTCACTTTTGGTTACGTCCGCTGTGTCGGTTTTTGTTTTCATCCCCCTGTAGGACTGTGGTTTTTCGGTAACTGCAGCTGGCTCGCGGCCTAGCTATTGTTTCTTTTCCTGTTGACCTTCTGCTGCCTATCTGAGCTCCAGCACCGTTAGCTGGTTCTTTGGGAAGACAATTTTGACTAGGTCCCCCTGGTTCCAGTACCGTCAGCTGGTTCCAGGCAGAGCCTTTGGCTTAGGTGCCTCCTTCTAGGTATCCGAGTTCCACCAACGTGAGGTGGTCCTTGGTAGTCCTTGTGGCACGGGTACCCTCCTGCTTAGTAACCGGGTTCCACTAACGTCAGCTGGTCCTCGGTAGTTCCATTGGCTCTTCTACCTTCGGGTAGCCATCCGGGTTCCAGTACCGTCAGCTGATTCTCGGCAGTGTCTTTTGCTCTTCTACCTTCTGCTCCCCATCCTGGTTCCAGCACCGGCAGCTGGTTCCGGGCAGAGCCTTTGGCTTAGGTGCCTCCTTCTGGGTATCCGAGTTCCACCAACATCAGGTGGTCCTTGGTAGTGCTTTCAGGCACAAGTACCTCCTGCTTAGTAACCGGGTTCCAGTACCGTCAGCTGGTCCTCGGTCGTTCCATTGGCTCTTGCACCTTGGGCAATGCATCCGGGTTCCAGTACCGTCAGCTGGTTCTCGGCTGTGTCTTTGGCACGGGTACTCCCTCTTGCCTAGCCTGGTTCCAGCACGCCTCCTGTTTCCGGGTAGTGTCAAGGTCACTTAGACTCCGAAACGTTGTCCTGTCGTGTTGCAGTCAGGTTAGCCAACTCCATGGTGCCGGCAGTTTAGGTGCTTCCTATGTGGGCTGCGGGAAGTGGCAATCAAGGCTGGTTCTGTAGTGCCAATAGGACAAGCTCCTCCTGTAGGACTGTGGTTTTTCGGTAACTGCGGCTGGCTTGCGGCCTAGCTATTGTTTCTTTTCCTGTGGACCTTCTGCTGCCTATCTGAGTTCCAGCACCATTAGCTGGTTCTTGGGAAGACAATCTTGACTAGGTCCCCCTGGTTCCAGTAACGTCAGCTGGTTCAAGGCAGAGCCTTTGGCTTAGGTGCCTCCTTCTGGGTATCCGAGTTCCACCAACATCAGGTGGTCTTTGTTAGTGCTTTGTGGCACGGGTACCTCCTGCTTAGTAACCGGGTTCCAGTAACATCAGCTGGTCCTCGGTAGTTCCATTGGTAGCCATCCGGGTTCCAGTACCGTCAGCTGGTTCTCGGCAGGGTCTTTTGCTCTTCTACCTTCTGCTCCCCAGCCTGGTTCCAGCACTGTCAGCTGGTTCCGGGCAGAGCTTTTTGCTTACGTGCCTCCTTCTGGGTATCAGAGTTCCACCAACGACAGGTGGTCCTTGGTAGTGCTTTCTGGCACGAGTACCTCCTGCTTAGTAACCGGGTTCCAGTACCGTCAGCTGGTCCTCGGTCGTGCCATTGGCTCTTCTACCTTCGGCTAGCCATCCGGGTTCCAGTACCGTCAGCTGGTTCTCGGCAGGTTCTTTTGCTGTTGTAACTTCTGCTACATTTCCAAGTTCAAGACCCTAAAGATGACGACCCTGAAGACCGAGAAACAGAAGAACAAAAAGCTGCAGAACAAAAAGCAGAAGAACATTAAGCATAAGACTAAAAATCAGAGCAAAAGATATTATCTATTTTATTAGCAGAAGAAGACTAAGCAGTGTATGGGGGTGAGTCCGTTCCTCCTCGTTGTGCCCCTGGAAAATACCTGCTGCTGCAGGCAAAACTGAACGTGAACAAATACTGTAGTAAATCTTTTTTGACAGGCAGAACGGAAGGTGTAACAACTACAGGAATCCCTGTCACAAATAAGAATATTATGAAGAAGAACAATATGAAGAAGATGAAGAAGTAGAACATGAAGAAGAATAAGAGTTACTGTAAATAGGAAGAATATGGAGAATTTTTACAAAAAGAATAATAGGAAGAAGGTGAAAAAAAAGAAGATGAATAAGGTGAAGAAGATGTTGATGAAAAAGATGCTGCTGCTGAGGATGATGAAGAGGAAAGTGTGGGTGAAGTAAACAAAACGGTGCAGAGCATGGAAGAAGTGAAACATAAATATGTGACAAAATATTAAAAATCTAAACATAGTCAATATCTTTGTAACTCCGAATGTCTTAAAAAAAAATTAATTCATGATCTTCCATTTGATTTGGGCTAAACCTCTATGCCTTTAATGTCTCCTCCACCTCCCCCGATACATTCTATGTTATTCTTTGTTGTTTTCCTTCATGTGGAATTAACCACAAGGAAAGAAAGGGTTTATTTTAATTCCGATATTTTTGTCCCATTGACTTGTATTGGTATCGGGTTCGGCGATATCCTATATCTTGTCAATATCGGCCGATCCAATCCGATACCGATATTTCCGAATATCGGAAGGTATCGCTCAACACTAATGATATAACATCCATTCTCCTGATATTTTGTTTTTGCAAAGGTGAGATTTAAATCTCAAATAAATATATATTTACTTTTTTAACCTTTTTTTGAGGTTTATGCGTATACTTAAAATGGATAATCATAAGAATGTTTCCTCCACATGCCAATAATTACATATTAAAGATTTACCTTCTGAAGATCCTCATAGGTGTGAAACATAAAGTTATCTTTTCCCAGCAATCCCATCCATCCCTTGACGTGATTAAACCAAGATCCATATGCAACTGCAATTGATAAAATATGAGAGCAGAGAATATGCTTATAACTGACAATTTTGTAAGCTTATATTAATCATAATTACTTACTGTTTTCAGTTAAGAATCCTTTTAGAAAATGATCCATATTTTCTGGATCTTCGAAGTAATTGCTCATTATTGAAAAATAATATAGAGACACTGCGGCATCTTTAGGATTTCTGATTGTATATATGATCTAAAACAACATTTCAAAAACAAGAAATGAAAAATGTATATTGTTATATGATTGTTTATACAATATTATGTTTGACTATTTACTTTTAAGATGTACTTCCTCTATACAGTGGAGAAAAAAGTATTTAGTCAGCCACCAAATTGTGCAAGTTCTCCCACTTAAAAAGATTAGAGAGGCCTGTAATTGACATCATATGTAGACCACAACTATGAAAGTCATAATTGAGAAAACAAATCCAGAAAATTACCTTGCCTGATTTGGCAAGGATTATTTTTCAAATTATAGTGGAAAATAAGTATTTGGTCATTAATAGTGTTGAGCGATACCGTCCGATACTTGAAAGGATAGTATCGGCCGATACCCGAAAAATATCGGATATCGCCGATACCGATATCCGATACCAATACAAGTCAATGGGACATCAAGTATCGGAAGGTATTCTCATGGTTCCCAGGGTCTGAAGGAGAGGAAACTCTCCTTCAGGCCCTGGGATCCATAGGGATGTGTAAAATAAAGAATTAAAATAAAAAATATTGATATGTTCACCTCTCCGGCGGCCCCTGGACATCACGCTGGTAACCGGCCGGCTTCTTTGTTTAAAATGAGCGCCTTCAGGACCTGCGAATGACGTCGCGGCTTCTGATTGGCCGCGTGCCGGTCACATGGGCGGCACGCGACCAATCAGAAGCCGCGACGTCATTCGCAGGTCCTTAATTCCGAGAATTAGGAGTTTTGTGAATGAGAATGACGTCGCGGCTTCTGATTGGTCGCGTGCCGGTCAAATGGGCGGCACGCGACCAATCAGAACCCGCGACGTCATTCGCAGGTAATGAAGGCACTCATTTTGATCCGATACCGATACCCGATACCACAAAAGTATCGGATCTCGGTATCGGAATTCCGATACCGCAAGTATCGGCCGATACCCGATACTTGCGGTATCGGAATGCTCAACACTAGTCATTAACAAAAGTTCAACTCAATATGTTATTATACAGTATATCCTTTGTTGGCAATGACAGAGGTCAAACGTTGAGAAGGGTCTGTTTTTTTCTCCGGCTGCAAGCTTCGATGCATTTTCAGCAGTTAAGGACTTGCATCTGTTTGCTCGCTCTTTGATTTGTAAAAAACATTTTTTTGATGGTAACCTCTCCCAACTTTTTCCTACAGAAGAGCAAGTAGCTCTACGTATCTTGGACTAATTAGCTGTCGAGCACAACACTCCAGAGGGAGGTAAAGTACCAACTTCAATACGTCCTAAATCTAAGAAGTTTCCCCCCTTGTCATCATGTCTGAATATAGATTTATTTGTGCAAATTGTCTCCAAAGAATTTATGGAGATCCCACGTTATATATGCAAGGACAATCTCACAAGGGAAGAGAGGGGGCGTCTGTGTGTCCTGCAGAATTTGACAGATGTGGTATACAAACCAGCAGATAAGGGGGGCAATGTGGTTATCTGGCCAAAGACACTCTATGAAAAAGAGGCCTTTCGCCAATTAAATAATAACATCTGTTATAAAAAACGTATGTTTAACCCATTGCCCTCCTTTACCACACAATTGCATCTGATCATTAATCAGGCGAAAGAGTCGGGTACTATAACTAAAGAACTGGCAACGGCTCTGATTGTATCCGAGCCTACCATCCCAACCTTCTACCTATTACCAAAAATTCATAAGGATGCGCAGACTCCCCCTGGACGCCCAATTATCTCATGAAGGGGTAACTATCTTGAACATGTAAATCAGTGGATAGATTCGAAGCTACAACCTATAGTGGAGTGGTTGCCATCTTTTTTGCAAGATACTGGTGAACTATTGAGGAGGGTGGATGGTTTGCAATTGGAGGATGATATGATCCTGGTGATGGGGGACGTAGAGTCCTTATACACCAGCATCAGGTATGAAGATGGGATCCATGCTACAGAAGTATTTTTGAGTATGTCCAATCTACCTGTGGATATCAGAAAACTATTCATTGAACTCCTTAGGGTCATGTTAACGGGGGCTTCCTTTGCCCCATCATATGCCAACCTGTTCTTGGGGCTGTGGGAGAGAGACCTCTCCCTGCCGGATGAGTTGCCGCCAATGTGCCGCGTCCTTTCGTGGATGCGGTACATCGACAACATATTACTGATCTGGAAGACACAAAAATGCACAGAGAGGTCAAAAATACTCTGTTGTAAAAAAGTCACAGTAAATAAGCAAGTGCTAGTCAAAAAATGAAAAAAATACAGGGTATTTAGTTAATACGTTTTTTTGCAAAAAATGTATGTTAAGCTGCTCCACAAATCGCCAAGGTATACCCATAATAGAGCAGTCCTATCTAATGTATAAGCAGGGTTCAGAGAGAAAAATAGCAGCACTCCCCAGTCTTGTAGAAACAAGAGAACAATTATAGAACCAAAAACACATGGGCTACTTGCATAGTGAACCTGCTTATACAGGTACTATACAGATGATCAGGTTTTTAAATACATCAGATAGGGATTATATACATTAGATAGGACTGCTCTATTATGGGTATACCTTGGCGATTGGTGGAACAGCTTAACATACATTTTTTTTGCAAAAAACGTATTAACTAAATGCCCTGTATTTTTTTCATTTTTTGACTAGCACTTGCTTATTTACTGTGACTTTTTTACAACAGAGTATTTTTGACCTCTCTGTGCGTTTTTGTGTCTTCAAGTTCTTTGGTGGTGTGAACAGGTTTCTACAGACTTGTTCACTATGCAAGTAGCCCATGTGTTTTTGGTTCTATAATTGTTCTCTTGTTTCTACAAGACTGGGGAGTCCACCTCTCCTCTGTGGGTCATTTGCATTATAGCTGTTCCATCCTGCATGTCCACATGTATATTTTTTCTCTCTGAACCCTGCTTATACAGGTACTATACAGATGATCAGGTTTTTAAATACATCAGATAGGGATTATATACATTAGATAGGACTGCTCTATTATGGGTATACCTTGGCGATTGGTGGAGCAGCTTAACATACATTTTTTTGCAAAAAAACCTATTAACTAAATACCCTGTATTTTTTTCATTTTTTGACTAGCACTTGCTTATTTACTGACTTTTTTACAACAGAGTATTTTTGACATCTCTGTGCGTTTTTGTGTCTTCAAGTTCTTTGGTGGTGTGAACAGGTTTCTACAGACTTGTTCTCTATGCAAGTAGCCCATGTGTTTTTGGTTCTATAATTGTTCTCTTGTTTCTACAAGACTGGGGAGTCCACCACTCCTCTGTGGGTCATTTGCATTGTAGCTGTTCCATCCTGGATGTCCACATGTATATTTTTTCTCTCTGACCCTGCTTATACAGGTACTATACAGATGATCAGGTTTTTAAATACATCAGATAGGGATTATATACATTAGATAGGACTGCTCTATTATGGGTATACCTTGGCGATTGGTGGAGCAGCTTAACATACATTTTTTTGCAAAAAAACGTATCAACTAAATACCCTGTATTTTTTTTCATTTTTTGACTAGCACTTGCTTATTTACTGTGACTTTTTTACAACAGAGTATTTTTGACCTCTCTGTGCGTTTTTGTGTCTTCAAGTTCTTTGGTGGTGTGAACAGGTTTCTACAGACTTGTTCACTATGCAAGTAGCCCATGTGTTTTTGGTTCTATAATTGTTCTCTTGTTTCTACAAGACTGGGGAGTCCACCACTCCTCTGTGGGTCATTTGCATTGTAGCTGTTCCATCCTGCATGTCCACATGTATATTTTTTCTCTCTGAACCCTGCTTATACAGGTACTATACAGATGATCAGGTTTTTAAATACATCAGATAGGGATTATATACATTAGATAGGACTGCTCTATTATGGGTATACCTTGGCGATTGGTGGAGCAGCTTAACATACATTTTTTTGCAAAAAAACCTATTAACTAAATACCCTGTATTTTTTTCATTTTTTGACTAGCACTTGCTTATTTACTGACTTTTTTACAACAGAGTATTTTTGACATCTCTGTGCGTTTTTGTGTCTTCAAGTTCTTTGGTGGTGTGAACAGGTTTCTACAGACTTGTTCTCTATGCAAGTAGCCCATGTGTTTTTGGTTCTATAATTGTTCTCTTGTTTCTACAAGACTGGGGAGTCCACCACTCCTCTGTGGGTCATTTGCATTGTAGCTGTTCCATCCTGGATGTCCACATGTATATTTTTTCTCTCTGACCCTGCTTATACAGGTACTATACAGATGATCAGGTTTTTAAATACATCAGATAGGGATTATATACATTAGATAGGACTGCTCTATTATGGGTATACCTTGGCGATTGGTGGAGCAGCTTAACATACATTTTTTTGCAAAAAAACGTATCAACTAAATACCCTGTATTTTTTTTCATTTTTTGACTAGCACTTGCTTATTTACTGTGACTTTTTTACAACAGAGTATTTTTGACCTCTCTGTGCGTTTTTGTGTCTTCAAGTTCTTTGGTGGTGTGAACAGGTTTCTACAGACTTGTTCACTATGCAAGTAGCCCATGTGTTTTTGGTTCTATAATTGTTCTCTTGTTTCTACAAGACTGGGGAGTCCACCACTCCTCTGTGGGTCATTTGCATTGTAGCTGTTCCATCCTGCATGTCCACATGTATATTTTTTCTCTCTGAACCCTGCTTATACAGGTACTATACAGATGATCAGGTTTTTAAATACATCAGATAGGGATTATATACATTAGATAGGACTGCTCTATTATGGGTATACCTTGGCGATTGGTGGAGCTGCTTAACATACATTTGTTTGCAAAAAAAACGTATTAACTAAATACCCTGTATTTTTTTCATTTTTTGACTAGCACTTGCTTATTTACTGTGACTTTTTTACAACAGAGTATTTTTGACCTTTCTGTGCGTTTTTGTGTCTTCAAGTTCTTTGGTGGTGTGAACAGGTTTCTACAGACTTGTTCACTATGCAAGTAGCCCATGTGTTTTTGGTTCTATATTACTGATCTGGCAGGGGTCACAGGAGGACCTTGAGACATTCATGGCTTCCCTGAATGACAACCAGTTGAATATATACATTACTTATAAACATGATCCAAAAACTATTGAGTTTTTGGATTTATTACTTCAAAAACATGAGAAGGGGGAGGTACAAACTAACATCTTTCACAAACCAACCTCGACGAACATGCTGTTGCACGCGACCTCATCCCATCCGGGTTACATGATTCAATCAGTCCCCACCGGACAATTTCTACGATTGCGGAGATTATGCTCAACAGATGATGAGTTCTTTGAACAGGCCGATGATCTCAAACAGAGACTTAAAGAACACGGATTTAGTAACCGCATGATCAAGAAGGCCTTTAACAGGGCTAGGTATGCATCTAGGAACACCTTACTCTATGGCCCAAAGGAGTCAAAAAATGGTCAAAGTTTGTTAAGATTTGTGACGGGTTATCACTCACAGTTTGCCCGCATGAGAGGCATATTGGACAAATCTTGGCATATTTTGAGGGCCGACCCAGTGATCTTCAGAATTTTGCCCGAAAAAGCTGCAATTGCAGCTAGAAGATCCAGAAATCTGCGGGATCATTTGGTCCGTAGCCATTACACCGGAGAATCCAGAAATACTTTTCTGGATCAGGTGATGGTACGAAATGGATGTTTTTCATGTGGCCGTTGCGTTGCCTGCAACAACATTGACCGTATAGATAATTTTGAGAGTCAGGATAGATCACATGTGTTTAAGATCAAAAAACAGATCACATGTACTAGTAGACATATGATCTATTACGTGGTATGTCCGTGTCATAAAATTTATATCGATATGACCACTAGGCCATTAAAAATACAAGTTAGGAAACATGTGTTAGTATGATGGCAGCAGCAACAGCGGAGGATGTAACATCATTGAAAACTATTCCTCGTTACTTTAGAAAGTATCACAACTGCAATGGGGATCTCCTTAGATTTTGCGGTATTGATATGCTCGATATGGGCATCCGTGGGGGAGATGTGACCAGGAAATTGGCCCAGTTAGAGTCCAGGTGGATATGGACCCTTGGCACAGTCCATCCATCTGGACTCAATGAAAATATTAGTTATGTCACATTTTTATAGTTTTGTCCTATATTTTGCTTGTTGTTGTTCATGACCCACTCTACACTGTCCCAATGTTTTTAATTTTAACATTGTTTTATGTTTTTTAGTATTCAAACTATTCTTTGTGCACATATCGCTATCCTTAGGAGGTGTGGGAAGTGGCAGGATATGGTCCCATATTTTCTGGAAGAGCTACAGTATGAAGTGCATTAGTATGGATAACATCGTTTAATTATAAAGACTTTATGTTTAATTACTGTTATCATTTTGTTATAATATATGTGCTATTCCACTCTCCAGTGACCTAAGATATTGTATTGTATTGTGATTTATATGATATGGACATATGGGTATCAATATTAGGTGATATGTAGTGAATGGGTGAATTGCCACTGACTGTTGTATGCCGGTTTTATTTGTATGGGTTGTTTGTGATGGAGTTAATGTGCACTGATGGTCTCCGCATTTCCTCCCCCTGACACGCACTGGGCCCATTCACTGCTGCGTCTGCCCGCTTTCGGCTTCTTGTAACGTGGTAGGGGCCCGCTCCGGCTCTGCCCACGTTGTGACGCCGACGCGTGCCGGCGTTGCCGTTGACTGGGCAATGGTGTGCGACACAACTCATGGAGGGAATGTCACTTCCGGCTGCGTGGCATATCACGCTGCAGCTGGGAGATATAAATAGTGGAGACAGTGGATGAATGGGAGGTCCCTTGGCAAAGGAGTCCGAAACGTGCATCGGGGCGGACGCGCTGCTACGGGTGTTAGTGGCATTATCTACCACGGTCATCTTAAGGTAATTGTACTGGATTATTTTCATCTGAGCATGGTATCATAGAAGGGTATATTACCCATTGTGGTAGGATATAGCCAGGGGTGGATGGAGTAATACAGGAGTGAACAACATGTTAGGACTTGGATTTTCTGCACACTATGAGATGTAATTACATAGAGCAATTGTTTCTCGGATTCTTTGTTCCTCCTGGGTACTATTTATTCATCTATTATTTATTTATTACTAGCCACTAGGGTTGAGCGAAACGGGTCAGCCAGATTCAGAAGTCGCCGACTTTTGGCAAAGTCGGGTTTCATGAAACCCGACTCGACCCCTGTGTGGGGTCGGCCATGAGGTCGGCGATCTTCTGATCTGGAATCGGAATTCCGATACCGAGTTCCGATATGTTTAAGATATCGGGAATCAGTATCGGAATTCATATTTAAGTGTAAAATAAAGAATAAAAATAAAAAAATATTGATATACTCACCCTCGGACGTGCCCTGGTTCTCACCGGCAGCCTTCCTTCCTAAGAATGAGCGCCTGAAGGGCCTTCGATGACGTCGCGGCTTGTGATTGGTTGCGTGAGCGGTCACATGGGCGGTCACGCGACCAATCACAAGCTGCGACGTCATCTAAGGTCCTTCAGGCGCTAATTCTTAGGAAGGAAGCGTCCGAGGGCGCGTCCGAGGGTGAGTATATTCCTAATAGGTATATACTCACCCTCGGACGCGCCCTGGTTCTAACCCGCAGCCTTCCTTCCTAAGAATCAGCGCTTGAAGGACCTTAGATGACGTCGTGGCTTGTGATTGGTCGTGTGACGCCCATGTGACCGCTCACGCGACCAATCACAAGCCGCGATGTCATCGAAAGTCCTTTAGGCGCTCATTCTTAGGAAGGAAGGCTGCCGGTGAGAACCAGGGCGCGTCCGAGGGTAAGTATATCAATATTTTGTATTTTGATTCTTTATTTTACACTTAAATATGGATCCCAGGGCCTGAAGGAGAGTTCCCTCTCCTTCAGACCCTGGGAACCATTCGAAACCCAATGCACTGCATTGGGTTTCGTGTTTCGGCCGACCCCGACTTTTCTATAGGATCGGCCGATTTCACTCGACCCGACTTTTGAAAAAGTCGGGTTTCGTGAAACCCGACCCGATCCTATAAAAAGAAAAGTCGCTCAACCCTACTAGCCACCTGTCTCGATAGATTTGTGTATGCCAGCTTTGTGTCACCTACAGCGGCACGTTGATTATGGGTGACTGTGATGAGTGGGAGTTTTGTCTCTTTGTTTCACCTGGTTAGTATGGTTTTAAAATTATGTTTTTCAATAAATATTTAACGTGTTATTACCCAATAGTGACCTTGTGATCATCAATTTTGTTCTGATCTATGTTGTAATTGATGATAGGAAGCATAAGTCCTTTTGATTTGATGGTGTAAAAAAAATATATAAATGGTGTTATGCAATTGTTTTTAAAAAATCTACCATGTTTGTTTGTCATATTTATCTATATATAACTTTTTCAATAGTAAGGTTTAATTCCTCAGGGGTCAATGTACCAAGCTTGAATATCCAAAAGCTTTCTCTGTTGATTAAACTGTTATATCAATCAGGAACAGTATCTGGTATAAAGTCAATAATTGTCAGTCTTAGTGAATTCAAATTTTTATGATGCATGGTCAGAAAATGTTTAGACAAAGTATGAAGTAAAAAAACCTTTCCGAATGTTCTGACAGTGCTTACTTAACCTTGCATGCATAGTTTGTATAGTGTGACCTACATATTGAAGTCCGCATCCACATTCTATTAGATAAATTACATAAGTGAACTGACAGTTAATATGATGATTAATTTTATTATTAACACCCGTAGTATTAGATTTAAACTCATTAACCAATACACATGTGTCCTGTAGTTCCTAGCACTCCTCTGACCACTATTTTACCCCACTACTACTTGCTGTTAAACTGGCCTTTGAGGAATAGAGGCATTTTTTGGAATGGGCAGTTCATAAAATTACTGTAGTCATATGTCACAAAAATCTAGCTTACATTGAGTCAGCTAAATGATTAACACCCAGACAGGCCAATTGGTACATCTTTTTCTCAAGTAACATAGTAACATAGTTAGTAAGGCCGAAAAAAGACATTTGTCCATCCAGTTCAGCCTATATTCCATCATAATAAATCCCCAGATCTACGTCCTTCTACAGAACCTAATTGTATGATACAATATTGTTCTGCTCCAGGAAGACATCCAGGCCTCTCTTGAACCCCTCGACTGAGTTCTCCATCACCACCTCTAGGTTTAATTTTTCTCTCAAATTAAGGCCGGTGTTCTGTCTCCAACATCTAATTTGTTACCTCTGATTATCTGTTTGCATAATTTTGCAGTTAATCATTAGTGTGAGTATATTCATAATCTTTATTTGTCTGTAGGGTTTTGACGCCCTCTAGCGGTCAGAGTCATGTTCATGGTCCTGTTGTCTGTTTTTTTCTATTTTCTATGTCTGATTCTCCTCCCCTCTTTTTGCAATGCATTATGGTAGCTCAGCCTCATTCTTTCTAACGTGTAAAGTGTATTTCTGCTGTATCATGCACTGATTGTATGTATTCTGATTGTTCCCAGTTTCACCGCGCCATACACTATTGCGCTCAATAAAAGCACAGACAACCACATTCTCCTTACTGGACTCTGGTATTGCAGTTTAGCCGCCTGTAGAGCTACATGAGCCTGCCTCATTTAGTGAGGACAGAACAGTGAAACGGCAGCCATCCAGCTAGTGGGATTCAAGTCATTGGCTACACAGAGACTTAATACAGCTACAGCAATCTCTGCTCAGCCATGCACTGCCGAAGACTCCATGTCCCATAAATCACACAAGACAAGATCTGTTGCACCTGTCTCCTCAAAAACATCATCTATCAGCAGCGCGATCGCCATTGCTGAAGATGCCAAAATATGAGCGAGCTTTGCTGACCAAGAGATGCAACTTAAATTAGAGAAAGCATGCTTAGGTGACCAAGAGAGAAGGTCGCAGTTAGAAAATGCATGTGTGGATGCCGCCTTAGAAAGCCTAGCAGCAAAAAGGGAAGCTTCCGCAGCCCTCACCAAAGCAGAATCGCTAGAAGCAGCGCAAAACCCTGAGCTTTATAGGCAAAGTAGGACGCCTAGTCTGGAGTTTCCACTGCAAGGTTCATCAAAATGCACATCTCAATACATTAAGGAACTTCCTGATCCTAACTATGACCCCAAGCCGGTATCAAAACAAGAACACAACATCTCTAGCAAAGCGAACAAGAGTCATCATGAGGCTCATCTCCAAGACAGATACAAAAATGAGCAAAACAACTCTGCTAATGATTACCTTGCCCTTCACCAGATAACCAACTTAAATCACCTTGCTCACACATCGTACGTCAGACCGAAGCAATATGACACCTGCTGGCGTCACCCAGAGGATACTAACTCCATGGCTCAGCACCACCCTACATCTCCTCTCTGGTCTCAGTCTACCACCCTACCCGTGCCCTCCGCTCCGCTGATGACCTCAGGTTAGCATCCTCAATAATCAGAACCTCCCACTCCCGTCTCCAAGACTTTACACGTGCTGCGCCGATTCTTTGGAATGCACTACCTAGGATAATACGATTAATCCCCAATCCCCACAGTTTTAAGCGTGCCCTAAAAACTCATTTGTTCAGACTGGCCTACCGCCTCAATGCATTAACCTAACGATCCCTGTGTGGCCTATATTAAAAAAAAAAAAAAAAAAAAATTAACTGGTTCATGCAGCTTTACATGAACACCCAAGCCTTACACTATGGCTGGTCCGAATAACTATAGCAATTGTTACCATCCACCTCTCGTGTCTCCCCTTTTCCTCATAGTTTGTAAGCTTACGAGCAGGGCCCTCACTCCTCTTGGTATCTGTTTTGAACTGTATTTCTGTTATGCTGTAATGTCTATTGTATGTACAAGTCCCCTCTATAATTTGTAAAGCGCTGCGGAATATGTTGGCGCTATATAAATAAAAATTATTATTATTATTATTATTATTACTAACAGGTACGAACGCACCTTACATCACTATCAGGGTGACCCATCACTAGTATACTCTGCTGACAACCAGTTCACAACAGAATTTGCTAAGTTCGTTACAAGACGTGAACTGGTTGCCAAGGGACTCATGAAATTCATTGACCAAGCTGAAGGTTACAGAGCGTGGAAAACTTTCTTCCAAAATGTCACTAAAGACTTAGGTCTACAACACAGGGAAGAGATAGACCTCTTAGTCAAATACTTGGGAGAAGAGTCAGTCAAACTTGCAGCGGGGATCTAAGACATTAATATAGTCCACCCTGAGACTGGCCTCAAAGAGATCTGGAAGAGGCTGGATGAGTGTTACGGCTCAGCAGAGGTAATTGAAAGAGCCTTTTTCAAAAGAATCAATGACTTTCCTAAAATATCTAACAAAGGTCTCCAGAAACTTAGAAAACTAAGCGACTTTCTAATGGAAGTCAAAGTTGCAAAATATGAAGATGACCTACAGGGACATGCATTCCTCGACACAGCCAGAGGTGTAAACTCTATAGTCCAAAAATTGCCTTACAATCTACAGGAGAGGTGGCTCACACGTGGTTCCACGTTTAAATACAAGAACAGTGTTCCATTCCCTCCCTTCTCTGTTTTTTGTAGACTTTATATATCAACAGGCAAGAATTAGAAACAATCCCAGCTTTGACTTTGCAATGTCATATGCCACACCGTCACCAGCCGCAAATCTAAGCAAAACATCTGTGGCAGTGCACAAAACTTATGTTTCTTCTCCAGGTTCTGATTACAGGTCTTAGTGGTTTGCAATGTTGAGTCATTAGATACATCAATATGTTACGACCATGGAATCACGGCATCTAGGTTATTTTTACAAATGACAGATCAGGATGACGATCTAGTGCATTTTATTATTGATCTCTTGCAGTTTACTTTGACTCATAATTTTTTTTTTTACCTTTAAGGATAGAATTTTCTGGCAGATACATATTTATAAAGGGGAAGTTGGCACACAAACTAGTCATGATAGGGAACATCTATGCACCTAACACAAAACAGAAAAGCAGAATTTTCGCGCATGGAAACAAAATGTCAAAGTTTATGGTCTCCCTGATTAAAAAAAGGAAAGCTAAGTCTCTTATATACTCATTAAAAAGCTCAACTGGTACTACAGGTACCGTCACACTCAGCGACGCTGCAGCGATATAGACAATGAGCCGATCGCTGCAGTGTCGCTGTTTAGGTCGCTGTAGAGACGTCAAACACAGCAGCTCCAGAACGATGCAGGAGCGATCCAGTGACGTAACGGCGACTCACTTATCGTTTTCGCTGGTTGTTAGCTCCATGTAAAACATTGCAGGCATCGTTGCTTTTGATGTCAAACACGACGATACACGCCGACCTGACGACGAAATAAAGTTCTGGATTTCTAGCTCCGACCAGCGATGGCACAGCGGGATCCAGATCGCTGCTGCGTGTGAAACACAACGAGATCGCTATCCAGGACGCTGCAATGTCGCGGATCGTTGTCGTTCTCGTTGCAAAGTTGCTGAGTGTGACGGTACCTTTAGATCATAAACCCAGAAGAAATAGCTTCTGCTTTCAGAGAATATTATGTCTCCCTCTACAACATACACCCCAATGAAACTGAGGATCAATTAGAAAAGAGAAGAGTCGATATAAGGAAATTTTTAAAATCTATCAAACTCCCAACTCTCACTGAAATACAACAAAACAAACTGATTTCCCCCTTTACAGTAAGCGAACTCCGGTCTACTCTGTCGAACATCCCAATAAGCAAAAACCCAGGACCAGACGGTCTCCCTACCTCCTATTGCAAGACCTTCCAAGAAATTCTGTCCCCTTATCTTCCAAGACTTTGCCATGAAACCTTAATGGGAGCTCCTTTCTAGAAACAGACGCTGGATGCGCATATGGTTATTTTGTACAGCACATGCGCAGAATGTGTTGCCAGCAAACTTTATTGCTATTGAGCTCATTGAATGCTGACAAATATGGCTGGCACCATGTTGAATGGACGCGCTGCTTCTCTCGGCCAATAATTACCAGTTTTGAATAGTTAATAATCTTCTATTGACAACGTATAAATATTTGTTACATGCAACTTGAAGCAGACATTTTCCCTGAAGAAGCCACGCATGATGGTGGTGATACACATAGGGTCAGCTCTTCCCTAAGTTTCTCCTTGGCAAATATGGTTCCAGAAAGTCATCTTACATTTTCACTCCTGTAGGTTTGAACCCGGATTGTTCCCTATACATGTCATCTATTTTATAAGCAAGGGTTCCTTCCATACGACATTTCTCATTTTTTCTACAATTTTCTCATCTTGGGGATAACATTTATTTGGGTAAATATATAGATATTTTTGGGGCTATCTTTCCTAGAGCCTATAGCCAGTTGATTTCTAACATGGTGCTGTGATCAGGGGCATTTAACCTAGGCCATTTTATGCTGGGTATTTTTGCAGCTTTGTACATTTATGGGTTTATTGGTTTCACCATATAACAGAATTGTATAAAATTGTTTTGTTTCCTATAAAATTTAGATTTTTTCTTTTGGTTCCATATATTGAAATATTGCTAATCAATCTTAGTGGAGGTTGGCTACTAAAATATCATAGGCGTTACCAGTCACTTAACCATTCTTTGTTTTTTTCAATTGCTTTTATTAGTCTGTTTTGTTGCATGTGATGTGTGTTGTTTAGATTAATAAAAATCATTTTTTATTTATTTATTTATTTATTGGTTTTGCCTACTTCTAGCATGCATCTTTCTCCCTTCTGTTTAATCAATTGCTATACAGCATACTACAGGCGAACCCATTTTGTTGGATTATTGAGCAGTGGAGCCCTCAGTTTTCTTTCGGAATACACATGTAAATAAATTCCCATTTAAAAAATTGGGTCAGTAGAAGGAGGGACTCTGCTCTTCTAGCAATTAGCTCTGCATATGTCAAACTATTATAGGAAAATCTGTTCTTCAGGGGCAAATAGCTGTCCGCCCCTCCTGAGTGTCTCCGTATGGTTAAGCATAACTGTACAGCTGCATATGGGGTATTGCCACGTTCTGTAGAAATTGTGGGACAAATTATTGTGCCTTCACTGCCCAATGGTATAAAATTTTGTGACACACCCATGGTGTCAATATGATCACTGCACCCCTATATGAATTTGTTGAGAGCTGCAGTTTGCAAAACGGGGTCACTTACGGGGGTTTCTGCTGTTCTGACAACTCAGGGGCTCTCCTAGTGGGTCAAAGCACCCACAATCCATAACAGTAAAATCTGCACTATAGTATGGCGCTCCTTCACTTCTGAGCTTTGCGATTTGCCTGAAAAATATTTCCCAATTACATATAGGGTATTGGCACACTAAGGAAAAAGGACCTCAGTTTCTTGTAAAAAAGAATTCCTATTAGCCCTTAAAAAATTATAAACTTGGGGCTAAAACAACATTTTAGAGGTAAAAATGTAATTTATTCTTTCTTCACCACTCAATGGTATAAAATTCTGTGAGGCACATGTGGTGTCAGTATGATCACTACACCCCTGTTGTGAATTCTGTTGTCAAGCTCCCTCCTGTGGTCATGAATGGTACTTCGGCTGGTTCTGTCCATGGGCTTCCTCTGGTGGTTGTGAGTGGGGCTGCGGCTTCTGAGGTTCCTTCCACAGGTGACGAGGTTAATTCGTTAGCTGGCTGCTCTATTGAACTCCACCTAGATCATTGCTCCATGCCACCTGTCAATGTTCCAGTATTGGTCCTGTTCACTCCTGGATCATTCTTGTGACCTGTCTTCCCAGCAGAAGCTAAGTTCCTGCTTGTTTTTCTTTAGTTTGCTATTTTTCTGTCCAGCTTGCTATTTTGATTGTTGTCTTGCTTGCTGGAAGCTCTGGGACGCAGAGGGAGCGCCTCCGCACCGTGAGTCGGTGCGGAGGGTCTTTTTGCGCCCTCTGCGTGGTCTTTTTGTAGTTTTTTGTGCTGACCGCAAAGCTACCTTTCCTATACTCTGTCTGTTCAGTAAGTCGGGCCTCATTTTGCTAAATCTATTTCATCTCTGTGTTTGTAATTTTCATCTTTACTCACAGTCATTATATGTGGGGGGCTGCTTTTTCCTTTGGGGAATTTCTCTGAGGCAAGGTAGGATTTATTTTTCTATCTTTAGGGCTAGCTAGTTCCTTAGGCTGTGTCGAGTTGCATAGGGAGCGTTAGGAGCAATCCACGGCTATTTCTAGTGTGTGTGATAGGATTAGGGATTGCGGTCAGCAGAGTTCCCACGTCTCAGAGCTCGTCCTATATTATCAGTAACTATCAGGTCATTCCGTGTGCTCTTAACCACCAGGTCCATTATTGTCCTGACCACCAGGTCATAACACACCCCTATATGAATTCAATGGGGAGTGTGGTTTGTAAAATGATTTCAAATATGGGGGATTTCTGCTGTTCTGGTACCTCAGGGGCACTGCCAATGAGAAGTGGCACCCTGAAACCATTGCAGCAAAATCTGAACTTCAATATGGCACATCTTCCCTTCTGAGCTTTGCACTGTGCCTGAAAAGTAGTATTCCCCCACATATGGGGTATCGGCGTACTCAGGAGAAATCGCACAACAAATTGTATGTGCAATTTCTCCTGTTACCCTTGTGAAAATAAAAAAAATGGGGCTAACGTGATATTTTTGTGAGGAAAATGTGATTTTTTTATTTTTACAGCTCAACGTTATAAACCTCTGTGAAGCACCTTGGAGTTCAATGTGCTAACCATATATCTAAATATATTCCTTGAGGGGTTTAGTTTTTAAAATGGTGTCACTTGTGGGGGGTTTTCCCCTGCTTAGGCACATCAGGGGCTCTCCAAAAGGGACATGTCATCCACAAATGATTCCTGCAAATTTTTGGGTTCAAAAAATCAAATGACACACCTTCCCTTCCGAGCTTTACTGTGCGCCCTAACATTGGTTTTCCCTCATATATGGGGTATCAGCATGCTCAGGAGAAATTGCACAAAAGATTTTATTGTCCATTTTTCCAGTTACCTTATGAAAGTAAAAAAAATGGGCCAAAAGTAATTTTTTTGACGATAAAAAGGTAAATGTTCATTTTTTTTTCCACATTCCAAATATTCCTGTGAAGCACCTGAAAGGTTACTAATAGTGTTGAGCGATACCTTTCCATATTTGAAAGTATCGGTATTGGATTGTATCGGCCGATATCCGAAAAATATCGGATATCGCCGATACCGATACCCGATACCAATAAAAGTCAATGGGACACAAATATCGGAAGGTATTCCTCGATGGTTCCCAGGGTCTGAAGGAGAGGAAACTCTCTTTCAGGCCCTGGGATCCATATTCATGTGAAAAATAAAGAATAAAAATAAAAAATATCGATATACTCACCCCTCCGGCGGACCCTGGACCTTAGCGGTGTAACCGGCAGCCTCCATTCCTAAGAATGCAGGGTGAAGGACCTTCGATGACATCGCGGCTTGTGATTGGTCGCGTGACCGCTCATGTGACCGCTCACGCGACCAATCACAAGCCGCAACGTCATCGCAGGTCTTAGGAACAGAGGCTGCCGGTTGCAGCGGTTACAACCAGGGCGCGTCCGAGGGTGAGTATATCAATATTTTTTATTTTTATTCTTTATTTTACACATGAATATTTATTCCGATCCCAAGTCCTGATATCGCAAAAATATCGGAACTCGGTATCGGAATTCCGATACCGCAAATATCGGCCGATACCCGATACTTGCGGTATCGGAATGCTCAACACTAGTTACTAATCTTCTTGAATGTGGTTTTGAGCATCTTGAATGGTTCAGTTTTTAGGATGGTGTCACTCTTGGGTATTTTCTATCATATAGACCTATCAAAGTCTCTTCAAATGTGAGATGGTCCCTAAAAAAATGGTTTTGTAAATTTTGTTGGAAAAATGAGAAATCGCTGGTCAACTTTTTACACTAATAACTTCCTGAAAAAATTGTTTAAAAAATTGTTCTGATGTAAAGTAGACATGTGGGAAATGTTATTTATTAACTATTCTGTGTGACATGTTGGAAAATTGCAAAAGTTTCCAAATTTTCGCCAAATTTCTTTATTTTTTCCCCACAAATAAATAAAACTTATATCGAAGAAATGTTACCGTTATCATGAAGTACAATATGTCACAAAAAATCATCTCAGAATCAGTGGGATTCGTTGAAGCATTTCTGAGTTTTTACCTCATAAATTGACAGTGGTCAGAATTGAAAAAATTGGCCTGGTCACTAACATGCAAACCACCTTGGGGGGTAAAAGCAGGGCCGTATTTGCCACTAGGCACTTGAGTGCACGTGCCTAGGGCGCCAAGATGCGGGGGGCGCACTTGAGCTAGGTATTTTCTTTTTTTTTTTTTCTTTTTAATAAAAGTCCGGGGTCCAGTGCCCGCCCCCCTCCTCCCTCCATCCCTCCTAGACGTCATACTCACTCTCTTCCAGTGGTGGCTGCAACTCCGTCTCAGCGACGGCAGCACGTCCTGTCATCAGCGGTCACGTCGTACCGCTCATTAAAGTGATGAATACGCGCATATGCATCACCTTAATGAGCGGTACCACGTGACTGCTCATACAGGAAGGAAGATGCTGCAGTGATGCCGGGAAGTTCTGTGCCGCGTGGTGAGAGGTGAGTATGACAGAGGAGGAGGATAGAGGAGACATGCACCCAGGGGAGGAGGATGGGGGAGCCATGCATGCAGGGGAGGAGGATAGGGGAGCCATGCACGCAGGGGAGGAGGATAGAGGAGCTATGCACACAGGGGAGGAGGATAGGGGAGCCAAGCATGCAGGGTGGCAGGATAGAGTAGCTATGCATGCAGGGGAGGAGGATAGGAGAGCCATGCACGTAGGGGAGGAGGATGGGAGAGCCATGCACGCAGGGTGGGAGGATAGAGGAGCCATGCACGCAGGGTGGGAGGATAGAGGAGCCATGCATGCAGGGTGGGAGGATAGAGGAGCCATGCATGCAGGGGAGGAGGATGGGGGAGCCATGCACGCAGGGTGGGAGGATGGGGGAGCCATGCACACAGGGTGGGAGGATGGGGGAGCCATGCACACAGGGTGGGAGGATGGGGGAGCCATTCACATAGGGTGGGAAGATGGGGAAGCCATGCACACAGGGTGGGAAGATGGGGGAGCCATGCACACAGGGTGGAAGGATGGAGTATAAATATGGAGTATAAATACTGGGCCCTATAGGGGGGACACAGTGTGAGGGGACAGTGTGAAGAGGGGGCTGGTATGGAAAGGAGAGGTCCGTGTGAAGAGCATATACCATAAGAGGGACAGTGTGGGGGTCATATTTTGTGCAGACAATATAGTGAGGGGCAATTTTTTTTCAGTAGCATTATAATGACACTTGTATCTTTAACGGCATCATGTGGAGATTTTCTGCAAAAGAACGGAGAATATGGAAGTCTGCAGAGACTGCTGTGAATGAGAAAACTCATCATGGGGTCTGGACAAGATGAAGAAAAGAAGGAGAATTACTCCAGAGATGAAGTCATCTATAAGGTACCTGGATGTAAATGTTATTTGTGATACTGACTAACTCATGTTTTTATTTATGTTAGGAGCATTAAAGGGGATGTCCAGGTTTGTGATGAGTCTGCAGTCATTCTTTGTGACTGCAGACTTCTGAATTCTCACAGTGCGCACTGCACGCTGTCAGAATTCTCTCATGCTGGGGATTTACATTAATGCGGTCACATGCTGACTAGACATGTGTGGCATCCGTCAATGAAAATGAACTGAGTGAGGCCGGGCACGTCTAGTCGGAATGTGGTCATAAGTATACAAATCACAAGCTTGTGCTGACATGACTGTCCACCGGCAAGGGAGAATCCTAAAAGTGTGCTGTGAGAATTCAGAATCTGCAATGTCAGGATTCAGCTCTGCAGGTTCCAGTAGTCATCGCATAGACACTTCACTCATATGCGATTTTCATACTCATTGTCCTGTGACAACGAGCTTCTCTTCTGCTTCTCTCAGTTTTTCACTGAACATTGAGAGCATGAGGGAGAAGAGTTTGTGGGTACATGACTGAGTGTGCAAATCGCATATGTCCTTGGTGGAGGGGGGCACCAAAATGAATTCTTGCCCATGGTGCCAGAAAACCTAGATACAACTCTGCCGGTATGCAACTGCGAGCGGCGATTACCGGGTCCGGTGGAGGGAGGTCTGTGCACAGGGAGTGAGGCAGGGACTGAGGGTGTGCACAGAGAGGATGGAGATCCGGAGACTGCCGGTCCTAGTCTACGCTGTAGCCTGGAGCCCTCATTATCATAGGAATATGTCAGTTAATAAATTGTTTTTCTAAAGCTTTATAGTGTAGTTTTAGGTCAGAGGGATGGTTAGGAATGAGCTAGAAAGGTGCAGGGACAGGTAACGATGGCTACTTGCGGACATGTGCGGCAATTGCGGTTTTACACTTGCGGTGATACAAAAAACACTGCTAGCAGTGTTTTTTCCCATTGCTGCAAGTACCGCATTTGCCGGATCGTGGCAAAACCGCAAGTGCCGCACATGTCTGCAAGTCCCATAGGGAATGAATGAGGCAGATGCCGGCGTCCTTCATCACTTCCGGTCCTCTCCGGCTAGCTTCAGCGCCATGCCCCATACGCTGGATATCAGGTACCAGCTGCTCCTAGCCTCATATAATTAATAGGTATTTATAATGCGGGCACTTGCACTGTATTCATTGCCCCTGAGGAAGCCAGATTTCCTGGCGACACGCGTCGGGCGGTTCTTTGCCCTGGTTCTTCACCCTCCTTGCCTGTCCTTCAGTACCCCTTGATACTCTATAGGGACTGGGGCCGAGCCTCGCAGAGTGTATATATCTTCCTCCATCTTGGTATGTTAGATTCTCTGTGCTTTTATACCGGACCCTAGGATTAACTGGGGGCTACCCCTTGTGCCTACATTTGTATGGGTACATTGGATTGGGCACTTTCTGCTTACATATAAGTGTAGGTCTGTATATTTTACTATTTTTGCCTCTGGGACAGCATAGTGTATCTACCTTCAGTGTATTATACTGGTGTTGAACACGTTATTGTATGTGGGGGTGTGTGTTTTTTGAACCAGGGTTATAGACCCTATTATGGGTCTTTGTACTTACCAATTTTTTAGTTGTTTTATGTGTTTTTAAAGTCTTTTTGCAGTGTTTGGTGCTGTGTGTTTCTAATAAAAATTTATTATATTTGTACTATTAGATTGTGGTGATCCCCACTTTGTACATGCCTCCTTTTTCTTTGCTTCTTTATATATATGTACTTGTGGCATGTGATGGGAGATCCCTTGTAGTGGTGCCCGCCAGTCTTCCAATTTTATATGAATGAATGAGGCCGAACGCAGTGTTGCCATAAGTGATCCATTACGCGGCAGATGCGGAAAAACTGCCGGATCTGCTGCAAAAGGCTCCTTTCACATCAGCGATTTATGGCAAAGTCACTGCCGATAGTGTCATACTCACCAATGGGGGAGGCAGCACTAAAAGTGCCTAGGGCAGCAGAAACTCTAAATACGGCCCTGGGTAAAAGGGTTAATGTTTGCTCACATCTTAGTACTTACACTGTGCTTCCGCACTATTTAGATTGCACTGTTTACATTATATATTTGATCTACATAGTACATCTAGCTGTTAGGGTTGAGCGAAACGGGTCGAACATTTTCAAAAGTCGCCGACTTTTAACAAAGTCGGGTTTCATGAAACCCGATCCGACCCCTGTGCGGGGTCGGCCATGCGGTACGCGACTTTCGCGCCAAAGTCGCGTTTCAATTACGCGAAAAGCGCCATTTCTCAGCCAATGAAGGTAAACGCAGAGTGTGGGCAGCGTGATGACATAGGTCCTGGTCCCCACCATCTTAGAGAAGGGCATTGCAGTGATTGGCTTGCTGTCCGCGGCGTCACAGGGGCTATAAAGGGGCGTTCCCGCCGACCGCCATGTTACTGCTGCTGATCTGAGCTTAGGGAGAGGTTGCTGCCGCTTCGTCAGAAGCAGGGATAGCGTTAGGCAGGGTCCATTAACCACCAAACCGCTTGTGCTGTAGCGATTTCCACAGCCCAACACCACCTTCGGTGTGCAGGGACAGTGGAAGCTACATTTTTTTTTTTTCCCTCAGCGCTGTAGCTCATTGGGCTGCCCTAGAAGGCTCCCTGATAGCTGCATTGCTGTGTGTACGCCGCTGTGCAAACCAACTGCTTTTTTCAAAGCACAAATCCTCTTGTTCCTTCCTTTCTGCACAGCTATCTTGTTTGTTTGTCCACACTTTTTATTTAATTTGTGCATCAGTCCACTCCTTATTGCTGCCTGCCATACCTGGCTGAGATTACTGCAGGGAGATAGTAATTGAAGGACAGTTCCTTTTTTTTTTTTTTTTTGTGGGAGATTAAGATTGACATTTCTGCTAGAGTGCCATCTCTGTCTGTGTCATCTCTCACTCAGTGGGCCATAGAAAGCCTATTTATTTTTTTGCTTGATTTGGGTTCTAAAATCTACCTGAAAAAATCACTACATCAATCAGTGGGAGAAAAATATTGGCCTCAGGGCTTGTGTGCCACTCCTGACTCCTGTGTGTGCCATCTCTCACTCAGTGGGCCATAGAAAGCCTATTAATTTTTTTGCTTGATTTGGGTTCTAAATTCTACCTGAAAAAATCAATAAATCAATCAGTGGGAGATTAATATTGGCCTTTGGGCTTGTGTGCCAGTCCTAAGTGTGCCATCTCTCTCTCAGATAGTGGGCCATAGAAAGCCTATTTATTATTTTTTTTATTGGGTTTATAAATTTTCCCTGGAAAAAAAAAAAAAAGTGGGAGATTAATATTGGCCTCTGGGCTTGTGTGCCAGTCCTGAGCGTGCCATCTCTCTCACAAATAGTGGGCCATAGAAAGCCTATTTATTTTTTTGGTTGATTTGGGTTCTAAATTCTACCTGAAAAAATCAATAAATCAATCAGTGGGAGATTAATATTGGCCTTTGGGCTTGTGTGCCAGTCCTAAGCGTGCCATCTCTCTCTCTCTCAGATAGTGGGCCATAGAAAGCCTATTTATTATTTTTTTTATTGAGTTTATAAATTTTCCCTGGAAAAAAAAAAAAAAGTGGGAGATTAATATTGGCCTCTGGGCTTGTGTGCCAGTCCTGAGCGTGCCATCTCTCTCACAAATAGTGGGCCATAGAAAGCCTATTTATTTTTTTGGTTGATTTGGGTTCTAAATTCTACCTGAAAAAATCAATAAATCAATCAGTGGGAGATTAATATTGGCCTTTGGGCTTGTGTGCCAGTCCTAAGCGTGCCATCTCTCTCTCTCAGATAGTGGGCCATAGAAAGCCTATTTATTATTTTTTTTATTGGGTTTATAAATTTTCCCTGGAAAAAAAAAAAGTGGGAGATTAATATTGGCCTCTGGGCTTGTGTGCCAGTCCTGAGCGTGCCATCTCTCTCACAAATAGTGGGCCATAGAAAGCCTATTTATTTTTTTGGTTGATTTGGGTTCTAAATTCTACCTGAAAAAATCAATAAATCAATCAGTGGGAGATTAATATTGGCCTTTGGGCTTGTGTGCCAGTCCTAAGCGTGCCATCTCTCTCTCTCAGATAGTGGGCCATAGAAAGCCTATTTATTATTTTATTATTTTATTATTTATCAGTGGGAGATTAATATTTACATTTGCGCTTCAGTGACAGTCCTGCGTGTGTGGCATCTCTCTCATTTGTTGCCACCAACAACAGAGTGTGTAACATTGTGCCTGATTTTCGTTGTGGTCTCACCCACCTGTAAAGGGGTAGCTAAATCATACTGAAGTTATAGCTCACCATGTAAGTTGTGTGACAGCAACAAATACCGTTAGTTTGGTAACGTTTTTAAAACAATGAGGAAGTCTGGTGGAAGAGGTCGTGGCCGGGGGCGTTCATTGTCAGCTGGTAATGAGGGTAGTGGTAGTGGTGGAGCATCAGGTGGTCGTGGGAAAAAAAATATTGCACCTAAGTCTGGAGCTGTGGAGCCAGGTTCGTCGTCTGGCTACACAAGGCCTCGAATGCTCCCTTTTCTGGGAGTAGGAAAACCGCTTTTAAAGCCGGAGCAGCAAGAGCAAGTTTTGGCTTATCTTGCTGACTCAGCTTCTAGCTCTTTTGCCTCCTCTCGTGAAACTGGTAAAAGTAAAAGCAGCGCGTCGTTAGTGGATGTTCACGGTCAGGGACAAGTCGCTTCCTTGTCCTCTTCAGCAAAAACAACAACAGAGAAGAATGCAGCAGGCCACACAACGGGTTACTCCATGGAGCTCTTTACACATACTGTCCCTGGCTTAGAAAGTGAAGCAGTTAACAGTGCATGCCCATTACAAGTTGAATCTGACATGGAGTGCACTGATGCACAGCCACAGCCAGACTACTATGCTGGTCCTTTGACTCAGACCACAACATTGCCCTCGCAGGGTGCTGATCAAGAATCAGACCCTGATGAGACTATGTTGCCCCATCACGAACGCTATACCACCGACCGACACGGTGACACAGACGAAGTTGCACACGAGCTACAAGAAGAGGTAATAGATGACCCAGTTCTTGACCCCGATTGGCAGCCATTGGGGGAACAGGGTGCAGGCGGCAGTAGTTCTGAAGCGGAGGAGGAGGGGCCGCAGCAGGCATCAACATCGAAACAAGTTCCATCTGCCGGGCCCGTATCTTGCCCAAAACGCGTGGCAAAGTCAAAACCTGTTGGAGGACAGCGTGGCCATCCGGTTAAAGCTCAGTCTGCAATGCCTGAAAAGGTATCCGATGCTAGAAAGAGTGCAGTCTGGCATTTTTTTAAACAACATCCAATTGATCAGCGCAAAGTCATCTGTCAAAAATGTTCAACTACCTTAAGCAGAGGGCAGAATCTGAAAAGTCTCAATACAAGTTGCATGCATAGACATTTAACCACCATGCATTTGCAAGCTTGGACTAACTACCAAACGTCCCTTAAGGTTGTAGCACCCTCGGCCAATGAAGCTAGTCATCAACGCAACATCCCTTCCGGCAGTGTAGGGCCACCATTTTCTGCACCACCTGCAGTATCTGTGCAGGTTTCTTTGCCAGGCCAAAGCAGTCAGGGTCAGGGAATCACCAGTTTCGTAGTAGGAAACACTGCATCTAGGGCACCGGCGGCAACAATACCATCTCCCACCGTCTCTCAGTCTGCCATGTCCACCGGCACCCCCGCTAGTTCCACGATCTCCAGCTCTCCAGTCCAGCTCACCCTACATGAGACTATGGTTAGAAAAAGGAAGTACTTAGCCTCGCATCCGCGTACACAGGGTTTGAACGCACACATAGCTAGACTAATCTCGTTAGAGATGATGCCCTACCGGTTAGTTGAAAGCGAAGCTTTCAAAGCCCTGATGGACTACGCTGTACCACGCTACGAGCTACCCAGTCGACACTTTTTTTCCAGAAAAGCCATCCCAGCCCTCCACCAGCATGTTAAAGAGCGCATCGTCCATGCACTCAGGCAATCTGTGAGCACAAAGGTGCACCTGACAACAGATGCATGGACCAGTAGGCATGGCCAGGGACGTTACGTGTCCATCACGGCACACTGGGTAAATGTGGTGGATGCAGGGTCCACAGGGGACAGCAAGTTTGGGACAGTTCTGCCTAGCCCACGGTCTAGGAAACAGTTGGCTGTAGCCGTTCGCACCCCCTCCTCCTCCTCCTCGTCCTCTGGCAGAAGCGAGACCTCGTCCACAGACAGCAGTCGCACAACCACTCCATCCGCAGCTGCCACTGTTGCACACCAGGTCTCCCATTATGGGGCAGCTACTGGCAAACGTCAGCAGGCTGTATTGGCTATGAAAGTGTTTGGGCGACAACAGACACACCGCTGAAGTTCTGTCCGAGTTCTTGCAGAAAGAAACGCAGTCGTGGCTGGGCACTGTAGATCTTGAGGCAGGCAAGGTAGTGAGTGATAACGGAAGGAATTTCATGGCTGCCATCTCCCTTTCCCAACTGAAACACATTCCTTGCCTGGCTCACACCTTAAACCTGGTGGTGCAGTGCTTCCTGAAAAGTTATCCGGGGTTATCCGACCTGCTCCTCAAAGTGCGTGGACTTTGCTCACATATCCGCCGTTCGCTCGTACACTCCAGCCGTATGCAGACCTATCAGCGTTCTTTGAACCTTCCCCAGCATCGCCTAATCATAGACGTTGCAACAAGGTGGAACTCAACACTGCACATGCTTCAGAGACTGTGTGAACAGAGGCGGGCTGTTATGTTTTTGTGGGAGGATACACATACACGGGCAGGCAGTAGGATGGCAGACATGGAGTTGTCAGGTGTGCAGTGGTCGAAGATTCAAGACATGTGTCAAGTCCTTCAGTGTTTTGAGGAATGCACACGGCTGGTTAGTGCAGACAACGCCATAATAAGCATGAGCATCCCCCTAATGCGTCTGCTGATGCAAAGTTTGACGCACATAAAGGATCAGGCGTCTGCAGCTGAGGAAGAGGAAAGCCTTGATGACAGTCAGCCATTGTCTGGCCAGGGCAGTGTACAGGACGAGGTAGCGGGCAAAGAGGAGGAGGAGGACGAGGAGGATGATGGGGATGATTATATTTTTAATGAGGAAGCTTTTCCGGGGCCAGTGGAAATTGTTGGCGCGGCAAGGCCGGGTTCTGGTTTTTGGAGGGACACAAGTGACGTGGATTTGCCTGAAACTGCCCCTCAACCAAGCACAACCACAGATTTGAGAACTGGAACTTTGGGCCACATGGCGGATTATGCCTTGCGTATCCTCAAAAGGGACACACGCATAACAAAAATGATGAACGATGACGATTACTGGTTGGCCTGCCTCCTTGATCCTCGCTATAAAGGCAAATTGCAAAATATAATGCCACATGAGAACTTGGAACTAATATTAGCAACCAAACAATCAACTCTTATTGACCGTTTGCTTCTGGCATTCCCTGCACACAGCGCCCGTGATCGTTCTAACACGAGCTGCAGGGGCCAGCAGACCAGAGGTGTTAGAGGGGCAGAAATCAGAAGTGGCGTTGGCCAGAGGGGTTTTCTGACCAGGTTGTGGAGTGATTTTGCTATGACCGCAGACAGGACAGGTACTGCAGCATCAATTCAAAGTGACAGGAGACAACATTTGTCCAGTATGGTTACTAACTATTTTTCATCCCTTATCGACGTTCTCCCTCAACCGTCATTCCCATTTGATTACTGGGCATCAAAATTAGACACCTGGCCAGAATTGGCAGAATATGCATTGCAGGAGCTTGCTTGCCCGGCAGCTAGTGTCCTATCAGAAAGAGTATTCAGTGCTGCAGGTTCAATACTAACAGAAAAAAGGACTCGTCTGGCTACCCAAAATGTAGATGATCTAACCTTCATTAAAATGAACCACAACTGGATTTCGAAATCTTTTGCCCCACCTTGCCCGGCTGACACCTAGCTTTCCTATGTAAAGGTCTTGCCTGTGGACTATTCTCAACGACTTTTCCAATCTCGTAATTTGCAGCACCTGATTGTCCAGCATCCGACATGTTAACACCTCCCTAAATGGCCAAAGTCCCCACACGGGGCCGTGGTATCGCCACTTGGCGCCAGCACCCGTGAGAGTACTGTTTGTCTGAAGAGGTGGGTGTGCCCGCTTTTGGTCGACGGCACTGCCACTAGGTCCCTCATAGTACAATAAAGTGTCTGGCGGTGGTGGTGCGCACCCAACGTCAGACACACCGTTGTAATATGAGGGGCCCTGGGCCTGTACCGCCGGCCACAAGACAGTCCCCCCCCAGCTCAAACAGTGCTCTACCACTTGCAAAATTTTCTCTCACAGCTCCACCAATGTTTAGTCTATGCGCTGACATCCTTCAATGCCTGGCACTGTCAATACCATTGTATTGACATTTTTCTTATGTTAGGCCTTCGAAGCCTGTCTGCGGTCACTCCTTCCACTAGGCCTCCACTGACCTGTCTACTGCTGCCCGTGTTCATCTGGAACCAATTTTAAATTGCCTACAGCCAGCCCAATTTATTATGTTAGGGCTTCGAAGCCTGTCTGCGGTCCCTCCTTCCACTAGGCCTCCACTGACCTGTCTACTGCCGCCCGTGTTCCCCTGGAACCAATTTTAAATTGCCTACAGCCCAATTTTTGTTATGTTAGGCCTTCGAAGCCTGTCTGCGGCCCGTTCTTTCCACTACTACTACACTGACCTGGCTACTGCCGCCCGTGTTCCCCTGGAACCAATTTTAAATTGCCTACAGCCAGCCCAATTTATTATGTTAGGGCTTCGAAGCCTGTCTGCGGTCCCTCCTTCCACTAGGCCTCCACTGACCTGTCTACTGCCGCCCGTGTTCCCCTGGAACCAATTTTAAATTGCCTACAGCCAACCCAATTTATTATGTTAGGGCTTCGAAGCCTGTCTGCGGTCCCTCCTTCCACTAGGCCTCCACTGACCTGTCTACTGCTGCCCGTGTTCCCCTGGAACCAATTTTAAATTGCCTACTGCCCAATTTTTGTTATGTTAGGCCTTCGAAGCCTGTCTGCGGCCCGTTCTTTCCACTACTACTACACTGACCTGGCTACTGCCGCCCGTGTTCCCCTGGAACCAATTTTAAATTGCCTACAGCCAGCCCAATTTATTATGTTAGGGCTTCGAAGCCTGTCTGCGGTCCCTCCTTCCACTAGGCCTCCACTGACCTGTCTACTGCTGCCCGTGTACCCCTTGAACCAACATCAGAAAATATAAAAATAAGTATTTTGCTTATAAAAAAGAAAATACTGGAGAGATATCAAATGCAGACATTTTAACATTAAAAACAAACACATACAACAAAAATCTGGTACAGTACTAAAAATGGCCACCAGCTACAATAACTTTCTCCTGCAAGTAGTTAACTGAAAGTTTTTTTCAATTGAAAACACAGATATGGCATCCACCGAGTGTTGTCCTGTCGCGTCTTCTTTATATTATTGCCAAGAAGATGCAAAACAATGAAAATAATAAAATCATTATTTACCAAAAAAATAGAGTAAGTCAAAACCACATTGCAAATAAACATTCATTACAAATAAAGAAGCAGGGCGCGTCCGAGGGTGAGTATATACTTAATAAGAATATAATCACCCTCGGACGCGCCCTGCTTCTTTCCGACAGCCTTCCTTCCTAAGAATCAGCCCTTCCGTGGTGTAGAGAGAGGGTGTGTTACACTCCAAGGTGTTCCCCAGGTTGCCTTTCCTGAGCTTCGATCTTCATGCTCTCGTTTAGTAGTTGTCGGAAAGTAGGCTGCATTAGGCCTACAAATTGGGTATGGGGTGGAGAGAGATGGTGTGTTACACTCCAAGGTGTTCCCCAGGTTTCCTTGCCATTGCTTCGGTCTTCCGACTCTCGTTTAGTAGTTGTAGAAAACTACACTGCATTAGGCCTACAAAATGGGTATGGGGTGGAGAGAGATGGTGTGTTACACTCCAAGGTGTTCCCCAGGTTTCCTTGCCATTGCTTCGGTCTTCAGACTCTCGTTTAGTAGTTGTAGAAAACTTCACTGCATTAGGCCTACAAAATGGGTATCAGGTGGAGAGAGATGGTGTGTTACACTCCAAGGTGTTCCCCAGGTTTCCTTGCCATTGCTTCGGTCTTCCGACTCTCGTTTAGTAGTTGTAGAAAACTACACTGCATTAGGCCTACAAAATGGGTATAGGGTGGAGAGAGATGGTGTGTTCCACTCCAAGGTGTTCCCCAGGTTTCCTTGCCATTGCTTCGGTCTTCCGACTCTCGTTTAGTAGTTGTAGAAAACTACACTGCATTAGGCCTACAAAATGGGTATGGGGTGGAGAGAGATGGTGTGTTCCACTCCAAGGTGTTCTCCAGGTTGCCTTTCCTGAGCTTCTATCTTCAGGCTCTCGTTAAATTGTGGTTAAATGGAACAACTGCATTTGGCGTACTAGTTGGTTTGGGGCCTACTAACAGTGTCTGCCGCTCCTTGCTGTTCTCCTGGTTTCCTGTCCTGAAATTCCGTTTTCAGGCGCTCGTTAAGTAGTTGTTAATGTTAGACTGCATTTGGCCTACTAGTTGGGTTGGGGCCTACTATCGGTGTCTGCCACTCCTTGCTGTTCTCCTCCACTGAACAAAGCTGTGCCGCCTGTTTACTACGGTTGCCAATTTTGAACTGCATTTCGACTACTTACTGATTTGGGCCTACTCTCTGTGTCAGCCTCTCATTCCAGTTGTCCTCCACTGCAATGCCCCCTGGTTATTCCTGTGTTACCAATTTTGAACTGCATTTAGCCAACTTTATTCTTTGGGCCTATATCTGTGTTTCCTCCTCATCCTGCCCATTGCCCAGCCAGTGATAGATGAGTCTGCTGGTACATTGACCCATAACGCAACATTCCCCGTGCACGCTACACAACAACATTGTGACCCTGCTGAAAGTCAGGTTGCTCTTCCCGCATACCATACCACCTTACACTGGGACAAAGAGGAAGGTGCAGATGAAAGTGCAGGTTCCTTCATCAGGTGGGGGGAGGAATACTAGTTGGCGACATCACTGGCACAGGGCCTCTCATAGTACGCAAAAGTGTTGCTGCCGGTGGGAGGCGCCCCCGCCGTGCAAACACACCGCTGTACTTTGAGGGGCCCTGTGCCAGTGCCAATGCCAACGAGTGGGCCCCCCCTGCTTGCTCAGGTTCACAGCACTTGCAAAGTTGAAATACTTACCTCTCCCTGCTCCACTGCCGTGACGTGGTCCAGATTTCCTGGGCCCACTAATTACTTGAACCAGCCCTACCCACCACAACTTTAGCCAAATGACCCCCAATTTCAAATGCCTTCCAATTATTATAAGGTAAATTACGCTTGACAAGCTTCATTAAGAAGAATGGATGGTTTTGACATTAAAATGGGCACTCTAGGTGTTTTCCTGGCCCCCACTCACTGCCGACTATGCTGCCCCATTGACTTGCATTGGGTTTCGTGTTTCGGTCGATCCCGACTTTACGTCATAATCGGCCGATTTCACTCGACCCGACTTTTGAGATAGTCGGGTTTCGCGAAACCCGGCTCGACTCTAAAAAGGTCAAGGTCGCTCAACTCTACTAGCTGTTATGTACTTTTCATTATGACACAATAATTATATTGATAAACATACAATACAACAATACAAATGTGATCACACTACAGCGTTGCTGAATGTTTTTGATGATTTTTTGTGTAATAATTTACCTTTGCTTTTGAACCTTGAAATGATTTCATAAAAAGTTGTCTGGACAAGTGGCTGGTAATAAGGCGAGGGTGTTCCTCACTTTGTTGTAGCTCTTTGGCAACATCCAACTCTTCAATCCAAGGTACTCTTTTCCAGTTTGGTACAGTATTGTTCCAGGTTGGGTCTCCATTCTTATGAATGAGACTTAAAATCTCAATCATCCATGTGGTACCTAATAATGTTATTAAAAGCAAAAAGAAAAAAATATATTTTAACATTTGAGAAATTCTAGGTATTCAAGATGATCTCTGAGCATTTGTACAAGACATTTAAATTTATGGGGCCAGATCTGAATACATCTTATATGATGCATGTAAAACATATATTAAATGACACAATAAATTACAATAAAAAATACACAACTACAAATAAGATACATGGAAGAAGCCAATTTGAACTCAGAAATGCATTTTCTCACTTGTAAACCATCTGTGATCGACATTTTTTGTGGTCAGGATGGTACAAGGTTTATTGACATCAAAAGCTTTATTAGGAACAGAATGATTGCAGTGGAGACAAACTCAAAACCTAATACAATGATCCTGAATTTTAGGCCAGGGTCACACATAACGTCTAAAAATACGGTCTGTTTTTTACAGACCAAATACGCAGAAATGTTCCCTGAACAGTGATCCATATGTCATCCGTTGGCAAGGTGTGGCTGCATATTTTGTGCATGTAAACCTCTGTATGGCATCCGTACGGCGAGATTTTCTTGCCGTCTGGCAAAATGGACATATAATGGATCCATGGGCTCAAATATTCGTGAAAACATATATACAGTCTATATACAGTACAGACCAAAAGTTTGGACACACCTTCTCATTTAAAAATTTTTCTGTATTTTCATGACTATGAAAAAGCAGCTAAGTAAAGAAAAACGAGTGGCCATCATTATTTTAAGACATGAAGGTCAATCAGTCTGAAAAATTGGGAAAACTTTGAAAGTGTCCCCAAGTGCAGTGGCAAAAACAATCAAGCGCTACAAAGAAACAGGTTCACATGAGGACCGCCCCAGGAAAGGAATACCAAGAGTCACCTCTGCTTCTGAGGACAAGTTTATCCGAGACACCAGCCTCAGAAATCACAGGTTAACAGCAGCTCAGATTAGAGACCAGGTCAATGCCACACAGAGTTCTAGCAGCAGACACATCTCTACAACAACTGTTAAGAGGAGACTTTGTGCAGCAGGCCTTCATGGTAAAATAGCTGCTAGGAAACCACTGCTAAGGACATGCAACAAGCAGAAAAGTCTTGTTTGGGCTAAAGAACACAAGGAATGGACATTAGACCAGTGGAAATCTGTGCTTTGGTCTGATGAGTCCAAATTTGTGATCTTTGGTTAGAACCACCATGTCTTTGTGCGATGCAGAAAAGGTGAACAGATGGACTCTACATGCCTGGTTCCCACCGTGAAGCATGGAGGAGGAGGTGTGATGGTGTGGGGGTGCTTTGCTGGTGACACTGTTGGGGATTTATTCAAATTGAAGGCATACTGAACCAGCATGGCTACCACAGCATCTTGCAGCGGCATGCTATTCCATCCGGTTTGCGTTTAGTTGGACCATCATTGATTTTTCTACAGGACAATGACCCCAAACACACCTCCAGGCTGAGTAAGTGCTATTTGACCAAGAAGGAGAGTGATTGGGTGCTACACCAGATGACCTGGCCTCTACAGTCACCAGACCTGAACCAAATCAAGATGGTTTGGGGTGATCTGGACCGGAGAGTGAAGGCAAAAGGGCCAACCAGTGCTAAGCATCTCTGGGAACTCCTTCAAGATTGTTGGAAGACCATTCCCAGTGACTACCTCTTGAAGCTCATCAAGAGAATGCCAAGAGTGTGCAAAACAGTCCTCAAAGCAAAGGGTGGCTACTTTGAAGAACCTAGAATATAAGACATAATTTCAGTTGTTTCACACTTTTTTGTTAAGTATATAATTCCACATGTGTTAATTCATAGTTTTGATGCCTTCAGTGTCAATGTACAATTTTCATAGTCATGAAAATACAGAAAAATCTTTACAGGAGAAGGTGTGTCCAAACTTTTGGTCTGTACTGTATATATATACCTCTATATTGTGTAGACATTTATTTTATCCATTCTATTCTAACCTGTCAGTGTGATTTTACTGTACACTGCACTGAATTGCCGGCTTTTCTTTAGATCACCGATGCATATTTCTCGCAAGTCACACGTGTGGTCCATGTGTAATCCATATTTTTCTTGCCTCCATAGATTTGCATTGGCATATTTTTCTTGGAATACGCTGACAATCACAGCATGCTGTGATTGTCTCAGCCCATAAAATACGGCTGAGAAATATACGGCTGATGGAACCGGCCCCATATAGAAACATTGGTCCGAGTGCAATGCATTGTTTTTGCACCTCTCATACGTCCGTATTTCTTTCTAGTGTGACGCCGGCCTTACAGTTCACTCACACTAGCATCTAAAAATTCGGTCCCATTCTCATCCTGAAAAATTGGTCTAGTGAAATACATACGGTTCACCTTTTGTCATGATAATGCAATGTGAGTGTAAGATTATTTTCTCATCTTGGATTCATAAGCAATCCGTAAGGCTACATTCACATTAGCATTCTGCCGGGCTGCGTCGGGCGCAGCCACGGCAATGCATGCACCATGCGCCCCTATATTTAACATGGGGGCGCATGGACATGCGTTTGCATGCATTTTGCGATGCATGCGTCTTTTTTGCCGCAAGCGTTAGGGCGCAGAGGACGCAGCAAGATGCATTTTTTTTGCGTCCAAAATCCGGCAAAAAAAGGACGCATGCGTCGCAAAACTATGCGTTTTGCATACGTTCTTGTTTGCGTTGTGCGTTGCGTCGCCGACGCAGCAGCGCACAACGCAAATGTGAACGTAGCCTAAGCAATGCATTTTTATAATCCTCTTTTACATTCTATAATACACTATGTAAACTTAATAGCTAGTTGACAAAAATAAAGCAATCATGCATATAGATTGTTATGGCTGGCAATCAGGCAACACAGCGTGCAGTAATCAGCGCACATACAGAGATCTGGCAATAACCAAAAACAATAGGACGAGCTCTGAGACGTGGAATCTCTGTAGACTGCAGTACCTGATCTATCCTCACACAACTATAAGCAGCAGTGGATTGCGCCTATCACTACCTATGCAACTCGGCACTGCCTGAGGAGCTGACTAGCCTGAAGATAGAAATACAAGCCTGACTTACCTCAGAGAAGGGCCGGCGTCAGCACCCGGCACAGCGGGCAAATGCCGGGGCCTTGGGAAGAAAGGGGGGCCCACTAGCAGCTGGGAGAGCAGAGCAGGAGATAACATGCTCTCTCCGCCCACAAAGTCACTGCTGGCTGCGTTCTCTTAACCCCTATGTGCCAGCTCTGACACAAGCATCTTCTCACTCAGTCAGTGCAGCCAGGCAGGCACACATAGGGGTTAACAGAAGGCAGCCAGTGTGACTGTTTGTGGGCGGAGAGAGCAGTTCTCTGCTCTGGCCCCTGGCTGGCTGCAGACAGTGCTGCTGAGCTGAACTTATCAGGAAGATTCCGGAGGAGCTAGTCCTACCAGAGTGCAAAGGTATCCAGCAATAATTGCAGTTGGTCCTGTGGCTCAGTCTGCTGCTGTCTGTCTCTGCTGCCTAAAAATGTGGGTGATGTCTGGAGGAGCAGCTGGTGGGGTGCAGCCTGCAGCCACCCAGCTCTCCCAGAACCCCAGAATACATGCATGCTGCACCAAACCTGCACCAGTGGGGTAGGAAGAAGCTTAACCCCTTCCCATCTGTATGAAGGTTATTGCTAAACCTTAAATATAACAATCTGACCCGCATAAATGGGGTTAACCAGATGCCAGGAGGAAGGGGAGCTGCTGCCATGTGGGCTGTAGGTTGGGGCCCCGTGGCCCCATGCTGGTGACTGGAGGGACTCTGCCCAGTGCTGGCATGTGGGTGATTTCTGCTCCGGAGTCTCAGCTTCTCTCCTCCAGGTCACACTGTGCAGTCACAGCAACATTGGTTGTGTCTGTCCAGGTCCCAGCAGCTGCCACTGCTCCCACCAAGGACATGGCATCACTTAACCCTTCCCCTGCAGCCACCGGCAACAAATCCACATTATTCCTTGATTAAATCAGGTTCCAACCCAATAGAGGAGCAGACATTTCCTGCTGCCATTAGGGTCCGGGAGGGGGTGACATTGGCTGCCCTGCTACTCTGTAGTGGGGGGTGACAAGTGTAACATGGGGTAACGATGAAGGAGAAATGCACAGGATAATAGTGAGAGCGAGGGCAGTGTATGGTATGGAGCAGTCACGGGTGGGCTGCAGGATCCCCCCATACTGTACATGATTGCTCGGGACAGGGAGGCGTTAAATGAGCTTCTAATGACGGGGCACTAATTGGGTCATTAGGGTTTGTGGAAAGGATTCAGCATCAGGTCCCTCATTAATGCCCGAGCGATGTTACTTTGTAGCACAGATCTGTTAGGGCCGCAAAACCAAACAACGTTGTTTATGTAGAAAAGTCTTTGTTTCATAGAAAAACTTAAAACAGAAAAGATTTTCTGATACAACAACGCCCTGCTCACGACACTGCACAGCACCTCTCCTGTATATATACACTGCACAGCACCTTTCCCCCTGTATATATACACTGCACAGCACCTTTCCTCCTGTATGTATACATTGCACAGCACCTCTCCTGTATATATACACTGCACAGCACCTTTCCTCCTGTATATATACACTGCACAGTACCACTCCTCCTGTCCTGTATATATACACTGCAGAATTTACAATAGCTGTCACTCATGTAAGAAGTGAAATCTGGCATTGTACTATACATTTCTCTGCCGTATCTGAGCATCATAAATCGGGTATGTGTTAAGGGGGGGGGGCCCACTGAGACTCTTTCGCCCGGGGCCCTCAAAAACCTGGAGCCGGCCCTGCCTCAGAGAAATACCCCAAAGGAATAGGCAGCCCCCCACATATAATGACTGTTAGCAAGATGAAAAGACAAACGTAGGAATGAAATAGATTCAGCAAAGTGAGGCCCGATATTCTAGACAGAGCGAGGATAGCAAAGAGAACTATGCAGTCTACAAAAAACCCTAAAACGAAAACCACGCAAAGGGGCAAAAAGACCCACCGTGCCGAACTAACAGCACGGCGGTGCACCCCTTTGCTTCTCAGAGCTTCCAGCAAAAGTTAATAGCAAGCTGGACAGAAAAAACAGAAAACAAACTAGAAGCACTTATCTAGCAGAGCAGCAGGCCCAAGGAAAGATGCAGTAGCTCAGATCCAACACTGGAACATTGACAAGGAGCAAGGAAGACAGACTCAGGTGGAGCTAAATAGCAAGGCAGCCAACGAGCTCACCAAAACACCTGAGGGAGGAAGCCCAGAGACTGCAATACCACTTGTGACCACAGAAGTGAACCCAGCCACAGAATTCACAACAGTACCCCCCCCTTGAGGAGGGGTCACCGAACCCTCACCAGAACCCCCAGGCCGACCAGGATGAGCCACATGAAAGGCACGAACAAGATCTGGGGCATGGACATCAGAGGCAAAAACCCAGGAATTATCTTCCTGAGCATAACCCTTCCATTTGACCAGATACTGGAGTTTCCGTCTAGAGACACGAGAATCCAAAATCTTCTCCACAATATACTCCAATTCCCCCTCCACCAAAACAGGGGCAGGAGGCTCCACAGATGGAACCATAGGTGCCACGTATCTCCTCAACAACGACCTATGGAATACATTATGTATGGAAAAGGAGTCTGGGAGGGTCAGACGAAAAGACACCGGATTGAGAATCTCAGAAATCCTATACGGACCAATAAAACGAGGTTTAAATTTAGGAGAGGAAACCTTCATAGGAATATGACGAGAAGATAACCAAACCAGATCCCCAACACGAAGTCGGGGTCCCACACGGCGTCTGCGATTAGCGAAAAGCTGAGCCTTCTCCTGGGACAAGGTCAAATTGTCCACTACCTGAGTCCAGATCTGCTGCAACCTGTCCACCACAGAATCCACACCAGGACAGTCCGAAGACTCAACCTGTCCTGAAGAGAAACGAGGATGGAACCCAGAATTGCAGAAAAATGGAGAGACCAAGGTAGCCGAGCTGGCCCGATTATTAAGGGCGAACTCAGCCAACGGCAAAAATGACACCCAATCATCCTGGTCAGCGGAAACAAAACATCTCAGATATGTTTCCAAGGTCTGATTGGTTCGTTCGGTCTGGCCATTAGTCTGAGGATGGAAGGCCGAGGAGAAAGATAGGTCAATGCCCATCCTACCACAAAAGGCTCGCCAGAACCTCGAGACAAACTGGGAACCTCTGTCAGAAACAATATTCTCAGGAATGCCATGTAAACGAACCACATGCTGGAAGAACAAAGGCACCAAATCAGAGGAGGAAGGCAATTTAACCAAGGGCACCAGATGGACCATTTTAGAAAAGCGATCACAGACCACCCAAATGACCGACATTTTTTGAGAAACGGGAAGGTCAGAAATGAAATCCATCGAAATATGTGTCCAAGGCCTCTTCGGGACCGGCAAGGGCAAAAGCAACCCACTGGCACGTGAACAGCAGGGCTTAGCCCTAGCACAAATTCCACAGGACTGCACAAAAGCACGCACATCCCGTGACAGAGATGGCCACCAGAAGGATCTAGCAACCAACTCCCTGGTACCAAAGATTCCTGGATGACCGGCCAGCACCGAACAATGAAGTTCAGAGATAACTTTACTAGTCCACCTATCAGGGACGAACAGTTTCTCGGCCGGACAACGATCAGGTTTATTAGCCTGAAATTTCTGCAACACTCTCCGCAAATCAGGGGAGATGGCAGACACAATGACTCCTTCCTTGAGGATACTCGCCGGCTCAGATAACCCCGGAGAGTCGGGCACAAAACTCCTAGACAGAGCATCCGCCTTCACATTTTTAGAGCCCGGAAGGTATGAAATCACAAAATCAAAACGAGCAAAAAATAACGACCAACGGGCCTGTCTAGGATTCAAGCGCTTGGCAGACTCAAGATAAGTAAGGTTCTTATGATCAGTCAAAACCACCACGCGATGCTTAGCACCCTCAAGCCAATGACGCCACTCCTCGAATGCCCACTTCATGGCCAGCAACTCTCGGTTGCCCACATCATAATTACGCTCAGCAGCAGAAAATTTCCTGGAAAAGAAAGCACATGGTTTGAACACTGAGCAACCAGAACCTCTCTGTGACAAAACCGCCCCTGCACCAATCTCAGAAGCATCAACCTCGACCTGGAACGGAAGAGAAACATCAGGTTGACACAACACAGGGGCACAGCAAAAACGACGCTTCAACTCCTGAAAAGCTTCCACGGCAGCAGAAGACCAATTAACCAAATCAGCACCCTTCTTGGTCAAATCGGTCAATGGTCTGGCAATGCTAGAAAAATTACAGATGAAGCGACGATAAAAATTAGCAAAGCCCAGGAATTTCTGCAGACTTTTTAGAGATGTCGGCTGAGTCCAATCCTGGATGGCCTGAACCTTAACCGGATCCATCTCGATAGTAGAAGGGGAAAAGATGAACCCCAAAAATGAAACTTTCTGCACACCGAAGAGACACTTTGATCCCTTCACGAACAAGGAATTAGCACGCAGTACCTGGAAAACCATTCTGACTTGCTTCACATGAGACTCCCAATCATCTGAGAAGATCAAAATGTCATCCAAGTAAACAATCAAGAATTTATCCAGATACTCACGGAAAATGTCATGCATAAAAGACTGAAAAACAGATGGAGCATTGGCAAGTCCGAACGGCATCACCAGATACTCAAAATGACCCTCGGGCGTATTAAATGCCGTTTTCCATTCATCTCCCTGCCTGATTCTCACCAGATTATACGCACCACGAAGATCAATCTTAGTAAACCAACTAGCCCCCTTAATCCGAGCAAACAAGTCAGAAATCAATGGCAAGGGATACTGAAACTTAACAGTGATCTTATTAAGAAGGCGGTAATCAATACACGGTCTTAGCGAACCATCCTTCTTGGCTACAAAAAAGAACCCTGCTCCCAATGGTGACGACGATGGGCGAATATGTCCCTTCTCCAGGGACTCCTTCACATAACTGCGCATAGCGGTGTGTTCAGGTACGGACAAATTAAATAAACGACCCTTAGGGAATTTACTACCAGGAATCAAATCGATAGCACAATCACAATTCCTATGCGGAGGTAGGGCATCAGACTTGGACTCTTCAAATACATCCTGAAAGTCCGACAAGAACTCTGGGATGTCAGAAGGAATGGATGACGAAATAGACAAAAATGGAACATCACCATGTACTCCCTGACAACCCCAGCTGGTTACCGACATAGAGTTCCAATCCAATACTGGATTATGGGTTTGTAGCCATGGCAACCCCAACACGACCACATCATGCAAATTATGCAGTACCAGAAAGCGAATAACTTCCTGATGTGCAGGAGCCATGCACATGGTCAGCTGGGCCCAGTACTGAGGCTTATTCTTGGCCAAAGGTGTAGCATCAATTCCTCTCAACGGAATAGGACACCGCAAAGGCTCCAAGAAAAATCCACAACGTTTAGCATAATCCAAATCCATCAGATTCAGGGCAGCGCCTGAATCCACAAACGCCATGACAGAATACGATGACAAAGAGCACATTAAGGCAATGGACAAAAGGAATTTGGACTGTACAGTACCAATAACGGCAGAGCTATCGAACCGCCTAGTGCGTTTAGGACAATTAGAAATAGCATGAGTAGAATCACCACAATAGAAACACAGTCTGTTCAGACGTCTGTGTTCTTGCCGTTCTACTTTAGTCATAGTCCTGTCGCACTGCATAGGCTCAGGTTTACTCTCAGACAATACCGCCAGATGGTGCACAGATTTACGCTCGCGCAAGCGACGACCGATCTGAATGGCCAAGGACATAGACTCATTCAAACCAGCAGGCATAGGAAATCCCACCATTACATCCTTAAGAGCTTCAGAGAGACCCTTTCTGAACAAAGCCGCTAGTGCAGATTCATTCCACAGAGTGAGTACTGACCACTTCCTAAATTTCTGACAATATACTTCTACATCATCCTGACCCTGGCATAAAGCCAGCAGATTTTTCTCAGCCTGATCCACTGAATTAGGCTCATCGTAAAGCAATCCCAGCGCCTGGAAAAATGCATCAACATTACTCAATGCAGAATCTCCTGGTGCAAGAGAAAACGCCCAGTCCTGTGGGTCGCCGCGCAAAAAAGAAATAATAATCAAAACCTGTTGAATAGGATTACCAGAAGAATGAGGTTTCAAGGCCAAAAATAGCTTACAATTATTTCTGAAGCTCAGGAACTTAGTTCTGTCACCAAAAAACAAATCAGGAATCGGAATTCTTGGTTCTAGCATCGATTTCTGATCAATAGTATCTTGAATCTTTTGTACATTTACAACGAGATTATCCATTGAGGAGCACAGAGCCTGAATATCCATGTCCACAGCTGTGTCCTGAAGCACTCTAATGTCTAGGGGAAAAAAAAGACTGAAGACAGAGCTAAGAAAAAAAAATGATGTCAGGATTTCTTTTTTCCCTCTATTGGGAATCATTGGGGGGCTCCTTGTACTGTTATGGCTGGCAATCAGGCAACACAGCGTGCAGTAATCAGCGCACATACAGAGATCTGGCAATAACCAAAAACAATAGGACGAGCTCTGAGACGTGGAATCTCTGTAGACTGCAGTACCTGATCTATCCTCACACAACTATAAGCAGCAGTGGATTGCGCCTATCACTACCTATGCAACTCGGCACTGCCTGAGGAGCTGACTAGCCTGAAGATAGAAATACAAGCCTGACTTACCTCAGAGAAATACCCCAAAGGAATAGGCAGCCCCCCACATATAATGACTGTTAGCAAGATGAAAAGACAAACGTAGGAATGAAATAGATTCAGCAAAGTGAGGCCCGATATTCTAGACAGAGCGAGGATAGCAAAGAAAACTATGCAGTCTACAAAAAACCCTAAAACGAAAACCACGCAAAGGGGCAAAAAGACCCACCGTGCTGAACTAACAGCACGGCGGTGCACCCCTTTGCTTCTCAGAGCTTCCAGCAAAAGTTAATAGCAAGCTGGACAGAAAAAACAGAAAACAAACTAGAAGCACTTATCTAGCAGAGCAGCAGGCCCAAGGAAAGATGCAGTAGCTCAGATCCAACACTGGAACATTGACAAGGAGCAAGGAAGACAGACTCAGGTGGAGCTAAATAGCAAGGCAGCCAACGAGCTCACCAAAACACCTGAGGGAGGAAGCCCAGAGACTGCAATACCACTTGTGACCACAGAAGTGAACTCAGCCACAGAATTCACAACAATAGATATAGATAAAAAGATGACAGAAAGATCTAAAATATATAGATAGTAAATAGAATACTGTAGATACAGAGGTTTGTAAAAGTATTCAACCCTTGGTATTTTTTGTGTTTTGCAATCTCACAACCTTTTTGAAAGGGTTTGCATCAGTTCATGTAAAGAGCATGTCTACAACTCTGAATATTTCGTTTTCTTTTTATTGTGAAAGGAACAATAAATAGGACTAAAAAAGAAAACTTCAGTATAAATAACTATTAGTGATGAGCGAACGCGCTCGCCTCTACTCGTAACTCGCCTGAGTATCACTGTACTCGGTGTACCGAGCATTTCCACCCCTTGTCTGCCGGTGTCCCTCAAGGCTCAGTTCTGGGACCCCTACTCTTCTCCATCTAAACCTTCGGCCTGGGACATCTCATAGAATCCCATGGTTTGCAGTATAATCTCTATGCCGATGACACACAGATCTACTTATCTGGACCTGACCTGACCTCCTTACTCACCAATATCCCACAATGCCTGTCTGCTTTCTCGGCCTTCTTTTCTGCTCGCTTTCTAAAACTGAACTTGGACAAAACAGAATTCATCATCTTTTCCCCATCTCACTCTACCCCTCCACCAGACCTATCCGTCAAGTTCAATGGCTGCTCATTTTCCCCAGTCCCGCATGCTCGGTGCCTCGGAGTGATCCTTGACTCTACCCTCTCTTTCAAGCCACATATCCAAGCCCTTGCCTCCTCCTGCCATCTCAAACTCAAAAATATTTCCCGAATCCGCGCATTCCTTGACAACGAAACCACAAAAACATTAGTGCTTGCCCTTATCATCTCCCACCTTGACTACTGCAACCTCCTACTCTCTGGCCTCCCCTCTAGCACCACTCCAATCCATCCTACACTCTGCTCCCCGAGTAATCTACCTGTCTCCCCGCTATTCCCCAGCTTCTCCCTTGTCCAGAGACTCCAGTTTAAAACCCTTAATATGACATAAAAAGCCATCCACAACCAGTCTCCTCCATACATCTGTGATATGTTCTCCTGGTACTTACCTACACGCAACCTTTGATCTTCACAAGATCTCCTTCTCTACTCCCCTCTTATCTCTTCTTCCCACAACCGCATTTAAGACTTCTCCTGTGCTTCCCCCATCCACTTGAACTCTCTACCCTAAATCATCAGACTCTCCCCTACCATAGAAACCTTAAAAAAAACTGAAGACTCACCTCTTTTGACAAGCTTACAGCCTGCAGTGATCTACAACCTACTGAATCGCCGCACAACAAGCTCTACCCACTCCTAGTGTATCCTCACACATCCCCTGCAGACTGTGAGCCCTCGTGGGCAGGGTCCTCCCTCCCTCTGTACCTGTTAGTGCCTTGTTTGTTTGTTTTTGCTCTTGTTTATTGTATTTGTCTATACTTGCCCCCTTTTCACATGTAAAGTGCCATGGAATAAATGGTGCTATAAAAATGTATAATAATAATAATAATAATAATAATAATAATAATAATAGTGTAACAAGCTCCTGTCCAGTGTGGCTGTTTAATTTACCTTCCAGCATTTTTTTTTCTTTTTTGGATATTACTGAGCTACACAAAGAACGTCAGCAGGGCATGTGTTGTGCACTGCTTCTATATTGATCCATGCACGAGTATTGCATTCTAAATCACATGTTGCTGGTGGAAAAATATTAAACAGCCTGCTGTATCCCACCTTGTCATTTAGTGCTGTGGTGATATAAAACTGTCTGCGGACCTAAGGCACATTAAAAAAGTTATAATATTTTTCTGTTGCTAAATGTGAAACAGCCTGCTGTATCCCATGTTGTCATTTTGTGGCGGTGATTTGAACCTGTGTGCAGAGCTAACATTCATTAAAAAAATTATAATTTTTTCTTTTGCTGAATGTGATACTGCCCGCCATATCCCACATTGTCATGTTGTGGCGGTGCTATGAACCTTTCTGCAGACCTAAGGCGCATTAAAAAAAATCTAATTTTTTTTTGTTGCTGAATGTGATGCAGCCTGCCTTATCCCACATTGTCATGTCGTGGTGGTGATATGAAGCTGTTTGCAGACGTAACACGCATTTTAAAAAAATCTACTTTTTTCTGTTGCTGAATGTGATACAACCCACTGTATCGAACACTGTCATGTTGTAGTGGTGATATGAAGATGTCTGCAGACCTCAAGCATATTGAAATATTTCTTTTTTTCTTTGGATAAACGTGATACAGCATGCTATATCCAACTTTTTCATTTAGTGGCATTGAAATTGTTCTGTGTGCAGAGCTGTTTCACATTCAAATAAAATGTGATACAACATCCGAGATCTGAGTTTAAAATTGTTTTGAGCCTATCTTCTAGATTATGTGCATTTTTGGCATCCAATTTCTCGTGGGCATCTTTTATACCTATCTTGAGACACACATCTATTACACCTATCTTCTGACGAGCATCAAATGCTCTCTGGGTATTTGGCGTCGGGTAGATGTAAGCTGGATCCTTGATCTTGTACTTCTCATAGCTGCCCTGTTATTGATCTTATTGTACTTTCCCATTCCTGCCCCCCAAAATTATTCTGTTACTAACGTCATACAGTAGGGGACATGTGACTTTGAAATTGTTTGGAGTATCTACTCAATCTTGTACAGGCCTTATCAACAGGCCCCCCAAAATTCTTCTGTTACTAACGTCATACAGTGGGAGACAAGTCACTTTTAAATTGTTTGGAGCTTCTGGTCAATGTTATACAGGCCTTATCGATAGGCCCCAAAAATTCTTCTGTTATTAACGTCATACAGTAGTGGACATTTCACTTAGAATTTTTTTGGAGCCTATCTTCTAGATAATGTGTATCTTTGGCATCCAATTTCTCATGTGCATCTTTTATACCGAGCTTGAGACATACATCTGTTACACCTATCTTCTGACGAGCATCAAACACTCTCTGGAAATTGGTTTTGGGTAGATGAATAATAGGTGTTGCGGGATCATGGATCTCGTATGTTAAGGACCGGCGGAACGCACCAAGTATAGATGATATGAAACTAGGTGCGTTCGCAGTCCGAGGTCCACCGTGCAGGTAAGGACCCTGCTGCTAGTAAGACGGACTATATGGCGGTACTAAGTATACACACATGGGTTAACTTCACCCTGCGTGAAGGAAGCGATCCTGTTGCGTCACAGGACCGCAGTACCGCACATAGAGCGCGAGCAAGAAGTCAGCGAACTCAACCCCTACTCAGGATTGAAGTCCGATTAGACACTTGCTGGCACAACACCGCAACTGGGTGTGTAAGGAAACTAATAAATAGAATATAAAGGCACGAGAGTGCGTGCGGTGCCGCACTGACGAACGCTACTAACCACCCAGGCTTGGGTAAGGAAAGCGCAGAGGAAGCGCACGGCGCCGTACTGGCGGACACAGCAACTGGACGCTGTGATGTGTGTTACGTGCAGATGGCTAGTCGGGCGTTAGATAGCTACCATCATCCGCGAGCAGTCAACAACACTAGGGAGGGATACTTAGGAGCTTTCATCCATCGACATACATCCATCTACACACACACATTATCAAGACAATACTAGCGCATGGCCGTGCGGTCATGCACAGTTTATATAGTTGCAGCACAGGAAGCAGCTACAGAAGTTTTGCCCTTTCAGGACCTGCCAAGAGGACCAATGGGATGTGCTGCAGTGCCTGAGCATGTGACCCTCGATCTCCAACGGGAGATCTTGCTCTGGGCATGCTCAGTGTGTGCAAATAAGGACTTAGTCCCAGAGAAGCCCGCTCGCCGCAGATCAGTGCAGGGTACAACAGGAGAGCCAGAAAAGGCAGCAGTTACCCCATGCACAGAATCAGTCCCAGCAAGACGCTCGCCTCCGCTGAGCAGAGCCCACTGCGGCCGAAGCAGAATGGGAGACCGCAGCAGACACGGATCGAGATTCTCCCTGTGCAGCAGAGGAAACTCGACTCCTAACATCGTACTTCCCATAGCCGCCCTGTTATTGATCCTGTTGTACGTTCAGATTTCACACGCAAAAAAATTCTTCTGTTACTATCTTCATACAGTAGGGTACATGTGAAGCTTAAAGGGTTTGGAGTATCTACTCAATCTTATACAGGCCTTATCAATAGACCCAAAAAGTTTCTTCTGTTACTAACATCATACAGTAGGGGACATCTCACTGTGAAATTTTTTGGCACCTATCCTCTAGATCAGGGGTCTCAAACTGCATTCCTTGAGAGCCTCAAACCATGCGTGTTTTCAAGATTTCCTTAGCTTTGCACAAGTTGCTGGAATCACTATCTGTGCAGGTGGTTAAATTATTACCTGTGCAATCCAAGGAAATCCTGAAAACATGACTTGTTTGCGGCCCTCGAGGAATGCAGTTTGAGACCTCTGTTCTAGATGATGTGCATTTTTGGCATCCAATTTCTCACGGGCGTCTTTTATACCTAGATTGAGACACACCTGTTACACCTATCTTCGGACAAGCATAAAATTTTCTCTGGTAATTGTTGTTGGGTAGATGAGCAATAGCTGTAGGCTGGATCTTGGATCTCGTATTTCCCATAGCTGCCCTGTTATTGATCCTGTTGTGCGTTCCCATTCCCGCCCCCAAAAATTCTTTTGTTCTAACGTCATGCAGTAGTGGACATGTGACTTTAAAATTGTTTGCAGCATCTCATCAATGTTATACGGGCCTCATCCACACCCCAAAAAAAAAAAAATCTGTTGCTAATGTCATACAGTAGACAGTTGCTAATTGTTTGCTCCTAGCACTCTATCTGAGAAACATGACTGTGAAAAAGCGAGGTTGTGGAGGAAGGGTGACTAGGCTTGGTGTTTGATGTGTATATGGGGTAGATGTTAATGTTTCTGAAAGCACTAGTGACCCACTAATGTGACGTGCTATGCAAACAAAATGGACAACTTCTGTTACTGGATGTTGTATTTTTTAGTGTGCTGCATTGTTCTTGCATAATTGCAGTCTCTGATACCTGTAGTGGGGCTTATATGCCTGATGTTGCTTCTGCTGTTGGAAATGTTAACAATAATTTGTGGAAATGTGAGCACTACTGGTTGGGTGTCCATCTGCTGGGTAAGGTGTAATGGAAGACTTGTCAATCCCTATTATACTATTTCTTCTGTGGTAACATTGATGCCTTTTTTAATGTCTGACACTAATTTTTGTAAATGTGTAGATTTTGCATTGGGTCTCCTTCATGAGTCCGATACCGGTAGACCTCCATTGTCTTTGATTCAACTACTCTTTTTACTATCCTCACATTTTTCTGACAATGGTAATCTACAAAACTGATATGTGTGCCACCTGAGTGTGGCTGAGCATCACTTTCAATTTTTGGGGGGTTTTTATCGCTAATATAGCGCCAATGATTCAAATTTGCTTTACAGACATTACTGGCACTGTCATGATTGGGACTCACAATTTAAATTTACAATCTGTATGTCTTTGTAGTGTGGGTAGAAAAATAATTACTGGAAGTAAACCCTCGCAAACAAGGGTAGAAAATAGAAACTCTTTGCAGATGCTGTCCTTGGTGGGACTGTAACATAGGACTACAGTGCTGAAAGACTGCTAATGTTTTTGCATTGACAACTGAACGTTTCTGTGGTTGGAAGGCTATCACTGTGATTCAAACTGTGTGCCTCACTGCTGTGTTGGGGAAAACCACTTTCAAGATTGTCTTCCAGCATGTTTTGATATTGCAGCATGGGCATGTCCCTTTCTACGGGGAAAGCAACAGGCAAAATTTACTTTTGTATTGTGGCTAGAACACACGTGCAACCCAGTAGTCAGCATTATTTGGAATCATAACTTTACGAGTAACAATCATGTTGCAGATAGTGCTGCAAGAAGGCGCTCATGGGTCGGTCTCTTTCATGAGGTCCAACTCCACAGTGTGTTGGTGGTCGTATAATACTCAAGCTTTCTTCCTCAATCCCCTCCAGACAACCACAGACAACATAGAGGGAATTATTACCATCTTCATCTCCTAACTGTTGCGCGTCCATCACCTCTTACTTCTCGTCCTTTTCATTTTCCATCTTCATTTGTTCCTCCCATGGCAAACGTCTGTGAGATGACAGACCTGAACTTGAAGTGTGCTATAACATGTAGATGACAATAATAGGGATGCTGATGATGGCATCATCAATGCTAACCATCTTAGTAGTCAATAAGAAAACGTACAAAAGGGTGCAAAGGTCCTTCATCTGGATCTAGTACGCAAGTGTGAATTGCACCACATCCATTGTGCCAGGCTAAGGCTATGAAATATGTCACCCTACATCAGTTGTCGGCGCTGCTGCCACAGTCGCTGCAACATATGCAGAGTTTAATTCCATGGTGTGGTCATATCACATATCAACCGGTTAACCGGTAGTCCGAATGATCTCGTTTGCAACTGAAGTACAATGATGAAAGTCAGCACAACAGTGGTTTTTGGAGCAGCACATCCAGGCTGGGACCATAGCAGAGGAATTGATATACCATCAAGTTGAGGATGCGAACCATGCAGGGCACGTGTGTAAGGTAGGCCAGGTGTAGGGCCGCCACCAGGTTTGCACCGCTGTTGCGCACGGCCTTCCCTGGCTCCAGGTTGAGTGTAGACAGCCGTTGCTCAAACTCGGCATGGATAGCTGTCCACAACTGTTGATCTGTATGACTGCAAGGCATATTATTGTAAACACTTCCTGATTATGGTGAGCCCTGACTGCGCAGTGCGAAAGAGGGGGGGCTGTAATGGGCGCAGCTTGATGGAAGCCCCCACATGACTGCGTTGCCGAGAGGAGGGGTTTGGAGTTTTTGAATAAAAACAGGGATAGTCACAGGATTGGTGGGAATTTTGAATAGGGGGGTGTTCTTAGTGTAGCAAGGAGGCGGGGGCTGGAATAAGTGTGGGAAGGATCACTTGTGCGGTGAATCATGAAGAGAGAAGCCCACCCTCCCTCCCTTTTTTCGTATCAGTTTGAGTGAACAGTTCTTTGATGGGGGTTGCCAGGGAGTGGGGTTTTTTTGGTTTAGGCAGTTCAATCTCGGAGGGGAGTTTTCGTTAACATTGTCACAGTGGCAGGTGGGCGGGGGGTGGGGTTCTTGGAGTTGGGTGATGACGTTTTATGGGGTTGATCTGGCTTTTTTTTACGGGCTCTGGATGGGGAGTTTACCTAGGGAGCTTTGGGGTTTGGTTTGCCCGAAATGGGTTACATGGTGCCCTTGAGCTGGTAGTTACGGCTGAGGGTAAAGAAGTGTTTGGTTTTTTCAAGTTTGGTGGTGGCTTTATGCCTATTTTTGAGCCAGATTTCTTAGCTCCAACAACCCTCCCCTCAAGGTTTTTACATATGGTATACATGTTGTTATTCATGTTATTGTTTGTTTTAATAAAATGGCCGCTGTGGCCAAAATTATCCAAAGAAATTTACGTGTTGTGTCTTAATTTTAATGTTTAGCAGGAGGAGTGGAGATTGGTGTCCTGGGTATGGGGGTTTAGGAAGATTGGGTACGGAGAAGACCCAGTCTTGGCGATACGCGGACAGGTGGGGGATGTATTCTTTCTGCAGTGTTGTAACATGTGCTTATTTAAGGCAGAGGTTGAGAGCATAGGTGGAGGCTCTAGAGGAGGTGGAGGATGCAGAAGTACTGCAGTAACTGTTACACACAGAGGTTTATTCTGCAAGCCCTGGGGATTCCAAGACTTGGTGTCTAGTGACACCTTGGTGTCTACTGCTTTAGTTCTCCATCCCCTGGTGTGTACTAGTTTAGTTCTCATACCCAAGCTGTTTAGTAGTTTAGTTCTCCAATCACAGTTGTCTGTCTGGAGGAGAGAAGGTTTTTCCACCAACATAGAAGAGGATTCTTTACTGTTAGGGCAGTGAGAATCTGGAATTGCTTGCCTGAGGAGGTGGTGATGGCGAACTCAGTCGAGGGGTTCAAGAGAGGCCTGGATGTCTTCCTGGAGCAGAACAATATTGTATCATACAATTATTAGGTTCTGTAGAAGGACGTAGATCTGGGTATTTATTATGATGGAATATAGGCTGAACTGGATGGACAAATGTCTTTTTTCGGCCTTACTAACTATGTTACTATGTTACTATTAGTTTATTTCTCCATGTTCTGGTGTTAATTTGTTTGTTTCTGCAATCATAGCTGTTTAGTAGTTTAGTTCTCGAACCCCTGTTTGTCTATTAGTCTAGTTATCCATCGTATGGTGTGCAGTGGTTTAGTCCTCCAAACCTAGCTGTTTAGTAGTTTAGTTCTCCAAATCCTGTTGTCTAGTTGTTTAGTTATCCATCTTGTGGTGTGTAGTGGTTTATTTCTCCAGTCCCAAGTGCCCTACAAGCCTTAGGTATTGCAAGACTTGTGGTGCAGCCCCTTCCCCGACTTCCCCTACAGCCACCAGAGTCACCCAGTGCCCATTCATTTAGACGTAACTCCCTTGTCCATGCTTGCTAGTCCAGGTGTCATTGTTGAATTGCACACTCTCAGACATAGAATTTTTCAGGGAACAGGTGATGTTGTCTGCAACTTGTTGCTGTAGCACAGGCACATCTTTCTTAGAGAAGTAATGGTGACTGGGCAACTGGTATTGGGGGAGAAAGCCGGCCATCAGCTTTCGGAAACCTTCTGTATCCATAAGGCGGAAAGGGAATGGCTGCATTTCCGTCGCCAACAGATTGGGGTGGCCATGCAATTATCATAGAGATCACAGGCCATGAGTCATACAGAAACAAGCACTGTGATAGTAGAAGCATATAGCTCTCAGCTGGCCCCTATCGTCCAGACAATGACACGATTGGATGACAAATTATCCGAGGAGGCCGCAAGCTGTTCACAATAAAGAGTTTTCAAGAAAGTAATAGTGAGCATATGACTTATCCATGTCCAGATTACAACACATGGAATATGCATATGTCCCTCTGTACAAGCTTTGTTAACTCCACAATCACCCTAAACCTCACTGCCAACAGCAATCCAGTTTGTTACATAATAAGTAATTGCAGGCCAATTGGACGCCTTTTTTCTTTTGAGGATCACACCATCACGGTTTTCCATCCCCCTCTCCCTCAGAGTAGCAGTTATATACCGGCCCCCAGGCTCACTCACTCACTTCCTTGACCAGTTTTATGCATTGCGGCCACATTTCATGTCCTCAGGATTGACAACCCTTATCCTGGGAGATGTCAACAGCTCCACCTCCCCAACTGCATCCCAGTTTTTATCTCTAGCCAATTCTCGTGGCCTCTCACAACTTTCAAACTCTGAGACACACAAATTCAGTAACAACCCAGATCTGGACTTTGTCCAGCTCAGTTCAATCTCCTACCTCGATGACTCATATCTTTCCATTTGTCCCCCATGAAATTAGGAGTATAACCATACCTTATACATTTTTAGGTGCTCCATAAAAACACATCTGTTTACGACTGCCCATCACGTCCTCTAATCAAAGTTCTGTTTATATATATAGCTTATTTTCTTCTTCTCTGATCATGATTCACCATCAAACTCAATCGTAGCCATAAGGCTCATGCAGCATTTATCTACCCCTAATTTACTCTAGATGGTTGTATCATTATTGTAAATAAGCACCTGTAATTGGTGTCACCCCCACCTCATTGTAGATTGTAAACTCTGAAGAGAAGGGTCATCTTTATTTTTGCTTGAATTGTTTGATTATCTTAAACTTGGTAGCTTTTCTCTTTTTTATATGAACTGATGACTTGTAAAGCTGTGCGGAATGTGTTTGCAATATATAAATAAAGGTTATTATTAGTAGTAGATTGAAGATGGGGAAATTCAAGCTGTTAACTTTGCCATGTGTAGGAATGAAAAAATCCTTTACATGAGCACAACTGCACAAATGAGGGTTTGCTGCTGTGCTGACACAGGGTGGAGTAGTGTGAAAATGACAAGCTGCTGTATTGTGAGAGAGGTGCAGGAGGAGATGTTACATTGGATTGAGAAAGATGGGGTGTGATTGATATGTAAGATCGGTCAAAAACAGCAGGCATGTCATTTTCGTACGGTTCTCAGTATCTTTGCTATATCTGCTGTTGTTTTCTGTTATTGAAACCTAACTTTTCCATCGGCCATTTTGCTTTGTCCTGCTGCAGCTACTTTGCCCTGAGTCAGTATGGAGTTTCTAGCTTCTATTTTTCCACCCTGTTCTCAGACTCTTGCTTTTTTAAGCAGCCTCAGCTGTTCAATCAGTGCTTATGAATCATGTCTGCAGTTAGTCTGTGACCTGCTCCTGGAAGCCTTGGACTTAGTATTCTCACAACCATTTCAGGTGAGCGCATTCCCTTCTTTTCAGCCAGGTGTGTTTACCACAGGTAAACACTATTGTGCGCCCTTGTTTCTCTTCTAGCATTTTTGCCTTAGAGGATCTGGGAAAATATTTCATTTATACCTTCTGTGATGATTGTGGTTGTGACTTCTCACAACCATTTCAGGTGAGCACATTCCCTTCTATCCAGTCAGGTGTGTTACCATGGGTAAACACTAATGTGCTCCTTTTCGTTTCTAGCACTTCTGCCTTAAAGGATATGGGAAGATGAAGGCTTGCGTAAAGGACTTGTGTGGAATTACTGATTCAATCCTTGCGGATATACAGGCTTTAAAGACCAGCTTTGCAAGTCTACAGGATCTTAATCACAATCTGCAAGTTTTTGGACAAAATACTCAGGATTTACAAGCCAGGATTGAGGATCTGGAGGAACGAGTCCAGGCACCATCCTTACCTCCAGGTTCTGGGTTTCCCAAGTTACCCCCTTTTCGTTTTGGTGGTGAACGTGAAAAATTCAGGGGGTTTGTTAACCAATGCAAACTTTTTTTTTTTCTGCACATGCTTCGCAATTTACCTCGGAACAATCCAAAGTGCTTACTATAATCATGCTGCTCTCCAACAAATCTCTGATGTGGGCAAACCCCGTGATTGAGAATGAGGATGAATGTTTGAACAATCTGGATGCTTTCATTTCAGCCATGGGGCAGGTGTTTGATGACCCTAACCGAGGTGCGACAGCTGAAGCAGCCATGTTGGCTTTGCGCCACGGTAAGCGCTCAGTAGCCGAATATGCCTTGGATTTCAAGAGATGGGCCCTTGATACCACTTGGGACAGTTCCGCCCAAAAATCTCTCTTCCAGAAAGGGTTGCCTCCAATGATTAAGGATGAACTTGCTCGTGCTGACCCTCCCACTGCGTTAGGTGACTTTATTAACTACTGCATCCGTATTGATGCCCGTCTTACTGAACACAGACAGGAGAGATGGTCTGAAAGTAATCGCATTAACCATTTCCTACCATCCTCCCCAGCTAGGGAACGTCTGAGCAGGATCACATGGGAACCAGAACCTGAACTCATGCAGGTGGACTCTTTACAGAGACGGGTTAGTGATACACGCAAAGAACATCGCTTAAAAGAAATTCTATGTTTCTATTGTGGTAAGTCAGGGCACTTCATTATAAATTGCCCCAGCCGTTCTCGTAAGACTACTGCAGCAGTCATTCACTGTGAGTGTTGCGAGAGGAGATCAGTCATGTCTGAATCTCAGGCCCCAGAAAGATCTGCAGCTATAGATGTTGATTTTTTGGACTTAAACTCCATTATTTCAGATTCTGATGACTGTGTAAATGTGGCAGTTTTTCAAGTTTCCTCAGCAGTGTCCCAGCTGAGCTGTAAGAACAATTCTCAATGCTTTCTTTCCATCAAGCTCTGGGTTGACTCGGTCTGGGTGTCTAGCTCTGCTATGATTGACTCAGGGGCAAGCGGTAATTTTATGGACATCTCTTTTGCCCTGAAACATGGGATACGTTCAGTGAAGAAGGCTACTCCTTTACAGATGGAAACTGTGGATGGTTCCCTGCTAAACTCTGGACCAGTGGATCAGGAAACGGAGCCTTTGAAGGTCCTTATGGGTAAAGATCATCAGGAGAGGCTGTGTTTTATGCTCATCTCTTCTCCCCACTTCCCCATTATTCTAGGGCTACCATGGCTGCAGGCTCAGAAGCCTACATTTAACTGGGAGACCAAGAAGCTGCATTTTCCAGAGAAACAGATGGGTCCAGAAGTTTCAGCTTGTCCAGCTCCTAAGAGACCCACGTCAGTCTCTGAACTACTAGCTACAGTTAGGGCCAGAAATATTTGGACAGTGACACAATTTTCGCGAGTTGGGCTCTGCATGCCACCACATTGGATTTGAAATGAAACCTCTACAACAGAATTCAAGTGCAGATTGTAACGTTTAATTTGAAGGGTTGAACAAAAATATCTGATAGAAAATGTAGGAATTGTACACATTTCTTTACAAACACTCCACATTTTAGGAGGTCAAAAGTAATTGGACAAATAAACATAACCCAAACAAAATATTTTTATTTTCAATATTTTGTTGCAAATCCTTTGGAGGCAATCACTGCCTTAAGTCTGGAACCCATGGACATCACCAAACGCTGGGTTTCCTCCTTCTTAATGCTTTGCCAGGCCTTTACAGCCGCAGCCTTCAGGTCTTGCTTGTTTGTGGGTCTTTCCGTCTTAAGTCTGGATTTGAGCAAGTGAAATGCATGCTCAATTGGGTTTAGATCTGGAGATTGACTTGGCCATTGCAGAATGTTCCACTTTTTGGCACTCATGAACTCCTGGGTAGCTTTGGCTGTATGCTTGGGGTCATTGTCCATCTGTACTATGAAGCGCCGTCCAATCAACTTTGCAGCATTTGGCTGAATCTGGGCTGAAAGTATATCGCGGTACACTTCAGAATTCATCCGGCTACTCTTGTCTGCTCTTATGTCATCAATAAACACAAGTGACCCAGTGCCATTGAAAGCCATGCATGCCCATGCCATCACGTTGCCTCCACCATGTTTTACAGAGGATGTGGTGTGCCTTGGATCATGTGCCGTTCCCTTTCTTCTCCAAACTTTTTTCTTCCCATCATTCTGGTACAGGTTGATCTTTGTCTCATCTGTCCATAGAATACTTTTCCAGAACTGAGCTGGCTTCTTGAGGTGTTTTTCTGCAAATTTAACTCTGGCCTGTCTATTTTTGGTATTGATGAATGGTTTGCATCTAGATGTGAACCCTTTGTATTTACTGTCATGGAGTCTTCTCTTTACTGTTGACTTAGAGACAGATACACCTACTTCACTGAGAGTGTTCTGGACTTCAGTTGATGTTGTGAACGGGTTCTTCTTCACCAAATTAAGTATGCGGCGATCATCCACCACTGTTGTCATCCGTGGACGCCCAGGCCTTTTTGAGTTCCCAAGCTCACCAGTCAATTCCTTTTTTCTCAGAATGTACCCAACTGTTGATTTTGCTACTCCAAGCATGTCTGCTATCTCTCTGATGGATTTTTTCTTTTTTTTCAGCCTCAGGATGTTCTGCTTCACCTCAATTGAGAGTTCCTTTGACCGCATGTTGTCTGCTCACAGCAACAGCTTCCAAATGCAAAACCACACACCTGGAATCCACCCCTGACCTTTTAACTACTTCATTGATTACAGGTTAACGAGGGAGACGCCTTCAGAGTTAATTGCAGCCCTTAGAGTCCATTGTCCAATTACTTTTGGTCCCTTGAAAAAGAGGACGCTATGCATTACAGAGCTATGATTCCTAAACCCTTTCTCCGATTTGGATGTGGAAACTATCATATTGCAGCTGGGAGTGTGCACTTTCAGCACATATTATATATATAATTGTATTTCTGAACATGTTTTTGTAAACAGCTAAAATAACAAAACTTGTGTCACTGTCCAAATATTTCTGGCCCTAACTGTATATATCAGGAGTATGCGGATGTAAGTCACAAGAGGAACGCTGACCAGCTTCCCCCTCACCGTCCATACGATTGTCCAATTGAATTATTGCCTGGAGCAGGAATACCCTTTGGTAAGATCTACCCTCTGGCAGGGCCCGAACTAAAGGCGTTGAAGGACTATATTGATGAAAATCTAGCCAAGGGCTTCATACGCCACTCTTCATCTAATGCAGGTGCACCCATCTTCTTTGTTAAGAAAAAAGATGGATCTCTTAGACTCTGCATAGATTTTCGGGAACTGAATAAGGTTACTATTAGAAACCGTTATCTATTGCCATTGATCCCTGAGTTATTGGAGAGAGTACGGCATGCCAAGATATTTTCTAAACTGGATCTCCGTGGGGCCTACAATTTGGTCCGTATTAGACCTGGGGATGAATTGAAGACTGCATTCAGGTCACGCTACAGACACTTTGAATATCTAGTTATGCCATTCGGTCTGTGTAACGCCCCAGCCACTTTCCAACACTTAGTGAATGACATTTTCAGGGATCTTTTGGATACATTCGTGGTGATTTATCTGGGTGTATTTTGATTTTTTCTAACTCCACAGAGTAACATCATGGACACGTAAGAATGGTCCTAGAACGCCTAAGACAGAACCATCTTTACATTAAACTTGAGAAGTGTGAATTCCATTGGACCGAAATTCAATTTTTGGGGTATGTAATGTCTACACAAGGAATCAGTATGGATGGAAGCAAGATTTAAACCATCAAAAATTGGCTAGTTCCTAAGAATGTAAAGGAAGTGCAGCGCTTCATCGAGTTTGCCAATTTCTACAGACGTTTTATTAGGAATTTTTCTGAGGTAGTGTCACCTATCACACAACTTACCTCGAAAGAATCTAGCTTCACTTGGACCCCTCAAGCCCAAGAAGCATTTTCCAGCCTGAAGGATAAATTCACCACAGCTCCTATCCTAGTGCATCCCAACCCTGAACTTGCTTTTGTAATAGAAGTGGATGCCTCAGACTGTGCCGTCAGTGCTATATTCTCCCAGAGAACAGGTGAGAAGAATGTCTTGCATCCCTGTGCTTTCTTTTCCCAGCGGTTATCTGCAGCTAAGAGGAACTATGATGTAGGCAATAGAGAATTGTTAGCTATTATTGCTGCATTCAAGGAATGGAGACACCTTCTTCCTGGAGCTGCACATCAAATAGTCGTCTTATCTGACCACCGCAACCTTGAATTTTTAAGGTCGGCTAAGTGCCTGACTCCTCGCCAGGCTCGTTGGAATCTTTTCTGAAACCAATTTAATTTTGCAATCTCTTATAGGCCAGGATTGTGCAATGGAAAGGTTGATGCACTCTCAAGGATACCTATTAGGAATATACTCACCCTCGGACGCACCCTGGTTCTAACCCGCAGCCTTCCTTCCTAAGAATCAGCGCTTGAAGGACCTTTCGATGATGTCGCGGCTTGTGATTGGTCGCGTGACGCCCATGTGACCGCTCACGCGACCAATCACAAGCCGCGACGTCATCGAAAGGTCCTTCAAGCGCTGATTCTTAGGAAGGAAGGCTCCCGGATACAACCAGGGCGCGTCCGAGGGTGAGTATAGCAATATTTTTTATTTTTATTCTTTATTTTACACAATAATATGGATCGCAGGGCCTGAAGGAGAGTTTCCTCTCCTTCAGACCCTGGGAACCATTAGAAATCCAATGCACTGCATTGGGTTTCGTGTTTCGGCCGACCCCGACCCCGACTTTTCTATAGGATCGGCCGATTTCACTCGACCCGACTTTTGAAAAAGTCGGGTTTCGTGAAATCCGACCCGATCCTATAAAAACAAAAATCGCTCAACTCTAGTAAGGACATTCTAAATTATGTCACTTCATGTGAAGTTTGTGCGAGATGCAAGACACCACGTTCCTCGCCAATGGGTCTATAAGATCAGTAAGATTGTAAGTGCCGTTGCTTGTTGTCTTCAACTGCCCGGAACTATGAGAATTGACCCTGTCTTTCACGTTTCCCTACTAAAGTCAGCAGTACCCAATACGTTTCCTGGACGTTCTTTGCCTTATCCTGATCCAGTGCTGATTGATGGTGAGGAGGAATTTATGGTTGAGAAGATTCTGGATTCCAGATTATATAGAAAACAGCTACAATATCTGATTAAATGGCAGGGCTACCCAGTTGAGGACAATTCATGGGAACCGGTTAATAACATTACTCCGCCAGTTCCATCAGAGGTACCCAGACAAGCCTGGTCTGAGGTCATCCAGAGGCTGTCCCTAAGGGGGAGTAATGTAAGGTTCTCAGTATCTTTGCTATATCTGCTGTTGTTTTCTGTTATTGAAACCTAACTTTTCCGTCAGCCATTTTGCTTTGTCCTGCTGCAGCTACTGTGAGTCAGTATGGAGTTTCTAGCTTCTATGTTTCTGCCCTGTACTCTGCCTCTTGCCTTTTTAAGCAGCCTCAGCTGTTCAATCAGTGCTTCTGAATCATGTCTGCAGTCAGTCTGTGACCTGCTCCTTGAAGTCTTGGACTTAGTATTCCTTCCATCTCTCTTGGACACTTGTGGACACTGGAACTCTGCTGCATGCTAATCTACATTTGCAAGGGAAGTAACAGAGAGACTCTGAAGCAGTTTGTGCTTAATGTTGAACTTAACGTTTACTCTGACCTGCCGTGTCTCATGCCTATGTACCTGCAATTGTGTAAAACCTTTTTTCCTGTGGCATACTTGTATGCAGTAATACAAGCAAGTCATAACTAAACCTCTGACTACTATGTCTTCCTTGCACCCAAGCACAAGACTCTAAATAAACTGTACAATACATCACACAATCACCCCAACTGTAGGGGGTAAACAAGTGGAGGATCTTCAGCCTTTCTGACAACTGCCACAGTGATGGAGGAGGAAGAATCAGAAGATGTGGTTGATGAAAAGACACGCTAATTTGCATTTTAGCACAATGACATTCCCAGATTAACCCACATTGATCGCGCAGAAGCAAGTTCATGCATGTAGTACTGAAATTATTATTTTTACTCTACTATGTCTTTATTTTTAAAGGTGACAGCTAACATGATTTTTTTGATTTTTGACGGCCTGAAAAAAGACCCAAGATAGCCAACTGCAGAACCTTGAATGCTTCGGTCCATTGCCAGAGTTAGGCCTCAGGATGAATTGGTTGTTGTGGTTGCATAACTCTGTGTCTGCATAACCTCTTCGTCTTCCTCCTCCTCCTTTTTTACTGAGCTACTGAACTGCATGCCTCTGGGTTTACACCAAGTGTGATCTTCTAACTCATCGTCATCCTCTCTGTTCTCCCACTCCTCACCCCGAGAGTCAACCTCCTCCTCTTCCTGCCTTGACAGCACAGTACAGTCCGCAGGTGACTCAAATATCTACCCGAAAATTTCATCCATTATAAGTTCATGCTAAAAACATACAACTCTGCCCTTCACCTCTCCAAACAAACCTATTTCAACACCCTCATCACCTCGCTGTCCAATAACCCTAAACATCTCTTTGACACTTTCCAGTCCCTACTCAACCCAAGAGTACAGGCTCCAACCACGGATCTCCACGCTGACGATCTGGCCAATTACTTCAAAGAAAAAAATTTACCATATTTGACAGGAAATCATCTCCCAATCTCTTCATACCATGCACTGTCCTCCCTCCCCCACTGCATCTAGTTCACTCTCTGACTTTGAACCAGTTATAGAAGAAGAAGTAATCAGGCTCCTTGCATCTTCTCGCCCAGCCACTTGCACCAGTGACCCCATTCCATCACATCTCCTCCAGTCCCTTTCCCCGGCTGTCACCTCTCACCTAACAAAAATATTCATCCTTTCTCTCACTTCTGGTATTTTTCTATCCTCATTTAAGCATGCCATCATACATCTATTACTTAAAAAAAACATCCATCGATCAAAACTGTGCCACTAATTATAGACCTGTCTCTAATCTTCCCTTCATCTCTAAACTCTTCGAACACCTGGTGCACTCCCATCTTACCCGCTATCTCTCAGATAACTCTCTTCTCGACCCTCTTCAATCTGGCTTCCGTTCTTTACACTCAACTGAAACTGCCCTCACTAAAGTCTCTAACTTACTAACAGCTAAATCTAATGGTCACTACTCCATGCTAATTCTCTTGGATCTCTCCGCAGCATTCGACACTGTGGATCATCAGCTCCGCCTCACTATGCTCCGCTCCATCGGCCTCAAGGACACCGTTCTCTCCTGGTTCTCCTCCTATCTCTCTGACCGCTCTTTCACTGTATCTTTTGCTGGTTCCTCCTCCTCTCACCTTCCCCTTACTGTTGGGGTTCTTCAAGTATCAGTCCTAGGCCCCCTCCCCTTCTCTTTGTATACTGCCCCTATTGTACAAACAATCAGTAGATTTGGGTTCCAGTACCATCTCTATGCTGACGACACCCAATTATACACTTCTTCTCCTGTTATCACGCCAAACTTTTTAGAAAACACAAGTGATTGTCTTACTGCTGTCTCTAACATCATGTCCTCCCTCTATCTGAAACTGAACCTGTCAAAAACTGAACAACTCGTGTTTTCTCCCTCTATTAGCCTACCTTTGCCTGACATTGCCATCTCCGTGTGCGGTTCCACCATTACTCCAAAGCAACATGCCCGCTGCCTTGGGGTCATCCTTGATTCCGAGCTTTCATTCACCCCCCACATCCGATCACTGGCTCGCTCTTCTTATCTGCATCTCAAAAACATTTCTAGAATTCGCCCTTTTCTTACTTTCGACTCTGCAAAAACTCTTACTGTTTCACTTATTCATTCTTGTCTGGACTATTGTAACTCTCTACTAATCGGCCTCCATCTTACCGAACTCTCCCCGCTCAAATCTGTCCTGAATGCTGCAGCCAGGATCATATTCCTCACCAACCATTACACCGAATCTTCTACCCTGTGCCAGTCATTACACTGGCTACCCATCCATTCCAGAATCCAGTACAAAACTACTACCCTCATCCACAAAGCACTCCACGGCTCAGCACCACCCTACATTTCCACTCTGGTCTCAGTCTACCACCCTACCCGTGCCCTCCGCTCCACTAATGACCTCAGGTTAGCATCCTTAATAATCAGAACCTCCCACTCCCGCCTCCAAGACTTTACACGTGCTGCGCCGATTCTTTGGAATCCACTACCTAGGTTAATACGATTAATCCTCAATCCCCACAGTTTTAAGCGTGCCCTAAAAACTCATTTGTTCAGATTGGCCTACCGCCTCAACGCATTAACCTAACTATCCCTGTGTGGCCCATTCAAAAAGAAAAAAAAACAATCAGGTTCCTCGCATCATGTTCTCATGCACTTTATACAGTTAATAGCCCTTTGTGTCTGTACTGCAACATACTTAGGCAGTTAACTGGTTCATGCAGCTAAACATGAACACCCGAGCCTTACACTATGGCTGGTCCAAATAACTAAAGCAATTGTTACCATCCACCTCTCATGTCTCCCCTTTTTCCTCATAGATTGTAAGCTTGCGAGCAGGGCCCTCATTACTCTTGGTATCTATTTTGAACTGTGATTTCTGTTATGCTGTAATGTCTATTGTCTGTACAAGGCCCCTCTATAATTTATAAAGCGCTGCGGAATATGTTGGCGCTATATAAATAAAATTATTATTATTATTATTATTAATATCTGAGTCTCGTCACAAATGGATCACCTTCACTCAACGGGGTTAACGTCTGTTGACGAGTGTTTGGTTTATGCTCAGACAAAACTTTTGTCCGGCCATGGTTGAAAGTGAGAAAAAATTTGGCCATCAGTGCAGATGATTTCCTCTTCTTTACTCTGTGAATCTTTAGTGTACACTTCCTATGCCCATGGCATACCATATGTGAGGAGATCTGCAGATATCTTTGGTTCCCAACAGTCAGTTGGGCAATTGGAGTGGTGTGATATGGGGGGAAAAAAAAGGTTAATTAGGGTGCCACCACTGAGGACTGTACTGTGTGTGATGTTAAGGTGGAGGAAGAGGAACAGAGGCCACTTAATGCAGTGCTTGCCATCTGCTGGAGCACATGTTCTTTCTGGCCCTCATCTACAAAGCGTACCATTGTATGGCTACCAAAGAGAGGGAGCACAGTTGCCTGTCCAGTAACAGTAGTTGTAAAAATGCTGCGCAAATTGTGACTGCAGCAAAACAAACCGACTTCACATCCCTCATATCATACCTATCTCACAACCCTAAACAGCTATTCAGCACTTTCAATTTTTTCCTGTGTCCACTAGTTCCCCCTCCCTCTCCTCTCATCTCAGCTGAGTACTTTACCTCACCACCTGTGAATGTGACACAATAACTTCCCACCCAATTCCAAACTTTACCACAGTCTTCATCACTTATTCAACCTGTCACTAACAACTGGTATCTTCCACCCTTCGCTCACACTCATCCTCAAAAAGACCACCCTTGACCCATCCTCTGTGTCTACCTATCACCCCATATAATTTCTCCCCTAGCCACTAAACCACTGGAAACACATATCCATTTAGAACTGTCCTCCCACATCTCTTCTTGCTCCCACATACAATCTGACTTCAGACGGGACTATTCCACTGAAAATGCCCTGATTAAAGTCACCAATGACCTACTAACTGACAAATGAAAGAGACACGTGTTTGTCCTCTTTCTTCTCCTGGACCTGGCATCTGTCTTTGACACAATGGACCATTCCATCTTACTACAGACTTTCTGATCTGTTGACATTACAGACTTGGCCATTTCTTGTATCTCCTCGTACCTAACAGACAGGACATTCAGTGTCTCCCACTCACACACTACCTCCTCATCTTGCCCACTATGTGTCGGTCTCCACCAAGGTTCATTTGTAGGACCAGGAACTATGCTTAAAGGGACCACCAGCATCAATCTAAGGTATTCCTAACCTTTAGCTGGACAACACCTTTTATTTAAGGCATCTCCTCCGATATAGAGGTGCCTGAGCCTACATTGTTAGTTTGCCTTGCATGCTTGCTAGTTGTCAGGTTCCCCAGGTCTGCCTGTCTGCTTGTCTACCCTGTACCCATCTGCTCTTACCTGTCTGTGCCCATCTGCTCATGCCTGTCTGCGCTCTTCTGTCCTCAGCTGGTCCCATCTGCACCCATGGTTCCAGAGTCCCTATAGTGCCTACCTGCATTTTTCATCCTTCCTTTGGGCTGTAGCAGCTTACCCGCTGTAGGAGGTCAGCTGCTACATTCTGTAGGTCAGCCATGGAGTGGCACCTGGTGCCAACGCTTTGTAGCTCCTTGGGTTGCAGTTTTCGCTTGCTGCCACTTGTCCGAGTAGGGATTTGGTAGGCCACCTAGTTACGCCCCTTCCAGACTTTCAGAGGGATACGGAACAGTGATTCTACCACCTTGCCCTTTAGAGTATCCATCTGCTGGGTTGGCTGTAGTGACAGAGGTGTTGGTCCCCACTATAATAATTCTACTTTATTGCAATTGATGCCACTTTGCTGGTGTCTGCCACTAATTTATGAAAATGTGTAAACTTCTTTTTGGGTCTCCTTCATGCATTTTGCCTGTAGCAGTAGGCCTCCATGAATGGCAGGCCTCCACCTCCTTGATATCAACTACCCGTGTTACTATCCTTAATTTTTTCTGATAATGGTAGTCTATAAAACTGATATTTGTGCCACCTGAGTATGGCTCAGCATGAAAACAGGTAGAGGTGTTGCATGTGGTATCAGGGATCCCAGCAAAGGAGGCCTACACTGATCCCTCACCTACCTCGTCTTACTGTAACGCTAAATTAAAAGCTGTAAATGCTGTCCCAGGCCCCAATACCTCATGTCTGGCTGATTGCTGCAGTACCATGCTAAAATCTGTACTGTGGGTGAAATGAGACCACTTTCCTGGTGTCTGTCCCTCATTTAATGTGTTTTGGCAGTATTTGGGGCCATTATAAGGTGTGCATGCTTTTGTTTTTGCCTCCCATTGACATGAATGGTGTTCGGCTATGTTCGGTGAATATTCAACAAATTAATTGGCGAATATTGCAAATTCTGCGAATGTAATCTGAACCGAACATTGAAATATTCGCTCATCTCTAGTCATTAGGCACTCTATGTAGTAAGGTGACAGGAAATCATCTCCCAATCTCTTCATACCATGCACTGTCCTCCCTCCCCCACTGCATCTAATTCACTCTCTGACTTTGAAGCAGTTACAGAAGAAGAAGTAATCAGGCTCCTTGCATCTTCTCGCCCGACCACTTGCACTAGTGACCCCATTCCGTCACATCTCCTCCAGTCCCTTTCCCCAGCTGTCACCTCTCACCTAACAAAAATATTCAACCTTTCCCTCACTTCCGGTATTTTTCCCTCCTCATTTAAGCATGCCATCATACATCCATTACTTAAAAAACCATCCCTCGACCAAAATTGTGCCGCTAATTATAGACCTGTCTCTAATCTTCCCATCATCTCTAAACTCCTCGAACGCCTGGTCCACTCCCGTCTTACCTGCTATCTCTCAGATAACTCTCTTCTCGACCCTCTTCAATCTGGCTTCCGCTCTTTACACTCTACTGAAACTGCCCTCACTAAAGTCTCTAATGACCTACTAACAGCTAAATCTAATGGTCACTACTCCATGCTAATTCTCTTGGATCTCTCTGCAGCATTCGATACTGTGGATCATCAGCTCCTCCTCACTATGCTCCGCTCCATCGGCCTCAAGGACATTGTTCTCTCCTGGTTCTCCTCCTATCTCTCTGACCTATCCTTCACTGTATGTTTTGCTGGTTCCTCCTCCTCTCACCTTCCCCTTACTGTTGGGGTTCCTCAAGGATCAGTCGTTGTATACTGCCCCTATTGGACAAAAAATCAGTAGATTTGGTTTCCAGTACCATCTCTATGCTGATGACACCCAATTATACACTTCTTCTCCTGATCTCACGCCTGCCTTATTAGAAAACACCAGTGATTGTCTTACCACTGTCTCTAACATCATGTCCTCCCTCTATCTGAAACTAAACCTGTCAAAAACTGAACTCCTCGTGTTCTCTCCCTCTATTAGCCTACCTTTGCCTGACATTGCCATCTCCATGTGCGGTTCCACCATCCAAAGCAACATGCCCGCTGCCTTGGGGTCATCCTTGATTCTGACCTTTCATTCACCCCCCACATCCGATTACTGGCTCGCTCTTCTTATCTGCATCTCAAAAACATTTCTAGAATTCGCCCTTTTCTTACTTTTGACTCTGCAAAAACTCTTACTGTTTCACTTATTCATTCTCGTCTGGACTATTGTAACTCTCTACTAATCGGCCTCCCTCTTACCAAACTTTCCCCGCTCCAATCTGTGCTGAATGCTGCTGCCAGGATCATATTCCTCACCAACCGTTACACCGATGCCTCTACTCTGTGCCAGTCATTACACTGGGTTACCCATCCACTCCAGAATCCAGTACAAAACTACTACCCTCATCCACAAAGCACTCCATGGATCAGCACCACCCTACATCTCCTCTCTGGTCTCAGTCTACCACCCTACCCGTGCCCTCCGCTCCGCTAATGACCTCAGGTTAGCATCCTCAATAATCAGAACCTCCCACTCCCGTCTCCAAGACTTTACACGTGCTGCGCCGATTCTTTGGAATGCACTACCTAGGTTAATACGATTAATCCCCAATCCCCACAGTTTTAAGCGTGCCCTAAAAACTCATTTGTTCAGACTGGCCTACCGCCTCAATGCATTAACCTAACGATCCCTGTGTGGCCTATATAAAAAAAAAAAAATCAGGTTCCTCGCATTATGTTCTCATTCACTTTATGCAGTTAATAGCCCTCTGTGTCTGTACTGCTACATACTTAGGCAGTTAACTGGTTCATGCAGCTTTACATGAACACCTGAGCCTTACACTATGGCTGGTCCGAATAACTATAGCAATTGTTACCATCCACCTCTCGTGTCTCCCCTTTTCCCCATAGTTTGTAAGCTTGCGAGCAGGGCCCTCATTCCTACTGGTATCTGTTTTGAACTGTATTTCTGTTATGCTGTAATGTCTATTGTCTGTACAAGTCCCCTCTATAATTTGTAATGCGCTGCGGAATATGTTGGCGCTATATAAATAAAAATTATTATTATTATTATTATTATTCCCGTTATGGAGAGTGCCAAGTTAGGGTAGGCAGATTTATAGGTCATGCAATTTTCCCTTGGGAATTTATATAAGCGATCAGAGAGGAAGAAGACTGGAACTTAGAGCTCCTGATGTCTTTCTCGCTGAAGAGATTCTTTGCATTAACTGGTCTTACACACAGACAAAATCAGGTTTTAATCACTTGTAAAACATGAACGATCTGCATTCAAAATAATTCTATATTTTGGGCCTGACACCCTTCTTAACACCTTAACGACCGCCGATACGCCTTCTAACAGCGGCAGTTAAGGGTACTTAAAAAGTGTTTTGTGCCCCCCAGAGTCCGATTTTCTCCGGGGTCTCAGCTGCTGGGGGTAGCCGAGACCCCAGAGAACATGAATCGGGTAGGTTTTAATTAACCATTTACTGGCAACCGCAAAAAAAAGCGCGATTTGCCATTTAATTTATCTCTTCTATGATGTGATTGCACATCAGAGAAGAGGGAAATAGGGGCCCCAATCCCCCCAGATACTTACCGGTGTCTCCCGGTGTCCGTGGGTCCTCCCACTTCCTCCCCCCATTTGCGCCGCCATCTTTTCCTGGAAAAAAATGGCGGGCGCGTGCGTAGTGTGCCCGCCAAGATCTGCCGGCCAGTACTCGGCAGATCTCAGGGTCTCGGCTGCCGGGGGTAGCCGAGACCCCAAAGAACATAATTCGGGCTGGTTTTTACCAAGCTAGTTTTGGGATCGCCGCTACTAATGGTGTAGCGGCGGCCGCAAAAAATAAAGTCCAATGTGCCGAGTAATTTCTCTCTCCTCTGATGTGATCGCATATCAAAGGAGAGAGAAATAGAATCCCCGATCCACCTCATACTTACGAGTGTCTCCCGTGGCTCCTCGGCCCTCCTGCTTCTTCTCGTGGTCACCACCATCTTTATCAGGGAAAAAAAATGGCGAGAGCATACGCAGTGTGCCCACCGAGATCTGCCCGCAGACCTATCAGTGATCAAAATAAAAAAAATAGTAAATAGCCCCCTTTATCATCCCTTTAGTTAGGGAAAAATAATAAAACAAAGAAAATGTATTTATTTTCCCATTAGGGTTAGGGTCGGGGCTAAAATTAGGGTTAGGGTTTGGGCTAAAATTAGGGTTAGGGTAATGCTGCTTTTACACTCACCGTAGTTTTGCGTCCTGTTTTTGCAGCCCCATAGATTTCTATGGGGCCGCAAAAACGGGCCGCAATAATTCTTTGGAGCGCTGTACGCTGTATGGCCCTGAGGACTGTATTTACGGCTGAGAAAAAATATCGAGTCTGCTCTATATTTTTCACGGCTAACGGACATGGCCCTCATTGTAATTCAATTTTGCAGACTGCCGTTTTTTTCAAATACTTTTGCCATAGTATTGCAAACACGAAACACGGCAATCTGCCAGTTTTTTGCTGTCTGTTATTGCAGCACACAGCAAAAATTGCATCAATACAGCCCACAAAAAAAGCCCGCAATAACGGGCCGCCAAAAACCCGGTAAGTGTAAAAGAAGCCTTAGGTTTGGGATTAGGGTTAGGCTTGGGATTAGGGTTATGGTTAGGGATGGGGATTATGGTTAGGGTTAGGTTTGTGATATGGGTTAGGTTTGAGATTTTGAGATTAGGGTTAGGAATAGGGCTATGGGTGTGTTGGAATGAGGGTTAGGTTTGTGGTTAGGGTTATGGTTAGGGTTGGGATAAGGGTTAGGGGTGTGTTGGGGTTAGGGTTGTGATTAGGAATAGGGTTGGATTAGGATTAGGGGTATGTTGGGGTTAGGGTTGTGATTAGAGTTATGGTTAGGGTTGGAATTAGGGTTAGTAGTGTGTTGGGGTTAGGGTTGTGAATAGGATTATAGTTAGGGTAAGGATTAGGGTTAGAGGTGTGTTCTGGTTAGGGTTGGAGTTAGAATTGGGGGTTTCCACTGTTTAGGTACATCAGGGGTTCTCCAAACGCGACATGGCTCCACCATTGTTTCCAGCCAATTTTGTGTTGAAAAAGTCAAATGGTGCTCCCTCCCTTCTGAGCTCTGCCGTGCACACAAACAGTGGTTTACCCCCACATATGGGGCTTCAGCGTACTCAGGACAAATTGGACAACAACTTTTGTGGCCCAGTTTCTCCTGCTACCCTTGGGAAAATAAAAAATTTGGGGGCTAAAAAATCATTTTTGGAAAAAAAAATGATTTTTTATTTTCACGGCTCTGTGTTATAAACTTCTGTGAAGCACTTGGGCGTTCAAAGTGCTCACCACACATCTAGATAAGCTTCTTGGGGGGTCTAGTTCCCAAAATGGGGTAACTTGTGGGGAGTTTCTACTGTTTAGGGACATCAGGCACTCTGCAAACACAACATGTCGCCCGCAGACTATTTCATCAAAGTCTGCATTCCAAAACATCACTACTTCCCTTCCGAGCTCTGCCATGCGTCCAAACCGTGGTCCTCCCCCACATATGGGGTATCAACATACTCAGGACAAATTGCAAAACAACATTCATGGTCCAATTTCTCCTATTACCCTTGTAAAAGTAAAAATTTGGGGGTGAAAATATCATTTTTGTGGAAAAAATATGATTTTTTTATTTTCACGGCTCTACGTTATAAACTTCTGTGAAGCATTTTGGGGTTCATAGTGCTCACCACACATCTAGATAAGCTCCTTGGTGGTCTATTTTCCAAAATGGGGTCACTTGTGGGGGGGTTTAATGTTTAGGTACATCAGGGACTCTGCAAATGCAACATTCCAGCAAAGTCTGCATTTTAAAACATCACTACTTCCCTTCTGAGCCCCGCTGTGAACCCAAACAGTGCCCCCCCACATATGTCATATCAGTGTACTCAGGACAAACTGGACACCAACTTTTGGGGTCCAATTTCTCCTGTTACCATTGTGAAAGTAAAAAATTGCGAGCTAAAAAAATATTTTTGAGGAAAACAAAAGATTTTTTATTTTCACGGCGCTACATTATAAACTTCTATGAAGCACTTGGGGGTTCAAAGTGCACACCACACTTCTATATAAGTTACTTAAGGGGTCTAGTTTCCAAAATGGTGTCACTTGTGGGGGTTTCCACTGTTTAGGCACATCAGGGGCTCTCAAAATGCAACATGGCGTCCGATCTCAATTCCAGACAATTCTTCATTGAAAAAAGTCAAAAGTTGCTCATTCCCTTCTGAGCTCTGCCGTGCGCCCAAACAGTGGTTTACCCCCACATATGGGATATTGGCGTACTCAAGACAAATTTCTCAACAACTTTTTTGGTCTAATTTCTCCTGTTACCCTTGTGAAAATAAAAATTGGGAGGTGAAAAGATCATTTTTGTGGAAAAAATATGATTTTTTTTTAATTTCAGGCTCTACATTATAAAATTATGTGAAGCACTTGGGGGTTCAGAGTGCTCACCACACATCTAGATAAGTTCCTTGGGGGGTCAAGTTTCCAAAATGGGGTCAATTGTGGGGGTTTCTACTGTTTAGGCACATCAGGGGTTCTGCAAACACAACATGACGCCCGCAGACCATTCTAGCAAAGTTTGCATTCAAAGCTCTGCCATGCGCCCAAACAGTGGTCCCCACCACATATGGTGTATAAACGTACTCAGGACAAATTGCACAACAACGTTCATGGTCCAATTTCTCCTATTACCCTTGTGAAAGTAAAAATTTGGGGGTCAAAAAATATCATTTTTGTGGAAAAAATATGATTTTTTATTTTAACGGCTCTACGTTATAAACTTCTGTGAAGCATTTGAGAGTTCAAAATGCTCACCACACATCTAGATAAGTTCCCTAAGGGGTCTAGTTTCCAAAATGCTGTCACTTGTGGGGTGTTTCCACTGGTTAGGCACATCAGGGGCTCTCTAAACACAACATGGCACCCAATCTCAATTCCAGCCAATTCTGCATTGAAAAAGTCAAACGGCGCTCCTTCACTTCCAAGCTCTTCCATGTGCCCAAACAATGGTTTATCCCCACATATGGGGTATTGTCGTACTCAGGACATATTGCGCAACATCTTTGGTGGTCTAATTTCTCCTGTTACCATTGTGAAAATAAAAATTTGGGGGCGAAAAATCATTTTTGTGGAAAAAATACGATTTTTGATTTTCATGGCTCTATGTTATAAACTTCTGTGAAAAACTTGGGGGTTAAAAGTGCTCACCACACATCTAGATAAGTTCCTAAGGGGTCTAGTTTCCAAAATGGTGTCACTTGTCAGGGGTTTGCACTAGTTAGGCATATCAGGGGCATCCTAAACACAACATGGTGTCCTATCTCAATTCCAGCCAATTCTGTGATGAAAAAGTCAAACGACACTCCTTCTCTTCCAAGCTCTGCCGTGCGCCCAAACAGTGGTTTACGCACACAAATGGGTATTGGCATATTCAGGAGAAATTGCACAACAAATTTTGTTGTTCATTTTCTCTTTTTACACTTGTGAAAATAAAAAAAATTGATTCTGAAGTAAAATTAAATGTTAATTTTTTCCTTCCACATTGCTTCACTGCCTGTGAGGCACGTAAAGGGTTAATAAAATTCTTGCATGTGGTTTTGAGCACCTTGAGGGGTGTAGTTTTTATAATGGTGTCACTTTTGGGTATTTTCTGTCATGAACACCCCTCAAAGTGACTTTAAATGTGAGATGGTGTTAGGGCTAGCGGAACGCACAGGGTAATAAGTTGTTAGCTACTAGGTGCGTTCGCAGCCCGGGATCCACCGTGCAGAGATATCTGCTGCTAAGTAAAGGCGGATGAACTCTGAGCTCACACGTGGGTTAGGCTTCACCCCGTGTGAACTGGTAGCGAACCCTGTTGTCTCACAGAGTCACGCTGTACACAGAGCTAAAGCCCTAATTAGGCTAATTGTCCCCACTGACGCTAGTTGCCTGCCTGAGTGTACAGTCCCAATGCTACAGCTTCACACCACATTGAACTAAGTGGTATAGTATCCACTGGCATAAGCCACAAGACATATGATATTAGCGCATGGCCGTGTGGCCATGTGAGCCTTAAATAGCTGCAGCACGTAAAGGACCCTTCAAAGAAGGACCAATGGAATTGCTGCAGTACCTGGGCATGTGACCCTAGATCTCCACTGAGAGATCTTGCCCTGGGCATGCTCAGAGTAAAGCAGAACTTAGTCCTAGCACCTGCAGGACCTTCCGTGAGAAGGACCAATGGAAGTTGCTGCAGTACCTGAGCATGTGACCCTAGATCTCCACTGAGAGATCTTGCCCTGGGCATGCTCAGTGTGTGCAAAGCAGGACTTAGATTCAGAAAAGCCTGCTCGCCGCAGATCAGTGCAGGGTACCATAGCAGAGCTTGGAGAGACAGAAGTAACCCTATGCACAGCATCAGTCCCAGTGAGACGGTGGGAGCAACATCTCCGCTGAACAGGGTCCACTGCGGCTGATGCAGAATAGGAGACCGCAGAAGACACGGATCGAGATTCTCCCTGTGCAGCAGAGGAAACTCGACTCCTAACAGATGGTCCCTAAAAAAATGGTTTTGTAAATTTTGTTGTAAAAATGAGAAATCACTGGTCAACTTCTAACTCTTACAACTTCCTAACAAAAAAAATTATTTCCAAAATTGTGTTGATGTAAAGTTGACATGTTGGAAATGTTATTTATTAACTATTTTGTGTGACATATCTCTCTGATTTAAGGGCATAAAAATTCAAAATTTGAAAATTGCAAAATTTAATTTTTTTTGCCATATCTCCGTTTTTTTTCATAAATAAGCACAAGTAATATCGAATGAATGTTACCACTATCATTAACCCCTTTCTGACATTAAACATACTATCCCGTCGAGGTGGGGTGGGCCCGTATGACCAACGACGGGATAGTATGTCATATGTGACTCGGCAGCGCTCACGGGGAGAGCGCCGCCGATCGCGGCCGGGTGTCAGCTGCCTATTGCAGCTGACATCCGGCACTATGTGCCAGGCGCGTCACAGACCGCCCCGGCACATTAACCCCTGGCACACCGCGATCAAAGATGATCACGATGTGCCGGCGGTACAGGGAAGCATCGCGTTGCTGCGAGGGTCTCTTACCAAGATGGCCGTGGATCCGGGTCCTGCAGGGAGGGAGGTGGCTTCGCAGAGCCTGCTCAGAGCAGGCACTGTGAAGCATGCAGTGCTCTAAGGCAGATCGGTGATCTGACAGAGTGCTGTGCAAACTGTCAGATCACTGATCTGTGATGTCCCCCCATGGGACAAAATAAAAAAGTTAAAAAATTTTTGTCCAAATGTATAAAAAAAAAATAAAAAAAAATATTCCTAAATAATGAAAAAAAAAATATTATTCCCATAAATACATTTCTTCATCTAAATAAAAAAAAAAATAAAAGTACACATATTTAGTATCGCCGCGTCCGTAACGACCCGACCTATAAAACTGGCCCACTAGTTAACCCCTTTAGTAAACACCGTAAGAAAAAAAAAAAAACGAGGCAAAAAACAACGCTTTATTATCATACTGCCAAACAAAAAGTGGAATAACACGCGATTAAAAAGACAGATATAAATAACCATGATACCGATGAAAGCGTCATCTTGTCCCGCAAAAAACGAGCCACCATACAGCATCATTAGCAAAAAAATAAAAAAGTTATAGTCCTGAGAATAAAGCGATGCAAAAATAATTATTTTTTCTGTAAAATAGTTTTTATGTATAAAAGCGCCAAAACATAAAAAAATGATATAAATGATGTATCGCTGTAATCGTACTGACCCGAAGAATAAAACTGCTTTATCAATTTTACCAAACGCGGAACGGTATAAACGCCTCCCCCAAAAGAAATTCATGAATAGCTGGTATTTGGTCATTCTTCCTCACAAAAATTGGAATAAAAAGTGATCAAAAAATGTCACGTGCCCGAAAATGTTAGCAATAAAAACGTCAACTCGTCCCGCAAAAAACAAGAACTCACATGACTCTGTGGACCAAAATATGGAAAAATTATAGCTCTCAAAATGTGGTAACGCCAAAAATTTTTTTTGCAATAAAACGTCTTTCAGTGTGTGACGGCATAAAAATCCTCTAAAAAACTCGCTATAAAAGTACATCAAAAACCCCCTTCATCACCCCCTTAGTTAGGGAAAAATTAAAAAAATGTATTTATTTTCATTTTCCCATTAGGGCTAGGGTTAGGGTTAGGGCTAGGGTTACGGTTAGGATTAGGGTTAGGGCTTGGCTATTTTCTATCATATAGACCCCTCAAAATGACTTCAAATGAGATGTGGTCCCTAAAAAAAAATGGTGTTGTAAAAATGAGAAATTGCTGGTCAACTTTTAACCCCTATAACTCCCTAACAAAAAAAAATGTTGGTTCCAAAATTGTGCTGATGTAAAGTAGACATGTGAGAAATGTTACTTGTTAAGTATTTTGTGTGACATATCTCTGTGATTTAATTGCATAAAAATTCAAAGTTGGAAAATTGCGAAATTTTCATAATTTTCGCCAAATTTCTGTTTTTTTTCACAAATAAACGCAGAATTTTTACCACTATCATGAAGTACAATATGTCACGAGAAAACAGTGTCAGAATCACTGGGATCCGTTGAAGCGTTCCAGAGTTATAACCTCATAAAGGGACAGTGGTCAGAATTGTAAAAATTGGCCCGGTCATTAACGTGCAAACCACCCTTGGGGGTAAAGGGGTTAAGTAAATTATGTCACGAAAAAACATTCTCTGAAATGCTTTAACGGATCCCGTTGATTTCTGAGTTATAACCTCATAAAGTGATAGTTGTCAGAATTGTAAAAATTGGCTTGGTCATTAAGTACCAAATTGGCTCCATCACTAAGGGGTTAGTTGATTCCTTACATTGTTTTTATTTGTTTTATCAATACTAACTGACTTTGTCATTGGTCCAATAATTTTGCCAATTTGTTGCCATTGTTTTTTTAATTAATTGAGTTAATTTTACACACATATCAGCACTGTTTTTTCTCAAGTTGCTGTCTCATATTCATAATCTCTCCGTTTGATGCCTCCAAGTTAGACACCAAGATTTATTCCACAAGCCAACGGTTCTAAACAGTCTTGAACTGGCCAGCAGGGGAACATGATAGTTCTCTGGAAGGTCCCTCTGAAGCAGTGCTGATGAGCACTTGATTCACTATTTACAGAAAAAAAGACATAATCTAATCATTCAGTAAACAGGCTAGCAAAATTAATTTTCTATAGAAGCAAAAGTAAATTTGCGTACTAGAATCAGGTCATTTTTGCACGTAGCTGAAAAGTGGGGCCAAATAGTCAATGTTATTGTTGGGCCTTTGTCAAGCAAGTCTAACACTAATTTTTTTTTTTTTTTTTTTTCAAATAATTTTTATTGGGAATTATAACTTTTTTAACCGGGTAGGAAAAGCTATGAAGGGACGGAGGGGAAGGTTGGGATATGGAGGTGGGGAAAATAAGCCCCTATGCAATAATTTTAATATTTGTGGAAATGTTGTCAAAGTCAGAAACACACATTAGCTTGGAAATAAAACACAATTCTTTACTTTGTTTATAAAATATTGTAAAAAAAGAGAAAACATGAAGATAAAGTGTGAAGAAACACTGACAATGCAGAAGAACCATATTATCTAGAATGAAATGATTTGTATTTAAACTTTGACTTTAATAATCCTTTACCTGATTTTGGATACGTTATATTATAGATGTCATCATCTCTAACTTGAAATTCATTTTCTATAAACTCCAGATCTTCTGTAGCGGTTGATATTTTTGGAAAAAGGACTCCCTTGTATTCAATGTAAATATCCGACATGTCTTACTTTAAGAGAAATAAAAAATGAGGTCACAATGAGGTAATATGCATACTTCGAGATACTGAAATATAACACAAAGTTCACAGAGTAAGTTCCTTTATCTCTTTAGACTTTAGAATGGAAACTGTCACTTACCATAACCCAACTTAGGTACTAACGTCAGTTACTGGGTGTAACATGCAAATATGATCAACATTTATCTGCTGAACAATTCGCTTACTGAGCACGAGAGGCTGGATTACTAAAGAGGCATCTTGTCAGGCACCATGAAGATATCAGTGGCTGGGACTTATGTCTCACCTGAACCTGAAGCAGTTATGGGTGTTTTTTTACTACCATAAACTTTATGGAAGGTACATTTTCAGTCAATTTATATGAGTTTTCAGTTGCAGGCATTGTGACTGCAGAATGTATAAAGGCATCTGTTCCCGAGGCACTTTGGAAATATATCTTCACACATCTGCTTTGTATGTCCGTATGCAGTTCGTTTTTTAAGGACCTCAAATACAGACATATGCACACCCATTGAATTCAGTGGTGCGCACATGTAAGATTTTTCACACTGACCACGTGTCTGCATGGAAACCCGCAGACATGACATTTTTTTCTGTGCAAGACAGACAAATTGCATGGTGCACTTTGATGACACAGGGATAACAGATCAGCGCAACCAGGAGACAATGATGGGAGTAGTAACCGGTGCCTGGGAGAAGAGGTACAGTTCACGCTGATCACTGGCATCAGCAGCTGCTGAAGGCAGACCTTATCATTATCTCCTATCCATGTCTCCTTGAGGTCACCGATATTCATTAAGCCACCCATAGTGAAGTATGAGAACTCTGTGACATCACCGCCCATCACTGAGCAGCGCACGCAGCACCTTATTGTATCCTGCTTTTCATCCTGGACAGTCGCAACTTGGCACCATCCAGGTTATAAAGCACTTATCGCTGAGATTGATTTACGGTGTGGGACAGTATGTCGGACAGGTGAGGGATATGGTGATTTATTATTTTTCAGTTTTTTTACAGGAGACAAGGGCTTCAATGGCACGAGCGTAGGTTGAGTATAAATGTGTTTTTTATTTTTAAATTCATGTTTTAAACAGGGTGTTTGTATTCTTTCAAATAAAGGACTTTATTCTTGCTGTTTCTTTATTTGCAATATGAATATGGGGTTAGTAATGAAGAGTCATCTGATACGCACCTCTCCATTACTAACTGCTGGGTTTGGTGTCACCTGGCAATACAAAGGTGACATCAACTCCCCAACCCTATTAACCCTATTACCCCACTTGCCACTGCCTCAGGGCAAGTGGAAAGGGTGATGCTAAGAGCCATATTTTGCTCATCTTATGGATGCACCATTTCTTGGGTAACTGAGAACTGATATTTGTGTGACGATGGCCAGAACCTGGTGGTGGCTTTGAGGCAAGGTGAGGCCTGGCCCATGTGCTTAACCTCGTCATTCAACGCTTTCTGAAAAGCTACCTGGAGCTGTCGGATCTGCTAGTGAAAGTACACCTCCTGTCTGCCCATTTTAGAAAGTCAGCTACAGCTTTAGGCACCCTTGCCTGATTTAGCAGCATTTGCAGCTTCTGGCTCACCGACTGGTGTGTGATGTCCCCACACATTGGAACTCTACACTGCTTATGTTGGAAAGGATTTTTGAGCAGAAGAGGGCAGTTGTTGAGTACCATTATCAACATGGTCATCGTTATTCAGTTCAGACTCCACACATAAGACCTCAGGAGTGGACATGGATGTTAGACATATGTACCATCCTCCAAAACTTTGAGGACTGCACCAAGATGGTGAGCTGCGATGACTCCATAATTAGCATCACCATCCTGCTTCTCTGCATTCTGAAAACCTTTCTGCTCACAATTAAAGAGGATGCATTGCAGGCGGAGCTTGAGGAAATGGAGCAAGGAACCATACAGGATGATTACACACAGCCCAGCCTCATGTCGTCCCAACGTGGATTGGTAGACAATGAGGAAGAGGAAGAAGAAAAAGAGCTACATTCATATGCTATAAACGATACTACAAGCACAGCTGTCATACCGTCTGTTCAGCGTGGATTGCCTGAGGATAGGGAGGAGGAGACGGAGGATGAGGAGGAGGAGCAAAGCATGGTCAGTCTTCCTGTTGGTGAGGACACAGAAGTCTTGCCTGTTAGCAGTCTGGCACGCATCGCTGACTTTATGTTGTGATACATTTCCCGTGACCCTCGCATTATTAAAATTTTTGGTGACACTCATTACTGGTTGGTGACACTTCTAGACCCACACTACAAGGAGAACTTTCAATCTCTTCTTCCAGAGGCAGACAGGTGAACTAAAATGGTGCAGTACCACAGGGCCCTTGTAGTAGGGGAATTACTAAAAAAATTCCCATCTGAGAACGCTGGCAGCAGACGTCAGAATTTGCTGTACAACCAAGAAGTACAGGCGAGAGAGACAGAAGTACAATCCAGCTCAGGCAGGGGAACAATGGCAGTGTTCTGGGACAGTTTTCTCAGACCCGCCCATCGTGCCAGCACAGAGGCAAGTGGTGCTGTCACGATGAGAAGTGCAATGTTTGGGAAGATGCTGAGGGAGTACCTTGCAGATCGTACAAATGTCCTTGAGATTCCTCTGTGCCTTTTAATAATTGAGTATCCAAGCTGGACACATGGCATGAACTGGCTCTCTACACCTTGGAGATCCTGGCCTGCCCTGCGGCTAGCGTTCTGTCAGAGCGGGTTTTTAGTGCCGCTCGCGGAATTGTAATTGATAAGCGCATCCACCTGTCAACTGAAAATGCTGACAGGCTGACTCTTATCAAAATGAACAAGGGCTGGATTGGGCAAGACCTCTGTACACCAGCGAATGAAAACAGCGAAAAATAACCTCAAATACATTGTCTTTTTGGGGGAGGTGTCTTCTTATGCACCTATTCACAACCAGACATGGGTATAACGCTTCCTGATTTTGTCTATTTGGTGTTATCCTCCTCCTTATCCTAATCCTCATCATCCAGAGCCACTATAACACCATTCGAATGCATTTCGTGATGCAAAAGTCACTAAATTCTTGTGCAAGGGTGTTTTCATGATGCCCGTTAATGATTTGAAGCTCAAAAAAGTTACTCCCCCAGGGGGAAATGTTTGTCAGCAGCATACACTTAGTGGATGGGCATTCCAAGTCAAGGAGACACGCTCCTTTAAATTGGGCCTATTTTTTAATGAGATATTCCTCCACGTCTAATCATCCACCACCACTAGATCACCAGGGTTAATGTGTTCTATGCTGCTACAGCCAGTCTATTCTTTTGCAAAGGTGTTTTTTGATCCTCTAAAAAAAATTTCAAAAATGTACCCCCTATGGGGAAATGATTGTTAGCCCATGCACTTAGTGTATGGGCATTCCAAGTCTGGGAGACCCACTCCTTTAAAATCGGGCCTATTATTTAATTAGTGATTCCTCCACTTCTCATCATACACCGCCACTACAACACCAGGGTGAACGTGTTCTATGCTGCTACAGTCAGTCTATTTTTTGGCAAGGGCGTCTATGATCCCCATAAATTTATTTTTTTTAAATGTACCCCCCATGGGGAAATGTTTGTCAGCCCATGCACTTAGTGTATGGGCAGTCCAAGTCTAGGAGACTCACTCCTTTTAAATTGGGCCTATTTTTTGCTAGCGTCTCCCTCTGTTCCTTAGAATGCGGTGAGTGAAGGACCTTCAGTGACGTCGCGGTCACATGAGCGGTCAGGTGATCCAGGGCCCGTCCGAGGGTGAGTATATCCATGTTTTTTATTTTTACTCTTTATTTCTTACATGAATATGGATCCCAGGGCCTGAAGGAGAGTCTCCTCTCCTCCAGACCCTGGGAACCACACGCCGAAATGCAGGATCGCTCCCTGCACACGCCGTACCCGGCGTATAAGACGACCCCCAACTTTTGGGACAATTATTAGGGGTCAAAAAGTCATCTTATACGCCAGGAAGTACGGTAGTCTATGGGTATTCCAAGTCTAGGAAACCCGCTCCTATAAATTGGCCTGTTTTTTAAAGATGCCTTCCTCCGCGTCTCATCATCCACCGCCACTAGATCACCAGCGTTAACGTGTTCTATGCTGCTACAGGCAGTCTATTTTTTGGAAAGGGGGTCTATCATCCCCATAAAAATGTTTAAAAAATGTAAACCCCATGGGGAAATGTTTGTCAGCCCATAAACTTAGTGTATTGTTATGAACAGGTAATTCAGAACCACAATAGACCTTGAAGTTCAGAGCACACAAAGTGACCTGACAATTACCAAAAAACATAGGATGAGCTCTGAGACGTGGGAACTCTGCTGACCGCAATCCCTAATCCTATCCAACCACACTAGAGGTAGACGTGGAGCGCTCCTGACCAGTCCTATGCACCTCGAGCACAGCCTGAGAAACTAGCTAGCCCTGAAGATAGAAAAATAAGCCTACCTTGCCTCAGAGAAATACCCCAAAGGAAAAGGCAGCCCCCCACATATAATGACTGTGAGTTGAGATGAAAATACAAACGCAGAGATGAAATAGATTTAGCAAAGTGAGGCCCGACTTACTGAACAGACCGAGGATAGGAAAGATTGCTTTGCGGTCAACACAAAACCCTACAAACAACCACGCAGAGGGGGCAAAAAGACCCTCCGCACCGACTAACGGTACGGAGGTGCTCCCTCTGCGTCCCAGAGCTTCCAGCAAGCAAGAAAAACCAATAAGCAAGCTGGACAGAAAAAATAGCAAACAAAAAACAACACAAGCAAAACTTAGCTTATGCAGAGCAGACAGGCCACAGGAACGATCCAGGAGGAAGAAAGACCAATACTAGAACATTGACTGGAGGCCAGGATCAAAGCACTAGGTGGAGTTAAATAGAGCAGCACCTAACGACTTAACCTCAACACCTGAGGAAGGAAACTCAGAAGCCGCAGTACCACTCTCATCCACCAAAGGAAGCTCATAGACAGAACCAGCCGAAGTACCACTCACGACCACAGGAGGGAGCTTGGCCACAGAATTCACAACAGTACCCCCTTCCCTTGAGGAGGGGTCACCGAACCCTCACCAGTGCCCCCAGGCTGACCAGGATGAGCCACATGAAAGGCACGAACCAGATCGGCAGCATGGACATCAGAGGCAAAGACCCAGGAATTATCTTCCTGACCATAACCTTTCCACTTAACCAGATACTGGAGTTTCCGTCTCGAAACACGAGAATACAAAATCTTCTCCACTATATACTCCAACTCCCCTTCAACCAAAACCGGAGCAGGAGGATCAATAGATGGAACCACAGGTGCCACGTATCTCCGCAACAATGACCTATGGAATACGTTATGGATGGAAAAAGAAGCTGGAAGAGTCAAACGAAAAGACACAGGATTAAGAACCTCAGAAATCCTATATGGACCAATGAAACGAGGCTTAAACTTAGGAGAGGAAACCTTCATAGGAATATAACGAGATGACAACCAAACCAAATCCCCAACACAAAGTCGGGGACCCACACAGCGCCTGCAGTTAGCGAAACGTTGAGACTTCTTCTGGGACAAAGTCAAATTGTCCACTACATGAGTCCAAATCTGCTGCAACCTATCCACCACAGTATCCACACCAGGACAGTCCAAAGACTCAACCTGCCCTGAAGAGAAACGAGGGTGGAACCCAGAATTGCAGAAAAACGGCGAAACCAAAGTAGCCGAGCTGGCCCGATTATTAAGGGCGAACTCAGCCAAAGGCAAAAAGGACACCCAATCATCCTGATCAGCAGAAACAAAACATCTCAGATATGTTTCCAAGGTCTGATTGGTTCGTTCAGTCTGGCCATTTGTCTGAGGATGGAAAGCCGAGGAAAAAGACAAATCAATGCCCATCCTAGCATAAAAGGCTCGCCAAAACCTCGAAACAAACTGGGAACCTCTGTCAGAAACGATGTTCTCTGGAATGCCATGTAAACGAACCACATGCTGGAAAAACAATGGCACCAAATCAGAGGAGGAAGGCAATTTAGACAAGGGCACCAAATGGACCATCTTAGAGAAGCGATCACAAACCACCCAAATGACCGACATTCTTTGAGAGACGGGGAGATCCGAAATAAAATCCATAGAGATATGTGTCCAAGGCCTCTTCGGGACCGGCAAGGGCAAAAGCAACCCACTGGCACGAGAACAGCAGGGCTTAGCCCGAGCACAAATCCCACAGGACTGCACAAAAGAACGCACATCCCGCGACAGAGACGGCCAGCAAAAGGATCTTGCCACCAAATCTCTGGTACCAAAGATTCCAGGATGACCAGCCAACACCGAACAATGAACCTCAGAGATAACTTTATTTGTGCACCTATCAGGGACAAACAGTTTCTCCGCTGGGCAACGGTCAGATCTATTAGCCTGAAATTTTGGCAGCACCCGCCGCAAATCAGGGGAGATGGCAGACAAAATTACCCCCTCTTTGAGAATACCCGCCGGCTCAGACAAACCCGGAGAATCTTGCACAAAACTCCTAGACAGGGCATCCGCCTTCACATTTTTAGAGCCCGGAAGGTACGAAACCACAAAGTCAAAACGGGAGAAAAACAGCGACCAACGAGCCTGTCTAGGATTCAACCGTTTGGCAGACTCGAGATAAGTCAAGTTCTTGTGATCAGTCAAGACCACCACGCGATGCTTAGCTCCTTCAAGCCAATGACGCCACTCCTCGAATGCCCACTTCATGGTTAGCAACTCTCGATTGCCATCATCATAATTTCGCTCAGCAGGCGAAAATTTCCTGGAAAAGAAAGCGCATGGTTTCATCACCGAGCAATCAGAACTTCTCTGCGACAAAACAGCCCCTGCTCCAATTTCAGAAGCATCAACCTCGACCTGGAACGGAAGAGAAACATCTGGTTGGCACAACACAGGGGCAGAAAAAAAACGACGCTTCAACTCCTGAAAAGCTTCCACAGCAGCAGAAGACCAATTGACCACATCAGCACCCTTCTTGGTTAAATCAGTGAACGGTTTAGCAATACTAGAAAAATTATAGATGAAGCGACGATAAAAATTAGCAAAGCCCAGGAACTTCTGCAGACTCTTCAGAGATGTTGGCTGAGTCCAATCTTAAATAGCCTGAACTTTAACAGGGTCCATCTCGATAGTAGAAGGAGAAAAAATGAACCCCAAAAATGAAACCTTCTGAACACCAAAGAGACACTTTGACCCCTTCACAAACAAAGAATTAGCACGCAGGACCTGGAACACCATTCTGACCTGCTTCACATGGGACTCCCAATCATCCGAGAAGACCAAAATATCATCCAAGTATACAATCAGGAATTTATCCAGGTACTCTCGGAAGATGTCATGCATAAAGGACTGAAACACTGATGGAGCATTAGAAAGCCCGAATGGCATAACCAGGTACTCAAAATGGCCTTCGGGCGTATTAAATGCCGTTTTCCATTCATCGCCCCGTTTAATATGCACAAGATTATATGCACCACGAAGATCTATCTTGGTGAACCAACTAGCCCCCTTAATCCGAGCAAACAAATCAGACAGCAGCGGCAAGTGGTACTGAAATTTGACCGTAATTTTATTTAGAAGGCGGTAATCAATACAAGGTCTCAGCGAACCATCCTTCTTGGCCACAAAAAAGAACCCCGCTTCCAATGGCGACGATGACGGGCGAATATGACCCTTCTCCAAAGACTCCTTCACGTAACTCCGCATAGCGGCGTGCTCAGGTACAGATAAATTAAACAGTCGACCCTTAGGAAACTTACTACCAGGAATCAAATCGATAGCACAATCACAATCCCTATGCGGAGGTAGGGCATTGGACTTGGGCTCATCGAATACATCCCGGTAATCAGACAAGAACTCTGGGACCTCAGAACGGGTGGATGACGAGATAGACAGAAATGGAAAATCACCATGTACCCCCTGACAACCCCAGCTGGACACAGACATTGATTTCCAATCTAATACTGGGTTATGGACTTGTAGCCATGGCAACCCCAACACGACCACATCATGCAGATTCTGCAACACCAGAAAGCGAATATCCTCCTGGTGCGCAGGAGCCATGCACATGGTCAGCTGGGTCCAATACTGAGGCTTATTCTTGGCCAAAGGAGTAGCATCAATTCCTCTCAATGGGATAGGACACTGCAAGGGCTCCAAGACAAACCCACAGCGCCTAGCAAACTCCAAGTCCATCAAATTCAGGGCAGCGCCTGAATCCACAAATGCCATGACAGAATAGGAAGACAAAGAGCAGATCAAAGTAACGGACAAAAGAAATTTAGACTGTACCGTACCAATGGTGGCAGACCTAGCGAACCGCTTAGTGCGCTTAGGACAATCGGAGATAGCATGAGTGGAATCACCACAGTAGAAACATAGCCCATTCTGACGTCTGTGTTCTTGCCTTTTAGCTCTGGTCAAAGTCCTATCGCACTGCATAGGCTCAGGTTTATGCTCAGATAATACCGTCAAATGGTGCACATATTTACGCTCACACAAGCGTCGACCGATCTGAATGGCCAAAGACATAGACTCATTCAGACCAGCAGGCATAGGAAATCCCACCATGACATCCTTAAGGGCTTCAGAGAGACCCTTTCTGAAAATAGCTGCCAGCGCACATTCATTCCATTGAGTGAGCACGGACCACTTTCTAAACTTCTGACAATAAATCTCTATCTCATCCTGACCCTGACACAGAGCCAGCAAATTTTTCTCTACCTGATCCACTGAATTAGGTTCATCGTACAGCAATCCGAGCGCCAGAAAAAACGCATCAATATTACATAATGCAGGATCTCCTGGCGCAAGGGAAAATGCCCAGTCTTGAGGGTCGCCACGTAATAAAGAAATAATGATCCTAACGTGTTGAACTGGGTCACCAGAGGAGCGGGGTTTCAAAGCCAGAAATAGTTTACAATTATTTTTAAAATTCAAAAACTTAGCTCTATCTCCAGAAAATAACTCAGGAATAGGAATTTTGGGCTCTAACATAGGATTCTGAACCACTAAATCTTGAATATTTTGTACATTTATAGCGAGATTATCCATCAAAGAGAACAGACCCTGAATGTCCATGTCCACACCTGTGTTCTGAATCACCCTGATGTAAAGGGGAAAAGAAAGACAGAACACAGTGCAAAGAAAAAAAAATGGTCTCAGAACTTCTCTTTTCCCTCTATTGAGAAGCATTAGTACTTTGGGCCTCCAGTACTGTTATGAACAGGTAATTCAGAACCACAATAGACCTTGAAGTTCAGAGCACACAAAGTGACCTGACAATTACCAAAAAACATAGGACGAGCTCTGAGACGTGGGAACTCTGCTGACCGCAATCCCTAATCCTATCCAACAACACTAGAGGTAGCCGTGGAGCGCTCCTGACCAGTCCTATGCGCCTCGAGCACAGCCTGAGAAACTAGCTAGCCCTGAAGATAGAAAAATAAGCCTACCTTGCCTCAGAGAAATACCCCAAAGGAAAAGGCAGCCCCCCCCCCATATAATGACTGTGAGTTGAGATGAAAATACAAACGCAGAGATGAAATAGATTTAGCAAAGTGAGGCCCGACTTACTGAACAGACCGAGGATAGGAAAGATTGCTTTGCGGTCAACACAAAACCCTACAAACAACCACGCAGAGGGGGCAAAAAGACCCTCCGCACCGACTAACGGTACGGAGGTGCTCCCTCTGCGTCCCAGAGCTTCCAGCAAGCAAGAAAAACCAATAAGCAAGCTGGACAGAAAAAATAGCAAACAAAAAACAACACAAGCAAAACTTAGCTTATGCAGAGCAGACAGGCCACAGGAACGATCCAGGAGGAAGCAAGACCAATACTAGAACATTGACTGGAGGCCAGGATCAAAGCACTAGGTGGAGTTAAATAGAGCAGCACCTAACGACTTAACCTCAACACCTGAGGAAGGAAACTCAGAAGCCGCAGTACCACTCTCATCCACCAAAGGAAGCTCATAGACAGAACCAGCCGAAGTACCACTCACGACCACAGGAGGGAGCTTGGCCACAGAATTCACAACAGTACCCCCCCCCCCTTGAGGAGGGGTCACCGAACCCTCACCAGTGCCCCCAGGCTGACCAGGATGAGCCACATGAAAGGCACGAACCAGATCGGCAGCATGGACATCAGAGGCAAAGACCCAGGAATTATCTTCCTGACCATAACCTTTCCACTTAACCAGATACTGGAGTTTCCGTCTCGAAACACGAGAATCCAAAATCTTCTCCACTATATACTCCAACTCCCCTTCAACCAAAACCGGAGCAGGAGGATCAATAGATGGAACCACAGGTGCCACGTATCTCCGCAACAATGACCTATGGAATACGTTATGGATGGAAAAAGAAGCTGGAAGAGTCAAACGAAAAGACACAGGATTAAGAACCTCAGAAATCCTATATGGACCAATGAAACGAGGCTTAAACTTAGGAGAGGAAACCTTCATAGGAATATAACGAGATGACAACCAAACCAAATCCCCAACACAAAGTCGGGGACCCACACAGCGCCTGCAGTTAGCGAAACGTTGAGACTTCTTCTGGGACAAAGTCAAATTGTCCACTACATGAGTCCAAATCTGCTGCAACCTATCCACCACAGTATCCACACCAGGACAGTCCAAAGACTCAACCTGCCCTGAAGAGAAACGAGGGTGGAACCCAGAATTGCAGAAAAACGGCGAAACCAAAGTAGCCGAGCTGGCCCGATTATTAAGGGCGAACTCAGCCAAAGGCAAAAAGGACACCCAATCATCCTGATCAGCAGAAACAAAACATCTCAGATATGTTTCCAAGGTCTGATTGGTTCGTTCAGTCTGGCCATTTGTCTGAGGATGGAAAGCCGAGGAAAAAGACAAATCAATGCCCATCCTAGCATAAAAGGCTCGCCAAAACCTCGAAACAAACTGGGAACCTCTGTCAGAAACGATGTTCTCTGGAATGCCATGTAAACGAACCACATGCTGGAAAAACAATGGCACCAAATCAGAGGAGGAAGGCAATTTAGACAAGGGCACCAAATGGACCATCTTAGAGAAGCGATCACAAACCACCCAAATGACCGACATTCTTTGAGAGACGGGGAGATCCGAAATAAAATCCATAGAGATATGTGTCCAAGGCCTCTTCGGGACCGGCAAGGGCAAAAGCAACCCACTGGCACGAGAACAGCAGGGCTTAGCCCGAGCACAAATCCCACAGGACTGCACAAAAGAACGCACATCCCGCGACAGAGACGGCCAGCAAAAGGATCTTGCCACCAAATCTCTGGTACCAAAGATTCCAGGATGACCAGCCAACACCGAACAATGAACCTCAGAGATAACTTTATTTGTGCACCTATCAGGGACAAACAGTTTCTCCGCTGGGCAACGGTCAGATCTATTAGCCTGAAATTTTGGCAGCACCCGCCGCAAATCAGGGGAGATGGCAGACAAAATTACCCCCTCTTTGAGAATACCCGCCGGCTCAGACAAACCCGGAGAATCTTGCATAAAACTCCTAGACAGGGCATCCGCCTTCACATTTTTAGAGCCCGGAAGGTACGAAACCACAAAGTCAAAACGGGAGAAAAACAGCGACCAACGAGCCTGTCTAGGATTCAACCGTTTGGCAGACTCGAGATAAGTCAAGTTCTTGTGATCAGTCAAGACCACCACGCGATGCTTAGCTCCTTCAAGCCAATGACGCCACTCCTCGAATGCCCACTTCATGGTTAGCAACTCTCGATTGCCATCATCATAATTTCGCTCAGCAGGCGAAAATTTCCTGGAAAAGAAAGCGCATGGTTTCATCACCGAGCAATCAGAACTTCTCTGCGACAAAACAGCCCCTGCTCCAATTTCAGAAGCATCAACCTCGACCTGGAACGGAAGAGAAACATCTGGTTGGCACAACACAGGGGCAGAAGAAAAACGACGCTTCAACTCCTGAAAAGCTTCCACAGCAGCAGAAGACCAATTGACCACATCAGCACCCTTCTTGGTTAAATCAGTCAACGGTTTAGCAATACTAGAAAAATTATAGATGAAGCGACGATAAAAATTAGCAAAGCCCAGGAACTTCTGCAGACTCTTCAGAGATGTTGGCTGAGTCCAATCTTAAATGGCCTGAACTTTAACAGGGTCCATCTCGATAGTAGAAGGAGAAAAAATGAACCCCAAAAATGAAACCTTCTGAACACCAAAGAGACACTTTGACCCCTTCACAAACAAAGAATTAGCACGCAGGACCTGGAACACCATTCTGACCTGCTTCACATGGGACTCCCAATCATCCGAGAAGACCAAAATATCATCCAAGTATACAATCAGGAATTTATCCAGGTACTCTCGGAAGATGTCATGCATAAAGGACTGAAACACTGATGGAGCATTAGAAAGCCCGAATGGCATAACCAGGTACTCAAAATGGCCTTCGGGCGTATTAAATGCCGTTTTCCATTCATCGCCCCGTTTAATATGCACAAGATTATATGCACCACGAAGATCTATCTTGGTGAACCAACTAGCCCCCTTAATCCGAGCAAACAAATCAGACAGCAGCGGCAAGTGGTACTGAAATTTGACCGTAATTTTATTTAGAAGGCGGTAATCAATACAAGGTCTCAGCGAACCATCCTTCTTGGCCACAAAAAAGAACCCCGCTTCCAATGGCGACGATGACGGGCGAATATGACCCTTCTCCAAAGACTCCTTCACGTAACTCCGCATAGCGGCGTGCTCAGGTACAGATAAATTAAACAGTCGACCCTTAGGAAACTTACTACCAGGAATCAAATCGATAGCACAATCACAATCCCTATGCGGAGGTAGGGCATTGGACTTGGGCTCATCGAATACATCCCGGTAATCAGACAAGAACTCTGGGACCTCAGAACGGGTGGATGACGAGATAGACAGAAATGGAAAATCACCATGTACCCCCTGACAACCCCAGCTGGACACAGACATTGATTTCCAATCTAATACTGGGTTATGGACTTGTAGCCATGGCAACCCCAACACGACCACATCATGCAGATTCTGCAACACCAGAAAGCGAATATCCTCCTGGTGCGCAGGAGCCATGCACATGGTCAGCTGGGTCCAATACTGAGGCTTATTCTTGGCCAAAGGAGTAGCATCAATTCCTCTCAATGGGATAGGACACTGCAAGGGCTCCAAGACAAACCCACAGCGCCTAGCAAACTCCAAGTCCATCAAATTCAGGGCAGCGCCTGAATCCACAAATGCCATGACAGAATAGGAAGACAAAGAGCAGATCAAAGTAACGGACAAAAGAAATTTCGACTGTACCGTACCAATAATAATAATAATCTTTATTTTTATATAGCGCTAACATATTCCGCAGCGCTTTACAGTTTTGCACACATTATCATCACTGTCCCCGATTGGGCTCACAATCTAGAATTCCTATCAGTATGTCTTTGGAATGTGGGAGGAAACCGGAGTGCCCGGAGGAAACCCACGCAAACACGGAGAGAACATACAAACTCTTTGCAGATGTTGTCCTGGGTGGGATTAGAACCCAGGACCCCAGCGCTGCAAGGCTGTAGTGCTAACCACTGCGCCACCGTGCTGCTGCTGTACCAATGGTGGCAGACCTAGCGAACCGCTTAGTGCGCTTAGGACAATCGGAGATAGCATGAGTGGAATCACCACAGTAGAAACATAGCCCATTCTGACGTCTGTGTTCTTGCCTTTTAGCTCTGGTCAAAGTCCTATCGCACTGCATAGGCTCAGGTTTATGCTCAGATAATACCGTCAAATGGTGCACATATTTATGCTCACGCAAGCGTCGACCGATCTGAATGGCCAAAGACATAGACTCATTCAGACCAGCAGGCATAGGAAATCCCACCATGACATCCTTAAGGGCTTCAGAGAGACCCTTTCTGAAAATAGCTGCCAGCGCACATTCATTCCATTGAGTGAGCACGGACCACTTTCTAAACTTCTGACAATAAATCTCTATCTCATCCTGACCCTGACACAGAGCCAGCAAATTTTTCTCTGCCTGATCCAGTGAATTAGGTTCATCGTACAGCAATCCGAGCGCCAGAAAAAACGCATCAATATTACATAATGCAGGATCTCCTGGCGCAAGGGAAAATGCCCAGTCTTGAGGGTCGCCACGTAATAAAGAAATAATGATCCTAACGTGTTGAACTGGGTCACCAGAGGAGCGGGGTTTCAAAGCCAGAAATAGTTTACAATTATTTTTAAAATTCAAAAACTTAGCTCTATCTCCAGAAAATAACTCAGGAATAGGAATTTTGGGCTCTAACATAGGATTCTGAACCACTAAATCTTGAATATTTTGTACATTTATAGCGAGATTATCCATCAAAGAGAACAGACCCTGAATGTCCATGTCCACACCTGTGTTCTGAATCACCCTGATGTAAAGGGGAAAAGAAAGACAGAACACAGTGCAAAGAAAAAAAAATGGTCTCAGAACTTCTCTTTTCCCTCTATTGAGAAGCATTAGTACTTTGGGCCTCCAGTACTGTTATGAACAGGTAATTCAGAACCACAATAGACCTTGAAGTTCAGAGCACACAAAGTGACCTGACAATTACCAAAAAACATAGGACGAGCTCTGAGACGTGGGAACTCTGCTGACCGCAATCCCTAATCCTATCCAACAACACTAGAGGTAGCCGTGGAGCGCTCCTGACCAGTCCTATGCGCCTCGAGCACAGCCTGAGAAACTAGCTAGCCCTGAAGATAGAAAAATAAGCCTACCTTGCCTCAGAGAAATACCCCAAAGGAAAAGGCAGCCCCCCCCCATATAATGACTGTGAGTTGAGATGAAAATACAAACGCAGAGATGAAATAGATTTAGCAAAGTGAGGCCCGACTTACTGAACAGACCGAGGATAGGAAAGATTGCTTTGCGGTCAACACAAAACCCTACAAACAACCACGCAGAGGGGGTAAAAAGACCCTCCGCACCGACTAACGGTACGGAGGTGCTCCCTCTGCGTCCCAGAGCTTCCAGCAAGCAAGAAAAACCAATAAGCAAGCTGGACAGAAAAAATAGCAAACAAAAAACAACACAAGCAAAACTTAGCTTATGCAGAGCAGACAGGCCACAGGAACGATCCAGGAGGAAGCAAGACCAATACTAGAACATTGACTGGAGGCCAGGATCAAAGCACTAGGTGGAGTTAAATAGAGCAGCACCTAACGACTTAACCTCAACACCTGAGGAAGGAAACTCAGAAGCCGCAGTACCACTCTCATCCACCAAAGGAAGCTCATAGACAGAACCAGCCGAAGTACCACTCACGACCACAGGAGGGAGCTTGGCCACAGAATTCACAACAGTGTATGGGCATTACGAGTAGAGGAGACCCGCTCCTTTGTAATGAGCTCCATGTTTCTTCCAAGGGGGGATTGTTATGACCTGGTGGTTAGGAGCACCCGGCACAACCTGATAGTTAAACTCACACAGGACAAGCTCTGGGATGTGGGAGCTCTGCTGACCGCAGGCCCTAATCCTATCACAACAACTAGAAATAGCAGTGGAGCGTTCCTGACACTCCCTAGACGCCTCTTCACAGCCTAAGAGCTAGCTAGCCCTAGAGATTGAAAATAAAGCCTACCTTGCCTCAGAGAAATTCCCCAAAGGAAAAGGCAGCCCCCCACATATATTGACTGTGAGTAAAGATGAAAGTCACAAACGCAGAAATGAAACAGGTTTCAGCAAAGGGAGGCCAGACTTACTAAACAGACAGAGGATAGGAAAGGTATCTTTGCGGTCAGCACAAAAAACTACAAAAGACCACGCAGAGTGTGCAAAAAGACCTCCGCACCGACTAACAGTGCGGAGATGCCACTCTGCATCCCAGAGCTTCCAGCTAGCAAGACAAAATCATGATAACCAGCTGGACAAGGAAACAATGAACAAATAATAACTATCAGGAACTTAGCTTCTGCTGGAGAAGACAGGTCACCAGAAAGATCCAAGAGCGAACTGAACCAATGCAGGAACATTGACAGCTGGCATGGAGTAACGATCTGAGTGGAGTTAAATAGAGCAGCCAACCAAAGAATAAACCACGTCACCTGTGTAAGGAACCTCAGAAGCAGCAGCTTCACTCACAGCCACCAGAGGGAGTCCATGGACAGAACTCGCCGAAGTACCATTCACGACCACAGGAGGGAGTTCGACAACAGAATTCACAACAGGGGATTGGGGTGAGTGCAAATTCGGGTCAATGCGGCCCTTGCATTCAATGCATAAGGATACAGTATGGCAGGACCAACTTAAGAATGTGAAGTGGGTTTTCCTGTGGCCATCCAGTACCTTGGTTCAAAGGCTTTTTGGGGTGCATATGACTTGGTAGCAGGGCAGGCCTTGCAGTCAATACATAATAAAACAGTATGGCAGGACCAACTAAATAGCGTGAAGTGGGTTTTTATGTGGGCATCCAGTACCTGGCTTCAAAAGCTTATTGCGGTGCATGTGACTTGGTAACAGGGCAGCCATTGCAGTCAATGCATAAGAAAACAGTATGGGAGTACAAAATGAATGTTGTGAAGTGGTTTTCCTGGGGCCTTCCAGTATGTGGTTTCAAAGGCTTATTTGGGTGCATATTTGGTATCACTATCCTTTTCCTGAGCCACTGTTGCTACACCCTAATTTATCCCCTGATGAGCCCCTATACTGGGAAGGGGCGAAACGCGTAGGGATGGTGAGATGGGACGAATGATGTCACATACTCAGATAAGTTATTTTGATTTGTTACGGCAGACTGCACATAGTTTCTATGTGTAGGTAAGGAATGAGGGATTGGCCTCGGTTCCCTGTCAAGCTCACATATATATATCTGCATGGTATGTAGGGTGGAAATTTATATATCACCCGCATAAGCCCACATAGTTTTGAGCTAATTATCTATCAATATATAAAAGAAAGGGCTGTTTTTGGATGTACTGGGCTTCTTTATATACTGACCCAACATAAATGGGAGACATCATTTGTGATACATATGTGATACAGCATATATTTGATATTTTATTTATTTTTTGATGCTTTATATGCGATATTGAACATGCAGGTATCTAGGGTGCTATTTTGAATCCCATTTGGATTGATGAGCATAGAATTTATTATAAATTTTGAGTGAGCTAATACTTTTGTGTTTGGCCCTGTCCATGGGTTCTGTGTGCAAATCTGCCCTTAATGACGTATAGATCACGTACTAATAAAAACAGTGACACATTGGTATAGATACCAGAGGTATATTCCTTTTTTGACCTCTGAGTATCTATGAGCACAATATATCTGTGCCCTATTGTACCCCTGATCTTGAATTTTTGAATTTCTGCTTGAGTATCACTATCTATACTGTAAATATTTTTCTTGTCTCAAGCGATGTATACAATATTCTCGGCTGATTGTGCCGCGGGGTACAAGCAACTCAGTGACTTTTTACGCGGCATTATTTTTCTGCTGCGTTGTTTTTAGATTTTTTGTAGTTTTTTGTTTCACTTTTTTCACTTTTTTATACACCTTTTTTTCACGTTTTTTGGTTAGTGTGACCCTTTGGTCGTTTTGTGTGTATGTCTGTGGGGTACCTGGGCGTGGGTAGCTGACAGGGCCTAATAGGGCAAGAAGGGACAGTCGACGTGGAGCGGTGGCGCCATATCGCAATCTAGGGTGCCAACCTCCGCTGGTAGGTAGGTGCAAGCTACTTTAGGGCCACCTCATAGGGACTGTGTAAGGAATATAGGCATTAATCCTCCCTGATATTTTTTCTGATCTACCCTAACCCAGATGGTTGATGTGGGTAACATACATTTCAGTATTTTCATTGTTTATGAATTTTAGATATTACTAATAAAGTATATTTTTTTAGGATATTGCGTTCTTTTTTGGTTGTCTAACTGAGTATATCCTGATACTATTTGAGCTGGTTGTTTTGTGCATATTTGGTAGCAGGGCAGGCCTTGCATTCATTGCATAAGAAAACCATATGGGATTACAAAATGAATACCGTGAATTGGATTTCCCTGTGGCCATCAAGTACCTGGGTTCAAAGGCTTCTTGGGGTGCATATGAATTAATAGCAGGGCAGGCCTTGCATTCAATGCAACATTATTTCAAGAAGCCCTCCTGTACCTCTCGTGAAAGGGGTATTGCTGTGCTTTGTAATTCTTGGCAGCCCAGCCACTCACTGCATAGGAAATAACAGCATAAGATAAGACACCCACTGTTTAATAATGGCCCTTTAAGAATATTAATGCGGCCTGGTGCCCCTCTAAAAATAGGCTTTGTGACTTTAAGAGTCACTTCTTCATAAATGAAACAAGATGTGTCTGCTTATGTTTCACACACCACATGGCCAGCTGGGGTTGTTAAATGTTGCAATGCTACGTGTGGACATAGCCCAAGTGGTGGAGGAGGAACATTTTGGTCTGGGGTTAAATATTTTGTCTTATATACAAGTCATTACCCTGGTAAGGATGTACCTTAACACATTTCCCAGCAAAATCCATTTTGGTTTAGTTTTTATATGTTTTTTGGTGCACCTGTTAAAATGGTGTGAAACTCTGAAGTCAGAAATGCTTCCAGGGGCGATCCCCATAATGTTCCTGTGTCATTTGAGCAGTGTTTCCATCACTTTCAGATGTTTTTAGACCTTAAAAGGTTCCCCGAGTCGCGGTAAAAATGCTCGGGTTTCCCATAGACATACATTGGGCTCTGTGCTCGGGTCGAGTACACGAGTTTTCCAATTTGCTCAACCCGAGCAATGAGCACCCGAGCATTTTAGTCCTCGTCCATCACTAATGCTGACACCTCCTTATAAACGGTATGAGATTGTACACACTCCCCTTATCTAGTGGACGAGCTCACACACATCCCCAATATACAGTATGAGACCCCACACAGCCCCCTACATACAGTGTCTTGTGAATGTATTCACCCCCTTGAATTTTAACCTTGGATTTTTGTTACATTACAACATGTGTTTAAATATTTTTGTTATTCGTTTTGTCTGTCATGCATAAATAGTGTAAGTTGGTTAAGTGAAAAAAAGGCATACATTAAATTTATGAGAGGAAATAACTAAAAATTGGCACGTGCATATGTAGTCACCCCTTTTGCTATGAAGCCCCTAAAAATTTTTGCTGCAAGTAATTAACTTAACAAGTCACATGCTCGGCGAAAGGAGATCCACCTGTGTGCAATCTAAGTGTCACATGGTCTGTCAGCATATACACACTTTTTTAGAAAGGCCACAGAGGCTGCAACACCATAAGGCCTCATCACGATGCTCGCGGTGATCTCATTGAGGTCACTGCAGTTCATCAGGTCGCTCACAATTCAGTGTGGGAATGCAGCTTCAATAACTGGCGGTAACCTCTATGATATCACCGCTTGTCACATCACATCATTGCATCCTGGCTTTCAGCCTGGGTAGTCGCATCAAGGTACGGTTCAGGTTGAAAACCAGTTGTCGGTCGCTGAGATGGATTACAGCATGGGACAGTAAATGGGACAGTTGAGGAATATGGTTGTTTATTATTTTTTATTTTTTTACAGGGGACAAAGGCTCCAATGGATTGGGCGTAAGTTGAGTATAACTGTGTTTTTTATTTTTAAATAAATGTGTAAAACAGGGCGTTTTGTATTTCGAATAAAGGACTTTATTCTTGCCGTGTGTTTATTTACTATGGGGTTAGCAATTGGGGCATCGTAAAGTCGCCTCTCCATTACTAACCCCTGGGTGACATCAACCTCAATTCTATTTACCCCACTTGCCACCTCCACAGAGCAAGCACCAGATTTGGAGCATCTTATGGGCCATTTCTGAGGTGGCTGAGGGCCGATGTTGGTAGCCTTGAAGGGGCAATAGCTCTGACCCTTTCCCAGGCTACTAATATCAAGCCACAGCTGTTTGTTTAGCCTTTGCTGGTTTAAATTTATAGGAGGACCCTCCTACTTCATTTTTTTCTGTGGTCTTCCCATAAATTCACTAAGAAATGCTGAGAAAACAGCTGTGATCTGTTATCAATAGACTGGGAACCTTATGGGATATTGTTCCTTGTCCCAGATTATTGACATCATCTCCCAGCAGTGGGCTTTGCTTCTGATGGTTGTGAAAATTGTGCAGGCCCATCATTGTCTCCAGGTCGCGCTGATCTCATGGAGACCAGGTGGCAATGATGAAAGCTGTCTTCATAAGCCACCGACACGTGAGATCAGTGCAAACTGTACCACTTTTCCCAGGCGCTGGCAGATGAATACAACTATCTGCAAGTTTTTCAGATGGACACACGGTCCGTGTGAAAAACCTGACATTTGCTCACCTACTTTGAATACAATAGGTGTGTGCAGGTCCATATTTTCGGTCCAAAAAAAACGGACCACATACAGACATAAGAAACAGACTTACAAAGTATGAAGAAGGCCTCAAAGGGAAGGTGCCATAAAAAAAGTTTTTCAACAATAGAAAAAATTTAAATTATTATTAATGTTTTAATTTATTTTAAATTATTGTAATTTGTTTGTAACCCCTTAGTGACAGAGCCAAATTTGTACTTTATGATCAAATCAATTTTTACATTTCTGACCATTGCCTCCTCCTGCCGTCTCAAACTCAAAAATATTTCCTGGATCCGCGCGTTCCTTGACCGCGACACCACAAAACACTAGCGCATGCCCTCATCATCTCCCGCCTTTACTACTGCAACCTCCTACTCTCTAGCCTCCCTTCTAGCACTCTGGCACCACTCCAATCCATCCCACCATCTGCTGCCCGACTAATCTACCTGTCTCCCCGCTATTACCCAGCCTCTCCCCTATGCCAAGCCCTCCACTGGCTTCCTATTGCCCAGAGACTCCAGTTCAAAAGCCTTACAATGGCATACAAAGCCATCCACAATCTGTCTCCTCCATACATCTGTGATATGGTCTCCCGGTACTCACCTACACGCAACCTCCGATCCTCTCAAGATCTCCTTCTCTACTCCCCTCTCATCTCTTCTTTGCACAAACCGCATCCAAGACATCTCCCGTGCTTCCCCCATACTCTGGAACGCTCTACCACAACACATCAGACTCTCGCCTACCATAGAAAGCTTCAAAAAGAACCTGAAGACCCACCTCTTCCGACAAGCCTACAGCGTGTAGTGATCCTCAACCTACTGAACTGCCGCACAACCAACTTTACCCTCTCCTAGTGTATCCTCACCCATCCCCTGCAGACTGTGAACCCTCGCGGGCAGGGTCCTCCCTCCTTATGTACCTGTGTGCCTTGTTTTTTGCTCATGTTTAATGTATTTGTCTATATTTGCCTCACTTTTCACATGTAAAGCGCCATGGTATAAATGGCACCTTAAAAATGTGTAATGATAATAATAATAATAATAATAATAATAATAATAGTCAATTTATGAGGTTATAGCTCTGGAAAGCTTCAAGGTATCCCACTGATTCTGACACTGTTTTTTCGTGACATATTGTACCTCATATTAGTGGTAAAATTTCCTCGATATAACTTGCGTTTATTTATGGAAAAAAAATGGAAATTTGCCAAAAAAATTTAAAATTTTGCAATTTTCAAACTTTCTGTCTGTATGTATTTCTGTCTGTCTGTCACATAAATCCCAAGTCGCTGATTGGTCGCGGTCAAACGGCCACAACCAATCAGCGATGGGCACAGTGCGGCCGTGAAATGGCCGCTCTCTTCTCCCCTGCCGTCAGTGCCGGCTCCATACTCCCCTCCAGTCAGCGCTCACACAGGGTTAATGGCAGTGTTAACGGACTGTGTTATGCCGCAGTGTAACGCAGTCCGTTAACGCTGCTATTAACCCTGTGTGACCAACTTTTTACAATTGATGCTGCCTATGCAGCATCAATAGTAAAAGGATCTAATGTTAAAAATAATAAAAAAAAATTAAAAATCATTATATACTCACCTTCCGGCGCCTTTCTCGCTCCTCGCGACGGTCCGGTCCATGCATTGCGGTCTTGCAAGATGATGACGTAGCGGTCTCGAGAGACCGCTACGTCATCATCTCACGAGACCGGAATGCACTCTTGGGACTGAAGCGTTGCGAGGAGCATCGGTAAATGCTTCGTCTGGATCCAGGAGCCGACGGAAGTGAGTATATACCTATTTTTTATTTTAATTCTTTTTTTTAACAGGGATATGGTGCCCACATTGATATATACTACATGGGCTGTGTTAGATACTGCGTGGGCTGTGTTATATAGTACATCTCTGTGCTATAAACTATGTGGGCTGTGCTATATACTACGTGGCTGTGGTATATAGGAGGAGATGTCATGTCGGTCTGGCCCAGATGGAAAAGACGGGAACTCCACCTGAAAGAATGACACCTGTAAGTCACTATCTGTAACTGTACTGTAATCTCTTATATGTTCTGCAGGATTGGTATCTACCACTATGGGTCACCATATGGCGGAAATATCAGTGCTGGTTTTTGTATGGAGATTTATTTTCAATAACAGTGTGTCCATCTCCTGAGGTTCCCCTGTCCAACCATAGCTATAATCATGATTACCTAGTTAGGGGCCACAAGAAGACACAGACAGAAATGGCCCCTGTGCTAGAACTATATATGCATCCTTTACAGCCCAAGAGCTCCTAAAAATGCAAAATTGCACCTTCTTTGGAGGTAGATATGGGCCCCCTTACCTCTTGCGCCCATGTGCGGTTGAGCAGGTTGCACCAATGATATGTCCTCCTGTTAGGGGCCCACTCAGTTGTTTCGCCCCACCCCACCCCCTGAGCTGAACCCCTAGCTACGCCTCTGTATCATCTTTAATCATAATCGGAGCTGAACATTGAAATATTCGCTCATTTCTAGTTGTTCACATTGTATAAGTTCAAGGCTGTATTCAAAACATGCTTAATGCAGGGTGGTAAGGATGCGTCACAGTTCGGGACGCATTCTTTCAGGATAAGAGCAACTACCGACGCTAATGCCTTAGATTTTGCTAATTAAGCAATAAACCCCCAGGGCAGGTCTTCGTGTTTTCTGACGTATGTGAGACTGGATTTGTGTTCCTAGGTGATTTCAGATGCTTGGCAGGATAAAGGAGATAAGCAAGTTGTGCACAAACATTAATGTGTTAGTCATACATGCAGGGGGTAACGATTTAGGAAAAGTAAAGTTGGCTGAACTCAATGGTATCATAAAATCTGATTGTACAAGGTTTAGAAGATTGTTTCCTCAAAAATGTGTCTTGGTTTAGTCTGAAGCGGTGCCTCGAAAAAGTTGGAGGGGAGTGACTTGACGGTTCTAGAGATAGCTCGGAGATTGCTGAACATGAGGGGTGGCCAATCAGCATCATATGTTAGAAGGCGACAACAGAGATATATTGCTGTCCGATGGGGTTCATTTGAATGCTATAGGTAATGACATCTTTTTAAACGGCTTGTAGGAAGGTGTTGAAACTGCTTTATTCTTGTTGGGTGGTGGTGGTCGGAGGGTCAAAGAGGCTTTTCAGTCTCCTCCCTTGGTGGTAAATTTTGGCCCTGTGTAATAACATGCTCACTGTGATACACTGACAGGCATTTTGGGATGTGTTATAGAAGAAATTTGAGTCAAGTGATTGTGGTGTTTTAATGATTGAAATTAATAAAATAAAACTGTGATCATTTTCCACCCAACAGGAAGTTGTCTCCGGTGTTATTTTGTGTTATAAGAGATCAACCAGGGTAAGGTTATATAAAGAAGCAGTCTCACAACCTTTCTGCTAGTGGGCACTCCACATTTAGGAGTGATTATGTGATATGCATGTGCAAGTTTTGTGCCAGAAAACAGTTCTCTGTTATTGAGTAACGTCTCAGGTAAACAAGTTGCCTCTGTTCTTATTTTCTGTTAAAAGAGATCATTCATGGGAAGGTTATGTAAGCAGGTTAAACAAATGCAGCGACGCAGAACTGCTGAGCAATGGTTAACATGAGTGCGGTTTAATTCACAGTAATAAACTCCTGGCAGGTAGATAACAGGGAGATAACAGGAAGGGGGAAAGCAGGTGAAAACAGTGTAATTGTGATACCACGCAACCGTCTTGCAATCAAATTTAACTTATCGTGACTCCGCTGTCCTTTAGTCGCTTGCGGTCTGATAGATGATGAAATGCTGGTGGAGGCCGACACTGCGTCTTCAGGCTTCCCTGCCCCACACGGTCTCGCTTCTGGTGGCAACAGGCGGTCACTGTTTTTGTCCGTTGAGCCCCTAGTCCATTAAACTGCAGAGCCGAAGTGTGGAGCTCTGCACAAGTGTCTACTCTGTGTGCTCCGCTGCGTACCAACTGATAGCTGGATAAACACCCCACGTTACTGCTCCTGATGCTCATTCCTCAGTGCACCTGCGCCTTGTGGCTTTACTCGATGCCCATGTCTTTGCGCGATCTTGGGAGCCCTCACTGAACCCCTCCTGGATTTCTGCTCCATGCTTTACCTTACTTCGCAGAGCGCAGTCAGCCCCTATCTTCTCCTTCCTCAGGCGGGAACTCTTTCTTTTCCCACGCTACACTCTCTCTCATCTGCCTGCTTTCCACACCCCTTCTCTCCACATCATGGGTCCTGTCCAGTTCCCATTTCCTTCTCCCCTGCAACACTGGATGCAGCCTTGGCAGTTTCGGGTCCGATATTGCACAGGTACCCAAAACCCGGTCTTTCTCTTTAAACCCCCATTCTCCTTTAACTCCCCATTCCACGGACAAGAGCTTCTTCCCCAGGTGTTCACATTCTTCCACTCTTTGAATGATTCATTGGCAGCTGAATTGTTCATAACGGGTGGGAGGAACTCCAGCTTTCGTCCGCTCTGATAGGCTCTGATAGGCGTAATCCAGGTTGACTGATAGAAGGCGAGGAGATGTTTTGGTCAGATGAGTCTGCTGTTTCTTTTGCTTCACTTAACTTTGACTTTTTTGGGTGCAGTTGGGCCCTGATTGCTTTGTAAGTTGTGGCCTCTGTTCACACAGGACGCATTAAAGTTAGCACTGGGCAGCCCGCCACAGGGTGTTACTAATAGGTAGTGTTGAGTATTCCGACACTGCAAGTATCGGGTATCAGCCGATATTTGCTGTATCGGAATTCCGATACTGAGTTCCGATATTTTTGTGATATCGGAAATCGGAATCGGAAGTTCCCAGTCATCTTCGGCGTGTGCGGTGCTTATGGTTCCCAGGGTCTGGAGGAGAGGAAACTCTCCTTCAGGCCCTGGGATCCATATTAATGTAAAAAATAAAGAATAAAAATAAAAAACATGGATATACTCACCCCTCCGGTGAACCCTGGCTGTCACCGCTGCAAGCATCTGCCTCTGTTCCTGAGAATGCTGAGAGTGAAGGACCTTCGAAGACGTCGCGGTCATGTGAGCAGTCAGGTGACCGGTCACCTGATCACGACGTTATCGAAGGTCCTTCACTCACAGCATTCTTAAGGACGGAGGCAGACACTCGCAGCGGTGACAGCTAGGGTTCTTCGGAGGGGTGAGTATATCCATATTTTTTATTTTTAGTCTTTATTTTTTACATGAATATGGATCCCAGGGCCTGAAGGAGAGTTTCCTCTCCTTAAGACCCTGGGAACCATCCAGGATACATTCCGATATTTGTGTCCCATTGACTTGCATTGGTATCGGGTATTGGTATCGGCGAGATCCGATATTTTGCCGGTGTCGGCCGATGCCATCCGATACCGATACTTTCAAATATCGGAAGGTATCGCTCAACACTACTAATAGGTTATGATCCAGGTGCTGTGCATACTCTGTGCGAAAACTGCTGCATATTATTTATTTGCACTGGTGTGCCAAGCGGCCAATCCCTGATTGTAGGCTGGCTGGCTCATTTGGTATTACCGCACCTGTGTAGTCGCCATCTTTACTTGGGCCCGCTGCACCATGATGGTGCATTTGACTTGAGGTCTAGACAGGTAAGCACCTTTGCCTGTTTCTTTGTGGTGTTTCCCCATAAACTATCCAGGTATGTGCTTCTTCTTCCCATTCAGGCTGGACTTCATACACCGGCCCGTCAGAATAGACTCAGCGTGTCACCCAATGCGATGTCTTCTCCTATCTGTGTTCCTGTTTTCCCTAGGGTTGTTTGTTCCGGATCAACACCCGATCTCCTGCACTCATAGCTGTCCCTTGAGCAGGCATCATTTTAGGGTGCTGGAGTTCTCGAAACTTCATCTGCACCAGTCGGTGAAGAATCTGTAGTCGATGTCAATGTTCCTGAACCCAGGAAGGCACCCCCGTACCCAGGTAGTCCTCTTCTGGGACTTACTCCAGCTCAGTGATCTCTCGCCCTTTGCGTCTGAACAGTAAAGTATATGGGGTGTAGCCCATTGTACTGTGCACTCGATTGTTATACGCCTACACCAATTCAGCTACTACCTCAGGCCATCGTATCTTTCAATCTTCCTCCAAAGTTTGGAGCATCTGGATCAACATCTGTTTGAAGCATCCACAAGTTCCATTCCCCTGAGGATGATAGGGCATAATCCTCGACTTCTCAATCCGGCACAAACAATGTAACTCCTCCATCACTCGACCTTGGAAGCAAGCACCTTGATCAGAATTAATTCTTTTCGGTCAACCGTATACCCGTAGGAAGTCTCTGCAAATGGCCTGTGCAGTTGACTCAGCAGTCCCAGGTTGGAGTCACTACAGTGAACTTGGTAAAGTGGTCAGTCATCACCAGATAATGCTCATACCCGAGATATGCCGGGCCTACGGCTAAGTAGCCAATCATCAATAACTCTAAGGGGGCAGAAGTCATGATGGTCTGCGTCAGGGCTCTCTGCTCTGGAGATTTAGATAGTTCACAGCTCCAACATCTTTGACAGGCCTCCTCTACTGCAGTTTTCAATCTGGGGTGATACACCAGCTTTTGTAACCACTGGAACATCTTCTCCAGACCAAAGCGAGCCCCTCTTTCAAGGGCCTCCGTAGCCACCACACGGATCAATTTTTCTGGGAGCAACCCCTAATTCTTGTAGCAGCTGCATTCTTCTGTATAGCAACTCATCTTCCAGCTGAAGTCTCTCCCACTGTCTTAGAATCTGTATAGTCCCTGGGGACTCTCTCTTGTTGCTTCAGGGCCACCCACTGTCTCAGTTTGGCAAGTTCTTTATCTGCACAAAAAGAAAAAAAAGAGCATGAACCGCACCTCCAAAAATCATATGTTGATGTAGGCAAAAATGTATATAACTGAACATGAGGTTCTTAGTTTTAACATTCTGATCAGACTGTATCAAGCCCACTATCACATCACGGCAAACCTCGTAGTGGGTCCTACCGCCCTAACGGAGAGTAGCCGTGCCACCCATCGTTGTTCCAAGTTCCCCAATTTTGCATTTTCCAGGTGGGCTAGGGGATTATTATTGGTGCACACCAGGACTTCCGACCCCAACAAATACTATGCAAACTTTTCGGTCATTGCCCACACCAACGCCAGCGGTTCCAACTTGAAGGAGCAGTAATTGTTCGGGTTACGTTCTGAGTCGTGAAGAGATCGGCCTACCTAGGCTATCACTCATCCCTTTCCTTCCTGCATTTGTGATAGACCAGCCCGCAGACCACGTAGACTTCCATCAGTGTGAAGGATGAAGGGCTGTGAGAAATCAGCATGTGTGAGTATTGGGGCCTCTGTCAAGGCCATTTTCAAGGCTCTGAAGGCTTCTTCCTGGCTGCTTCCTCACTGAATAGATCAAGTCTTTGAACCAGACAGCACTACTTTTAGCAGCTCTAACAGTAGATTTGCGAGGCGAGTGAAAACCTTCACGAATCTTCGGTAGTACTGGTGAGACCAAGGAAGGCCCAAACGTCCTTCACTGTTGTCGATGTGGGCCATTCTTGCATAGCCACTATCTTCCCAAGCGCAGTCCTCTCTCCTGCAGCAGATACAATGTGTCCAAGATACTCAATTTATTTGTGAAAGCTGACTTTTTGGGGGCTTCATCTTCAGGCCGTAACTCTGCAGCCGACTCAAAACTTGCTTCAGCCACCAAAGATGTTCTTCAAAGGTAGAGGCGAAGACGATGATATCGTCAAGATAGTTAAGTGTTGCTTCAAAATTCAAGTCTCCCAAGCATCTTTCCATCAACCGATGAAACGTCCTGGGAGCATTGATCAGGCCAAAGGGTATCCTATTAGACTCAAACAGTACCATGGGCAGTATGAATGCCATCTTTGGCCGGTCGTGTTCAGCCATGGGCACCTGCCAGTACCCGATGGCCAGATCCAGGGACAAAAAATACTTTGCCTTTCCCAAGCTGGACAGAGATTCCTCAATTCTGGGTAATGGATAGGAGCCCCGCACCGCACAAGCATTCAGTCATCTGTAATCAACACAGAAGCGCAGGGTTCTGTCCTTTTTCTGGACTAAAACAATGGGAGCTGCCCATGGGCTTTGACTCTCCCATATGACTCCTCTCTGCAGTTTGTGAGCCAGCATCTCCATTACTTCCTTATACATAAGACGTTGTATCTGTCAATATATTTCCCGAACTGGTGCAGCACTTCCCGTGAGAATTTCGTGGGTGATAGCTTGGGTGCACCCAAAGTCATCCTCAAGGTGAGCGTAGACCTCCTGGTAGCGCTCCAGTACAACTTCCACCTGTTGCACTTGCTGCGGTGAGAGTCCTGTCAATTTGGCCTGCATCTGCTCCAAGAATCGATGACCCTCTGTTACGGCAGGCGGAACACACCGAGTAATGATATGACTTATTATTGGTGCGTTCGCAGCCCAGGGTCCACCGTGCAGGAGAGAAGCCTGCTGCAAGAGGAATGGCGGCCCTATATGGTGGTATAAAGTCAAATTAGATGCGAGTTCTTTCACTTGGTCAGTATAGCATGACCCCTGTTGCTTCATATGGTCGTGGAATAATAAGTGGGACTGAAGACCCTAACTAGGGTTGTGCCTGCTCTGGAACTCTTCTGTGGTAACTGCACACATGAAGGAACCAGATGCTAGGCCAAGCGACTAATTGCCCCCACTGACGCTAGCTGCCTGCCTATAAGAATTCCCACGGCTAACGGACACTCTCCACGTGTAGCCTGACTGGCAGAGTATGACTGGCGACAAGCAAAAAAATACAAATGATACTAGCGCATGGCCGTGCGGCCATGCAAACCTTTTATAGCTGCAGCAACTTCAGGACCTTCATAGAGGACCAATGGGAGCTGCTACAGGACCTGAGTGTGTGACCCCTAACCTCCAATAAGAGGTCCTCCCTTGGGCATGCTCAGAATGGAAAAAGCAAGACTTAATCCCAGAGACGACTGTTCGCTGCAGACCAGTACTGGCTACAATGGCTGAGCCTGGAAGAGCAGCAGTAACCAAGCGCAGAGTGTCAGCCTGAGCCAGATGCTGGGACTGACATCTCTGCTGAGCAGACTCCACTGCAGCTGGAGAATGGGAGACCTCAGCAGAGGTGGCTCGAGATTCCTCCTGTGCAGCTGTGGGAACTCGACACCTTAGGCTACGTTCACACTAGCGTTGTGCGCCGCTGCGTCGGCGACGCAACGCACAACGCACGCAAAAACGCGGCAAAACGCACGCAAAAACGCTGCGTTTTGCAACGCATGCGTCGGTTTTTGCCGAAAATCGGACGCAAGAAAAATGCAACTTGTTGCGTTTTCTTGGTCCGACGCTTGCGGCAAAAAAGACGCATGCGTCGCACAACGCAACAAAAAAAAACGCATGCGTCCCCCATGTTAAGTATAGGGGCGCATGACGCATGCGTCGCCGCTGCGTCGCCGACGCAAACCCGACGCACATTAGCTTAACGCTAATGTGAACGTAGCATAACACCCTCCTTCAGGATTCCAGGTTGGTGCTCTTGTGTCATTGTAATGGCTAGGGTCCATGGATCTCCTTGCATTACTGCCAAATGCACTGCCTCAGGTTGCACCAACTCCACTGGCATCCCCAGGACCTGAGACACTTCACTCTTAGGCGTTAGGGTGAGGTTATCTTCTCCCAGGTTGACAAACCGCACCACCACATTACCGTCATGGACTGTGGTTAAGATCTGAGCTACAAGGAGTCCTGGGGGTACCTGATGTCAGCTCTATCTGCACTTCCACCCCCTTGAGGGGCGTAGAGGTTCGTACTGGCAATGTGAGCACAGTCTGACCAGGCGGTAGAATGAGTTTAGCAGCTGCGGGAACCATCACCTTGCCTAGAACGTTCCACTCGCTTGACGTTTACTGGGCCAGGGCAGCCCATATCAGTTGCTGAAATAACTTTCTCTGGGGAGTTCATGGGCTCCAACGGTCTAAAAAGGCCTCTTTCAGTTCACTATTCAGGAGAGATCCAACTTCTTTCAGTACATTCATCCCGCGAGTCACCACAGGCCCTCTGCTGACATCTCTGGTGACCAACGCGACCCTTTTTGGCCTATATCATTTCTGCACACTTTAATCTCCATCCAGACCACCCGTGCGACCGGGATGGGCAGTTGGTTGGCTGCCGTCAGTCTCATTACTGGGCCCGGCCGCGACACTTCTGGAAAATTATGTCTAAAGTAAGCTTCAAGCATGGGGGTCACTTGAGATCCGGTATGATTTAAACAATGAATGGCTCACCCATTCACTTCAGCCCAGACACTAAGGCTCATAGAGATTAAACCTTCGGGCCTCCTGTCTTTCCTCCTTGGTCTTTCAGGCTCCGGGTGGTGTCCTCCTGCCACAGAGACCACTAGTTTAACGGCTGCCGGGGTATGGACCGTCTCTGTCTCGCACACCCTTGGGTGTAGTGTCCGATGTTTCCACACTTGAAATAAGTCGTATTCCACTCAGCATGGGGCTGTATGGCATGGGGGGTGGGGTTAGATCAATTAATAATTTAAGAAAGAATAGAGGTGGAGAGAGATACATAAAATGTATTTATACTAATGCCAGAAGTCTCACCAACAAAATGAAGGAGTTAGAATTAATGGTGTTGGTTGGAGCATAAGTATGACATGGTGGTGATATATGAAACGTGGCTAGATGAGAGCCATGATTGGGCTGTTAACCTGCAGGGTTATAGTCTGTTCAGAAATGACCGAATGGATAAGCGAGGGGGAGGGGTGTGTCTATATGTAAAATCATCCTTAAAACCCATCCTGCTTGAGAATATAGGTGAATCTAATGAAAATGTAGAGTCCATGTGGGTGGAGATAAGGGGAGGGGGAAAAAATAATAAATTACTGATAGGGGTTTGTCTCCAAAAATAATAGAAGCAACGGAGAATATCCTCATAAAGCAAATAAATGAAGCTGCGACTCAAGGAAAAGTCATTATTATGACCCAGTATCAGCACGGGTTTACTAGAGACCGTTCATGTCAGACTAATCTGATCAGCTTCTATGAAGAGGTAAGTTCCGGACTGGACCAAGGGAACCTAGTGGGCACAGTGTATAAGGACTTTTCAAAAGCTTTTGATACGGTGCCACACAAAAGGTTGATACATAATATGAGAATAATGGGGATAGGGGAAAATATGTGTAAGTGGGTTAAGAGCTGGCTCAGGGATAGGATACAAAGGGTGGTTATTAATGGAGCACACTCGGACTGGGTCGCGGTTAGCAGTGGGGTACCACAGGGGTCAGTATTGGGCCCTCTTCTTTTTACCATATTTATTAATGATCTTGAAGGGACATGCAGAGTAGAATTTCAATATTTGCAGATGTCACTAAACTCTGCAGGGTAATCAATACAGAGGAGGACAATTTTATATTACAGGAGGATTTATGTAAACTAGAAGCTTGGGCTGATAAATGGCAAATGAGCTTTAATGGGGATAAATGTAAGGTCATGCACTTGGGTAGAAGTAATAAGATGTATAACTATGTGCTAAATTCTAAAACTCTGGGCGAAACCGTCAATGAAAAAGACCTGGAAGTATGGGTGGATGACAAACTCATATTCAGTGGCCAGTGTCAGGCAGCTGCTACAAAGGCAAATAAAATAATGGGATGCATTAAAAGAGGCATAGATGCTCATGAGGAGAACATAATTTTACCTCTATACAAGTCTCTAGTTCGACCACACTTAGAATACTGTGTACAGTTCTGATCTCCGGTGTATAAGAAAGACATAGCTGAACTAGAGCGGGTGCAGAGAAGAGCGACCAAGGTTATTAGAGGACTGGGGGTCTGCAATACCAAGATAGGTTATTACACTTGTGGGCTATTTAGTTTGGAAAAACGAAGGCTAAGGGGTGATCTTATGTTAATGTATAAATATATGAGGGGACAGTACAAAGACCTTTCTGATGATCTTTTTAATCATAGACTTTGACAGGCACAAGGGGCATCCTCTGCATCTGGAGGAAAGAAGGTTTAAACATAATAACAGACACAGATTCTTTACTGTAAGAGCAATGAGACTATTGAACTCTCTGCCATATGATGTTGTAATGAGTGATTCGTTACTTAAATTTAAGAGGGGACTGGATACCTTTCTGGAAAAGTATAATGTTACAGGGTATATACACTAGATTCCTTGATAGGGTGTTGATCCAGGGAACTAGTCTGATTGCCGTATGTGGAGTCGGGAAGGAATTTTTTTCCCCAAGGTGCAACTCTTTGCCACATGTTTTTTTTTTTTTTGCCTTCCTCTGAATCAACATGTTAGGGCATGTTAGGTTAGGCTATGCGTTGAACTAGATGGACTTAAAGTCTTCCTTCAACCTTAATGGCTTCCCAAGGCATCTCTTCCAGAATCTGCATCATCTTGTCCAGAGTATCCCGTTCATGGGAAGGCAAAACATCACAGAACACCAACGCTCACCATCCAGGGCCATCACAGCAATCTCTGCTTGCATAGCAGGGGTCATGGGTGCGTCCTCAACATGATTTTAATCAGCTCGGTCCAGTCCCACAGCATTAGATTACTCCCCATAAATTTTGGGAGATTGCTGAACATGGCCCCCAGTGGCAAGCTAGACCTCGGGGCACTCATGATAGATTAATCTGCTGCCTTTGCATTGGTAGTCTGTATCATGCCGACTACGCCAAATGTAAGCAGGTTAAATGGATGCCACAAGGATACAGAGCAAGGGTTAACAAGAGTGCGGTTTAATTTACTGTTATAAACACCTAGCAAGGAGATAACAGGGAGGGGGAAAGCAGATGAAAACAGTGTAATTGTGATATGACACAACAGTCTTGCTATCAAATTTAACTTATCGTGACTCCACCATCCTTTAGTTGCTTGCGGTCCAATGGATGATGAAATGCCGGCAGAGGCCAACACTGCATCTTCAGGTTTCCCAGCTCAACACGCGGTTTCGCTTCTGGCGGCAACGGGAGGTCACCGGTTTTGAGCTCCTAGTCCATTAAACTGCAGAGCCGAAGTGTGGAGCTCTGCATAAGTCTGTACTCGGCATGTGCTCCGCTGTGCACCTGCCGATAGCTGGATACACACCCCATGATACTGCTCCTGATGCTTGTTCCTCAGTGCACCTGCGCCCAGAGGTGTAGCAAGGGTTTCAACTTAGGGGGCGAAACATCTGAGTGGGCCCCTAACCAGCTAACCCTGATTACAACTATGGTTGTGGAGCGCCCCCAAGGGCTAGGGGAACTCGGCACTGGGCCCTTCAGTTCTCAAGGGGGATGTCACGGTGGCTGACCCGGTCCGTGGCCCTCGGGAGGTCCGTTGATAAAAGGGGAAAGGTCTTTAAAGGGATAATGTTCGTGACGCCACCTGTGGTGTTCGGTAAGGGTGACCGATGCTGCTTAGGGGTCCGCTGGGGTGATGTTATGGCAGCTAGATGGTATACCTTCCCACAGGTGAAGTACGTCCCCAGGGCTTTCCAGTGTGTGGATGGTGGATGGTGAAAGGCGCAGTGAAGAATGAGGACACAAAGTTGCAGTCTCTTTACCTTTTTACTGAAGGCTTCAGCATCCACAGTCCAGAGCACCAGATCACAGGGCAGGCAGAGTCCGGCCAGTCTGAAGGCAAATTCAGAGTCCTGTTATCCAGGTGGAAATCAGTAGCCTTCCTCTAGTGCCTGAGTGTTGTAGTCCCTTCCTGCTGAGCTTCTCGGTAAGGTCCTCACAACTGATGTTGGTGTTCAAGATGTTATGTCTTTCTCTCTGTCCCCCTTACGGATAGGACAAACCCGTATGACTGATGGCCTGAGGATTTTTTCAGGGACTCTAGCATGCCCAAACCCCCACAAGTTGCCACCGTTCCTTCTGGGTATATGATCGGGCAACTACTATGGAACTAGCTGTCCTGCCGGTCTCTGCAGCCAGGCGTGGAGAAAATGACTCCCCCGGTGTTCCGGCTACCGGGTTCTGCACCTCAGAAGGAGGCAGCCTGTTGCAGGGCAGAACTCCTTCTGGATTCCTCTACTTGTGCTATGAATTCGTTTCTCACCCTCTGCAATGCAATTCTCCTTCAATGTCTCTTTCTTAGGATGCTGCCGCACGTGGGGCAGGCACAGCTCCGTGGCCCTCTGTCTAGGCCTCTGACAGGATCCCACCCCTGTCAGGGACCCACTACCTGAGCGGAGCTCAGATCGCTGCTCAATGAGTCCAGCCCAGCCAGCTTCCGCCAGACAGGTGCTGCCCGGTTGAAACCCAGCTCGCTTCTGCCTCATTTCCCCTCCAACCCACCAGTTTTACCTAATTGTGAGGAGTGCCCTAATAGATAGGAGCATAGCTCCCCCTGGTGGACTGGAGTGTGAAGTGTGTTGTGTGGTTTGTGATCTCCTTTATTGCCTTCAGACGTAACATCATTCCCCCTGGTGGAAGAATAACATTACTGCAACGACCAGGACCCTGGGGCGCTGCAGTTGCGCACTTTAATTGTGAATATAGTGGAACCTCAGAATATGACCGCGCTGTTATTGAAAATAAATCTATATACGAAAACGAACATTGATTTTACTGCCATATTGTGACCATATAGTGGTAGATACCAGTTCTGCAGACTATATAAGAGACTACAGCAGAGTTATAGATGGTGACTTAGGCTACTTTCACACTTGCGTCGTTCGACGCACGTCACAATGCGTCGCTTTGGAGAAAAAACGCATCCTGTAAAGTTGCCCGCAGGAAGCATTTTTTCTCCATAGACTTTCATTAGTGACGCATTGCGATGTATCGCCACACATCGCATCCGTCGTGCGATGGATGCGTCGTGTTTTGGCGCACCGTCGGCACAAAAAACGTTACATGTAATTTTTTGAGCGTCGAGTCTGCCATTTCTGACCGCACATGCGGGGCCGTAACTCCGCCCCCTCCTCCCCGGACCTTACAATGGGGCAGCGGATGCGTTGAAAAACTGCATCCCCTGCCCCGTTGTGATTTTATTTCACAGTATGCGTCGGTACGTCGGCCCAACGCACTGCGACGGGCCCATACCTACGCTAGTGTGAAAGTAGCCTTAGGCTACTTTCACACATCAGTTTTTTGGCATCATGCACAATCCGGCGATTTTTTTTTAAAAAACAGATCCGTTTTTTTTACGCCTGATCCTTTTTTTCTCATAGTTATATTAGCATCGGATTGCGCCTGATGTCTTAACGTTTCATCCATTTTTTCCAGATCTGTCAAAAATTAGTTTTCCAGTGACCGGAGAAAACATCTAGAGGAACGTTTTTTCTGTCCGGCGGAAAACCACACAGTGACTGATCCGGCAAAAAAAGTATGAAACGTAAGGTGAAATGACCGAATCCGGTGACCTGATCCAGTTTTTCACACAAATCATTTATCCATTCCGGAAAATCTCTCTCGCTCTCTCTTTCTCCCCTCCCCGGAACAGGAAGTCACTGTATCCCCGTGTTAAAAAGAAAAAACGGATCCGTCGTATCAGATTTTCACTATTTGTGACAGATTCGTTTTATTTTATTTCCCGGGTTGTGCCTGAACGAAAAAAACTGATGTGTGAAAGTAGCCTTACAGCTGACATTTTCTCTGGTGGAGTCATTCACTTTCCTGTCTTTTCCATCTGGCCCAGACCGACATGACAACTCCTCCATCAAGGACTCATCTGCAGAGAATACAACAAAGACCCATCTGACTTCTCACATTTCCTGCACTGTCCCCTTCTTTCCCCAATCTGCACAAACTCCTCATCCTGCTGATACCCCAATACTGACCTGCTGCTGCCATATGTGTCCCTATTACTGCACCTGCTGAGTAGTACAATAATGGCTCTTCTTACCGCCCTACATAATAATGCCACCACTGTGCCCCTTACATAGTAATAATGACTCCTTTGTGCTGTCTGTAGTAAAATTGCCCCCCCTAGAAAATATTAATGCTCTTTGCTAGTGCCCTCCACATTTTTGCCCTAGAAAGTAATAATACCCCATATGCAACTTTGATGGTCACAGTACTCTGAGTGCCCCTTTAACAATAATGCTTAAGTGCCCACTTAACATTTAATAATGTCCCCCAAGTTCCCCCATGTACTGCTTCATTATACACAGTATGGTGAGCTCAAAGCTTCCCTATACACAGTATAAGGCCCCCGCAGCTCCCCTATACACAGTATGATGATCCCATAACTCTCCCATACACCGTATGATGTTCCCACTGCTCCCCTTTACACAGTATGATGTTCCCACTGCTCCCCTATAGACAGTATGAGCCAATGCTCCACTTTACACAGTATAATGATGACAGAGCTCCACTATAGAAAGTACGTATAATGCCCCCAGAGCCCCCCCTATATACAGTGTGATGGGCCAACTGTTCCCATATGCACAATTTAATGCCTTCACAGATCCAGATACACAGTATGGTGGGCCCACTGCTCCCTTAAACACAGAATGATGGGCCAGCAGCTCCCTTATACACAGTATGATGGGCCCGCAGCGCCCTTATATACAATATGATGGGCCCGCAGCTATCGTATACACAGTATGATGGGCCTGCAGCTCCTGTAAAAACAGTATGATGTCTCCCACAGTTCCCCTGTACACAGCATGATGGGCCCATAGCTTCCTTATACACAGTATGATGGGCTTGCAGCTCCTTTATACAGAGTATGATGAGCCTGCAGCTCTCATACAAACAGTATGATGTCCCCCACAGTTCCCTTGTACACAGTATGATGGGGGCATAGCTTCCTTAGGGTATGTGCACACGTTGCCTATTCATTTACGGATTTTTCCGTGCAGATTCAGCAGAATCTGCAGGTAAAATTACCCGCGTTTTACTGCGGATTTTGTGCTCGTTTGGCAGCGTTTTCATACCTGCAGAATCCTATAAAACGCTGCGGAATCCGCAGAAAGAATTGACACGCTGCGGAAAATAATCCACAATGTTTCCATGCGGTATTTTCCACAGCATGTGCACAGTTGATTTTGTTTTCCATAGGTTTACATGGTACTGTAAACTGCATGGAAAACTGCTGCAAATCCACAGCGTCAAATCCGCTGTGAATCCGCAGCAAAATCCGCAACGTGTGCACTTGCCCTCATACACAGTATGATTGGCCCACAGCTTCCGTATACACAGTATGATGGGCCCGCAGCTCCTTTATACACAGTATGATGGGCCCACAGCTCCTTATACACAGTATGATGGACCCACAGCTCCTTATACACAGTATGATGGGCCCAAAGCTCCCTTATACACAGTATGATGGGCCCGCAGCTCTCTTATACACAGTATGATGGGCCCGCAGCTCCCTTATACACAGTATGATGGGCCAACAGCTCCTTTATACACAGTATGATGGGCCCGCAGCTCCCTTATACACAGTATGATGTGTTCACAGCTCCCTTATACACAGTATGATGGGCCCACAGCTCCCTTATACACAGTATGATGGGCCCGCAGCTCCCTTATACACAGTATGATGAGCCTGCAGCTCCCTTATACACAGTATGATGGACCCGCAGCTCCCTTATACACAGTATGATGAGCCTGCAGCTCCCTTATACACAGTATGATGGGCCCGCAGCTCCCTTATACACAGTATGATGAGCCTGCAGCTCCCTTATACACAGTATGATAGGCCCGCAGCTTCCTTATACACAGTATGATTGGCCTGCAGCTCCCCTATACACAGTATGATGGGTCCACAGCTCCCGGTCATGATTTGGCAGTCTGCAGTCACATAAAGTGACTGCCGACTTGTATTCCAAGTCTTTATCATCTTTATAGTAATAAATTGCTTATTATTAAATTATTAAAGCACCACTCTCACAGGGTTTTTTTCCACTGCTGGAATGGTGTTTTAAGCGCAAGTCTCCTGCCCCAGACTTTATTCATCCTCCGGCGTATTCACTATTTTGTGGCACTGCTGCAGTGCCGCGGCTCAAACTTGTGAGCGCAGCTTCTGACTGGCCAGAAGTTAGAAGCTATGTCACAAGTCCTCAATGTAAGACTATGAGAGCGAGAAACAGGCCAGAACGAGGCTCCCATAGACTTACATTGATTAGTGACCTCTGCACTGCTCCATGAAACACTTGAGCAGCAGACAGGTCACATACTGCAGGAGACAGAGCGGAAGTGAAAACAGATGAAAACACCGGAAGGTGAGTATTAGACAGGGTGCAGGGGACTTGGATTTTCAGCAACGCTCCAGCAGTGAAATAAAAAAAAAATACCGTAATGGTGCTATAAATGTGATGCCGTTCTTAGTTACTGTATGGGGCTTCTTATACTAACACTCATAAAAGACCCAGGTGGTACATATCAAAAGCTCCCTAACGCCTCCCCATCTCCAGCCTCCCCAGACAGCAAATATTACATGTGATGGAGAACATATAATATCATAACAAAACATTATAATATTCAGCTCCCAGTGCCCTGTCCCCCCCTCACCCATTTCAGCCCCAACAATACCCCATCATCTGACATCCACCCCCTCAGTGCCCTGTCCCACCTCACTCATCTTCAGCCCCCACAACACTCCCATGGTATCACATTCACCCCCCAGTGCCCTGTCCCCCCTCCCCCACAATACCCCCATGGCCTCACATTCACACCCCAGTGCTCTGTCCCCCCTTCCTCACAATACCCCCATGGCCTCACATTCACCCCCATTGCCCTGTCTCCCCTCCCCCACAATACCCCCATGGCCTCACATTGACCCCCCGGTTCCCTTCCCCCCTCCCCCACTTCAGCCCCAACAACACCCCCTTCATCTCACATCCACCCCCTCAGTGCCCTGTACCACCTCACCCACCTCAGTCCCCACAACACCCCCATGGTCTCACATTCACCCCCTCAGTGCCCTGTCTCCCCTCCCCAATACCCCCATGGTCCCACCTTCACCCCCCCAGTGCCCTGCCCCCCTCCCCCACAATACCCCCATGGCCTCACATTCACCCCCAGTGCCCTGTCTCCCCTCCCCCACAATAACCCCATAGCCTCACATTAACTCCCAGTGCCCTGTCTCCCATCCCCCACAATACCTCCATTGCCTCACATTCACCTCCCAGTGCCCTGTCTCCCATCCCCCACAATACCTCCATGGCCTCACATTCACCCCCCATTGCCCTGTCTACCCTCCCCAGCAATGCCCCCATGGTCTCACATTCACCCCCAGTGCCCTGACTGCCCTCCCCCACAATACCCCCATGGCCTCACATTCACTCCCCAGTGCCCTGTCTCCCATCGCCCACAATACCTCCATGGCCTCACATTCACCCCCCCAGTGCCCTATCTCCCCTTCCCCACAATATCCCCATGGTCCCAAATTCATCCCCCAGTACCCTGTCCCCCTCACCCACTTTCAGCCCCCACAATACCCCAATGGTCTCATATTCACCTCACAGTGAAATACCTGAATTTAATAAACCTAATAAGTTCCATCCCCACTTACTGATGAAGTTTGCAGGCAGGACCAGGAAGCGTCTAAGTGTCAGTGAAATGCAAGGTGGGCACTAGGACCCAGCGGGCACACTGCACAGAGTGAAGAAGAACTGCAGCCCGGAAAAGCTTCCTCATCAGGTCAGATACAGGCAGTACCATTCACTGCAGGAGGGAGACTCTGTAGCCTGCCAGTGTGCTAGCCAGCTTGCAAAGTCTCCGTCAGACGGGAGCAGACATACTGCTTTGCTCCTATGCTGTGTTCTGCCTCGTCACAGAAGTAGCCCTGCTCTGGCTCCCAGTGGGCCCCTTCATGTGACAGCGCCCGGGGCGATGCTACGCTACTGCCTGCACTGCACAGTTTGCTCAGTGCCCGTCTCTCTGTGCATTCACTGGTACTCGGGAGCCCTCACTGAACTCCTCCTGGGTTTCTGCTCCACGCTTCACCTTACATCGCAGAGCACAGTCGGCCCCTGCCTTCTCCTTCCTCCGGTGGGAACTCTCCGGCTTTTCTCATGCTACACGCTTTCTCATACCCCTGCTTACTATGCCCCTTCTCTCCAGGTCATGGGTCCTGTCCGGCTCTCATTTCCTTCCCCCTGCTACACTGGACGCAGTCTCGGCAGTTCCGGACCCAATATTGCACAAGTACCCACAGCCCGGTCTTCCTCCTTACAGTTATATATCAAAGAAGCCTTGCAGGCACCACAGTGGTTAATGAAGCTGCCAGGGACTGCAAGGGTTAACAATTAAAATAAGGTGTGATGATATCTTTTGAAATGGGGTTTTGGGGAATGTTAATTGGTTATAGGAGAAAGAGGAAGGGTCAAAGGTTTATACAGGTTTTAGAGTGGGAAAATGTCCCCCCTCTTTCCTATCTCTGTCATGAGATAAAACAACCACCGTCCCTCCCCAATTTTTTAGTACTTTGGTTTTTCCGCATGTTTCGGTTATTGTCACAGCTAGCGGTAAATTTTGGCCCATTGTAATAACATGCTCACTGTGATACACTGACAGGCATGTTGGGATTTGTTATGGAAGAAATTTTGGTCAGGGGATTGTGGTGTTTTAATTAAGGAAATTAATACAATAAAACTGTGACCATTTTCCACCAAACAGGAAATTGTCTCTGGTGGTATTTTGTGTTATAAGAGATAATCTAGGGTAATGTTAGGTCCATATATATTTGGACAGAGACATCATTTTTCTAATTGTGGTTATAGACATTACCACAATGAATTTTAAACAAAAGAATTCTGATGCCGTTGAAGTTCAGACTTTCAGCTTTCATTTGAGGGTATCCACATTAAAATTAGATGAAGGGTTTAGGAGTTTCAGATCCTTAACATGTGCCACCCTGTTTTTAAAGGGACCAAAAGTAATTGGACAATTGACTCCAAGGCTATTTCATGGACAGGTGTGGGCAATCCCTTTGTTATGTCATTCTCAAGCAAATAAAAGGCCTGGAGTTGATTTGAGGTGTGATGTTTGCATTTGGAAGGTTTTGCTGTGAGGTAAACATGCGGTCAAAGGAGCTCTCCACGCAGGTGAAACAAGCCATCCTTAAGCTGCAAAAACAGAAAAAACCCACCTGAGAAATTGCTACAATATTAGGAGTGGCAAAATCTACAGTTTGGTACATTCTGAGATAGAAAGAAAGCACTGGTGAACTCATCAATGCAAAAAGACCTGGGCGCCCATGGAAGACAACAGTGGTGGATGATCGCAGAATAATTTCCATGGTGAAGAGAAACCCCTTCACAACAGCCAACCAAGTGAACAACACTCTCCAGGAGGTAGGCGTATCAATATCCAAATCTACCATAAAGAGAAGACTGCATGAAAGTAAATACAGAGGGTTCACTGCACGGTGCAAGCCACTCATAAGCATCAAGAATAAAAAGGCTAGACTGGACTTGGCTAAAAAACATCAAATAAAAAAGACAGCACAGTTCTGGAAGAACATTCTTTGGACAGATGAAACCAAGACCAACCTCTACCAGAATGATGGAAAGAGAAAAGTATGGCGAAGGCGTGGTACAGCTCATGATCCAAAGCATACCACATCATCTGTAAAACACGGCGGAGGCAGTGTGATGTCTTGGGCATGCATGGCTGCCAGTGGCACTGGGTCACTAGTGATTATTGATGATGTGACACAGGACAGAAGCAGCCGAATGAATTCTGAGGTATTCCGAGCCGCCATTCTGTGTGCTCAGATCCAGCCAAATGCAGCAAAAATGATTGGTCATCATTTCATACTACAGATGGACAATGACTAGTGTTGAGTGATACCTTCCGATATTTGAAAGTATCGGTATCGGATTGTATCGGCCGATATCCGAAAAATATCGGATATCGCCAATACCGATATCCGATACCAATACAAGTCAATGGGACGCAAATATCGGAAGGTATCCTGTAATGGTTCCCAGGGTCTGAAGGAGAGGAAACTCTCCTTCAGGCCCTGGGATCCATATTCATGTGTAAAATAAAGAATAAAAAAAAAAATATATCAATATACTCACCCCTCCGACGGCCCCTGGCTATAAGCGGTGTAACCGGCAGCCTCTGTTCCTAAGAATGCAGGGTGAAGGACCTTCGATGACGTCGCGGCTTGTGATTGGTCATGTGACCGCTCACGCGACCAATCACAAGCCGCAATGTCATCGCAGGTCCTTCACTCGCTCATTCTTAGGAGGGGAGACTGCCGATTACAGTGGTTTCAACCAGGGCGCGTCCGAGGGTGAGTATATCAATAATTTTTTTTTTTTATTCTTTATTTTACACATGAATATGGATCCAGATACCGATTCCCGATATCGCAAAAATATCGAAACTCGGGATCGGAATTCCGATACCGCAAATATCGGCCGATACCCGATACTTGCGGTATCGGAATGCTCAACACTAACAATGACCCAAAACATAAAGCCAAAGCAACCCAGGAGTTTATTAAAGCAAAGAAGTGGAATATTTTTGAATGGCCAAGTCAGTCACCTGATCTCAACCCAATTGAGCCGCATTTCACTTGTTAAAGAGTAAACTTCAGACACAAAGGCCCACAAACAAACAGCAACTGAAAACCATCGCAGTGAAGGCCTGGCAGAGCATCAAAAAGGAGGAAACACAACGTCTGGTGATGTACATGAGTTCAAGACTTCAGGCAGTCATTGCCAACAAAGGGTTTTCAACCAAGTAGTAAAAATGAACATTTTATTTAAAATTATTGAATCTGTCCAATTACTTGTGGTCCCTTTAAAAACAGGGTGGCACATGTTAAGGAGCTGAAACTCCTAAACCCTTCATCCAATTTTAATGTGGATACCCTCAAATGAAATCTGAAAGTCTGAACTTCAACTACATCTGAATTATTTTGTTTAAAATTCATTGTGGTAATGTCTATAGCCAAAATTAGAAAAATGTTGTCTCTGTCCAAATATATATATGGACCTAACTGTATATAGAAGCAGTCTCACAACTAGTGCTGAGCGATACCGTCCGATACTTGAAAGTATTGGTATCGGATAGTATCGGCCGATACCCGAAAAGTATCGGATATCGCCGATACCGATACCCGATACCAATACAAGTCAATGGGACACCAAGTATCGGAAGGTATCCTGATGGTTCCCAGGGTCTGAAGGAGAGGAAACTCTCCTTCAGGCCCTGGGATCCATATTAATGTGTAAAATAAAGAATTAAAATAAAAAATATTGATATAATTACCTCTCCGGAGGCCCCTGGACATCACCGCGGGCAACCGGCAGGCTTCTTTGTTTAAAATGAGCGCGTTTAGGACCTGAAAATGACGTCGCGGCTTCTGATTGGTCGCGTGCCGCTCATGTGACCGCCACGCGACCAATCAGAAGCCGCGACGTCATTCGCAGGTCCTAAATTCCTAGAATGAGGAGTTTAGGGCCTGAGAATGACGTCGCGGCTTCTGATTGGTCGCGTGCCGCACATGTGACCGCCACGCGACCAATCAGAAGCCGCGATGTCATTCTCAGGTCCTAAACTCCTCATTCTAGGAATTTAGGACCTGAGAATGACGTCGCAGCTTCTGATTGGTCGTGTGGCGGTCACATGAGCAGCACGCGACCAATCAGAAGCCGTGACGTCATGGAAGTCCCAAAACGCGCTCATTTTAAACAAAGAAGGCTGCCGGTTACCAGCGGTGATGTCCAGGGGCCTCCGGAGAGGTGAGCATATCAATATTTTTTATTTGAATTCTTTATTTTACACATTAATATGGATCCGATACCGATTCCCGATATCGCAAAAATATCGGACCTCGGTATCGGAATTCCGATACCGCAAGTATCGGCCGATACCCGATACTTGCGGTATCGGAATGCTCAACACTACTCACAACCTTTCTGATAGTGAGCACTTCACATTCAGGAGTGATTATATGATATGAATGTGCAAGTTTTGTGCCAGAAAACAGAAATAAGTTCTCTGTTATTGAGAAACTTTAGGGATAAGCAGGTATTTCTTCATAACTTAATCCAATGTTCTTTTCAATAGCAATTATTTACCTTTCAGAGTAATACGTGACCTGACAAAGCAGAACTTTATATGAGGGAATGCTTCAGGATTTGCAACTCGTCCCTTGAATTTTAATGTTATTTAGTTTAACCCTATTTTTATTTATTTTGATGTACTGTGCACAGCTTGCATCCCCTCTTTCACTTGTGATCCTTGCCATGAGCCCTGGAAGCTAAGTGGGCTGTTGCTGTTGCCATTCCCAGGAGCACCAAAAATCTATAAGTAACAAAAATGTTACCACTGTAATCAAACTGCTTTAATTGCAAGCAAATGTCTTAAATAATTCAGATTAACCAAAATCAGATTTTCTTATTTTTTTCCATTTATACAAATCCTGCTAGCAGTGGCCGGCTTTCACTTTGCTGGATTAAAAAATGTCAGGAAAATCTAAAAAAAAAAAATTCTCTATGGGCCTTCACCTCTCATCTTCATTCTGGTCATGTCTTGCTGTGACATGGCTGTAACGTCATGATCATCAAGAAATGATAGAGAATGACCCAATAAACATTGTGATGAAGAACACAACCAGGCGAGAGATAAGTGTGGGCTGGGAGAGTATACATTATTTTCATCCTTTACTTTTATTATATTGTAGAGGGCTATTATATTGAAGTGATGGGTAATAAGTTTATTTAGTTGTATATACAGTGGGGCAAAAAAGTATTTAGTCAGTCAGCAATAGTGCAAGTTCCACCACTTAAAAAGATGAGAGGCGTCTGTAATTTACATCATAGGTAGACCTCAACTATGGGAGACAAACTGAGAAAAAAAAATCCAGAAAATCACATTGTCTGTTTTTTTATAATTTTATTTGCATATTACGGTGGAAAATAAGTATTTGGTCAGAAACAAACAATCAAGATTTCTGGCTCTCACAGACCTGTAACTTCTTCTTTAAGAGTCTCCTCTTTCCTCCACTCTTTACCTGTAGTAATGGCACCTGTTTAAACTTGTTATCAGTATAAAAAGACACCTGTGCACACCCTCAAACAGTCTGACTCCAAACTCCACTATGGTGAAGACCAAAGAGCTGTCAAAGGACACCAGAAACAAAATTGTAGCCCTGCACCAGGCTGGGAAGACTGAATCTGCAATAGCCAACCAGCTTGGAGTGAAGAAATCAACAGTGGGAGCAATAATTAGAAAATGGAAGACATACAAGACCACTGATAATCTCCCTCGATCTGGGGCTCCACGCAAAATCCCACCCCGTGGGGTCAGAATGATCACAAGAACGGTGAGCAAAAATCCCAGAACCACGCGGGGGGACCTAGTGAATGAACTGCAGAGAGCTGGGACCAATGTAACAAGGCCTACCATAAGTAACACACTACGCAACCATGGACTCAGATCCTGCAGTGCCAGACGTGTCCCACTGCTTAAGCCAGTACATGTCGGGGCCCGTCTGAAGTTTGCTAGAGAGCATTTGGATGATCCAGAGGAGTTTTGGGAGAATGTCCTATGGTCTGATGAAACCAAACTGGAACTGTTTGGTAGAAACACAACTTGTCGTGTTTGGAGGAAAAAGAATACTGAGTTGCATCCATCAAACACCATACCTACTGTAAAGTATGGTGGTGGAAACATCATGCTTTGGGGCTGTTTCTCTGCAGAGGGGCCAGGACGACTGATCCGGGTACATGAAAGAATGAATGGGGCCATGTATCGTGATATTTTGAGTGCAAACCTCCTTCCATCAGCAAGGGCATTGAAGATGAAACGTGGCTGGGTCTTTCAACATGACAATGATCCAAAGCACACCGCCAGGGCAACGAAGGAGTGGCTTCGTAAGAAGCATTTCAAGGTCCTGGAGTGGCCTAGCCAGTCTCCAGATCTCAACCCTATAGAAAACCTTTGGAGGGAGTTGAAAGTCCGTGTTGCCAAGCGAAAAGCCAAAAACATCACTGCTCTAGAGGAGATCTGCATGGAGGAATGGGCCAACATACCAACAACAGTGTGTGGCAACCTTGTGAAGACTTACAGAAAACGTTTGACCTCTGTCATTGCCAACAAAGGATATATTACAAAGTATTGAGATGAAATTTTGTTTCTGACCAAATACTTATTTTCCACCATAATATGCAAATAAAATGTTAAAAAAACAGACAATGTGATTTTCTGGATTTTTTTTTCTCAGTTTGTCTCCCATAGTTGAGGTCTACCTATGATGTAAATTACAGACGCCTCTCATCTTTTTAAGTGGTGGAACTTGCACTATTGCTGACTGACTAAATACTTTTTTGCCCCACTGTATATATTTTAAACACTGTAATATAATGCCTCATTCAGCTGGACACAAAGACATCTCTGAAACACCATCTGTTTAAGTGTTTGGTTTATTGTAGCACCCAAGCTTAAAAGTAAACACAGCCCTCTGGGCAAAACAGAAAAAGAAAGAAACAAAAGAAAGAAAACCCAGTCCTTTTTCCTAGCGGGATCAGACTGCTAACACATAGCAATGTGCACTGTTCAGTTAGGGCATAGAACTCCCTAGAGTCCTATCTTTCCTGGAACTACTGAACACTGGAAGCTCTGCCAATCATCTATTTATGCCCTGACCTTGTGGCTCCTTTATCATGTGACTGATCACATGATTCTGACATCACACAGGTCCTGGCAGTTTTTTTGGAGGCAATACATGGACATTCTCCCTCCTGGTCTATGAATGTCCACTAAAACCAGCCCATTATATAATTTTATATATACTGTTGTAGCACGCAGTGCTGGAGGAAACTAACCTGGTTTCACATCACTGACACGACCATGATACATATCTCCCCTCCATCACTTCACCAGTGACTCTGTCACCACACTTATTTCAGGATTTGTGCTGGGTATCAAATAGTGTTCATCCTTTAACAAAGGACACTACGATGAGCTGCATGTTTGAGAAAGGGGGAACCCTGAAATGTGGCCATAGTGTGGGTTTTCAAATACCACTTTGGCGTTGCCTAACCTAAATTGGAATTAAATTTCTGCCTCGTCCACACCTTACCACGTTTGGATATTTTAAATCTTAGCTAGGTAAAAATGGTGAAAGTTTGACCCTCAAACCTGTAAAATGAATGTACTTTTTGTTATAAAAAAGCTTTGGAACAAAATTAGTTATATTATGCACATGACAGCGCTGGTGAGTAGCTGTATCATGGTATTGGAACTTAAAGATGATGAAATATATTGAGGACATAGTTGGTTATTTGGTTGTTGGGGATGGGGTCATGTTTGTTCAGTAGGATCCAGAGGAGGTGTAGAAAGAGTCAGATAACTGATGCCTGGAGGTGGAAACAGACATATCTACCAATCAAGGAGGCTTTAACACACTTGTCCTTGCTGCAGTGGTGCATTCCTTCCACTACAAACATTCAAACAGTGGGCTCTGAAATTCATGTATTGTCCCTTCCCATAATTGCTGGTGCAGTGAATGATGAATTGAATTTGGAGGGTGGGGACAGAAAATGATGACTTGAGGTTGGAAGGTGGGGAGGGCAAATAATGATGATGGTGGGAGAGAGAAATTATCATGAATTGAGGGGATGGGGACAGCAAATAATGAACTGAGGGTGGGGGAGCAAATGATGATGAATTGAGGTTGGGGGACAACAAATGATGATAAATTGAGGGTGGGGGAGAGTAAATGATTAATTTAGTGTGGGGGAGAGCACATGATGTTGAATTAAGGGTGGGAAAGAGAGAAAAGAGTAAAGGTGCTAATTAATGTATATATCTATTGGGTGGGAAAATGGTTGTTAATAGTTCGTGGGGACACAATGGTGGATTACAGATGATATTTGGAATTAATTGTTGTATAATAACTAATTATATATTAATGGTGGGTGCACGTCTGTATTCAGCTTTGTTGTATAGAAGTTGGAGGAAAAGTGGGGAATGTGCTCTAGAAGCAGCGCTCTAGATAACAGTGTTATTTTATGCAGATATCAATCCTGGCTGGAAGAAGTGATGGCAGTCTGTGCTTGATGAAGAAGAAAAATGAAGATGAAGGACTTCAAGTGGAGACGTCACCGGTGAGTCAGTGTGTTACCTGTACACTTACACTATACACTATATACTATATACTGTACATAGCTCCTGTGTATAATATAACTGGTGATCCCTGAATTACCTGAACATTTTACACTATTCACAGAGCTCCTGTGTATAATGTCACTGGGGATCACTGTATTACCTGTATGATATGCACTATATATAGAGATCCATTGTATAATGTCATTGATGATCCCTGTATTCCCTGTACCCTTTACACTGTGTGCAGAGCTCCTGTGTATAATGCATTGGTGATCCCTGTATTACCTGTACACTGACTGTTTAATAAGTTACTCTCTTAGGTCCTACAAGTCCCTTAGCATTTTTAAAATTTTCTTGTACTGTATGTGCTTCATGGTTGTTGCATCTTTCCCATTACTTTTGTACAATACAGATGTTATTTTCTCACTACAATGTTGGAATTTCTGATCGTATTTTTCCCCACTTCTCCTTTAATACAAGTTGACTATTTGTCCGTGTTGAGTGCTATCCTTACATTGGTACTATCTACCATATGTTGAGTACTATATGCGTATACTTTTATTTGTTACCAATGTTGTTCATAAGCTATTTTCATCTATATGCTGGAGCAAACTTTGAATAGCCTGCAGGAGGAGATGGTGGTCCCAAAAGAAGAGGAAGCAGAGGAGGATGCGGAAAGGATAACATTGTCTCTAAGTTCTAAACTGTCTTCACACAGGCAGGTGCCAAGGGAGAGTGGATACTGAAAGCGGCTGATGCAGGTTGTCACACTCCTCTGATGATTCCAAGAGGATGAAACGCGTTGAGAGATGCCAGTTTCAACAGAGGCTTGTGTGTCACCCCAGGAGTTCGGGTACGACAATAGTGCTGCCTTCCTCTCGGGGAGGGTAGTGCTATGCCTGGAGACAAGAGGGATCCCTTTAGCAGGTTATCCCTCGCACAACACATTCTAACTCCAAGCCAGAAGGGGATCTCAAAGCCCTGTTTTTAGGGTAGCTTCCCTGATATATAGATCTTGGTCTGGGGGAGGAGTCAGATAGTCTGAGAGTGAAGATAGACAGGAAAGGAGATTGGGCCTCCTAGGAGCCAGAGTGCAGAAACAAGGGCACCGTGAGTCTGAGGTTGTGGACAACTGAAAGGTCGATAGCAGAAACGGAGGGCATAGGGCTATACATAAACTGCCCGTACAACACCTGAGGTACAGCAGCAGTTAGAGCCTGGAGTCACCATGTACGAGTCCCCAAGAGAATGGCTCAAGCTGCCTACCGTGCAGATATCGTCCGAGGACAGGAGAGAAAGGAGTACCTTGCCTGAAAACTACAGGGAGCACGGGACCAGAAAAGCAGTGCACAGTGGAAGGCTCTCAACCTGGCCTGCCAAGGGGATTTCCACTTGTTTCCAGGCTGCCTGGCCTCCTTCTGTACCTGTTGCCATTACCCTGGACCTGTGACCTTCTACCAAAAGTAAACCAGGTAAAGAATGGCACTCTTATGTCTTCCGTTATTTACCCGCAACACATCATCCATGCTATACACCTTAGGAGCCCTGGGGACCCTGCTTCACCTGTGGGAAGCGTCACCACCTTGCTGCAACAACATCACCCCTGAGGACCCCTTAAAGCAGTGCCGGTCCCTACTGACCGAGAGCCACAGGTGGAGTCACGAAAATAGACTTTCACAATTCCCCTTAAAAGACCATTCCCCTTCATTTAAATGTCCAGGGCACGGACCGGCTCGCAGCCACCGTGTCCACCCCTTTAAATGCAACCGGCCTGGTGGCGAGTACCCCAGGCCCTGGCGGGCGACTCACTTGACTTCTACCTCACCCTCCCTTGCAAGATTTCATGGCAATCAGAGTCCCTCCAACATCGGGTGAGATTTACCCATATTATTGGGCATAAATCATAACGCTGTTCCACACAAGCCAGCGTCACAGTACAAACTTGGTATAAATTTCATAGCCACTGCATAATAATGACCACAAGGGACGCCAGAGGCGTAGCTAGAGCTTTTGCCGCCCGGGGCTGTTCCCGAGTTTGGCGCCCCCCCGGCTCAATACACACAAAGGTTACCAAAAACGGTTTTCCTGTATTGTAGAACTTAAACTGGGCCTAATGGTGTCACCCCCACATGCCACACCTGTGACTTAATACCACCACACCATGACCAGGCCACATAGTGACCGAATAATACTACATACAAGGGACAAATACCACAACACCATTTCCAGACCACATATTACCACCACATAGTGACTGAATACTACAATACTGATCAGTAATAAAAAAAACCCCACAATACTATCACCATAAGTGCCAGTATTCACAGGAGATCTGTACTTAGTATGCAGTGTCTGTGTAGAGGTAATACAGAGATCACTGGTGACATTATACACAGGACCTCTATATAGTATACAGTGTATAGTGTCAGTGTATAGGTAACACTGACTCACCAGTGACGTCTCTAGGTGAAGTCCTTCATCTTTCATCCAGCACAGACCGCCATCATTCCTTCCAGCCAGGACTCGTTTCTGCAGGAAATAACACAGTTATCTCGAGCTCCGCTTGCAGAACACATTACTTAATTTTTCACAACTTCTACATTACATCACATGAAGAAAAAAAGGTGATATAGTGTCACTCTGCACCGTAACAGGACCGCCCCCCCATTTAAAACAGTATACTCAAAAAATAAAATAAATACATCACTGCAGTAATAATATCCCTTAATTAGCCCCTATGGTAATAATATTCCCCACCCTGGCCCCGTTTCTCATTCCTGGCTCCAGCCATATGTTCTCGCATCCTGCCCTCATGAGTATCCATTCTACCCCATATGATCTCCCCATCCTGCCCCACCAGCCTCCATCGTATCCGTCCTGCCCCATGATCCAATCCTGCCCCGTGTCTCCAATCATGCCCCGTATCTACATTCTGCCCATGCCTCAAGTCCTGCCCCCAGTGTGTCCAGCATATTACCCCCATGTTGTCCAGCAATCTGCCCCAGTGTGTCCAGCATATTACCCCCATGTTGTCCAGCAATCTGCCCCAGTGTGTCCAGCATATTACCCCCAGTGTGTCCAGCAATCTGCCCCAGTATGTCCAGCAATCTGACCCAGTGTCCAGCCTTGCCCCAGTGTGTCCAGCAGTCTGCCCCAGTGTGTCCAGCATATTACCCCCAGTGTGTCCAGCAATCTGCCCCATGGTCTCCAGTATTGCCCCAGTGTGTCCAGCATTCTGCCACATGGTCTCCTGTATTGCCCCAGTGTGTCCAGCAATCTGCCCCATGGTCTCCTGTATTGCCCCAGTGTGTCCAGCAATCTGCCCCATGGTCTCCTGTATTGCCCCAGTGTGTCCAGCATTCTGCCCCATGGTCTCCAGTATTGCCCCAGTGTGTCCAGCAATCTGCCCCATGGTCTCCTGTATTGCCCCAGTGTGTCCAGCAATCTGCCCCATGGTCTCCTGTATTGCCCCAGTGTGTCCAGCATTCTGCCCCATGGTCTCCAGTATTGCCCCAGTGTGTCCAGCAATCTGCCCCATAGTCTCCTGTATTGCCCCAGTGTGTCCAGCAATCTGCCCCATGGTCTCCAGTATTGCCCCAGTGTGTCCAGCATTGCCCCAGCCCCAGACAGTCAGACATAAAGAAAAAAAAAAAAAAGTAAAATCCTCACCTCTCCCGTTCCTAGCGCAGGTCCGGTGCAGTCAGCGTCTCTCCGGCTCTGCGACGCTCAGGACAGAGAGGCAGAGCGGCGCGCACAGTAGTGACGTCATCGCGCCCTCTGCTCTGAGACGTCGCAGAGTCAGAGGACGCTGCAGCTGCCGGCGCTGCAGGAACCAGGAGAGGTGAGTATAGAGCGGGGGGCGGGGTCCGGTGGTGGGGGGAGCTGGCCCTGGTCGTGGCGGCGGACGGCTCCGCCCGAAGATTTAAAGGGGCGTCTTTTTTTTTTTTTTTTCTTCTCCTGCAGCGCCGGCCGCCCCCCGCATTGTGCCGCCCGGGGCGGACCGCCCCCCCCGCACCCCCCTTCCTACGCCACTGAGGGACGCTAATAACTTTTTTGATGAGGTAGCATGATCCCATTTGCCTATGGATTCAAATCTGCGGAATCTACTGAATAACCTGTTTGCTTGGATTTTCATGGGCCCATCCAGTGTGGAGGTTCCAAGGCGTAATGGGGTTCATATGACTATGCAGCAGGGCAGACGTTGCTATCACTGTGTAAACAAAAGAGTACGGGAGTACAAAATGCATATTGTTAAGTGGATTTTCATGGGCCCATCCAGTATGTGGGTTCCAAGGCGTAATTGGGTGCATATGACTGACTATGCAGCAGGGCTGGCCTTGCTGCCAATGTGTAAAACAAAGGAGTACGGGAGTACAACTTGCCTCTTTACTGACAGTGGTTAAATATATATATGCTGAATAAGTAATCTTTGACAGAGGGAACTATTTGTATACTCATGTGGATTTGATTATACCATACTTGGGTACCCAGTAACCAGAGGCGTAGCTAGAGCTTTTGCCGCCCGGTGCTGATCCCGAGTTTGGCGCCCCCCCCCCCATCCCCCCTCCCAGCTCAATACACACAAAGGTTACCAAAAATGGTTTTCCTGTTTTGTAGAACTTAAACTGGGCCTAATGGTGTCACCCCCACATGCCACACCTGTGACTTAATACCACCACACCATGACCAGGCCACATAGTGACCGAATAATACTACATACAAGGGACAAATACCACCGCACCATTTCCAGACCACATATTACCACCACATAGTGACTGAATACTACAATACTGATCAGTAATAAAAAAAAAACCACAATACTATCACCATAAGTGCCAGTATTCACAGGAGATCTGTACTTAGTATGCAGGGTCTGTGTAGAGGTAATACAGAGATCACTGGTGACATTATACACAGGACCTCTATATAGTATACAGTGTATAGTGTCAGTGTATAGGTAACACTGACTCACCAGTGACGTCTCTAGGTGAAGTCCTTCATCTTTCATCCAGCACAGGCCGCCATCATTCCTTCCAGCCAGGACTCGTTTCTGCAGGAAATAACACAGTTATCTCGAGCTCCGCTTGCAGAACACATTACTTAATTTTTCACAACTTCTACATTACACCACATGAAGAAAAAAAGGTGATATAGTATCACTCTGCACAGTAACAGGACCGCCCCCCCATTTAAAACAGTATACTCAAAAAATAAAATAAATACATCACTGCAGTAACAATATCCCTTAATTATCCCCTATGGTAATAATATTCCCCACCCTGGCCCCGTTTATCTCATTCCTGGCTCCAGCCATATGTTGTCGTATCCTGCCCTCATGAGTATCCATTCTACCCCATATGATCTCCCCATCCTGCCCCACCAGCCTCCATCGTATCCGTCCTGCCCCATGATCCAATCCTGCCCCGTGTCTCCAATCATGCCCCGTATCTACATTCTGCCCATGCCTCAAGTCCTGCCCCCAGTGTGTCCAGCATATTACCCCCATGTTGTTCAGCAATCTGCCCCAGTGTGTCCAGCATATTACCCCCATGTTGTCCAGCAATCTGCCCCAGTGTGTCCAGCATATTACCCCCAGTGTGTCCAGCAATCTGCCCCAGTATGTCCAGCATATTACCCCCAGTGTGTCCAGCAATCTGCCCTCAGTGTGTCCAGCAATCTGCCCCAGTGTCCAGCCTTTCCCCAGTGTGTCCAGCAGTCTGCCCCAGTGTGTCCAGCATATTACCCCCAGTGTCCAGCATTGCCCCAGTGTGTCCAGTATATTACCCCCAGTGTGTCCAGCAATCTGCCCCAGTGTCCAGCATTGCCCCAGTGTGTCCAGAAGTCTGCCCCAGGGTCTCCAGCATTGCCTCAATGTGTCCAGAAATCTGCCCCAGGGTCTCCAGTATTGCCCCAGTGTGTCCAGCAATCTGCCCCAGGGTCTCCAGTATTGCCACAGTGTGTCCAGCAATCTGCCCCATGGTCTCCTGTATTGCCCCAGTGTGTCCAGCATTCTGCCCCATGGTCTCCAGTATTGCCCCGGTGTGTCCAGCAATCTGCCCCATGGTCTCCAGTATTGCCCCAGTATGTCCAGAAGTCTGCCCCAGGGTCTCCAGCATTGCCTCAATGTGTCCTGAAATCTGCCCCATGGTCTCCAGTATTCAGTGTGTCCAGCATTCTGCCCCATAGTCTCCTGTACTGCCCCAGTGTGTCCAGCATTCTGCCCCATGGTCTCCAGTATTGCCCCAGTGTGTCCAGCAATCTGCCCCATGGTCTCCTGTATTGCCCCAGTGTGTCCAGCATTCTGCCCCATGGTCTCCAGTATTGCCCCGGTGTGTCCAGCAATCTGCCCCATGGTCTCCAGTATTGCCCCAGTATGTCCAGCATTCTGCCCCATGGTCTCCAGTATTGCCCCAGTGTGTCCAGCATTCTGCCCCATGGTCTCCAGTATTGCCCCAGTGTGTCCAGCATTCTGCCCCATGGTCTCCAGTATTGCCCCAGTGTGTCCAGCATTCTGCCCCATGGTCTCCAGTATTGCCCCAGTGTGTCCAGCAATCTGCCCCATAGTCTCCTGTATTGCCCCAGTGTGTTCAGCAATCTGCCCCATGGTCTCCTGTATTGCCCCAGTGTGTCCAGCAATCTGCCCCATGGTCTCCTGTATTGCCCCAGTGTGTCCAGCAATCTGCCCCATGGTCTCCAGTATTGCCCCAGTGTGTCCAGCAATCTGCCCCATGGTCTCCAGTATTGCCCCAGTGTGTCCAGCAATCTGCCCCATAGTCTCCTGTATTGCCCCAGTGTGTCCAGCAATCTGCCCCATGGTCTCCTGTATTGCCCCAGTGTGTCCAGCAATCTGCCCCATAGTCTCCTGTATTGCCCCAGTGTGTCCAGCATTCTGCCCCATGGTCTCCTGTATTGCCCCAGTGTGTCCAGCATTCTGCCCCATGGTCTCCAGTACTGCCCCAGTGTGTCCAGCAATCTGCCCCATGGTCTCCAGCATTGCCCCAGCCCCAGACAGTCAGACATAAAGAAAAAAAAAAAAAAGTAAAATCCTCACCTCTCCCGTTCCCAGCGCAGGTCCGGTGCAGTCAGCGTCTCTCCGGCTCTGCGACGCTCAGTACAGAGAGGCAGAGCGGCGCGCACAGTAGTGACGTCATCGCGCCCTCTGCTCTGAGACGTCGCAGAGTCAGAGGACGCTGAAGCCGCAGGAACCAGGAGAGGTGAGTATTAGAGCGGGGGGCGGGACCCGGGGGTGGGGGGAGCTGGCCCTGGTCGTGGCGGCGGACGGCGCCGCCCGAAGATTTAAAGGGGCGTCTTTTTTTTTTTTTTTTTTTATCTTCTCCTCCTGCAGCGCCGGCCGCCCCCAGCATTGTGCCGCCCAGGGCGGACCGCCCCCCCCGCATCCCCCTTCCTACGCCACTGCCAGTAACTGTGTCATTAAGGGCATTATAAGTCATGGCACTTGATGAATAGGGAGACACCCTGCAAGTGACTGTGGTCATAAGGAACATTAGTAGCTGACATACTTGTAGGTTTGCTTGGAGAATTGACACACATCTATGTCCTGTTTTTTAGAATATTTTGGACTTTATAAAGCTACTAGCCATTTTTTGTCTACAGGGTCATAGGATTGGTGACCCTTTTGCACTGTCAGCATTTTATTTACTTCTTCCTTTCCCCCCCATTTCTGTGTTGGTATAGGGTTCACTTTTGTACAGGGGTTCCCCCCCCCTCCTTTTCTTACTCGTTCTAATGTGATTCTATTTTGATATAACTTTATATATACCAAATAAAGATTAAGTTTTATATATCCACTTGCTATTCCCATTTGGACTTTTGTTGGATAATTTACCCTGCTTCTCATACAATAAAGATGTAATTTTTTCATTTCGATGTTGGAATTTCGGATCGTATTTTTCCCTGCTTCTCCTTTAATACAAGTTGACTATTTGTCCGTGTTGAGTCCTATCCTTATATTGGTACTATCTACCATATGTTGAGTACTATATGCATATACGTTTATTTGTTACCAATGTTGTTCATAAGCTATTTTCATCTATATGCTGGAGCAAACTTTGAATAGCCTGCAGGAGGAGATGGTGGTCCCAAAAGAAGAGGAAGCAGAGGAGGATGCGGAAAGGATAACATTGTCTCTAAGTTCCAAAATGTCTTCACACAGGCAGATGCCAAGGGAGAGTGGATTACTGAAAGCGGCTGATACAGGTTGTCACACTCCTCTGATGATTCCAAGAGGATGAAACGTGTTGAGAGACGCCAGTTTCAACAGAGGCTTGTGTGTCACCCCAGGAGTTCGGGTACGACAGTAGTGCTGCCTTCCTCTCGGGGAGGGTAGTGCTATGCCTGGAGACAAGAGGGATCCCTTTAGCAGGTTATCCCTCGCACAACACATTCTAACTCCAAGCCAGAAGGGGATCTCAAAACCCTGTTTTTAGGGGAGCTTCCCTGATATATAGATCTTGGTTTGGGGGAGGAGTCAGATAGTCTGAGAGTGAAGATAGACAGGAAAGGAGATTGGGCCTCCTAGGAGCCAGAGTGCAGAAACAAGGGCACCGTGAGTCTGAGGTTGTGGACAACTGAAAGGTCGATAGCAGAACCGGAGGGCATAGGGCTATACATAAACTGCCCGTACAACACCTGAGGTACAGCAGCAGTTAGAGCCTGGAGTCACTGTGTCTGAGACCCCAAGAGAATGGCTCAAGCTGCCTACCGTGCAGGTATCATCCGAGGACAGGAGAAAAAGGAGTACCTTGCCTGGAAACTACAGGGAGCACGGGACCAGAAAAGCAGCGCACAGTGGAAGGCTCTCAACCTGACCTGCCAAGGGGATTTCCACTTGTTTCCAGGCTGCCTGGACTCCTTCTTTACCTGTTGCCATTACCCTGGACCTGTGACCTTCTACCTAAAGTAAACCAGGTAAAGAATGGCACTCTTAGGCTAGGTTCACACTAGCGTTGCGCCGCCCTGCGTCGGCGACGCAACGCGCGACGCACGTAAAAACGCGCGCAAACGCGCGCAAAAACGCGCGCGTTTTGCGACGCGTGCGTCGTTTTTGACGAAAATCGGACGCACAGAAAATGCTACAATGTAGCGTTTTCTTGCGTCCGACGCTAGCGTCGGAAACGACGCACGTGGCGAAAAACGCCACCAAAACGACGCACGCGTCCCCTATGTTAAACATAGGGGCGCGTCGCCGCTGCGTCGCCGCTGCGTCGCCGGCGCGTCGCCGGCGCAACAGCGACGCACATTGGCGGAACGCCAATGTGAACGTAGCCTTATGTCTTCCGTTATTTACCCGCAACACATCATCCATGCTATACACCTTAGGAGCCCTGGGGACCCTGCTTCACCTGTGGGAAGCGTCACCACCTTGCTGCAACAACATCACCCCAGAGGACCCCTTAAAGCAGTGCCGGTCCCTACTGACCGAGAGCCACAGGTGGAGTCACGAAAATAGACTTTCACAATTCCCCTTAAAAGACCATTCCCCTTCATTTAAATGTCCAGGGCACGGACCGGCTCGCAGCCACCGTGTCCACCCCTTTAAATGCAACCGGCCTGGTGGCGAGTACCCCAGGACCTGGCGGGCGACTCACTTGACTTCTACCTCACCCTCCCTTGCAAGATTTCATGGCAATCAGAGTCCCTCCAACATCGGGTGAGATTTACCCATATTATTGGGCATAAATCATAACTAGTGTTGAGCATTCCGATACCGCAAGTATCGGGTATCGGCCGATACTTGCTGTATCGGAATTCCGATACCGAGATCCGATATTTTTGTAATATCGGGTATCGGTATCGGATCAACAGGGATGTGTAAAAAAAAGAATTAAAATAAAAAATATTGATATGCTCACCTCTCCGGCGGCCCCTGGACATCATGCGGCTAACCGGGTGGCTTCTCTGTTTGAAATGCGCGCCTTTAGGACCTGGGAATGACGTCCCGGGTTCTGATTGGTCGCGTGCCGCCCATGTGACCGGCACGCGACCAATCAGAAGCCGTGACGTCATTCGCAGGTCCTCAAATCCTAGAATTAGGAGTTTTTGTGAATGAGAATGACGTCGCGGCTTCTGATTGGTCGCGTGCCGGTCACATGGGCGGCACGCGACCAATCAGAACCCGGGACGTCATTCCCAGGTCCTAAAGGCGCGCATTTCAAACAGAGAAGCCACCCGGTTAGCCGCATGATGTCCAGGGGCCGCCGGAGAGGTGAGCATATCAATATTTTTTATTTTAATTCTTTATTTTACACATCCCTATGGATCCCAGGGCCTGAAGGAGAGTTTCCTATCCTTCAGACCCTGGGAACCATGAGAATATCTTCCGATACTTGATGTCCCATTGACTTGTATTGGTATCGGATATCGGTATCGGCGATACCCAATATTTTTCGGGTATCGGCCGATACTATCCGATACCGATACTTTCAAGTATCGGACGGTATCGCTCAACACTAATCATAACGCTGTTCCACACAAGCCAGCGTCACAGTACAAACTTGGTATAAATTTCATAGCCACCGCATAATAATGACCACAAGGGACGCTCATAACTTTTTTGATAAGGTAGCATGATCCCATTTGCCTATGGATTCACATCTGCGGAATCTACTGAATAACCTGTTTGCTTGGATTTTCATGGGCCCATCCAGTGTGGAGGTTCCAAGACGTAATGGGGTGCATATGACTATGCAGCAGGGCAGACGTTGCTATCACTGTGTAAACAAAGGCGTACGGGAGTATAAAATGCATATTGTTAAGTGGATTTTAATGGGCCCATCCAGTATGTGGGTTCCAAGGCGTAATTGGGTGCATATGACTGACTATGCAGCAGGGCTGGCCTTGCTGCCAATGTGTAAAACAAAGGAATACGGGAGTACAACTTGCCTCTTTACTGACAGTGGTTAAATATATATATGCTGAATAAGTAATCTTTGACAGAGGGAACTATTTGTATACTCATGTGGATTTGATTATACCATACTTGGGTACCCAGTAACTGTGTCATTAAGGGCATTATAAGTCATGGCACTTGATGAATAGGGAGACACCCTGCAAGTGACTGTGGTCATAAGGAACATTAGTAGCTGACATACTTGTAGGTTTGCTTGGAGAATTGACACACATCTATGTCCTGTTTTTTAGAATATTTTGGACTTTATAAAGCTACTAGCCCTTTGTTGTCTACAGGGTCATAGGATTGGTGACCCTTTTGCACTGTCAGCATTTTATTTACTTCTTCCTTTCCCCCCCATTTCTGTGTTGGTATAGGGTTCACCTTTGCACAGGGGTTCCCCCCCCCCCTCCTTTTCTTACTCGTTCTAATGTGATTCTATTTTGATATAACTTTATATATACCAAATAAAGATTAAGTTTTATATATCCACTTGCTATTTCCATTTGGACTTTTGTTGGATAATTTACCCTGCTTCTCATACAATAAAGATGTAATTTTTTCATTTCGATGTTGGAATTTCTGATCGTATTTTTCCCTGCTTCTCCTTTAATACAAGTTGTCGATGTGTCCTTGTTGAATCCTATCCTTACATTGGTACTATCTAGCATATATTGAGTACTATAAGCTTATAATTCTATTTGTTACCAAGAGCTATTTCCATCTAAATGCTGGAGCAGACTTTGAATAGCCTGCAGGAGGAGAAGGTGGTCCCAGAAGAGGAGGAGGAAGCAAAGGAGGATGCGGAAAGGATAACATTGTCTCTAAGTTCCAGACTGTCATCACCCAGGCAGGTGCCAAGGGAGGGTGGATTACTGCGATCAAGGGGGCTGGTGAAAACAAACTGTTATCGAAGATGCAAGATCCGAGGAAAAAATGGAGGCGGAAGAGGTGATAGGTGAGCAACTGTCAGATGAAGAGGATAATCCTCCCCACTCTGTTGTTCCTGGTTGATGGGAGGGGATGGAGGAAATGAGCCTCATTGTAACCCAGCCATCAACACAGCATGAGCTTGGACCTCATGGTAGAGCCCGGCATTTGAGTTCCTTCTTTCTGCACTACCTGCAACATGATCCCCATATAGTTATGATTAAGAATACTGCTGACTACTGGGTTGCCACTCTGTTAGATCCACATTATAAAACCAAATTTTGCCAGATGCATCCCACGCTGGAAAAGGACCCAAGAATGCTGGAGTATCGAAACAAACTTTTAAACAACCTTAAGAGAGCTTTTCCCGAAGACAGCAGTGAATCACACAGTTCACATCACAGCTCTAGTCTGCCGATCTCCGGCATGTCAATTCATTAACATCAAAACATTAGCATCAGCAGTGATGTAAGCGGAAGAAGCACTGTGAGTTATTTGTGAAAGAAGCACTGTGAGTAGTGTTGAGCGATACCGTCCGATACTTGAAAGTATCGGTATCGGATAGTATCGGCCGATACCCGAAAAGTATCGGATATCGCCGATACCGATATCCGATACCAATACAAGTCAATGGGACACCAAGTATCGGAAGGTATCCTGATGGTTCCCAGGGTCTGAAGGAGAGGAAACTCTCCTTCAGGCCCTGGGATCCATATTAATGTGTAAAATAAAGAATTAAAATAAAAAATATTGATATGCTCACCTCTCCGGAGGCCCCTGGACATCACCGCTGGTAACCGTCAGCCTTCTTTGCTTAAAATGAACGTGTTTAGGACCTGAGAATGACGTCGCGGCTTCTGATTGGTCGCGTGCCGCTCATGTGACCGCCACTTGACCAATCAGAAGCCGCAACGTCATTCTCAGGTCCTAAATTCCTAGAATGAGGAGTTTAGGGCCTGAGAATGACGTCGCGGCTTCTGATTGGTCGCGTGGCGGTCACATGAGTGGCACGCGACCAATCAGAAGCCGTGACGTCATGGAAGTCCCTAAACGCGCTCATTTTAAACAAAGAAGGCTGCCGGTTACCAGCGGTGATGTCCAGGGGCCTCCGGAGAGGTAAGTATATCAATATTTTTTATTTTAATTCTTTATTTTACACCTTAATATGGATCCGATACCGATTCCCGATATCACAAAAATATCGGAACTCGGTATCGGAATTCCGATACCGCAAGTATCGGCCGATACCCGATACTTGCGTATCGGAATGCTCAACACTAACTGTGAGTCATTCGACACTTTTTTTAGTCCAAGTCTTACATGTGGTGAACGAATGGAGAAGATGGTGCAGAAGTGTTTACAACTGAATATCAATACCATCAGGGAGGGTCTTCCAAAATAGATAAGTGGCTTGAGCTCGCCACACAGGCCTTGGAGGTTTTATCGTGCCCGGCAGACAGCATTCTCTCAGAACGTGTCTTCAGGGCCGCTGGTGGTGACGGATAAGCGCAGCTGGCTGTTCCCTGAAAGTGTAGACCGCCTAACAACAAGTCATATAACCCCAAGAACATTTGCACCCCAATCGCAGACTATACAGGCTAGGTGATATTGCATTTTTTAGTGTGATGCATTAATGTCAAGTAACTGCACTCTGTGATATCTTTAGCGCAGCTTCTGTGCCTCTGTGGCTGCTGCTTCTGCTAATGTTAGCACAAATTTCTGGGAAGGTGAACAGTCATGGTTGGTTTACATCTGCTGGGTTTGCTGTAGTGGAAGACGTGTCAATAACAATTATACTATTTCTATTCTGATGACATGACTTCGTTCGTGTCAGGCCCTCATTTTTTAAAATGTGAAAACTCTAGCTGGGAGTCCATCGACTGGATTGGTTGTAGTGGAAGACCTGTGGTCCCTATTATACTTTTTCTACTGTGCAGAAATTGATGCCACTTTTGTGGTGCCTGCCAATAATTTTTGGAGATGTGAATGTGGTGCCCCAGGGTCCTGGTCATCACAGTGACATTGCATTCCTCATGGGGAGAGTGATGTTATGCTTGGATGTGATGATGGATATCTCTTTATCAGGTAATCACAATGCACACAACGTGTTCACACTCCAGGCCACAAGGGGGAGCTTTTGATCCTATTCCTAGGTGACTCTCCTATATACATTGTAGTTTGGAGGGAAAGTGAGTCAGTTCCTGTCAGAGAGAGACAGAGCAGAGTGCAGACTGACATACAGTGTCAGAGGTTCTGAAGGGACCCTGTAATCTGAAGTTCTACAGCTCCTGGAGAAAGAGACATACAGAAGGAAAGAACATCATTCAGTGAGCGTGAAGGAGAGCAAATAACCGGTAGCCAGAATACCAAGGTTGTAAGGGACTCTATGACTTACAGGAGAGTCCGGCAGGATACTGCAAGTTACCTGTTTGCCTCAAGACCCAGGAGGCACAGTGATGCATAGAGCCCGGGCCATGATAGAGATCCTGTAAAAAGGCTCGAGTTACCTGTCATACGGGTTTGTGTCCTATCCTATATGGGGGACAGAGAAGAACTGTGAGGACCTTATCAGAAGCCATAGGCAGTAAAGGACTACAACACCACCACGCTAGAGGAAGGCTTTTAACTACACCTGGTAAAGGAGAACTCTGGATTTGCTTCCAAAACGGCCGGACCCTGCCTGTACCTGTGATCTGGTGCCCTGGACTGCGGTTGCCTGAAGCCTATAGTAAACCAGTTAAAGAGACTGCAAATCTGTGTCCTCATTCTTTACTGCACCATTCACCATCTTCCATCTACACATCGGGGGCCGTGGGGACATACTTCTCCTGTGGGAAGTTATACCATCTAGCTGCCATAACCACAGAGGACCCCTTAAACAACGTCGGTCCCCATTGACCGAATACCACAGGTGGCGTCACGAACAAACTTTTTTCACAAAACCTCTTTAAAGACTTTCCCCTTTTACATGGGCACCCAGGGCGATGGACCGGGTCGCCACTGTGACATCCCCCGGTGAACAGCAGATCCAGCACCGGGTACCCCATGGCCCAGGCGAGCGACTCATTTTGGCATCACGAACAGGATGGACCGACCCTGAGAATCGGGTCTTGTGTGCTTAAAAGACTGTGCCTAACTGATTTATTGAGAGACTGTGCATTGTGAATTGCCGCCAAAACTGCCACCGTTATAGCGCCACGAGGAGCACTGGAAAAGAAAAGTGCGCCATCGTGGGCGGGGACTAGTTGCAAGGCGTGAAAATAATGGCCACCCACTCCAAATATTTCTGCACCATGCGGACCTGCCCATCAGCAACTGAGATCCGCCTCCTGATCCTAAATGGCGAGAGAAAGAGGAGGAAGAAGCTCCGCCCTCGCAGAAGAGAGCGGGAATGAGATGAGGAAGTAGAGAGGACCGTGGAGGATGACATGGTTAGCAGCCCAGACCAGGAGCGTGGGGTGAAAGCCGAGAACTCCCCCAGCCACCAGGATGGAAGTCGCGGCAAGCCACCTATCGAAGTCCCAGAGTTCCTGCAAGAAGAAGTGGAGGAGCTGAGCAACCAACTCCTGCGGATGCAGCTGAGCGCCGAGACGCCTTGAAGCCTGCCCATCCCTACGTTGGGGGTTCATGATGAGTCCCTCGCATTGTTGTTGCTGTTTAAATGATTGACTTCAATAATAAATTGCACTTTTGAAAATGCTACCTCAGTTGATAAGGAAATATGCAGCAGAAAGCATAGTAAAATGTTGAACTGGTTGCACTTTGTTTAATAAAGTGATAGTATTTGATATAGTCAGAATAGATGACGTTTGTTTTGCCCTTTGAAGCCTTAAATATAGTATACCCTTAGAGGGTAATTGCATTTCATAGTCAACTGTAGTACTGTTTTCTATTTTTGAAAGTATGCATACCATGTATATACAGGTCCTTCTCAAAAAATTAGCATATAGTGTTAAATTTCATTATTTACCATAATGTAATGATTACAATTAAACTTTCATATATTATAGATTCATTATCCACCAACTGAAATTTGTCAGGTCTTTTATTGTTTTAATACTGATGATTTTGGCATACAACTCCTGATAACCCAAAAAACCTGTCTCAATAAATTAGCATATCAAGAAAAGGTTCTCTAAACGACCTATTACCCTAATCTTCTGAATCAACTAATTAACTCTAAACACATGCAAAAGATACCTGAGGCTTATATAAACTCCCTGCCGGGTTCATTACTCAAAACCCCCATCATGGGTAAGACTAGCGACCTGACAGATGTCAAGAAGGCCATCATTGACACCCTCAAGCAAGAGGGTAAGACCCAGAAAGAAATTTCTCAACAAACAGGCTGTTCCCAGAGTGCTGTATCAAGGCACCTCAATGGTAAGTCTGTTGGAAGGAAACAATGTGGCAGAAAACGCTGTACAACGAGAAGAGGAGACCGGACCCTGAGGAAGATTGTGGAGAAGGACCGATTCCAGACCTTGGGAAACCTGAGGAAGCAGTGGACTGAGTCTGGTGTGGAAACATCCAGAGCCACCGTGCACAGGCGTGTGCAGGAAATGGGCTACAGGTGCCGCATTCCCCAGGTAAAGCCACTTTTGAACCATAAACAGCGGCAGAAGCGCCTGACCTGGGCTACAGAGAAGCAGCACTGGACTGTTGCTAAGTGGTCCCAAGTACTTTTTTCTGATGAACGCAAATTTTGCATGTCATTCGGAAATCAAGGTGCCAGAGTCTGGAGGAAGACTGGGGAGAAGGAAATGCCAAAATGCCTGAAGTCCAGTGTCAAGTACCCACAGTCAGTGATGGTGTGGGGTGCCATGTCAGCTGCTGGTGTTGGTCCACTGTGTTTCATCAAGGGCAGGGTCAATGCTTTATGGTGATGAAGATTTCATTTTTTCAGCACGACCTGGCACCTGCTCACAGTGCCAAAACCACTGGTAAATGGTTTACTGACCATGGTATTACTGTGCTCAATTGGCCTGCCAACTCTCCTGACCTGAACCCCATGGAGAATCTGTGGGATATTGTGAAGAGAAAGTTGAGAGACGCAAGACCCAACACTCTGGTTGAGCTTAAGGCCGCTATTGAAGCATCCTGGGCCTCCATAACATCTCAGCAGTGTCACAGGCTGATTGCCTCCATGCCACGCCGCATTGAAGCAGTCATTTCTGCCAAAGGATTCCCGACCAAGTATTGAGTGCATAACTGAACATTATTATTTGATGTTTTTTTTGTTTGTTATTAAAAAACACTTTTATTTGATTGGATGGGTGAAATATGCTAATTTATTGAGACAGGTTTTTTGGGTTATCAGGAGTTGTATGCCAAAATCATCAGTATTAAAACAATAAAAGACCTGACAAATTTCAGTTGGTGGATAATGAATCTATAATATATGAAAGTTTAATTGTAATCATTACATTATGGTAAATAATGAAATGTAACACTATATGCTAATTTTTTGAGAAGGACCTGTATGTTCCAGCAACATTCAGACATCAATTCCTCCCATAAAGGGAAGCTCCAGTTACATTGATTAACGTGTTTTACCTGTTTACAAGCAATCAAAAATGTTGTATGTCTTTCATCTAACTTGTAACTGTTTATTTTTCTTTTTCCCATTTTTCCGGGAGACGGGATTTAACGGGGGGGAGTGTGGCACCCCAGGGTCCTGGTCGTCACAGTGACATTGCTTTCCTCACGAGGAGAGTGATGTTACGCTTGGATGCAATGAGGGATATCTTTTTATCAGGTAATCACAATGCATACAACATGTTCACACTCCAGGCCACAAGGGGGAGATTTTGATCCTATTCCTAGGTGACTCCCTTATATATATTGTGGTTTGGAAGGAAAGTGAGTCAGTTCCTGTCACAGAGAGACAAAGGAGAGTGCAGACCGACATAGAGTGTCAGAGGGTCTGAAGGGGCCCTGTAGTCTGAAGTACTACAGCCCCTGGAGAAAAAGGCATGCAGAAGGAAAGAACATCGTTCAGTGAGTGCGAAAGAGAGCAAAGCACAGGAGAGTGATGTCAGGGGAGACCAGCTGAGAATGAGCTGCCTCCCTATGAAGCGCAGATAACCAGTGTCATGATCTGGGTTGGAGTTTGCTTTGTTTCTCCTACTCTGGTCTGGTCATGGTGGGGTTAACTATTTCTGCCTCTCTTTGATTTGGGAATGGCTATTTCTTGGTGCTCTTGCTGGCAGCTTGTGTCAGTGATAGTTTTGGGCTTGCTGGGACTGCTAACCTGTGAAACCCCTGTGTTCCTTTTGCCTCTGACCTCCCTTACCTGTACCTCACCTGTCTCCTGTACCTGACCTAGTGTGACTCTGGTGTGTATCCAATCTGTTTGTGACTCGGCTAAAACTCTGACTTCGTCTCCTGTTTTCCGTCTTTGTTACCACACGTCTGTCTGGCTTTTTGACCTTTTGGCTTACTCTGACTCCGTTCTCTGTCTCATGTCTCTGGTACCTTTGCTCCTGGCTGGTTCTGACCCTCGGCTTGTATTTTGACCGCGAGTTCTGTTTTCCCCTTTAAACTATACGCTTACCGACATTTACTGACTTGGCTCGTTTTGACCACTCTCTGTCGCCACCTGGTGGTGCAGTGCAGCTTGCACTGGGCTGCGGTGCAGCAAGTGACACCTCTTTTTCTCTCACCCACTCTCCCTCGTGGAGTCTGAACATATCTGCATTGCTGCAGCGTGACAACTGTTAGCCGGAATACCGAAGTTGTAAGGGACTCTACCACTTACAGCAGAGACCGGCAGGACAGCTGAACTGCAAGTTACCTGTCCGCGTCAATACCAAGGAGGCACAGTGACGCATAGAGCCCGGGTCATGATAGAGATCCTGTAGAAAGGCTCGAGTCAGCTGTCATATGGGGTTGTGTCCTATCCTACATGGGGGACAGAGAAAAACTGTGAGGATCTTATCAGAAGCCACAGGCAGTAAGGGACTACAACATCACCACTCTAGAGGAAGGCTTTTAACACCACCTGGTAAAGGGGAACTCTGGATTCGCTTCCAAGTCAGTCGGACCCTGCCTGAACCTGTGATCTCTTGCCCTGGACTGAAGCCTACAGTAAGCCAGGTGAAGAGACTGCAAACCTGTGTCCTCGTTCTTTACTGCACCATTCACCATCTTCCATCTACACATCGGGAGCCCTGGGGATATACTTCACCTGTGGGAAGTTATACCATCTAACTGCCATAACATCACCCCACAGGACCCCTTAATGCAGCGTCGGTCCCCACTGACCGAGTACCACAGGTGGAGTCACAAAAAAACTCTTTTCACCAAACCCCTTTAAAGACTTTCCCCTTTTACATGGGCGACCAGGGCCATGGACCGGGTCGCCACTCTGATATCCCCGGTGAACACCGGACTCAATATCGGGTACCCCATGGCCCTGGTGGGCGAATCATGAACACTCCTGGTTGGTGGGCATCTGCTGGATTGAGTGTAGTGGAAGACCTATCATTCCCTATTATACTATTTCTATTTTTGTGAAATTTATGCCACTTCTTTGTGGTGTAAGGCCCTCATTTGTTTAAATGTGAATTCTCCTGGTTGGGTGTCCATCAACTGGATTAGGTATAGTGGAAGGCATGCCGGTCCCTATTATACTATTATAACTATACTAAATAGTTACTATATACAATATACCGTACTATAGTACTATAATATACAATATACTATAGTATATTCTACTGTGGTGAAATTGATGCCAAGTCTGTGATGTTAGGCCCCAATTTGTTTAAATATGAACACTACTGGTGGGTGTCCAGCTGCTGGATTTGAAGTAATTGAAGACCTGTCAGTCCCTATAATCCTATTTCTACTGTGGTGAAATTGATGCTATTTCTGTAGTGAAAGGCCCTAATTTGTTTATATGTGAATACCCATGGTTGGGTGTCCATCTGCTGGATTGAGTGTAGTGGAAGAGCTATCAGTCCCTATTATACTATTTTTACTGTGGTGAAATTGATGCCACTTTCATGGTGTCTGCCAATAATTTTTGGAAATGTGAACACTCGCGGGTTGGTTCTGCTGGATTGTGTGTAGTGGAAGACCTGTAAGTCCCTATAAAACTAGTTCTACTCTCATGAAATTTATGCCACTTCTGTGGTATAAGGCCCTCATTTGTTTAAATTTGAACATTCCTGGTTGGGTGCCCATCTGCTGGATTGGGCATAGTGGAAGACATGTCAGTCACTAATATACTATTTCCATCATGGTGAAATTGATGCCACTTTTGTGGTGTCTGCCAATAATGTTAGGGCTAGCGGAACGCACCGAATAAATAGATGTTTTACTGTAGTTGATGCGATCGCAGCCCGGGGTCCATTGTGCAGGAGAACCTGCTGCTAGCAAACGGCGGCACTATATGGTGGTATGAACTAGCTCTGTTACTTCACAGAGTAGCCGTGAAAGCAAAGCACTGCGCCCTGTTAGACTTTCACAGAGGCACAGGCTAAATACCCAAATGAGAGCAGTCAGTGGTCATGCACACACACAAAACTCCTCGCCGGAGGTGCCAGCATTCTAGGGGCTTATTTCAGCCTGGTCCCTGAATACATACAAACACAAACTCCTCGCTGGAGGTGCCAGCATTCTAGGGCCTTATTTCAGCTGAACACAGTCTTACATGACCACTCAGGCACAAAGCACATAACTTAGAAGATACTAGCGCATGGCCGTGCGGTCATGCGAGCCTTAAATAGTTGCAGCACGTACAGGACCTTCCTAGAAGGACCAATGAAAAGCTGCTACAGAGCCTGAGCACCTACAGGACCTTCCTAGAAGGACCAATGGATTTAGCTGCAGTATCTGAACATGTGACCCTCGATCTCCACTGAGAGATCTTACTCTGGGCATGCTCAGAATGAGAAAAGCAGGACTTAGTCCTAGAAGCATCTGCTCGCCGCTGCCCAGCACTGACTTCAGTGGCAAAAGCAGGAAAAGCAGCAGTAACTCTTTGTACAGCGTCACACCTAGCAAGACGCTGGGACCGACGTCTCTGATGAGCAGACTCCACTGTGGCAGGAGAAGAATGGGAGACAGCAGCGGAGATGGCTCGAGATTCCCCCTGTGCAGAGGCGGGAACTTGACCCCTAACAAATAACTTTTGGAAATGTGAACACTCCTGTTTGGGTCTCCTTCATGCGTGTTGCCTGTAGCAGTAGGCCTCTGAGACCGTCAGGCCTCCACTTCTTTAGACTCAATTACCTGTTTTACTATCCTTAAATTTTTCTGACAATGGTAGTCTAGTCTACAAAACTGATATTTGTGCCACCTGAGTATGGCTTAGCATGAAAGCACGTAGAAGTGTTGCATGTGGTATCAGGGATCCCAGCAAAGGAGGCCTACATCGAACTCTCATCAACCTCATCTTACTGTGAGGTTAAATTGAAAGCTGTAAATGCTGTCCAAGACCCTGATACCTCATGCGTGGCTGATTGCTGCAGTGCCATGCTAAAATACTGTATGTACTGTGGGTGAATTGAGGCCACTTTCCTGGTGTCTGTTCCTCTTTTGATGTGTTTTGGCAGCATTTGGGGCCATTATAAGGTGTTGTGCATGCGTTTGTTTTTGCCTCCTATTGACTTGAATGGCGTTTGGTTATGTTCTGTGAATATTCCACAAATTAATCTGTGAATATTGCAAATTCGTCGATCGTAATCCGAATCGAACATTGAAATATTCGCTCATCTCTAATCCCAATATTATTTGTACAATGACAATATATACAGAGCTCCTGTGTATAATGTCACTAATAATCACTGTATTACCTGTGCACTCACATTATGCACTGTTTACGATGTACAGAGCTCCTGTGTATAATGGGACTTATGGTAATATTAGTATTGTGGTTTTGTATTAAAGGGAACCTGTCACCCCGTTTTTTCAGATTGAGATATAAATACTGTTAAATAGGGCCTGCGCTGTGCGTTACTATAGTGTATGTAGTGTACCCTGATTCCCCACCTATGCTGCGCAATACATTACCAAAGTCGCCGTTTTTGCCTGTCAATCAGGCTGGTCAGGTCGGGTGGGCGTGTTCACAGCGCTGTTTCTTCCTCAGCTTTACGTTGGTGGCGTAGTGGTGTGCGCATGTTGAAGTGACTAATCCACTGTGGGCACGTGAACAAGCAGAACGCGATCTGCGCTATCACCCCCTGTCATCGGTGGGGGCGGCCATCTTCCTGGGGCCGCGCATGCGCAGATGGAGTGCTCTGCTGCACGGGGCTTCAGGAAAATGACCACGGGATGCCGCGCGTGCGCACAAGAGATCGCGGCAGCCATTTTCCCAAAGCCGAGTTTGCATCTCGGCTTTGGGAAAATGTCCGCCGCGATCTCTTGTGCGCACGCGCAGCATCCCGCAGCCATTTTCCTGAAGCCCCGTGCAGCAGAGCACTCCATCTGCGCACGCGCGGCCCTAGGAAGATGGCCGCCCCCACCGATGACAGGGGATGATAGCGCAGATCGCGCGCTGCTTGTTCACGTGCCCACAGTGGATTAGTCACTTCAACATGCGCACACCACTACGCCACCAACGTAAAGCTGAGGAAGAAACAGCGCTGTGAACACGCCCACCCGACCTGACCAGCCTGATTGACAGGCTAAAACGGCGACTTTGGTAATGTATTTTGCAGCATAGGTGGGGAATCAGGGTACACTACATACACTATTGTAACGCACAGCGCAGGCCCTATTTAACAGTATTTATATCTCAATCTGAAAAAACGGGGTGACAGGTTCCCTTTAATAAACATTATTATAGTATTCAGTTACTATATGGTGGTAATATGTGGTCTGGTCATGGTGTGGCAGTATTTCTTCCTTGTACGAGGTATTATTGAGTCACTATGTGGTGGTAATATGTGGTCTGGCCATATTGTGACAGTATTTGCCTCTTATATGTGGTATTATTGTTCTTTTTAAAAAATGTATGTGACACATTCACTTAAACAAAAATAAATAAATAATACATCTAAAAAGAGTACAGGTTGGAGTAGAGAAATTTGTGTTTCGAGGGGAGAAATGAGACTTCTTGGATAATGGTCTGATGCCTCTCACACAGCCAAACCAGATCTCCGCTTTGCACTGACGAGGGGCAGTACCCCGAAACACAGTGTCTGCAAATTGAGATTCTGGTTTGGCTATTATCCTAAGTCATGTGACAAGGCTCGTTAAAGGGTCAACATTGACTTGTAGGATGGCTACCTTCCAATAGGTGGCACTAGAGTTCTAGCTCTCTTCCTCTCTGAAGAGACAATTTGCATAATGACCATAAAACAAGCAAATTTTTCCCCAGGGAAACTTTCAGCAGCATGTTGCTAGCACTGTGCGTCGCCATGACCAACACCCTGCTCCTCTGATGGCATTACCTTTTGCACCCCATCTTGTATCCAAATTTTGACCACCCCATAATCATCTTCCCTGAAAGTTGTGTGATATTTGCCTCTTTGCGGGAATTGTCATGAGCTTCATGTCCGCCTACCTGATTCCCTTCTTGAGATTCGCACAGGTTTAGAATGCCATTATGGCTGACAGTGCCCCTTTGACAATGACTCTATAAGCCAGTAAGACAGCTTAGCATTAGCATCATGTTCTCCTTTTATTCCATAACCATGTCTTCTGAGTACATTGACTGGCTGTGCATTTCTTCCAATAAATATACTGAAAGAAGTTGTTTTGGTATAGAATTTTCCTCAGCCCCCCGGGAGCTGTGGGTTAGGAGACTATTGGGCAGAATAAAAACAGGTGTCACTGAAGAATGTAAATTTCGCTCTGTAACACATTAAAGAGTATATCCATTACCCAACTCAGTTACTGTTTTTGCCACAAATGCTTAAGACATTCCCCTAAAGAACCCCTTGAATCTTCTCTTCCAATTTTGTCTTGTTTTATGGCTTTCTGCTTTGCTTTATGTGCCCTGCCATAGATGTAAAGGAGAAGACCAGGCTGTGGGTGCTGACAGAACACTGGGTCCGAAACTGTGGGGGCTAAACCTACAGTTGCAGGAGGGAAGGAGAATGGGGATGGCGAAGTTCTTTAACCTGGGTAGAAGGGGCGTGGCGAGCCAGGAATGTATAAAAGGGTTTTGGTGGGAAAAGAAAGGGGCTTCCCGCGGAGAGAGGATTCAGAGAGGAACGACAGTGAACTGCGGGGAAAAATAAGCCACGTAGTAGCGATCACATCCGGGTACAGAAATGGCTGCTGGGTTTCGGGGTGCTTGCGGACGAACGCACGCAGTGTGGAGAATTGTGGTGAACATCACTTGGTGGAGCTGCAGCATAACGGACTAGGGGCTCAGCAGGTAAGACCGGTGACCGCCCACTGCTGCCAGAAGTGAGGACAGCTTGTTAGGTGGGGAAGCCGGAACAACTCATCACCAGCCTCAGCTGGTGGCCGACCAACCATCTGTCCCAGGAGCGGAAACGGACAGCGGATTCACGCTAAGTGGAATTGATATATAGATTGCCATTTTGAATGACATTTCCCCTAGTTTTCACCCTCATCCTTTATTTGTTTTATTTCCTGTCGCTCCCTGTATGGATAAAATAAGTAATTGTTAACCCTTGCTCTGTGCGTCTGTGTCACTGCATCCGAATACCTGTTTCACATAGACATTACTTCCTCCTCACAATAATCTTCTTTCTTATGACTAATTACCCATCAGCCTTTGTGCTGGGCTGCAAATCAGCAATAAGCACAGACCTATACCTCTGCCTTAACTCCTCCCACAGCATCCCACAGAGCCATAGCCTCATCTCCTATTGAAGACACTGTTGTTACAGGAATGCAAGTAATGTACAAAGTACCAGGATACAGACCAGAAAATGAGGATTATCCCTTAATTCCCATCCTTTCAATCTATTAGGCAGTGAGGGGGGTATGGGATAATCCTTATTTTCTGGGCTGGTGTCTTGGTGCATTGAACATTACTTTTATTCCTTGTAACAACAGTGTCTTGTATAAGAGATGGAGCTGGGGCTTTGGATGATGCTGAGTGAGGGGTTTAAGCAGAGTTTCAGGTCTGTGCTCACTGCTGACTTGCAGCCCAGAGCTATGTCTGAAAAGAGAGCGGTGTCAGCAGCAGCATGCACAGGAGCACTGTAAGCTCTAATGAATGGAGTCCCAGCCACCGACTCAGAAAGATATGCCCACCCACGAGTTTCCAGAACCCCACAGATCTCAGGGAGGTGTTGAAGTGACATCGTAGGAAGTTAGGAAATTATCAGCCAGGCATCATGAGAGAGAAGAGAGCAGCTCATGTGACATAAATATATGTTTCAAAAAGAGCTTATCTATGGCAGTTCATTCACTTGAAAGTGACTTGTAAAATAGTGGTCAACCCCTTTAAAGAAGTGATCCTGATACACAGGTAGCAAGCCAGCATCTGAATTAAAGAAGTGACAGATAGATCAGGAAACTGCAGGAAAACTGGGTGCCTTGTGTATGAGGAAGAAGTAGTACACTGAAGAGTTCAGCTTCTGGGGTACAGAGGTGGAGGTCAGAAGGCGATAGCAATGGGTTATCGTGGACCCTGAGACTGCATAGTGGAATATCGTTACTGATACTGGCATGCAGGCCTGACCTGGGACCATTGGTGAAAAATTACTGAGCTTGCCAGGGTATGAAGAAGCTAACTGGAGATGGCGGATCAGGCTGAGACTTGATGTATTATTGTTCTTCACAAGATATGTGCTGCAACCTGCAAACACAAAGCGTGAACCTCTGTATAGTACAGGAGATGTAAAAGTCAAGTGTGATTTCTGCTACCTATTGTATATATGGTGTATCTATTCCTTCAGTAAGCAAGTTTATTTTTGTATTCTGGAGAGACTCCTCCACATGGGGTTACTGCGTCCTGGTTTGCTTTATCGCCTAGAAACCAACATAGATAACCCCTAAAATATAACTTTTATTAAATTACATGTAAAACACAAAATAATAGAAAAACACACTCCAAAAAATTAAAGAGAGAAGTGTTCCTAAACATGGGGATGATCAGGATCAAAGAGCTCCAAAGTGGGGGTAGGATTAAAAAAAAAGAGATTAGTTCTCCCCAATGAGTCCTACTCTGCACCTACCTCAATCCGGAGGATGGCACCCAATATGCGAAATGGCGCCCCCGCTCAACGATGAATAGCCCTGTGTACCGTAATACACAAGTACACAAAAATATATATTAAAGTGCAGCACAGGTAGTGTACACACTCAATCCCAGGAGTAACACGTCATAACAAATATAAAAAGGAAAACAGTACTTATATAAGAACAATCCTAAGAGCTCAATAGGTCAACTAAAATTAATGCTTATTAAGCACCATATTTAGCTTAAAATTTATAAAATACACTGGCGCTACAACTTAAAAACGCACAAGTGCTGCTGCTATATCGGACAGATACTGTGACTATTCTGCCAACAATAAGTAGACTAGATAAATAATGAGAAATACCGCGCTACAAGTGCCTGGAGAGAATCACAATATTACCAAATCTGTCCTGAAAGATCATATACACCACCTCGTGCGCACCACTAATATGCATGTCAACCAAGGTGCCCTTTAGAATATATGTTGGGCCTATATATACTTCAATCCTGGTACACAATATAGATACAGATGCCATTGATGCCTATTTGCGAGTTTTACATACCTAATACAGGAAGGCGTTTGCTAGGTTGTTATGGAGCTGACCGCATTCCGGATGGTGTGAGGAAGGAACTTGCACACGCCGGTGCTGGCTAGGGCAGGATAACTACCCGCATGCTCTAGAAGGTAGGCGCACATCTTCCGATGCTGACAGCAGCAGGCAGAGAGTTACCGCTACTCCGTGCAGAGTCGGAGACGTCCTGGCCAGTGGCATCCATGGATACACAGAAGAAGAATGGCCGACACTAAAAAGCAGCGTGTGACATCACTGGCCTATGGAGCCTCGCTGGGGCCAAACCAACCCCAGCGGTAAGCAACCCCCACATGTACTTATACTGGCTAACAGATGTAAATCATTCAGCTGCGGCAATAAAAACTAAATTTCAGAGCACTAAAAAATACTTGTAGGACAAAAGAGCATGCTCTGGAAATCTTGCGTAACGAGTACATTCGCTCATCACTAGTGTTGAGCGATACCTTCCGATATTTGAAAGTATCGGTATCGGATTGTATCGGCCGATATCCGAAAAATATCGGATATCGCTGATACCGATATCCGATACCAATACAAGTCAATGGGACGCAAATATCGGAAGGTATCCTGTAATGGTTCCCAAGCTCTGAAGGAGAGGAAACTCTCCTTCAGGCCCTGGGATCCATATTCATGTAAAAAATAAAGAATAAAAAAAAAAATATATGGATACACTCACCCGTCCGGCGGACCCTGGACCTTAGCGGTGTAACCAGCAGTCTCCCCTCCTAAGAATGCAGGGTGAAGGACCTTCGATGACGTCGCGGCTTGTGATTGGTCGCGTGACCGCTCATGTGACCGCTCACGCGACCAATCACAAGCCGCGACATCATCGCAGGTCCTTCACTCGCTCATTCTTAGGAGAGGAGACTGCCGGTTACAGCGGTTTCAACCAGGACGCGTCCGAGGGTGAATATCAATATTTTTTATTTTTATTCTTTATTTTACACATGAATATGGATCCCGATACCGATTCCCAATATTGCAAAAATATCGGAACTCTGTATCGGAATTCCGATACCGCAAATATCGGCCGATACCTGATACTTGCGGTATCGGAATGCTCAGCACTACTCATCACTAATCATTACATGTTCACAAAGGTATAAGGAGGACGAAGGCACCTCTGTACAAATATCTTCAAAGCTTTATTCCATAGTCAAAAAATATAACATTTCCACATGTTTGGCAGGAACACTCTGACGCATTTCTGGCACTGGTTTCCCCTTAGTCATACAGTACATGAGTTACAAGGTGGAATGAGACTTTTAAAGAAAAAAATCACACATGTGCAACCAATTACCAATTATGCAAAACATTCAACACTGGAAAGCTGGATACATATACGCAGTATATATATATATTTGTGTGGCAATGGATACTTATATCTATAAAAGAAAAACGTATCAAAACTATAACGATATTTGTGTAGAATGTTTTTTTCAATAAATGAACACCGTATCTGTTTTATAATTCATTCCCTTAGGCCAGTTTCACACGTCAGTAGCTCCGGTACGTGAGGTGACAGTTTCCTCACGTACCGGAGCCACTGACACACGTAGACACATAAAAATCTGTGATTAAAATACTCACCTAGCTTCCGGATCCCTCGCTGTAGCGTCCTCTTCTGGCCGCAGCTTCTCCTGTATCCGGTCACGTGGGGTCGCCGATTACAATCATGAATATGCGGCTCCACCTCTCAAAGGGGTGGAGCCGCATATTCAGTACTGTAAATGAGCGGCCCCACGTGACCGCATACAGGAAAAGCTGCGGCCAGAAGAGGACGCTGCGGCGAGGCATCTGTAAGCTAGGTGAGTATTTTAATCACAGCGGGGGGGGGGGGATTTGGGAGGCGCACAGGAAGTGGGAGGGGGGGGACCTGGATCTGCATTTTAAACACTAATATTCATATCTTCCCTGCAGCAAACGCTGCTGCAGGGAACATATGAATGGGGCTTCAGCACAATGCCGGGGACAGCGCTAAACTTTAGCGCTGTCTCCGGCACGCTCCGTGTGGTACCCAGTGGGCACATGGGCGGCACACGTGTGCCACACTGATGTGCCACGTGTGCACACGGACACGGATAACTCCAGTACCGTTTTTGTATGGTACTGGAATTATCTGGACGTGTGAAACTGGCCTTAGGCTGTTCAGGGTCTAATGCAATGATCCAAAAGGCTTCTTTCATAAACAGTTTGTGCTGCCAACTACCACCACATTTCGGATTTTTAACTCTCTCTATGCCAAAAAAAACTAAAACTATCTAATTTCCCTTCATGTTGTTCTAAAAAGTATCTAAGGTAACGTCCACACTAACATATTATGCTAGTTTGCGTCGGGCGACGCAGCGGCGACGCATGCGTCATGCGCCCCTATATTTAACATGGGGGACGCATGCGTTTTTTTTGTTGCGTTGTGCGATGCATGCGTCTTTTTTGCCGCTAGCGTCGGACCAAGAAAACGCAACAAGTTGCATTTTTCTTGCGTCCAAATTTCGCCAAAAAACTACGCAGCGTTTTTGCGTGCGTTTTGCTGCGTTTTTGCGTGCGTTGTGCGTTGCATCGCCGCTAGAGTGAACGTAACCTAACTGCTCCTGAATAAGTTATATTACTGCTGTTAATATTGTAAATATGTTCAGAAATTCTTTTTTTCAGTTTGCGGCTAATGCATCCTATGTATCCAATTCCACAAACAGTGCATTTGATGCAATAAACGAACATAACATGTTTCACAATGAATAAAATAATTAATATTGTGATTATCAGCTATTTTCATAGTTTTTTAGCGTATTGACACATATTGCATTTTTTGCGGAAACATTTGTGAAATCCCTTCCCCGTTAGCCATGCTGTATTATTGGGGCGTTTTTCGTATAGACTGGGTGAAAGCTGAGTGCCTATCGATTTTCCCCTTCTGGCAACACATTTAAATTAAAGAAATAGAAATCCTTCCAGGCATGCTCAGTGTAAAAAAACGGAATCTGTTGCTGGATTCCGTCATATGACGGACAGCAACGGATCCTGCATCCATAGGCTTCCATTCTAGCCAACGACAGACGCCGCAGGATCCGTTGTTGTACGTTTTTTCGACGCAGACAAAAAAACGTTACACTGAACGTTTTTTCCAGACGACACTCCGCCAAAACACGACGGATCCGTCGCACGACGGATGCGACGTGTGGCCATCCGTCGCGATCCGTCACTAATACAAGTCTATGGGGAAAAAACGGATCCTGCGGGCACATTTGCAGGATCCGTTTTTTTCCCAAAACGAGGCATTGCAACGGATCTGAAAAGACGGAAGTGTGAAAGTAGCCTAAGGGTACTTTCACACTAGCGTTTTTTTAAATCCGTCACAATGCGTCGTTTTGCAGAAAAAACGCATCCTGCAAAAGTGCTTGCAGGATGCATTTTTTCCCCATAGACTTCTATTGACGACGCATTTGCGACGGATTGGCACACTTCGCATCCGTCTTGCGACGGATGCGTCGTGCTTTGGCGGACCGTCGGGAGAAAAAAACCCTACATGTAACGTTTTTTTCTCCCGACGGACCGCTTTTTCCTACCGAGCATGCGCGGCCGGAACTCCGCCCCCACCTCCCCGCACCTTACAATGGGGCAGCGGATGCGCCGGAAAAATGCATCCGCTGCCTCCATTGTGCAATGCAGCAAACGCTAGGGTCGGAATCTCTCCCCGACGCATTGCGACGGGGAGATTCCGACGCTAGTGTGAAAGAAGCCTAATACCTTTATTTAAGATGTCAAGTAAGTTATCATCTTCGTGTAAATCAGGGATGTATTTCATTATAAGGTTTTTGATTTTATTGAACTGAGTGCTGTATGGGGTACTGAAAGTAATAATTTGATTGGTCTCATTAGGATATTAATTTTTCATTTTGTTTTTTTTGGAGGAGCAGGAGAACATTTCTTTTCTTTCTAGCCCATAGGTTTTATTTTAGGCTGTAGCGATAATTTTGTTAGTGTATTCTATTTTCTTCAGTCTGGTTTTAATAATAGATGATTATTTTAAATATGCCGTGTTGTAAGAGCATAATCTCTTTGCTCCAACAAACTCTCCATAAGGAATGGCTGCAATTGTATGAGAAGGGTGGCAGTTTTCTACACGCAATGTGGTATTGCCACTGACTGGTTTTCAAAAAAGGGAACATATCAATTTTTTTGTTGTCACAACGCTCATGAGGGGAATATCAAGAAATTCTATGATGTTGATGGGACCGTTGAAAGTAAACTGCAAATTGACGTAATTGCTATTGAGATAATGAATGAAGCCCAGTATGGTCACCACACGCTGGAAGACCACACAATGAGGCCGGCGTCACACTACCGTGTTTTACGGACGTAAGAGAGGTGCTGAAAATATGGATTGCATACGGTACAATGATTCTCTATGCCCCAGCTCCAATCAGCCGTATTTTACTGATCCGTATTATACGGTCTTCTGCGGCCGTAGAAAATCGCAGCATGCTGCATTTGTCACGGTATTGCGCAAAAAATAGGCCAATGAAAGTCTATGGGGGCGAGAAAAATACGGATTACACACGGACCAACAGTGTGACATGCGAGAAATACGCAGCGGTGTTCTATAGAAAAGCCGGCAATTCAGTGCAGTGTACAGTAAAATCACACTGACAGGTTAGAATAGAATAGCTAAGAAAAATGTGTACACATAGTATAGGGGTATATATATCAGTGAGACACATATATGTATATATATTAATATTTCATACAGCGCTAGATAGCTTAAAAGCCGGTAATTCAACCTGGGAACTTTTCTGAATATTTTCCCACGCTCGAGTTCATATGAGGATATCCAGCAGAGGGCGCCTCACCGCAACTGAAGGTAACTACAGGTCAATGACCTACATTCCATTCATTTACTTTGGTTTTACAGACAGAAGCACAGCTTCATTAGCAGGCCTGCTTGTAAAAATAGTTAACCCCTTCAGATGGATTTACATCATGGGACGTTACAGAATGACGGAAGGTATGGGATATTGCTTTTTTTTTAATTTTAACTTTTTTACAGGACAAGGGTCTTCAGGTGGATTACCAGAATAATAAAATATTACAACAACCTGTGTGTTTATTTCATTAAAATACTTTGGAATAATGTGTGTGTGTGTTTTTTTAACCATTTCCTACTATTGGATTAATAATGGATAGGTGTCATAATTGACGCCTCTCCATTATTAATCTGGCTTAATGTCACCTTACAATAGCAAGGTGACATTAACCCTTCATTACCCCATATCCCACCTCTACACGGGAATGGGAGGAGAGTGGCCAAGTGCCAGAATAGGCGCATCTTCCAGATGTGCCTTTTCTGGGGTGGCTGGGGGCAGATGTTTTTAGCCGGGGGAGGTGGGGGGGGCAATAACCATGGACCCTCTCCAGGCTATTAATATCTGCCCTCAGTCACTGGCTTTACCATTCTGGCAGAGAAAATTGCGCGGGAGCCCGTGCCAATTTTTTCTGGGATTTAACCCTTTAATTCAATAGCTACAGAGCCCAAATTTTTCACATACCCACTACTAACATTAGTAGTGTTGAATATGCAAAAAAAAAAGGATATGAGATGGTTTACTGTATGTAAACCACGTCTCATATCATGTCGGGTTTAGGAAGGAGAGAGCAAAAGCCGGCAATTGAATTACTGGCTTTTAAGCTATCTCGCGCTGGATGAAATATTAATATATATACATATATGTGTCTTACTGACATATATATATATATATATATATATATATATATATATACTGTATTTTCTGGCGTATAAGACTACTTTTTAACCCCTGAAAATCTTCTCAAAAGTCGAGTGTCGTGTTATACGCCAGGTGTCGTCTTGTAGGGCAGATGCGGAGTAATCTGCGGTCGCCGCATATTGTGGGGGGAGCGGTCCCAATGACGAGGTGAGGGGGCGCCTCACCGGGAAGGTGTAAGTGAAGCAGGGGCAGAGAAGGAGATAATAGGATACAAGGGCGAGCCAGATGAGTGAAAGAGGAGTGTTTTTCTAGGCACAGCACCGCTCTCTCTCTCTCTTTTGCATAACCCTGGCATCCCAGACGCTGACAGTTTGCTTCACTTACACCTTCCTGGTGAGGCGCTCCCTCACCTCGTCATCGGGACCACTCCCCCCCACTATATACGTCGACCACAGATTGCTCCACACCCACCCTATAAGACGACACCCGGCATATAAGACAACCCCCGACTTTTGAGAAGATTTTATATTTTAACTGGAAAAGTTGGGGGTCGTCTTATACGCCCAGTCGTCATATACGCCGGAAAATACGGTATATATATATAGACAGTATATATGTTTTTATGATTTTTTGAGCACATGGATCCATTGTATGTCCGTATGTCGGTTTTGCAAGCCTGCGAGAAAATCTATAATCTATTATATACGGAGGATGCCATGCGCAAAATTCGCTGACACACCCTGCCTACGAAGTACTTACGGATCACCATTTTTTTACTTTTCTGGCGTATTACGGCCGTAAAATACAGACCATATTTTTATACACTGAGTGTGACGCCGGCCTTAGTATGTAATCCAGTCATCCACGTAGGGGGAATGTGTAAGGAAGAAGCGACAGCGAAATGCGTATCGGAGATTTTTTTGCCTTAGCAACCTCCTCACACCGGTTTTGGTATCATGTCATTCATTCCCTTACACTCAGCACTGTGATTTTGTCGTTTTGCACTTCTTTGTTTTATGCCCATTTTTATGAATTTTTTTTTTACTTTTCAACATAATTATCTAATGTTTCCACCTCCCATGCATCTGCACTTTAGCTCACTGCAATTTCAATTGGTGTGGAACATTTTCTCTTGATATATTTATTTGATATTCTTTTGATTTTTTTATTTGCATCTCCATCCATACTAGGAGTAGCTTCACATGATCATAGGCTTACTGGCATCATCTCCTATACGAATATACTGCCTTTGCACTAGCACGTTGGCATGCTATTTTTGATTGTCACACATGTATATCAACTGTTTAGGCCATTTTGAATTTAACTTATGATACACATCCATGTTGTGATCATCTTCACTTGGGTATTTTTGTGCATTACCTGTCATAAATGTCTCATTCATGATATTGGATGCCACGGATTCACTCTACCTTTTTTTCATACCCTCACCATTAATCTTTCTATTTTTTATTAAATATTTTAAATTTAATGAATAAACTTTTTCACTTTACTCTGATTTTGCACTTCCTTTGCCTTTGGGTATCATAGCATAGTAAAGTATGCTGTCCTGCACAATGTACAGTAAAAATGTAAACTGTGTAGTATACCATGTGGACCTACAGGTGGCAAATGCCACTGTATAGCATCCATTAGAGGTATATCAGGAGTAGAAATGAGCGAATATTTCAATGTTCGGTGTGGATTACGATCGCCGAATTTGCAAAATAAAATATTGCCAATTAATTCGCTGAATATTTGCAAAACATAACCAAACGCCATTCATGTCAATGGGAGGCAAAAACAAACGCATGCACAACACCTTATAACAGCCCCAAATTCTGCCAAAACATATCAAATAAGGGATAGACTCCAGGAAAGTGGCCTCAATTCCCCCACAGTACAAATTGTAGCATGGCACTGCAGCAATCAGCCAGCCAAGAGACCGCCCCTGGCACATTAACCCCTGGAACACTGATCGCAGCGTTATGGGGGCATAGGGAAGCATTGCGCAGGGTGGGGGCTCCGTGCGGGCTTCCCTGAGACCCTCGGTACAAGGCGATGTGCTCAACTTGTACCAAGCGTCTCCTCCCTGCAGGCCCCGGATCCAAAATCAGAGAAGGCGCCTGTAAGCCTGGAGTAGTGCACGTCAGATCGCTGATCTGACACAGTGCTCTGCAAAGTGTCAGATCAGCGATCTGTCACTATATAGTGATGTCCAACCTGGGCCAATGAGATAATGTAAAAAAAAAAAAATTTAAATGTGTAAAAAAAAAATAATAATAATTCCTAAAAAAAGAAAAAAAAAATTGTTCCCATAATGTTCCCATAATAATGTTCCCATAATTTGTTCCCATTATCTAAACAAAAAAAGCAATAAAAGTACACATATTTAGTATCGCCGCAATTATCAATTTTACCAAACATGGAACAGTATTAGCGCCCCCACAAAAGAAATTCATGAATAGCTGGTTTTTGGTCATTCTGCCTCACAACAATCGGAATAAAAAGCGATAAAAAAGTCACATGCCCGATAATGTTACCAATAAAAACGTCAACTTGTCCCGCAAAAAACAAGACCTCCCATGACTCTGTGGACCAAAATATGGAAAAATTCTAGCTCTTAAAATGTGGAGACACAAAAACTATTTTTTGCAATAAAAAGCGTCTTTTAGTGTGTGACGGCTGACAATCATAAAAATCCTCTAAATAACCTGCAATAAAAGTAAATCATCACCCCCTTAGCTAGAGAAAAATTAAATTTTTTTTAAAAAATGTATTTATTTCCATTTTCCCTTTAGGGTTAGGCAGGGCTGCCACTAGAAATTTCGGGGCCCCATACTGGCAAAATTTTCGGGGCCCCCTTGAAACTCCGCCCAGGCTCCACCCCAGCCCCGCCTCCAGGCTCCACCCCACGAACTGTCCACAGTCCCACCACTCTCTCTTGGAAAATCTCCACTTCTCACCTATCACACATTAACAGTTCCCATCACCAGATCACACATATAGCCGGCAGCTTTTGTTTTGGCCAAAAGATTTTTTAAGCCGCCACCACAACAAGGTAGACACTTTTGGCCGGGCCCTACTCTACTGTAACCTACTAAATATTTGTTAAAATATGCAATACAATTTAGGTATATTTTTATTTATTTTTCAATTTTTAAAATGACCTATAATACTACATACAAGGAACAAATACCACAGCACTATGACCAGATGACATATTACCACCACAGTGATCGAATAATATAAAATACAAGGAACAAATACCGCTACACCATGACCAGACCACATATTACCTCCACATCATGACCAGACCACATATTACCAACAATGACTGAATACTACAATACTGATCAGTAATACAAAAAAACCCCACAATACTATCACCATCAGTGCCATTATGCACAGGAGATCTGTAATTAGTAAGCAGTGTCTGTGTACAGGTAATACAGTGATCACTGGTGACATTACACACAGGAGCTCTGTATATAATGTATAGATAATACAGTGATCACTGGTGACATTGTACACAGGACCTCTGTATATAGTATACAGTGTATAGTGTAAGTGTATAGGTAACACTGACTCACCAGTGACGTCTCTAGGTGAAGTCCTTCATCTTTCATCCAGCACAGACCGCCATCACTTTATCCAGCCAGGACTCGTCTCTGCAGGAAATAAAACAGTTATCTCGAGTTCCGCTTGTAGAACACATTACTTAATTTTCCCAACTTCTACATTACACCACATGAAGAAGGCAACATAGTATCACTCTACACAGTAACAGGACCGCCCCCCCCATTTAAAACAGTATACTCAAAAAATAAAATAAATACATCACTGCAATAATAATATCCCTTAATTAGCCCCTATGGTAATATTCGCCATCCTGGCCACCGTGTGTCTCATTTCAGGCTCCAGCCATATGTTCTCTCATCCTGCCCTCATGAGTATCCATTCTACCCCATATGATCTCCCCATCCTGCCCCATCTGTCTCCATCGTATCCATCCTGCCCCATCTGTTTCCAATCCTGCACCATCTCTGTCCAGCACTCTGCCCCATCTCTGTCCAGCACTCTGCCCCATCTCTGTCCAGCACTCTGCCCCATCTCTGTCCAGCACTCTGCCCCATCTCTGTCCAGCACTCTGCCCCATCTCTGTCCAGCTTTCTGCCCCCCATGTGTCCAGCTTTCTGCCCCCCATGTGTCCAGCTCTCTGCCCCCCCCCGTGTCCAGCTTTCTGCCCCGCCCCCCCTGTCCAGCTTTCTGCCCCCCCCCCGTGTCCAGCTTTCTGCCCCCCCCCCGTGTCCAGCTTTACTGCCCCCTCTGTGTCCAGATTTACTGCCCCCTCTGTGTCCAGATTTACTGCCCCCTCTGTGTCCAGATTTACTGCCCCCTCTGTGTCCAGATTTACTGCCCCCTCTGTGTCCAGATTTACTGCCCCCTCTGTGTCCAGATTTACTGCCCCCTCTGTGTCCAGATTTACTGCCCCCTCTGTGTCCAGCTTTACTGCCCCCTGTGTCCAGCTTTACTGCCCCCTCTGTGTCCAGCTGCCTTCTGCCCCCTGTGTCCAGCTGCCTTCTGCCCCCTCTGTGTCCAGCTGCCTTCTGCCCCCTCTGTGTCCAGCTGCCTTCTGCCCCCTCTGTGTCCAGCTGCCTTCTGCCCCCTCTGTGTCCAGCTGCCTTCTGCCCCCTCTGTGTCCAGCTGCCTTCTGCCCCCTCTGTGTCCAGCTGCCTTCTGCCCCCTCTGTGTCCAGCTGCCTTCTGCCCCCTCTGTGTCCAGCTGCCTTCTGCCCCCCTGTGTCCAGCTGCCTTCTGCCCCCTCTGTGTCCAGCTGCCTTCTGCCCCCTCTGTGTCCAGCTGCCTTCTGCCCCCCTGTGTCCAGCTGCCTTCTGCCCCCTCTGTGTCCAGCTTTACTGCCCCCCTGTGTCCAGCTGCCTTCTGCCCCCTCTGTGTCCAGCTTTACTGCCCCCGTGTCCAGCTGCCTTCTGCCCCCTCTGTGTCCAGCTGCCTTCTGCCCCCCTGTGTCCAGCTGCCTTCTGCCCCCTCTGTGTCCAGCTGCCTTCTGCCCCCCTGTGTCCAGCTGCCTTCTGCCCCCTCTGTGTCCAGCTGCCTTCTGCCCCCCTGTGTCCAGCTGCCTTCTGCCCCCTCTGTGTCCAGCTTTACTGCCCCCCTGTGTCCAGCTGCCTTCTGCCCCCTCTGTGTCCAGCTGCCTTCTGCCCCCTCTGTGTCCAGCTGCCTTCTGCCCCCCTGTGTCCAGCTGCCTTCTGCCCCCCTGTGTCCAGCTGCCTTCTGCCCCCCTGTGTCCAGCTGCCTTCTGCCCCCTCTGTGTCCAGCTGCCTTCTGCCCCCTCTGTGTCCAGCTGCCTTCTGCCCCCTCTGTGTCCAGCTGCCTTCTGCCCCCCTGTGTCCAGCTGCCTTCTGCCCCCCTGTGTCCAGCTGCCTTCTGCCCCCCTGTGTCCAGCTGCCTTCTGCCCCCTCTGTGTCCAGCTGCCTTCTGCCCCCTCTGTGTCCAGCTGCCTTCTGCCCCCTCTGTGTCCAGCTGCCTTCTGCCCCCTCTGTGTCCAGCTGCCTTCTGCCCAAACCTCCCCCCCCCCGATCGCCGCTCTCCGCTCTTAATAGAAAAAAAAAAAGTTCTACTTACCTGCCGCGCTCCTGATCTCTCCACGCAGCTGCACTGTGCACTCGCCGGCGACTGACAATGACGTCAGACGCCGGCGACCTGCACGCTGCGGCTGGCGGCTGTTAACTATTGACGTGCGGGCGCGGGCCCGCATGTCAATAGCGTACAGCTGCAGCGCCGGCCGCCGCTAAGGGCCCGGTTCAGCCTGCGGCTGCCGGTAGGGGCCCGGTGAGCAGGTAAGAGGGGGCCCGATGCGGGCCCCCTCTGCTCACCGGGCCCCTTACGCCAGTCACGGCTGTAATGCCCTGATGGCGGCCCTGGGGTTAGGGTTAGGGTTAGGGCTAGGGTTAGAGTTGGGGTTAGGGCTTGGGTTAGGGTTATGGCTAGGGTTAGGGTTAGGGCTAAGGTTAGGGTTGGGGATAGGGTTAAGGCTACAGTTAGGGTTGGGGCTAAAGTTAGGGTTAGGGTTGGGGCTAACGTTAGGGTTAGGGCTGGGGCTAAAGTTAGGGTTAGGGTTTGGATTACAATTACGGTTGGGAATAGGGTTGGGATTCGGGTTAGGGGTGTGTTTAGGGTTACCATTGAGATTAGGGTTAGGGGTGTGTTTGGATTAGGGTTTCAGTTATAATTGGGTGGTTTCCACTGTTTAGGCCAGGGGTCCCCAACTCCAGGCCTCGAGGGCTGCCAACAGTGCAGGTTTTCAGGATTTCTTTAGTATTGCATCGGTGGTAATGTGATCATCTGCACAGGTGATGATTCCAACCCCTGTGCAATACTAAGGAAATCCTGAAAACCTGCACTGTTGGCGGCCCTCGAGGCCTGCAGTTGGGGACCACTGGTTTAGGCACATCAGGGGCTCTCCAAACGCGACATGGCATCCGATCTCAATTTCAGCTAATTCTGAGTTGAAAAAGTAAAACAGTGCTCCTTCCCTTCCGAGCTCTCCCGTGTGCCCACACAGGGGTTTACCCCAATATATGGGGTATCAGCGTACTCAGGACACATTGGACAACAACTTTTGGGGTTCAATTTCTCCTGTTACCCTTGGGAAAATATAAAACTGGGGGCTAAAAAAGGATTTTTGTGGAAAAAAAAAGATTATTTATGTTCACGTCTCTGCGTTATAAACTGTAGTGAAACACTTGGGGGTTCAAAGTTCTCATGACACATCTAGATAAGTTCGTTGGGGGGTCTAGTTTCCAATATGTGGTCACTTGTGGGGGGTTTCTACTGTTAAAGTACATTAGGGGCTCTGCAAACGCAATGTGATGCCTGCAGACCATTCCATCTAAGTCTGCATTCCAAATGGCACTCCTTCCCTTCCGAGCTCTCCCATGCGCCCAAACGGTGGTTCCCCTCCACATATGGGGTATCAGTGTACTTATGTCAAATTGGTCAACAACTTTTGGGGCCCTATTTCTCCTGTTACCCTTGGGAAAATACAAAACTGGGGGCTAAAATATAATTTTTGTGGGAAAAAAAAGATTTTTTATTTTCACGGCTCTGCGTTATAAACTGTAGTGAAACACTTGGGGGTTCAAAGCTCTCACAACACACCTAGATGAGTTCCTTAGGGGGTCTACTTTCCAAAATGGTGTCACTTGTGGGGGGTTTCAATGTTTAGGCACATCAGGGGCTCTCCAAACGCAACATGGCGTCCCATCTCAATTCCAGTCAATTTTGCATTGAAAAGTCAAATGGCGCTCCTTCGCTTCCGAGCTCTGCCATGCACCCAAACAGTGTTTTACCCCCACATGTGGGGTATCAGCGTACTCAGGAGAAATTGTTCAACAACCTTTGGGGTCCATTTTCTCCTGTTACCCTTGGTAAAATAAAACAAATTGGAACTGAATTAATTTTTTTGTGAAAAAAAGTTAAATGTTCATTTTTATTTAAACATTCTAAAAATTCCTGTGAAACACCTGAAGGGTTAATAAACTTCTTGAATGTGGTTTTGAGCACCTTGAGGGGTGCAGTTTTTAGAATGGTGTCACAGTTGTTTATTTTCTATCATATAGACCCCTCAAAATGACTTCAAATGAGATGTGGTCCCTAAAAAAAAATGGTGTTGTAAAAATTAGAAACTTTTAACCCTTATAACTCCCTAACAAAAAACCATTTTGGTTCCAAAATTGTGCTGATGTAAAGTAGACATGTGGGAAATGTTACTTATTAAGTATTTTGTGTGACATATCTCTGTGATTTAATTGCATAAAAATTCTAATTTGGAAAATTGGTAAATTTTCAACATTTTTGCCAAATTTCCATTTTTTTCATAAATAAACGCAGGTAATATCAAAGAAATTTTTACAACTATCATGAAGTACAATATGTCACGAGAAAACAATGTCAGAATCTCCGGGATCCGTTGAAGCGTTCCAGAGTTATATTCTCATAAAGGGACAGTGGTCAGAATTGTAAAAATTGGCCTGGTCATTAACGTCTAAACCACCCTTGGGGGTAAAGGGGTTAAGGCAGAGGTTGAGGGCGCAAGTGGAGGCCCTAGAGGAGATAGAGGAGGAGGCAGAAGCAGTGAATGAAGTGTGAAATGTAGAGGTTTGTCCTGCAAGTCTTGGAGATTCCAAGACTTGTGGAGCAGCTCCTGCCCCGACAGCCACCAGAGTCACCCAGTGCCCAGTCAGCAAGATGTAACGCCCTTGTCCATGCTTATTCGTGCAAGTGTCTGTGGTGAAATGCACTCTGGTAGACAGAGATTTAGTCAATGAATGGGTGATGTCTGCGACATGCTGGTTTAGTGCTTGCACAGTTTCTTCGAAAAGTAATGGTGACTGGGCAGTTGGTACAGGGGGACTGCGACAGCCATCTACTTTCGGAAACTGTCTGTATCTACCAGTTTGAAAGGCAGCATTTCCATGGCAAACAGATAGGAGATGGTGGAGTTCAACCTCTTAGCTTTGTCATGCGTAGGAGGAAACAATTTTTTACATGACTGTAACAGTGAAACCATGAGCTAGCTGTAGTGCTGAGAGAGGGCAGAATACAGTGAACCGGAAAAACTGCTGAACCGTGAGAGAGGTTCAGGCAGAGATTTTATGGTGGATTGAGAAAGTTGTGGTGTGCTCTTTATCTGAGATCAGTGAAAAACAGCAGGCAAGTCCACTTCCATTACAGCTGAAGGCGGGCTCTCAGCATGACTGGAGAGGGTAAAGAACCTGAGGTTCTGCCATCAAAGACCTGCATCTCAATAGTTGGCATGGTAACAGAGGAGGATGAATAAGCAGCAGATGCGATTGGGGCGGCTAATGATTGTTGAGGTCCTCTGTGTTATCACATTCCTCGCCCTTGGAATCTTTCTCCTCCTCTTCCAGCCCTGACAGCACAGTACAGTCCACGTGAGCCTCAGATATTTGCATCTCATCATGATCACCTTGCCACCCAGGAGTTAACATCTGATGATGAGGGTCAGGATCCTGTTTGACCCTACTGCAACCTGCCCTGGATCAAAGCTGAAAAAATCTTGGACATCGATGCAGATTTCCTCCTCTTGACTCTGTGAAGCTTTTTAGTACACTTTTGATGACCATGGCATAGAATGTGTAAACAGCGCTTCAGACTCACCCATCTGTAATTCCGTACAGGAATGTGAGTGCCACCTCTGTGGACTGTACTGGTTGTGATGTTGAGGTGAAGGAAGAGGAGGAGAGGCCACTTGAAGCTGTGCTTGCCATCCACTCGAGTACGTGCCCTTTCTGGCCTCATCAACAAGGCGTACTAGTGTGCATCTGCCAAAGAAAGGTTGTGGAGTATCCCTTCTAGTAACAGAAGTTGTCAGATGTCTTTGCATAAGACGTGACGTTGTTGGTTCACTAGCACTTTCACTAACCTTACCACGTACCCCATATACACCTTGTATACCAAGCCTACTTCCCCTTCCACCACGGCCTCGCTTTTTCAAAGACATGTTGTTTAGGTAGTGTGGTAGGAGCACAGTATTTGCACAAAAAAATAGATTTTAAACTCTGCACCACCTCTACAGACAGTTGAATTTCAGCGGCAGAAAATTCCAAGGTGAAGTATGACGTGCTGTATCGCGTTAGTCACAGAAAAATGAATTGTTTGGGTGTGGATGAGGCCTGTATGACAAAGAATATATGCTACAAATAATTTGAAAGTCAATTGTCCCCTACTGTATGACACTAGGAATTGAAGAATTTTTTGGTGGTCTCTGGATCAGGCATTTATAACACACTAAATGCTGCAAACTATTTAAAATGCAGTTCCCCTACTTTATGACACTAGGAACAGACTCATTTTGGTGGCCTCTGGATCAGGCCTCTATAACACACTAGATGCTTCAAACCATTTTATAGTCAGGTCCCTGTTGTGAATTCTGTTGTCGGGCTCCCTCCTGTGGTCATGAATGGTACTTCGGCTGGTTCTGTCCATGGACTTTCTCTGGTGGCTGTGGGTGTTTCTGAGTTTCCTTCCACAGGTGACGAGGTTAATTTGTTAGCTGGCTGCTCTATTTAACTCCACTTAGATCTTTGCTCCATGCCACCTGTCAATGTTCCAGTATTGGTCTAGTTCACTCCTGGATCGTTTTTGTCACCTGTCTTCCCAGCAGAAGCTAAGTGACTGCTTGTTTTTCTCTGGTTTGCTATTTTTCTGTCCAGCTTGCTATTTGGATTGTTGTCTTGCTTGCTGGAAGCTCTGGGACACAGAGTGTCCTTTTGCGCCCTCTGCATGGTCTTTTTGTAGGTTTTTGTGCTGACCTTACCTTGAGCTACCTTTCCTATCCTCAGTCTGTTCAGTAAGTCGGGCCTCACTTTGCTTAATCTATTTCATCTCTGTGTTTGTATTTTCATCTTTACTCACAGTCATTATATGTGGGGGGGCTGCCTTTTCCTTTGGGGAATTTCTCAGAGGCAAGGTAGGCTTTATTTTTCTATCTTTAGGGCTGGCTAGTTCCTTAGGATGTGCCGAGTTGCATAGGGAGCGTTAGGAGCAATCCACGGCTATTTCTAGCGTGGTTGATAGGATTAGGGATTGCGGTCAGCAGAGTTCCCACGTCCCAGAGCTCGTCCTATATTATCAGTAACTATCAGGTCATTCCGTGTGCTCTTAACCACCAGGTCCATTATTGTCCTGACCACCAGGTCATAACAGTACAGGTGGCCCAAAGTACTAATGCATCTCAATAGAGGGATAAGAGAAGTTCTGAGACCATTTTTTTTTCTTTGCAGTGTGTTTTGTCTCTCTTTTCCCCTTTACATCTGGGTGGTTCAGAACACAGGTGTAGACATGGACATTCAAGGTCTGTCCTCTTTGATGGATAATCTCACTATAAGTGTACAAAACATTCAAGATTTTGTGGTTCAGAATCCGATGTCAGGGCCTAGGATTCCAATTCCTGATTTGTTTTTTGGTGATAGATCTAAGTTCTTGAAGTTCAAAAATAATTGTAAATTGTTTCTTGCCTTGAAACCTCGCTCCTCAGGTGACCCTGTTCAACAAGTAAAGATCATTATTTCTTTGTTACGTGGTGACCCTCAAGACTGGGCATTTTCCCTTGCGCCAGGAGATCCGGCATTGCATGATGTTTTTCCTGGCACTTGGATTGTTTTATGACGAACCTAATTCAGTGGATCAGGCAGAGAAAATCTTGCTGGCTCTGTGTCAGGGTCAGGATGAAGCAGAGATATATTGTCAGAAGTTTAGAAAGTGGTCTCTGCTCACTCAGTGGAATGAATGTGCCCTGGCAGCAATCTTCAGAAAGGGTCTCTCTGAAGCCCTTAAGGATGTCATGGTGAGATTTCCCATGCCTGCTGGTCTGAATGAGTCTATATCTTTGGCCATTCAGATCAACCGACGCTTGCGTGAGCGTAAAGCTGTTCACCATTTGGCGGTACTATCTGAGCATGGGCCTGAGCCTATGCAATGTGATAGGACTTTGACCAGATCTGAACGGCAAGAACACAGACGTCGGAATGGGCTATGTTTTTACTGTGGTGATTCCACTCATGCTATCTCCGATTGTCCTAAGTGCACTAAGCGGTTCGCTAGGTCTGACACCATTGGTACGGTACTGTCTAAATTTCTATTGTCCGTTACTCTGATTTGTTCTTTGTCATCCTATTCTGTTATGGCATTTGTGGATTCAGGCGCTGCCCTGAATTTGATGGACTTGGAGTATGCTAGGCGCTGTGGTTTTTTCTTGGAGCCCTTGCAGTATCCTATTCCATTGAGAGGAATTGATGCTACGCCTTTGGCCAAGAATAAGCCTCAATACTGGACCCAATTGACCATGTGCATGGCTCCTGCACATCAGGAGGATATCCGCTATCTGGTGTTGCATAATCTGCATGATGTGGTCGTTTTGGGGTTGCCATGGCTACAGGTTCATAATCCAGTATTGGACTGGAAATCTATGTCTGTGTCCAGATGGGGTTGCCAGGGGGTACATGGTGATGTTCCATTTTTGTCTATTTCGTCTTCCACTCCTTCTGAAGTTCCAGAGTTTTTGTCGGATTATCGGGATGTATTTGATGAGCCCAAAGCCAGTGCCCTACCTCCTCATAGGGATTGCGATTGTGCAATTAATTTGATTCCTGGTAGTAAGTTTCCTAAGGGCCGATTGTTCAATTTATCTGTGCCAGAACACGCCGCTATGCGGAGTTATATAAAGGAATCCTTGGAGAAAGGCCATATTTGCCTGTCGTCGTCACCGTTAGGAGCAGGGTTCTTTTTTGTGGCCAAGAAGGATGGTTCTTTGAGACCTGTATTGATTACCGCCTTCTCAATAAAATTACAGTCAAATTTCAGTATCCTTTGCCGTTGCTGTCTGATTTGTTTGCTCGTATTAAAGGAGCTAGTTGGTTCACCAAGATAGATCTTCGAGGGGCGTATAATCTTGTGCATATTAAACAAGGCGATGAATGGAAAACAGCATTTAATACGCCCAAGGGCCATTTTGAGTATCTGGTTATGCCATTCGGGCTTTCCAATGCTCCATCAGTATTTCAGTCCTTTATGCATGACATCTTCTGAGAGTACCTGGATAAATTCCTGATTGTGTATTTGGATGATATTTTGGTCTTTTTGGATGATTGGGAGTCTCATGTGAAGCAGGTCAGAATGGTGTTCCAGGTCCTTCGTGCGAATTCCTTGTTTGTGAAGGGGTCAAAGTGTCTCTTTGGAGTTCAGAAGGTTTCATTTCTGGGGTTCATTTTTCCCCTTCTACTATCGAGATGGACCCTGTTAAAGTCCAAGCCATTTACGATTGGACTCAGCCGACATCTGTGAAGAGCCTGCAAAAGTTCCTGGGCTTTGCTAATTTTTATCGGCGCTTCATCGCTAATTTATCTAGTGTTGCTAAACCGTTGACTGATTTGACCAAGAAGGGTGCTGATGTGGTCAATTGGTCTTCTGCAGCTGTAGAGGCTTTTCAGGAGTTGAAGCGTCGTTTTTCTTCTGCCCCTGTGTTGTGCCAGCCAGATGTTTCGCTCCTGTTTCAGGTTGAGGTTGATGCTTCTGAGATTGGAGCTGGGGCTGTTTTGTTTTGGAGCAATCCACGGCTATTTCTAGTGTGGTTGATAGGATTAGGGATTGCGGTCAGCAGAGTTCCCACGTCCCATATTATCAATAACTATCAGGTCATTCCGTGTGCTCTTAACCACCAGGTCCATTATTGTCCTGACCACCAGGTCATAACAGGTCCCCTACTGTATGACACTAGGAACAGAAGAATTTTTGGTGGACTCTGGATCATGCTTCCATAAAACAATACTTGCTGCAAACTATTTTATAGTCAAATCCCCTACTGTATGATACTAGGAACAGAAGAATTTTTGGTGGCCTCTGGATCAGGCCTCTATAATACACTAGATACTATGAACTATTTGAAAGTCAGGTGCCCTACTGTATGGGAACAGAAGAATGTTTGCTGGAATCTGTATCAGGCCTCTAAAACACACTAGATGCCACAAACTATTTTTAAGTCAGGTCCCCTACTGTTTGACACTAGGAGCAGAAGAATTTGTTTTGCGGCTTCTGGATCAGGCCTCTATAACTCACTAGATGCTACAAACTATTTTAAAGTCAGGTCCCCTACTGTGTGAAGTTTAGCAACTGAAAACATTTTTTGGTTATGTGTTTGAGATCTGCAGACAGCTTAATTTCAACCCAACAATATGACAAAGTGTGATATGGCAAGCTGTCTAACTTTTTGCAACTGAGAAATTATAATTTCTTTTTAATGTGCATTAGGTCTGCAGACAGTTTCATATCACCACAGCATCCAATGACAAGGTCTGATACAGCAGGCTGTTTCACATTTAGCTAGTGAAAAAATATTATTTAGAATGTTATACTCGTGCATGGAGCACAATAGAAGCAGTGCACAACACACATGTAGGACATGTGCCCTGCTGGCTTTGTCTGTGGACCTCAGTGATGGCCAAAAAATAATGCCGTAGGGTAAATTGAACAGCAACACTGGACACCAGCTATCTACACTATCTGATTGATATACAACTGCCTAGCTAATTAGCTAAAATCTTGCTGCTAACAGTGCCAGCGTCAGGAGAAGCCTCTCTGCGCTGTTACAGTGTCAAAATGGTGCTGAAGCATGATGTCCTCTCTTTATATGGTGTTAGGACATTGTGGATGCTTCATGCGCCCTGATTGGCTAGCCGCAATGTGCACACATAAAGTTAGGGGAAAAAAATGTTTACAAGAATGCACCTCTGAGCTTTGCAAACCCCCTCCCTCATCAAACACATGCAAAACACTCATGATACACCACCATTATCTTTGCAAAAGTACTGAAAATACTTTTGTGGCAATGCAAATATTTTCCCGCACTTATTACCGAATGTTACCGATTTTTAAAAATTTTGCTCGCGTTTCCGATCAGTAAACCGAATGTGCCATATTTGTGCCGAATTTATGTTTGGCGATCGTTTTCCTAACAAATTTGCTAATCACTAATCAGGAACTTTGCCCAAGTTATATGCCAAGTGGAGACCAATAATGTCATAAATACATTACTTTATATAAAAATAGAACTGCATACTTGTCATTTAATAATTAGTGATGAGCGAGCATGCTCGCCACTACTCGGTACTCGCCCGAGTATCACGGTACTTGGTGTACTCGGCGAGCACCGAGCATTTCTGGAATTAATCGGCGGTAGTTTGGGTCTCCTACTTTAAATTTAGGCGCTTTTTAGAGCGCCAATGAACATGCAGGGATTGTCTGCCATGCACTGTAATGCAGCAACCATCTTTGTTGTGGTATTACAGTGATTGACTGGCCGCACAGCGTCATCAGGTCTATAAGAGACCTGGCGCCGCCCTGCTCGGCGCATTCTGCTCCTAATTCAGCTACTGTAGGGAGAGCTGCTGCTGAGATAGGGTCAGATTCTTACATTTATTAGTTAGTGTGGGTCTACTAGTGTTCAATCCACAAATCCTGATTAACCAAAAGTACTTTTTAGGGCTAATTCGGGGATACATAGATTGCAGTGCTAGGTAGGCAGGGGAGTCTATGTGCACATTTCCACATCAGTGCAAGGCATGCAGGCACTTTATGTGAGTATATAGATCTCCCTGCATACATCAAAAGGCTCCATTACTGTTTGCTGCTGCGTATTTTATATATACCTAGCTGCAGGTATTCATGGATAGGATTTTTTTTTTGTACCTTATACCTGCTAATTTTATTACAAAGCAATCCATAGCCCCCTTTTTTCTACATTTATTTGCTTGCTCACACCACAGACTACAGCCAGGTCATTTCAATAAAAGACCGTGAAAATCTATACATTCCACTTTTTTGTCTGTCTGCTATCCTTCGTCTATACAGTATTTTGGGGGTAAAATTTTTTTAAAAATTCCAGGCCACATATTGAAACAGTCTGTTATCTCTCTCAGACGCCCGGTCTATCTGAGGTCTCCAAATACTTGCTTTTCAGGAATACATTCAACTTTTTTGTCTGTCTGCTACCCTTGCTCTATACAGTATTTTGGGGTTGAAAATTTTTTTAAAATTCCAAGCCACATATTGAAACAGTCTGTTGTCTGAGTCAGACACCCGGTCTATCTGTGGTCTCCAAATACTTGCTTTTCAGGCATACATTCCACTTTGTGTCTGTCTGCTACCCTTGCTCTATACAGTATTTTGGGTTTCAAAAAATGTTAAAAACTACAAGCAACATATTGAAACAGTCTGTTATCTCAGTGAGACAGCCGGACTATCTGTGGTCTCTGAATATTTGCTTTTCAGGCATACATTCCACTTTTTTGTCTGTCTGCTACCCTTGCTCTAGACAGTATTTTGGGGTTGAAAATTTTTAAAAACTCCAGGCCACATATTGAAACAGTCTGTTATCTCAGTCAGACACCCGGTCTATCTGTGGTCTACAAATACTTGCTTTTAAGGCATACACTCAACTTTTTTTTATCGTTGTGTTAGCCTACTTCGTGACAGTAATTTACTTTCCCCCCCCAAAAAAGCCACATATTGAACATTGTGGTTTCTCTGTCAGATGCCTCCTCTATCAGTGGGTTTAAAAAATTGCATTTGAGTGCTCCTTTGAACTGGTTTTGGTGTGACTTACCCTAGTTATTAATAAAATTTGCTAAGAACAAAATAAAAAAATTACCAACATTCCAATGAATTAACAGTGTGTTTTGAAGGCACACTGATCACATATAAGTTTTTTTAAAATTAATCCATTTGTATTGAACTTTTAAAATATTTCAGTAGTCCATTTAAAATGGGCAAGGCAAGGGGCGGGGAAGTGGACGTGATGTTGATGGTGCATGAAGAGGACGAGACCAAGCTGAAAATTGGCTACAACAAAGACTCACATCTTCTCGCTTGACCTTCCTGTCCCAGTTTCTATGGGACTGCAACACACCACTATTGAAGCCAGAACAGTGTGAAATGGTAATTGGTTGAATAGCGGATAATGCTTCCAGTCACTTTGTCACCACCACCACCACGTCTTCCACATGGTCAAATCTGAGTAGCCGTGAGTGTGGACCGCATAATGCTCACCCTGATCCTCCTTCCTCCCACCATGCCGAGTGCCCTGAGACAACTGATCCCACACTTGGACACTCCGAAGAGCGATTCTCTTTTCCCTTTAAAGATTCCATACTCTCGGCCAGTCAACTTAAAGTGGGGCAAGATGAGATTGCCTGTAGTGATGCCCAAAGATTTGAGCAGCCACGGTAACATGAAGGCGATGGTGGGAAAGTGTCACAAGAAGTGGACGATGATGAGACAAAATTGCCAGAAAGTTAGGAGGATGAGCTGAGTGCGCATGTGGAAGACAAGATGGTGGATGACATAGTAACTGACCCAACCTGGCAGGAGGACATGCAGAGCAAGGACAGCAGCACACTTGGGGAAGGAGACCTAGCACCCCAACAGGCAGGAAGAAGCAGTGTGGTGGCCGCAGACAGAAGGCTTGCATCCATTCCCCGTAGCACCAACATGAATTTGCCATCCCAACTGATAGATCTTCCCAAGTCTGGTTATTTTTTAAAGACTCTGCAGATAACCTCAAACAGGACATTTGAAGCACCTGCCATGCCTGCATCAGCAGGGGTAGCAAAATTACTAGCCTGACCACTACCAGCATGATCAGGCACATGGCAGCAAATTGCCCGACATTGTGGGCTGAAGCCTAGGCTCAAGGAACACAGTCTGCAGGTAACTCCACTGCTTCTTTCACTGTTTTGCATAGTTGGCAATCCCCAGTCCACCATGCATGCAAAAAAGCCATGTGCCCTGTACCTGTTGTTGCCCACAGTCAACTAGCACCATCATCAAGCCCGTCCACATCCTTGTCTCAGCGCAGCCTAGTCATTGGAACGCGAATGGAAATACCCAGCCAATACGACAGTCCACAGTACTAAATTCTAACATTTCTTTTCTGCTTGCACTTGAAATGTTGCCTTTTAGGCTTGTTGAGACGGAAGCTTTCCACAATCTGATGGTGGCGGCTGTCAAAAGGTACTCGGTCTTCAGTCGCCACTATTTCTCCCGGTGTGCTGTACCTGCATTACACCAGCAAATGTCCCACAACATTATCCATGCCCTCAACAATGCTGTTACTTGGAAAGTCCACATAACCACTGACATGTGGACAAGTGCTTGAGGGCAGGGACAGTACATCTCACTGATGGTACACTGGGTTAGAATAGTGGAATCCGGGACCCAGTCAGACCTTGGGATGGAGCACATCCTCCCGTCGATGAGGATTGCGGGGCCTATGTCAATCAGGGCTGCCCCCACAGTTGCCTCCTGCACCTCATCCTCCTCCTCCACTTCAGCCTCCATCTCTGAAATGAGCACATCAGTTAGTAGCTGGATGCAATGCAGCACTGCCTCAGCCAAGTGGCAACAGGTTGTGCTGAAGCAAATCTGCTTAGGTGACAAACCGCACAATGTTGAAGAGTTGTGGACAGCACTGAAAGAGCAGTCAGATTTTTGGATGACACCGCTGCACTGCACTGGGAAATATTATTCATATCTTCACCCAATGGGCAAAACACATTTCACAAGGTGAAAAAAGAAACATCCAAAGAACAGCAGGAAAATAATATTTACAGAGAAATTTAGACTCTGAAACATAACAATTATTAGGGACGAAGGTTAATTTCTGTTGCACTATAGTTTTTAGCTAACAGGAAGCAGAAAGTAGAGGGCAAGTTGCACAGTCCCACATTAATTATAGTAGCAGCAAATGTAGCACAGCATAAAGCGGTAGCTGCGTGCTAGACACGGAGGGTCACTGGCAGACCACAGACATCATTTTTTGCACTAGGGTGGTGCACACGGTGCAGATGTGCTGCGGATCCGCAGCGGATTTTTCTGTGCAGAAATGCTGCAGATCCGCACTTTGATGTACAGTACAATGTTGTTCATTGGAAAAAAAAACCTGTGCAGATGGTGCGGAAAAATCCGTGCAGAAAAGCTGCGGATTTAAAAGAAGTGCATGTCACTTCTTTTGTGCGGTTCAGCAGCGTTTCTGCACCCATTAACTTCCATTTTGTGGGTCAAATCTGCAGATAAACTGCAGATGTAAAAACCATCCGCGGATTATCTGCGGATTTGGGTGTCAAAACCGCTGCAGAAGGAAGTGATGTCAGTGATGTGGAGGAAGTGTGTGGGCGGAGTGTAGTGAAAATGGAGTCGTACCGTCACATGAGGATTGATGTGAAGCGTATGGTGGAAATGGTATGTAGTGTCTGTCTGTGTGTCTGTCTGTGTGTCTGTCTATTAGTAGTGACCCATTGTAGTCATTCGTCGGATGGGACTACTTTTCCCATCAAAATCTGATGATGGGAGAGTAGTCCCATCATCAGGCGACTGACTACAATGGGTTAAAAGCACAAACACACATAAAACATACATTACATACAATATATAACATGTAGTAATGCTCACCACATACGTCCCCGAAGGCCACCATCCACGATGATCCCGTTCCAATAATTAAAAAAAAAAAGGCGTAATCCATAATTTCGCTTGTGCCGCGACGTCCTCCCGTGATACACTGCAGAAGTTAATCGCTCCTGCAGTGTATCGGAGCTGCCCGTTTGTTTCCTGGAGTTAATTGAACTCCGGGAGCTCACTTTACCGCAGTTGACCTGCTGTGAAATTTTCTCACGCAGCAGTGTCGTAATGTGAGAGTCCCAGAGTTTATTGAACTCCGGTAAACTCTCGCGCATGGGCAAACACACTGCAGGAGCTCTTGCTCTTGTCAGTGTGTTTGGTGTTATGATAGGCAATTCAGTAACACAATGTACATAGCGATCAGAGCACATACAGTGATCTGACAATAACCCAAAATAATAGAACAAGCTCTGAGACGTGGGAACTCTGTAGACCGCAATTCCTGATCCTCTCCAAACACAACTAGAGGCAGCTGTGGATTGCGCCTAACGCTCCCTATGCAACTCGGCACAGCCTGAGAAACTAACTAGCCTGAAGATAGAAAAATAAGCCTACCTTGCCTCAGAGAAATACCCCAAAGGAAAAGGCAGCCCCCCACATATAATGACTGTGAGTAAGATGAAAAGACAAACGTAGGAATGAAATAGATTCAGCAAAGTGAGGCCCGATATTCTAGACAGAACGAGGATAGGAAAGATAACTTTGCGGTCTACACAAAACCCTAAAGAAAACCACGCAAAGGGGGCAAAAAGACCCTCCGTACCGAACTAACGGCACGGAGGTACACCCTTTGCGTCCCAGAGCTTCCAGCAAAACAAATAGACAAGCTGGACAGAAAAAATAGCAACAAATAGCAAAGAAGCACTTAGCTATGCAGAGCAGCAGGCCACAGGAATGATCCAGAGAAACACAAGTCCAACACTGGAACATAGACAGGAAGCATGGATCAAAGCATTAGGTGGAGTTAAGTAGAGAAGCAGCTAACGACCTCACCAGATCACCTGAGGGAGGAAACTCAGAAGCTGCAGTACCACTTTCCTCCACAAACGGAAGCTCCCAGAGAGAATCAGCCGAAGTACCACTTGTGACCACAGGAGTGAACTCTGCCACAGAATTCACAACAGTACCCCCCCCCTTGAGGAGGGGTCACCGAACCCTCACCAGAGCCCCCAGGCCGACCAGGATGAGCCACATGAAAGGCACGAACAAGATCGGGAGCATGGACATCAGAGGCAAAAACCCAGGAATTATCTTCCTGAGCATAACCCTTCCATTTAACCAGATACTGGAGTTTCCGTCTTGAAACACGAGAATCCAAAATCTTCTCCACAATATACTCCAATTCCCCCTCCACCAAAACCGGGGCAGGAGGCTCAACAGATGGAACCATAGGTGCCACGTATCTCCGCAACAATGACCTATGGAATACGTTATGTATGGAAAAAGAATCTGAGAGGGTCAGACGAAAAGACACAGGATTAAGAACCTCAGAAATCCTATACGGACCAATAAAACGAGGTTTAAACTTAGGAGAGGAAACCTTCATAGGAATATAACGAGAAGATAACCAAACCAGATCCCCAACACGAAGTCGGGGACCCACACGGCGTCTGCGATAAGCGAAAAGTTGAGCCTTCTCCTGGGACAAGGTCAAATTGTCCACTACCTGAGTCCAAATCTGCTGCAACCTGTCCACCACAGTATCCACACCAGGACAGTCCGAAGACTCAACCTGTCCTGAAGAGAAAAGAGGATGGAACCCAGAATTGCAGAAAAACGGCGAAACCAAGGTAGTCGAGCTGGCCCGATTATTAAGGGCGAACTCAGCCAAAGGCAAAAAGGACACCCAGTCATCCTGATCAGCAGAAACAAAACATCTCAGATATGTTTCCAAGGTCTGATTGGTTCGTTCGGTCTGGCCATTAGTCTGAGGGTGGAAAGCCGAGGAAAAAGACAAGTCAATGCCCATCCTACCACAAAAGGCTTGCCAAAACCACGAAACAAACTGGGAACCTCTGTCAGAAACAATATTCTCTGGAATGCCATGCAAACGAACCACATGCTGGAAGAACAAAGGCACCAAATCAGAGGAGGAAGGCAATTTAGACAAGGGTACCAGATGGACCATCTTAGAAAAGCGATCACAGACCACCCAAATGACTGACATCTTTTGAGAAACGGGAAGGTCAGAAATAAAATCCATAGAGATATGTATCCAAGGCCTCTTCGGGACCGGCAAGGGCAAAAGCAACCCACTGGCACGAGAACAGCAGGGCTTAGCCCGAGCACAAATCCCACAGGACTGCACAAAAGTACGCACATCCCGCGACAGAGACGGCCACCAAAAGGATCTAGCCACTAACTCTCTGGTACCAAAGATTCCAGGATGACCAGCCAACACCGAACAATGAAGTTCAGAGATAACTCTATTCGTCCACCTATCAGGGACAAACAGTTTCTCCGCTGGGCAACGATCAGGTTTATTAGCCTGAAATTTTTGCAGCACCCGCCGCAAATCAGGGGAGACGGCAGACACAATTACTCCTTCCTTGAGGATACCCGCCGGCTCAGATAAACCCGGAGAGTCGGGCACAAAACTCCTAGACAGAGCATCCGCCTTCACATTTTTAGAGCCCGGAAGGTACGAAATCACAAAGTCAAAATGGGCAAAAAACAACGACCAACGGGCTTGTCTAGGATTCAAGCGCTTGGCAGACTCGAGATAAGTCAAGTTCTTATGATCAGTCAATACCATCACGCGATGCTTAGCTCCTTCAAGCCAATGACGCCACTCCTCGAATGCCCACTTCATGGCCAGCAACTCTCGGTTGCCCACATCATAATTTCGCTCAGCAGGCGAAAACTTCCTGGAAAAGAAAGCGCATGGTTTCACCACTGAGCAACCAGAACCTCTCTGTGACAAAACAGCCCCTGCTTCAATCTCAGAAGCATCAACCTCGACCTGGAACGGAAGAGAAACATCTGGTTGACACAACACAGGGGCAGAAGAAAAACGACGCTTCAACTCTTGAAAAGCTTCCACAGCAGCAGAAGACCAATTGACCAAATCAGCACCCTTCTTGGTCAAATCGGTCAATGGTTTGGCAACACTAGAAAAATTGCAGATGAAGCGACGATAAAAATTAGCAAAGCCCAGGAACTTTTGCAGACTTTTCAGAGATGTCGGCTGAGTCCAATCATGGATGGCTTGGACCTTAACCGGATCCATCTCGATAGTAGAAGGGAAAAAGATGAACCCCAAAAATGAAACCTTCTGCACACCAAAGAGACACTTTGATCCCTTCACAAACAAAGAATTAGCACGCAGGACCTGAAAAACCGTTCTGACCTGCTTCACATGAGACTCCCAATCATCCGAGAAGATCAAAATGTCATCCAAGTACACAATCAGGAATTTATCCAGGTACTCACGGAAGATGTCATGCATAAAGAATTGAAACACTGATGGAGCATTGGCAAGTCCGAACGGCATCACTAGATACTCAAAATGACCCTCGGGCGTATTAAATGCAGTTTTCCATTCATCGCCTTGCCTGATTCTCACCAGATTATACGCACCACGAAGATCTATCTTAGTGAACCAACTAGCCCCCTTAATCCGAGCAAACAAATCAGACAACAATGGCAAGGGGTACTGAAATTTAACAGTGATCTTATTAAGAAGGCGGTAATCTATACACGGTCTCAGCGAACCATCCTTCTTGGCTACAAAAAAGAACCCTGCTCCTAATGGCGACGATGACGGGCGAATATGCCCCTTCTCCAGGGATTCCTTCACATAACTGCGCATAGCGGTGTGCTCAGGCACGGATAAATTAAACAGTCGACCTTTTGGGAATTTACTACCATGAATCAAATTGATAGCACAATCACAATCCCTATGCGGAGGTAGGGCATCGGACTTGGGCTCATCAAATACATCCCGGTAATCAGACAAGAACTCTGGAACCTCAGAAGGGGTGGATGACGAAATTGACAGAAATGGAACATCACCATGTACCCCCTGACAACCCCAGCTGGACACCAACATGGAATTCCAATCCAATACTGGATTATGAGCTTGTAGCCATGGCAACCCCAACACGACCACATCATGCAGATTATGCAACACCAGAAAGCGAATAACCTCCTGATGTGCAGGAGCCATGCACATGGTCAGCTGGGTCCAGTATTGAGGCTTATTCTTGGCCAAAGGTGTAGCATCAATTCCTCTCAATGGAATAGGACACTGCAAGGGCTCCAAGGAAAACCCACAACGTTTAGCATAATCCAAGTCCATCAAATTCAGGGCAGCGCCTGAATCCACAAACGCCATGACAGAATACGATGACAAGGAGCATATCAAGGTAACGGACAGAAGAAATTTTGACTGTACAGTACCAATGGCGGCAGACCTAGCGAACCGCTTAGTGCGCTTAGGACAATCAGAGATAGCATGAGTGGAATCACTACAGTAGAAACACAGCCCATTCAGACGTCTGTGTTCTTGCCGTTCAACTCTGGTCATAGTCCTATCGCACTGCATAGGCTCAGGTTTAATCTCAGGTAATACCGCCAAATGGTGCACAGATTTACGCTCACGCAAGCGTCGACCGATCTGAATGGCCAAAGACATAGACTCATTCAAACCAGCGGGCATAGGAAATCCCACCATGACATCCTTAATGGCTTCAGAGAGACCCTTTCTGAAAATGGCTGCAAGCGCAGATTCATTCCATTGAGTGAGCACGGACCATTTTCTAAATTTCTGGCAATATAGCTCTATCTCATCCTGAGCCTGACAAAGAGCCAGCAAATTTTTTTCTGCCTGATCTACTGAATTAGGCTCATCGTACAGCAATCCAAGCGCCAGGAGAAACGCATCGATATTACTTAATGCAGGATCTCCTGACGCAAGAGAAAATGCCCAGTCCTGAGGGTCGCCACGCAAAAAAGAAATGACGATCCTAACCTGTTGCGCTGGGTCACCAGAGGAGCGAGGTTTCAAAGCCAGAAACAGTTTACAATTATTCTTGAAACTCAGAAATTTAGTTCTATCTCCAAAAAACAAATCTGGAATAGGAATTCTCGGTTCTAACAAAGAATTCTGAACCACAAAATTTTGAATATCTTGAACTCTTGCCATGAGCTGATCTACACATGAAGACAGACCTTTAATGTCCATTGTAACACCTGTGTCCTGAACCACCCAAATGTTAAGGGGAAAAAAAAGACAAATCACAGTGCAAAGGAAAAAAAATGGTCTCAGAACTTCTTTTTTCCCTCTATTGAGAATCATTAGTATTTTTGGCTTCCTGTACTGTTATGATAGGCAATTCAGTAACACAATGTACATAGCGATCAGAGCACATACAGTGATCTGACAATAACCCAAAATAATAGAACGAGCTCTGAGACGTGGGATCTCTGTAGACCGCAATTCCTGATCCTCTCCAAACACAACTAGAGGCAGCTGTGGATTGCGCCTAACGCTCCCTATGCAACTCGGCACAGCCTGAGAAACTAACTAGCCTGAAGATAGAAAAATAAGCCTACCTTGCCTCAGAGAAATACCCCAAAGGAAAAGGCAGCCCCCCACATATAATGACTGTGAGTAAGATGAAAAGACAAACGTAGGAATGAAATAGATTCAGCAAAGTGAGGCCCGATATTCTAGACAGAACGAGGATAGGAAAGATAACTTTGCGGTCTACACAAAACCCTAAAGAAAACCACGCAAAGGGGGCAAAAAGACCCTCCGTACCGAACTAACGGCACGGAGGTACACCCTTTGCGTCCCAGAGCTTCCAGCAAAACAAATAGACAAGCTGGACAGAAAAAATAGCAACAAATAGCAAAGAAGTACTTAGCTATGCAGAGCAGCAGGCCACAGGAATGATCCAGAGAAACACAAGTCCAACACTGGAACATAGACAGGAAGCATGGATCAAAGCATTAGGTGGAGTTAAGTAGAGAAGCAGCTAACGACCTCACCAGATCACCTGAGGGAGGAAACTCAGAAGCTGCAGCACCACTTTCCTCCACAAACGGAAGCTCCCAGAGAGAATCAGCCGAAGTACCACTTGTGACCACAGGAGTGAACTCTGCCACAGAATTCACAACAGTTTGGGCAGCCGTGGAGAGCAGTCACATCTTCTGATGTGGCTGTTCTCCATGGCATATCGTCGTGGGACAATCGATATTAATGGACTACGTCAGAAAAGACTACAGATCATCAAAAGATTTGTAAGTATGGTAAAATTTAGAATATTAAAATATTTTTTTGTCTGTCTTTTTTTGTGTTTCAGTAATTTGGGATTAATAATGAATAGGCGTCTTAAGGTCACCTAACAATAGCAAGGTGACATTAACCCCTTATTTCCCTATATCCCACCGCTACTAGGGAGTGGGAAGAGAGAGGCTAAGTGCCAGATTTGGCGCATCTTACTGATGCGCCATTTCTGGAGCGGCTGCGGGCTGGTATTTGTAGTCAGGAGGCCAATATCTATGGCCCCTCTCTAGGCTATGAATGTCAGCCCGCAGCTGTCTGCGTAGCCTTTTCTGGCTATAAAATATAGGGGAGTTGGATCGCAGACATGGAGTTGTCTGGTGTGCAGTGGTCGAAGCTACAAGACCTCTGTCAAGTCCTTCAGTGTTTTGAGGAATGCACACGGCTGGTAAGTGCAGATGACGCCATCATAAGCATGAGCATCCCACTACCCAGTGAATGCAATTGTATCGGCAATGCTAACGTTGAAAAACGCATCAAAAACGCTGTGTGTGAACATAGCCCAAGTGGTGGAGGAACATTTTTGGTTGAGTTTAGTTATTTTTCTTTATATAATTCACTTCCCTGGAAAAGATGTTCCATAACATATTTCACAGCAAAATCCATTTTGCTTTTGTTTTTTAGACTTACATTGGGCTCGTTGCTCGGGTCGAGTACCCAAGTATTCCAATTTGCTCGACCCGAGCAACGAGCACAAGAGCATTTTAGTGCTCGCCCATCACTAGTAAAAATTAGTGATGAGCCAACATGCTTGCAACTACTCGGTACTCACCCGAGTATCAGTATGCTCGGTGTACTCGGCGAGCACCGAGTATTTCCGGGATTATTCGGCGGGAGATCAGGTCCCCTCCTTTTCATTTTGTGCTTTAAGAGAGCCAAACAGCATGCAGGGATTGTCTGCCATGCATTGTAATACCACACCGTCTTTGCTGTGGTATTGCAGTGATTGGCTGGCCGCCCAGCGTCATCAGGTCTATAAGAGACCTGGGGCCGCCCTGCTTGCCGCATTCTGCTCCGGACTCAGCAAGTGTAGGGAGAGCTTGTTCTGAGATAGGGTCAGATTCTTACATTTGTTAGTTAGTGTGGGTCTACTAGTGTTCAATCCACAAATCCTGATAAACCAAAAGTCCTTTTTAGGGCTAATTCGGGAGTACATAGATTTCAGCGCTAGGTAGGCAGGGAAGTCTATGTGCACATATTCACATCACTGCAAGGCCGTCAGGCACTGTATGTGAGCATATAGATCTCACTGCATACCTCAAAAAAGCTCCATTCCTGTATGCTGCTGCGTATTTTATATATACATAGCTGTAGGTATCTGTGGCAATTTGTTTTTTGTGCAGTTTATAGCTGCTAATTTTATTAGAAAGCTATCCATAGCCCCCTTCTTTCTACATTTATTTGCTTGGCCACGCTGCATACTACAATTTTTTTTTGTCCAAGGCATCAGAAAAATCTGCCCTTTTTTGGAGTGTCTTACAACATTTTTGGACACCATTTTGCTGCCCCAAAAATCTGTAGATTGCCCAAAAAATATTTAGCTACAATTCTTATATTTATCACTGTAATTTGTACGCCACACGCATCGATATCATTGCGGTAAATATTTTACAATTTTAGCACTCCAATTTTGTTTTTAGTGTCATAATCTACCTATTGACACAATTTTGGTGGGCCCCCAAAAATCAAGGCCACATTTTGATCAGTCTGTTATCTCCGTCTGATGCCCGGTCTATCTGTGGTCTCCAACGTCTTGCTGTTCAGACATACATTGCATTTTTTGGTCTGCTAGCTTTGTTCTACTCATTATTTTGTGGGTGCAATCAGGTGCAGCATACATCTCTGATGTGATCCATACACACAGAATTTCCCACATGCCTCCTAAGGAACCACATCATGGGGGGGAAACACGTTGAGGCGTGATATGAACACAGATAAGTGTATCAGTGTTTTTCTATTTTTGATTTTATCACCATATGTTGATTTACAATCTTTGTTTGGGTATGGTGCTTTAAGCAACATTGAGACACATTGAACTAAGAAGACGCTGTCACCATTAATCATTTATCTGGCATACATTTGTTGAGGGGTCTGTGAGTAAACCCCTGTTGGCTGATAATATATCTTCTCTCAAGTGTCCTTTGGATGTTTTTTGAATGCATTTCACCTTCCCTGGTTTTTGCTTTGTTTTTTGATTTTTAATTGCGGTTATAGACTGACTGTCATATAAAATAAAGGGGGTCCGTGGATTTGGTTCACTAGTATAGCCCCTAAGGCACCTTCCCCTGTAGTATCCCTGTATAAAATAAGGGATCTAGTAGGGCTATTAGGGTGAGCTGCTGAGGAGCGGGGGTGCCAATTTGCGTTCAAGAGGGTGCCAACCTCCGCAGGCAGGTAGGGATGCCTTTTCAGGGACTTATTAGGGTGTAACAGCTATTAGAGCAGGACTTTTATTTAGTTAGTTATATATAGGACTCTCAGACCATATAAGATTGGGTAACATTTTGGTGATTTTGTACCTAGCATTTACCTGTCTTGGTTTCTGGGCCCTGCTGTCTAGCCATGGGGGCTTTAGGTTATATGGTTGCAGTTAAGGTGTTTGACTCATGGTAAGGGACTCGTAGGGTTGGCAGGGTGAGCCGTCGAGGAGCGGGGGCACCATATTGCGTCCAAGAGGGTGCCAACCACCGCAGGCAGGTAGGGAGAAAGGAGGGATAGGTAGAGTGACAATATATCCACATAGGCCCCCACCCATCTATATCGGAAAATCTGGCTAGGTTGTCTATGGACCCACTCTTTTTTCAAGTTGTTGGGTGCTGTGTATGCTTTTAAAAGTCCTGATTTGTTAATAAGTATTTTTGATAAATAATTTTTTGAGGAAATAAAGTTGTAATTTTACGGTATTAGTTTTGGTTATTTTTTCCTGTTCAGGCATACATTGCATTTTTTGGTCTGCTAGCTTTGTTCTACTCATTATTTTGTGGTTTAATTTTTTTTTTTTAAAAGGCCACATATTTAAACAGTATGTTATCTCTGTCAGAAGCCTGGTATATCTGTGGTGTCAAAATCCTCACTTTGCAGGCATACATTGTATTTTTTGTCTGGTAGCCTTGATCTACTCAGTATTTAGTGGGTTGGAATTTTTTTTTTACAAAAAGGCCACATATTTAAACAGTCTATTATCTCTGTCAGACGCCCGGTGTACCTGTGGTGTGAAAATCCTCGCTTTGTAGGTATACATTGCATTGTTTTGTCTGCTAGCCTTGTTCTACTTATTATTTTGTGGTTGAATTTTGTTTTGTTTTTAAAAAGGCTACATATTTAAACAGTCTGTTATCTCCATCAGACACCCGGTGTATCTGTGGTGTCAAAATCCTCACTTTGCAGGCATATATTGTTAGGGGCTGGCAGAAAACACTGAGTAAATAGTGAGATGATATTTGGTGTGTTCGCAGCCCGGGGTCCACCGTGCAGGAGAGAACCTGCTGCTGGGAAATGGCCGCACTCTATGGCGGTAGAAAAAAACTGTTACTTCACAGAGTCGCCTATAAAGAAAGCACTGGGTCCTGTTTAGCTCACAGGAGTACACAGCAACTGCCGAGCAGATAGAAGTCTGTGGTCACGCAGTCAAAGAGGCACTCATGCAATCTCCTCACCGGAGGAGCCGGTATTCTAGTTGCTTATTTCAGCCGGGGACCTGAATACACACAAGTATGACCACATTGGCGCAAATCTCATGACATGAATTGATACTAGCGCATGGCCGTGCGGTCATGCGAACCTTTTATAGCTGCAGCAAGTACAGGACCTTCCCAGAAGGACCAATGGGAGGCACAGAACTTGAGCAACTTCAGGACAGTCCTAGAGGACCAATGGGATTTGCTGCAGTATCTAAGCATGTGACCCTTGAACTCCAATGAGAGATCTTACCCTGGGCATGCTCAGAAGAGGAAAAGTAGGACAGTGTCAGACTGAGCGAGACGCTGGGACCAACGTCTCCGCTGAGCAGGCTCCACTGCTGGCAGGAGGAGAATAGGAGACCGCAGCGGAGATAGCCCGAGATTCCCCCTGTGCAGAGGCGGGAACTTGACCCCTAACATACATTGCATTGTATTGTCTTCTATTCTTGTTCTACTCATTATCTTGTGGTTGAATTTTTTTTTAAAAGGCCACATATTTAAACAGTATGTTATCTCTGTCAGAAGCCTGGTGTATCTGTGGTGTCAAAATCCTCACTTTGCAGGCATACATTGTATTTTTTGTCTGCTAGCCTTGATCTACTCAGTATTTAGTGGGTTGGAATTTTTTTTTTACAAAAAGGCCACATATTTAAACAGTCTATTATCTCTGTCAGACGCCCGGTGTACCTGTGGTGTGAAAATCCTCGCTTTGTAGGTATACATTGCATTGTTTTGTCTGCTAGCCTTGTTCTACTTATTATTTTGTGGTTGAATTTTGTTTTGTTTTTAAAAAGGCTACATATTTAAACAGTCTGTTATCTCCATCAGACACCCGGTGTATCTGTGGTGTCAAAATCCTCACTTTGCAGGCATATATTGTTAGGGGCTGGCAGAAAACACTGAGTAAATAGTGAGATGATATTTGGTGTGTTCGCAGCCCGGGGTCCACCGTGCAGGAGAGAACCTGCTGCTGGGAAATGGCCGCACTCTATGGCGGTAGAAAAAAACTGTTACTTCACAGAGTCGCCTATAAAGAAAGCACTGGGTCCTGTTTAGCTCACAGGAGTACACAGCAACTGCCGAGCAGATAGAAGTCTGTGGTCACGCAGTCAAAGAGGCACTCATACAATCTCCTCACCGGAGGAGCCGGTATTCTAGTTGCTTATTTCAGCCGGGGACCTGAATACACACATGTATGACCACATTGGCGCAAATCTCATGACATGAATTGATACTAGCGCATGGCCGTGCGGTCATGCGAACCTTTTATAGCTGCAGCAAGTACAGGACCTTCCCAGAAGGACCAATGGGAGGCACAGAACTTGAGCAACTTCAGGACAGTCCTAGAGGACCAATGGGATTTGCTGCAGTATCTAAGCATGTGACCCTTGAACTCCAATGAGAGATCTTACCCTGGGCATGCTCAGAAGAGGAAAAGTAGGACAGTGTCAGACTGAGCGAGACGCTGGGACCAACGTCTCCGCTGAGCAGGCTCCACTGCTGGCAGGAGAAGAATAGGAGACCGCAGCGGAGATAGCCCGAGATTCCCCCTGTGCAGAGGCGGGAACTTGACCCCTAACATACATTGCATTGTATTGTCTTCTAGCCTTGTTCTACTCATTATCTTGTGGTTGAATATTTTTTTTAAAGGCCACATGTTTAAACAATCTGTTATCTCCATCAGATGCCCGGAGTATCTGTGGTGTCAAAATCCTCACTTTGCAGGCATACATTGCATTGTTTTGTCTGCTAGCCTTGTTCAACTCTTTATTTTGTGGTTGAAAAAATATATATACTTTTTTTAAAAAGGCCACATATTTATGTTATCTCCATCAGACGTCCGGTGTATCTGTGGTCTCCATATACATGCTTTTCAGGCACACTGATCACATATAAGTGTTCTCAAAATTAATCCATTTGTATTGAACTTTTAAAATGTTTCAGTAGTCCATTTAAAATGGACAAGGCAAGGGGCAAAGGACGGGAAAGTGGACGTGATGCTGATGTTGCATGCAGAGGCCGAGGCCGTGGCCAAGCTGAAAGTGGGCCACAACAAAGACCCACATCTTTTCACTCGAGATTCCTGTCTCAGTTTCTAGGGGACCACAACACACCACTATTTAAGCCAGAGCAGTGTGAAACGGTTGTTGGTTGGATAGCGGATAATGCTTCCAGTCCAGTCACTTAGCCACCACCACCACGTCTTCCACATGGTCAAGTCTGAGTAGCCGTGAGTGTGGACCGTATATTACTCACCCTGATCCTACTTCCACCCACCATGCCGAGTGGCCTGAAACAACTGATCCCACACTTGGACACTCCAAAGAGCTGTTCAGTTTTCGCTTTGAAGATTCCGGACTCTCGGCCGGTCAACGTGCATGTAGCGATGCACAAAGATTTGAACAACCACGGTCACACAAAGGCGATGGTGGGAAAGTGTCACAAGAGGTGGATGATGATGAGACACAATTGCCAGAAAATTAGGAGGGGGAGCAGGGTGTGGATGTGCAAGACGAAGTGGTGGATGACATAGTAACTGACCCAACCTGGCAGGAAGACATGCAGATCAAGGATATCAGCACACATGGGGAAAGAGACCTAGCACCCCAACAGGCATGAAGAAGCAGTGTGGTGGCCGCAGACAGAAGGCTTGCATCCATTCCCCGTAGCACCAACATGAATTTGCCATCCCAACTGATAGATCTTTCCGAGTCTGGTTATATTTTAAAGACTTTGCAGATAACCTCAAACAGGACATTTGAAGCACCTGCGATGCCTGCATCAGCAGGGGTAGCAAAATTACCAGCCTGACCACTACTGGCATGATCAGGCACATGGCAGCAAAGCGCCCGACTTTGTGGGCTGAACCCTAGGCTCAAGGAACACAGTGTGCAGGTTACTCCACTGCTTCTTTCACTGTTTTGCGTAGTTGACCATCCCCAGTCCACAGTACTAAATTCTAACATTTCTTTTCTGCTTGCACTTGAAATGTTGCCTTTTAGGCTTGTTGAGACGGAAGCTTTCCACAATCTGATGGTGGCGGCTGTCACAAGGTACTCGGTCTTCAGTCACCACTATTTCTCCCAGTGTGCCGTACCTGCATTACACCAGTAAATGTCCCACAGCACTATCCATGCCCTCAACAATGCGGTTACTTGGAAAGTCCACATAACCACTGACATGTGGACAAGTGCTTGAGGGCAGGGACAGTACATCTCACTGATGGTACACTGGGTTAGAATAGTGGAATCTGGGACCCCGTCAGACCTTGGGATGCAACACATCCTCTCGTCGATGAGGATTGCGGGGCCTACGTCAATCAGGGTTGCCCCCACAGTTGCCTCCTGCACCTCATCCTCCTCCTCCACTTCAGCCTCCATCTCTGAAATGAGCACATCAGTTAGTAGCTGGATGCAATGCAGCACTGCCTCAGCCAAGCGGCAACAGGCTGTGCTGAAGCAAATCTGCTTAGGTGACAAACCACACAATGCTGAAGAGTTGTGGACAGCGTGGAAAGAGCAGTCAGATTTTTTGGATGACACCGCTGAACCTACAGCCAGGCATGGTCATATGTGACAATGACCAGAACCTGGTGGCGGCTCTGATGCAAGGTGAGCTCACATACGTACCTTGCCTGGCTCATGTGCTTAACCTCGTCATTCAAAGTTTTCTCAAAAGCTATCCAGAGCTGCCAGATCTGCTATTGAAAGTTCGCCTCCTGTCTGCCCTTTTTAGAAAGTCAGCTACAGCTCAGCCACCCTTGCCATGCTTCAGCAGCATTTGCATCTTCTGGCTCACTGACTGGTGTGTGATGTCCCCACGCATTGGAACTCTACACTCCATATGTTGGAAAGGATTTGTGAGCAGAAGAGGGCAGTTGTTGACTACCAGCGTCAACAATGCCGTCAGCATTCAGTTCAGACTCCACACATTTGACCTCTGGAGTGGACATGGATGTCAGACATATTTACCATCCTCCAAAACGTTGAGGACTGCACCAAGATGATGAGCGGCGATGATGCCATAATTAGCGTCACCATCCTGCTTCTCTGCATTCAGAAAACCTCTCTGCTCACAATTAAAGAGGATGCATTGCAGGCGGAGCACTAGGACATGGCTCAAGGAACTATACAAGGTGATTACAATCAGCCCAGTCTCATGTTGTCCAACGTAGATTGTTAGACAATAAGGAAGAGGAGTAGGAGGAAGAACAGGAGCTATTTTCAAGCACTAAAGATGACGGTACTGCAAGCACAGCTGTCATACCGTCTGTTTCTGCATGGATTGCCTGAGGACAGGGAGGAGGAGGAGGACAGCATGGTCAGTCATCCTGTTGGTGAGGACACGGAACTCTTGCCTGTTAGCAGTCTGGCATGTATGGCTGATTTTATGTTGCACTGCGTTTCCCGTGACAATTGCATTATTAAAATATTCAGTGACAATCATTACTGGTTGGTGACACTTCTACATCCACGCTACAAGGAGAACTTTCAATCTCTTCTTCCAGAGGCAGGTAGGTGTACTAAAATGTTGCAGTACCAGAGGGCCCATTGTTGTGAGTTCTGTTTTTGGGCTCCCTCTGGTGGTTACTGATGGTACTGGGTGATTTGTGTTCTGCTGTCTCTGGTGTCCACCTGTTCTATCAGGATATGGGAGTTTCCTATTTAACCGGGCTTTCATGTCATTTCCTGGCCGGCTATCAAGGTTATCAGAGTGTTTTGTTACCTCAGCTTCTGGCTTCAGTAATCTTCAGGACTAGCTAAGTTTTGATTTTCTTGTTTCTCGTTTTGCTTTATTTTTGTCTTGTCCAGCTTGCAGATACGTGTTTCTTTGCTGCTGGTTGCTCTAGTGGGCTGTAATTGCTCCTCATGTTCCATGAGTTGGAACATGAGTTCAAGTAATTTCAGGATGGTTTTTTGAAGGGTTTTTTGCTGACCGCGCAGTTTACTTTTGTATCCTCTGCTATCTAGTTTTAGCGGGCCTCATTTTGCTGAATCTGTTTTCATACTGCGTATGTGCCTTCCTCTCATTTCACCGTCATTATATGTGGGGGGCTGCTATTTCAGTGGGGTATTTCTCTGGAGGCAAGAGAGGTCTGTGTTTCTTCTAATAGGGGAAGTTAGATCTTCGGCTGGTGCGAGACGTCTAGGATCAACGTAGGCACGTTCCCCGGCTATTATTATTTGTGTGTTTAGGTTTAGGGTCGCGGTCAGCTCAGGTTCCATCACCCTAGAGCTCGTTTGTGCTTGTCCTTTTGTGATTCCCTGCCATTGGGATCATGACAGTATAGCCGGCCCGAAAGTTTTGGCTGAAGTAGGAGGAAAAGTAGTCTGAGGAAGTTTTTTTTTTTTCTTTTTTTTCCCACTCCTCTGAGGTTGCTGCCTAGCCTTAATTGCAGCCTGGCTGATTTTTTCCTCCTCTTAATCCTTGAATGGCTCTGACCTTAGCTGTTTATCATGGACGTCCAGAGTTTAGCTTCGAGCCTGAATAATCTTGCTGCTAAGGTTCAAAATATACAAGATTTTGTTGTACATGCTCCTATGTCTGAACCTAGAATTCCTATCCCAGAGTTCTTTGCTGGAGATAGATCTAGTTTTCTGAATTTTAGGAACAATTGCAAGTTGTTCCTTTCTTTGAAATCTCGCTCTTCTGGAGACCCTGCTCAGCAGGTTAATATTATTATATCTTTCCTGCGGGGTGACCCTCAAAATTGGGCATTTGCATTGGCACCAGGGGATCCTGCGTTGCTTAATGTGGATGCGTTTTTTCTGGCATTGGGTTTGCTCTATGAGGAACCTAACCAAGAGATTCAGGCTGAAAAAGCTTTATTGGCTCTCTCTCAGGGGCAAGACGAAGCAGAAATATATTGTCAGAAATTTCGGAAGTGGTCAGTGCTTACTCAGTGGAATGAGTGCGCCCTGGCTGCAAAGTTCAGAGATGGCCTTTCTGAGGCCATTAAAGATGTTATGGTGGGGTTCCCTGCGCCTACAGGTCTGAATGAGTCTATGACTATGGTTATTCAGATTGATCGGCGTTTACGGGAGCGCAAACCTGTGCACCATTTGGCGGTGTCTTCTGAACAGGCACTTGAGACAATGCAATGTGATAGAGTTCAGTCCAGAAGTGAACAGCAAAACTATAGGCGGAAAAATGGGTTGTGCTTTTATTGTGGTGATTCAGCTCATGTTATATCAGCATGCTCTAAACGCACAAAAAAGGTTGATAAGTCTGTTGCCATTAGTACGTTACAGTCTAAGTTCATTCTGTCTGTGACTCTGATTTGTTCATTATCATCCATTTCCGTCGATGCCTATGTAGATTCAGGCGCTGCCCTGAGTCTTATGGATTGGTCATTTGCCAAGCGCTGTGGGTTTAGTCTTGAGCCTCTGGAAGTCCCTATTCCTTTGAAGGGAATTGACTTTACACCTTTAGCTATGAATAAACCTCAGTACTGGACACAAGTGACCATGCGTATGACTCCCGTTCATCAGGAGGTGATTCGCTTCCTGGTATTGTATAATTTACATGATGTTCTAGTACTTGGTCTGCCATGGTTACAAACTCATAATCCAGTCCTTGACTGGAAAACAATGTCTGTGTTAAGCTGGGGATGTCAGGGGGTTCATGATGATGCACCTCCGATTTCTATCGCTTCATCTACTCCTTCTGAGATTCCTGTATTTTTGTCTGATTATCGGGATGTTTTTGAGGAGCCTAAGCTCAGTTCGCTTCCTCCTCACAGGGATTGCGATTGTGCTATAGATATAATTCCTGGTAGTAAATTTCCTGAAGGTCGTTTGTTCAATCTGTCAGTGCCAGAGCATACTGCTATGCGGGATTATGTTAGGGAGTCCTTGGAAAAGGGACATATCCGTCCATCTTCGTCCCCTTTGGGAGCAGGTTTTTTTTCGTGGCCAAAAAAGATGGTTCCTTGAGGCCTTGTATAGATTATCGTCTTTTGAATAAGATTACCGTAAAATATCAGTATCCTTTGCCTTTGTTGACTGATTTGTTTGCTCGCATTAAGGGGGCTAAATGGTTCACTAAGATTGATCTTCGGGGTGCGTATAATCTTATACGAATAAAGCAAGGTGATGAGTGGAAAACCGCATTTAATACGCCTGAGGGCCATTTTGAGTATTTGGTAATGCCTTTCGGACTTTCTAATGCTCCTTCAGTCTTCCAGTCCTTTATGCACGATATTTTCCGTGAATATCTGGATAAATTTATGATTGTGTATTTGGATGATATTTTGGTTTTTTCTGATGACTGGGAGTCTCATGTTCAGCAGGTCAGGAAGGTGTTTCAGGTCCTGCGGGCCAATTCTTTGTTTGTAAAGGGCTCAAAGTGTCTCTTTGGAGTCCAGAAGATTTCTTTCTTGGGGTATATTTTTTCCCCTTCTAATATTGAGATGGATCCCGTCAAGGTTCAGGCTATTTGTGACTGGACGCAGCCTACATCTCTTAAGAGTCTACAGAAGTTCTTGGGCTTTGCTAATTTCTATCGTCGTTTCATAACTAATTTTTCTAGTGTTGTTAAGCCTTTGACGGATTTAACTAAGAAGGGTGCTGATGTTGCTGATTGGTCTCCTGCGGCTGTGGAGGCCTTTCAGGAACTTAAACGCCGGTTTTCTTCTGCTCCTGTGTTGCATCAGCCAGATGTTTCGCTTCCTTTCCAGGTTGAGGTTGATGCTTCCGAGATTGGAGCGGGGGCGGTTTTGTCACAGAGAAGCTCCGATTGCTCGGTGATGAAGCCATGTGCGTTCTTTTCTAGAAAATTTTCGCCCGCTGAGCGGAATTATGATGTTGGTAATCAGGAACTTTTGGCCATGAAGTGGGCATTTGAGGAGTGGCGTCATTGGCTGGAGGGTGCTAGACATCGTGTGGTGGTCTTGACTGATCACAAAAATCTGATTTACCTTGAGTCTGCCAGGCGTTTGAACCCTAGACAGGCTCGTTGGTCACTGTTTTTCTCTCGTTTCAATTTTGTGGTTTCATACCTACCAGGTTCAAAGAATGTGAAGGCGGATGCTCTTTCTAGGAGTTTTGTGCCTGACTCCCCTGGAAATTCTGAGTCCACTGGTATCCTTAGGGATGGGGTGATTTTGTCAGCTGTCTTCCCAGACTTGCGACGTGCTTTGCAGGAGTTTCAGGCGGGTAAACCTGATCGTTGTCCGCCTGAGAGACTGTTTGTTCTGGATAGTTGGACCAGTAGAGTCATCTCCGAGGTCCATTCTTCTGCGTTGGCAGGTCATCCTGGAATATTTGGTACTAGAGACTTGGTGGCCAGGTCTTTTTGGTGGCCTTCCTTGTCGAGGGATGTGCGTTCTTTTGTGCAGTCTTGTGAGGTTTGTGCTCGGGCTAAGCCTTGCTATTCTCGAGCCTGTGGATTGTTGTCACCTTTGCCTATCCCGAAGAGGCCTTGGACGCACATTTCCATGGACTTTATTTCGGATCTCCCTGTCTCTCAAAAAATGTCCGTCATCTGGGTTGTGTGTGACCGCTTTTCTAAAATGGTTCATCTGGTACCCTTGCCTAAGTTACCTTCCTCCTCTGAGTTGGTCCCTCTGTTTTTCCAGAACGTGGTTCGTTTGCATGGGATTCCGGAGAACATCATTTCTGACAGGGGATCCCAGTTTGTGTCTAGATTTTGGCGGACGTTCTGTGCTAAGATGGGCATTGATTTGTCCTTTTCGTCTGCATTCCACCCTCAGACGAATGGCCAGACGGAGCGAACTAATCAGACCTTGGAAACTTATTTGAGGTGTTTTGTTTCTGCTGATCAGGATGACTGGGTTACCTTTTTGCCGCTGGCCGAGTTTGCCCTTAATAATCGGGCTAGTTCTGCTACCTTGGTTTCTCCTTTCTTTTGTAATTTGGGGTTTCATCCTCGTTTTTCCTCTGGTCAGGTGGAGCCTTCTGATTGTCCTGGAGTGGACATGGTGGTGGATAGGTTGCATCAGATTTGGAGTCATGTGGTGGACAATTTGAAGTTGTCCCAGGAGAAGGCTCAGCAGTTTGCTAATCGCTGTCGCTGCGTGGGTCCTCGACTTCGTGTTGGGGACTTGGTGTGGTTGTCTTCTCGTTTTGTTCCTATGAAGGTCTCTTCTCCTAAGTTCAAGCCTCGGTTCATCGGTCCTTATAGGATCTTGGAAATTCTTAACCCTGTGTCATTTCGTTTGGATCTCTCGGCATCGTTTGCTATTCATAATGTGTTCCATCGGTCGTTGTTGCGGAGGTATGAGGTACCTGTTGTTCCTTAGCTTGAGCCTCCTGCTCCGGTGCTGGTGGAGGGAGAATTGGAGTATGTTGTGGAGAAGATCTTGGATTCTCGTGTTTCCAGACGGAAACTCCAATATTTGGTCAAGTGGAAGGGTTATGGTCAGGAGGATAATTCTTGGGTGGTTGCCTCTGATGTTCATGCTAATGATTTGGTCCGCGGTTTTCATAGGGCTCATCCTGGTCGCCCTGGTGGTTCTCGTGAGGTTCGGTGACCCCTCCTCAAGGGGGGGGGTACTGTTGTGAGTTCTGTTTTTGGGCTCCCTCTGGTGGTTACTGATGGTACTGGGTGATTTGTGTTCTGCTGTCTCTGGGTTCCACCTGTTCTATCAGGATATGGGAGTTTCCTATTTAACCGGGCTTTCTTGTCATTTCCTGGCCGGCTATCAAGGTTATCAGAGTGTTTTGTTACCTCAGCTTCTGGCTTCAGTAATCTTCAGGACTAGCTAAGTTTTGATTTTCTTGTTTCTCGTTTTGCTTTATTTTTGTCTTGTCCAGCTTGCAGATACGTGTTTCTTTGCTGCTGGTTGCTCTAGTGGGCTGTAATTGCTCCTCATGTTCCATGAGTTGGAACATGAGTTCAAGTAATTTCAGGATGGTTTTTTGAAGGGTTTTTTGCTGACCGCACAGTTTACTTTTGTATCCTCTGCTATCTAGTTTTAGCGGGCCTCATTTTGCTGAATCTGTTTTCATACTGCGTATGTGCCTTCCTCTCATTTCACCGTCATTATATGTGGGGGGCTGCTATTTCAGTGGGGTATTTCTCTGGAGGCAAGAGAGGTCTGTGTTTCTTCTAATAGGGGAAGTTAGATCTTCGGCTGGTGCGAGACGTCTAGGATCAACGTAGGCACGTTCCCCGGCTATTATTATTTGTGTGTTTAGGTTTAGGGTCGCGGTCAGCTCAGGTTCCATCACCCTAGAGCTCGTTTGTGCTTGTCCTTTTGTGATTCCCTGCCATTGGGATCATGACAGCCCATGTAGTGGAGTTAATAAAAAAAGGTCCATTCTGAGAAGGTTGGCAGCAGACATCATAGTTTGTTGTACATTCAAGGAGTCCAAGCGAGAGAGACAGAAGTGCAATCCAGCACAGGCAGGGGAACAATGTCAAAGTTCTGAGACAGTTTTCTCAGACCCTCCCATCGTGCCGATACAGAGGTGGAGCGCCCCCAGACACAGGGCCACAGATCACTCGGTACCGGTCCTTTCTCTTCAGTTCTGCGGTTGTCATGGTGGCTGGACCCGGTCATGACCCTGCTAAGGGGTGTCCAATGAAGCTGTTAGAACAGTCTGTCAGGGGTTCGTGACGCCACCTGTGGTGTTCGGTCAGGGTGACCGATGCTGCTGTGGGGTCCGCTGGGGTGATGGAATGGCAGCTGGATGGTATACCTTCCCACAGGTGAAGTATGTCCCCAGGGCTTCCCAGTAAGGTGGATGGTGATGGTGTGAGGTGCAGGCAATAATGAGGACACAAGGTTGCAGTCTCTTTACCTTTTTACTGAAGGCTTCAATATACTCAGTCCAGAGCACGTACAACCGGGCTATCAGAGACCGGCCGGTCCGATGGGCACATCCAGAGCTTCCCTCGCAGATGGAAATCGTTGCCTACCAATAGCACCTGTGTGTTGTAGTCCTACCCTGCTGAGCATTAGGAATAGTCCTCACAACTGCTGTTCTCGTTCATTTGTTCTCTACAGCTTTCTCTCTCTCTCTCTTTGGTTCCAGATGTTGCTAGTTTCTAACATCCCCCAGGTATATTTTGGCTAGGACGTCACCCGTTTGACGGGAAGGCTTGGAGGTCTTACGGGACCCTAGAGACGCCCCTCTCCCAATGTTGCCCCCTATGTCTTCGTAGGTGTAGAAGGTAGACAGCCAACCTATAATCAACTGTCCAGCGGAATTTGAAGTAAGGCCTGAAGTCAGTTACTCCTACGGTGATCCGGCCACCGACTATGCGCCTCAGTAAGATGTTGCCTTCCTCTCTCGGCACGACTCTTACTGGCTCTCCTTTGTGCTGATCTCGTTTACACTCTTCCACAATATTCTTCCCTTCATTGTCTCTCTCTTAGGATACCGCCACAAGGTGTGCAGGCGCGGTTCCGTTACATTCTCTTCTGTTCGCTAGGCACCTGCCAGGTTCCCACGCCTGACAGGGACCCCCCTGTGCCTTCTCCCTGCATCACCCCCTGCCACGGGATGTTGCCTGGTTCCAACCCAGTCAGCTTCTGACTAACTTCTTCCCCAGCCCCTAGTTTTACCAGTGTGAGGAGTGGCCCAATAAATAAAGCCTTTTTCTCCCCCTAGTGGCCGGAGTGTGAAGTGTAATGTGTTCTGGTGATACCTGGTCAGGAGAACTCTTTAGTGCCATCGGATGTACCGCTACTCGCCTTGGGGCCATACTGCAAAGACCAGGTCTCTGGGGCGCTGCAGAGGCAAGGGGTGCTGTCACAAAAAGTGCAATGTTTTTGAAGATGCTGAGGGAGTACCTTGCTGATTCTACACATGTCCTCCTGGATACCTCTGTGCCATTTAATTTTTGGGTATCCAAGCTGGACACATGGCATGATCTGGATCTCTATGCCTTGGAGGTCCTGGACTGGCCCTGCTGCTAGCGTTCTGTCAGAGCGGGTTTTTAGTGTCGCTTGTGGAATTATAACAGATAAGCACATCCGCCTGTTAACTGAAAATGCTGACAGGCTGACTCTTATAAAAATGAACAAGGGCTAGATTGGGCAAGATTTCTGTACACCACTGAATGAAAACAGCGAAACATATTAACCATCAATACATTGTCTTTTTTGTGGAGGTGTATTCTCCTGTACCTCTTCACAACCACACATGGTTATACCCTTCATGACTTGATCTGTTTGGTGTTATCCTCCTCCTTATCCTCATCATCCACGACCACTAGAACACCAGAGTGAACAGATTCCGTGATTCAAAAGTCACTAAATTTTTGTGCAATTGTGGTTTATGATGCCCATTAATAATTTGATACCCAATAAAATTTTACTCCCCCAGGGGGAAATGTTTGTCAGCCACAGGCACTTAGCATATGGGCATTGCGAATCTAGGAGACCCGTTCCTTTAAATTGGGCTTAGTTTTTAATGAGACTTTCATCAACGTCTCATTATTCTACACCACAAGATCACCAGGGTTAACGTGTTCCGTGCTGATACAGCCAGTCCAATTTATGCCAAGGGTGTTTATGATGCCCATAAAATATTTTTAAAAAATGTACCCCCCATGGGGAAATGTTTATCAGCACATGCACTTAGTGTATGGGCATTACAAGTGTAGGAGACCCGCTCCTTTGTAATGGGACAGTTTTTTATTAGGCCCTCCTCCATGTTTCTTCCAAGGGGTTTTGTGTTGCGTGCAAATTTGGGTTAAGGTGGCCCTTGTATTCAATGCATAAGGAAACAGTATGACAGGACCAACTGAAGAATGTGAAGTGGGTTTTCCTGTGGCCATCCAGTACCTGGCTTCAAAGGCCTATTGGGGTGCATATGACTTGGTAGCAAGGCAGGCCTTGCATTCAATGCAACTTTTTTTCAGGAAGCCCTCTTGTACCTCTCATGAAAGGGGTATTGGGGTGCGTCATAATTCTTGGCTGCCCAGCCACTCACTGCATAGGCAATAACAGCATAGTAACATAGTAACATAGTTAGTAAGGCCGAAAAAAGACATTTGTCCATCCAGTTCAGCCTATATTCCATCATAATAAATCCCCATATCTACGTCCTTCTACAGAACCTAATAATTGTATGATACAATATTGTTCTGCTCCAGGAAGACATCCAGGCCTCTCTTGAACCCCTCGACTGAGTTCGCCATCATCACCTCCTCAGGAAAGAAATTCCAGATTCTCACTGCCCTAACAGTAAAGAATCCTCTTCTATGTTGGTGGAAAAACCTTCTCTCCTCCAGACGCAAAGAATGCCCCCTTGTGCCCGTCACCTTCCTTGGTATAAACAGATCCTCAGCTACATATTTGTATTGTCCCCTTATATACTTATACATGGTTATTAGATCCCCCCTCAGTCGTCTTTTTTCTAGACTAAATAATCCTAATTTCGCTAATCTATCTGGGTATTGTAGTTCTCCCATCCCCTTTATTAATTTTGTTGCCCTCCTTTGTACTCTCTCTAGTTCCATTATATCCTTCCTGAGCACCGGTGCCCAAAACTGGACACAGTACTCCATGTGCGGTCTAACTAGGGATTTGTACAGAGGCTGTATAATGCTCTCATCATGTGTATCCAGACCTCTTTTAATGCACCCCATGATCCTGTTTGCCTTGGCAGCTGCTGCCTGGCACTGGCTGCTCCAGGTAAGTTTATCATTAACTAGGATTCCCAAGTCCTTCTCCCTGTCAGATTTACCCAGTGGTTTCCCATTCAGTGTGTAATGGTGATATTGATTCCTTCTTCCCATGTGTATAACCTTACATTTATCATTGTTAAACCTCATCTGCCACCTTTCAGCCCAAGTTTCCAACTTATCCAGATCCATCTGTAGCAGAATACTATCTTCTCTTGTATTAACTGCTTTACATAGTTTTGTATCATCTGCAAATATCGATATTTTACTGTGTAAACCTTCTACCAGATCATTAATGAATATGTTGAAGAGAACAGGTCCCAATACTGACCCCTGCGGTACCCCACTGGTCACAGCGACCCAGTTAGAGACTATACCATTTATAACCACCCTCTGCTTTCTATCACTTAGCCAGTTACTAACCCATTTACACACATTTTCCCCCAGACCAAGCATTTTCATTTTGTGTACCAACCTCTTGTGCGGCACGGTATCAAACGCTTTGGAAAAATCGAGATATACCACGTCCAATGACTCACCGTGGTCCAGCCTATAGCTTACCTCTTCATAAAAACTGATTAGATTGGTTTGACAGGAGCGATTTCTCATAAACCCATGCTGATATGGAGTTAAACAGTTATTCTCCTTGAGATAATCCAGAATAACATCCCTCAGAAACCCTTCAAATATTTTACCAACAATAGAGGTTAGACTTACTGGCCTATAATTTCCAGGTTCACTTTTAGAGCCCTTTTTGAATATTGGCACCACATTTGCTATGCGCCAGTCCTGCGGAACAGACCCTGTCACTATAGAGACCCTAAAAATAAGAAATAATGGTTTATCTATTACATTACTTAGTTCTCTTAGTACTCGTGGGTGTATGCCATCCGGACCCGGAGATTTATCTATTTTAATCTTATTTAGCCGGTTTCGCACCTCTTCTTGGGTTAGATTGGTGACCCTTAATATAGGGTTTTCATTGTTTCTTGGGATTTCACCAGGAGACAGGAGACCCACTGTTTAATAATGGCCCTTTAAGAATATTAATGCCGCCTGAGGCCCCTCTAAAAATAGGCTTTGTGACTTTAAGAGTCCATCTTTCATAAATTAAACAAGATGCGTCTCCTTATTGTATGTGTCACATGTAAGGAGGTTGCTTTCCCTGCTCCTTTCCTGGAGCCACTTAGTCAGACAGCTGGGTTGTTGGGGGTAGACTTTCTGCCCTGGACAGAGGGGACCAGGTGACTGCTAGGAAGAGAGAGGGGTGTGGTCAGAAAAGAGCAGGAAAGCAGAGAGAGGGCAGCGCACCAAAGAGAGGGCAGCCTGCAGCGCCGTTCTCCCCTAAAAGTAGTGCTCCTGTTATGATGGCAATCCAGTGACACAGTGTGCCAGCAATCAGAGCACATACAGTGATCTGACAATAACCCAAAAACAATAGAACGAGCTCTGAGACGTGGAATCTCTGTAGACCGCAATACCTGAACCTATCCTAAACACAACTAAAGGCAGCTGTGGATTGCGCCTGACACTACCTATGCAACTCGGCACAGCCTGAGAAACTGACTAGCCTGAAGATAGAAAAACAAGCCTGGCTTGCCTCAGAGAAATACCCCAAAGGAAAAGGCAGCCCCCCACATATAATGACTGTTAGCAAGATGAAAAGACAAAACGTAGGGATGAAATAGATTCAGCAAAGTGAGGCCCGATATTCTAGATAGAGCGAGGATAGCAAAGAGAACTTTGCAGTCTACAAAACACCCTAAAGCAAAAAACCACGCAAAGGGGGCAAAAAGACCCACCGTGCCGAACTAACGGCACGGCGGTACACCCTTTGCGTCTCAGAGCTTCCAGCAAAACGAATAGACAAGCTGGACAGAAAAAATAGCAACAAAAGCAAAGAAGCACTTATCTAAGCAGAGCAGCAGGCCACAGGAAAGATCCAAAGCTCAGATCCAACACTGGAACATTGACAAGGAGCAAGGAAGACAGAATCAGGTGGAGTTAAATAACAAAGCAGCCAACGAGCTCACCAGAACACCTGAGGGAGGAAGCCCAGAAGCTGCAGTACCACTTGTGACCACAGGAGTGAATTCAGCCACAGAATTCCCAACAGTACCCCCCCTTGAGGAGGGGTCACCGAACCCTCACCAGAGCCCCCAGGCCGACCAGAATAAGCCACATGAAAGGCACGAACAAGATCTGGAGCATGGACATCAGAGGCAAAAACCCAGGAATTATCTTCCTGAGCATAACCCTTCCATTTAACCAGATACTGGAGTTTCCGTCTAGAGACACGAGAATCCAAAATTTTCTCCACAATATACTCCAATTCCCCCTCCACCAAAACCGGGGCAGGAGGCTCAACAGATGGAACCATAGGTGCCACGTATCTCCGCAACAACGACCTATGGAATACATTATGTATGGAAAAGGAGTCCGGGAGGGTCAAACGAAAGGACACAGGATTGAGAATCTCAGAAATCCTATACGGACCAATAAAACGAGGTTTAAATTTAGGAGAGGAAACCTTCATAGGAATATGACGAGAAGATAACCAAACCAGATCCCCAACACGAAGTCGGGGACCCACACGGCGTCTGCGATTAGCGAAAAGTTGAGCCTTCTCCTGGGACAAGGTCAAATTGTCCACTACCTGAGTCCAGATCTGCTGCAACCTGTCCACCACAGAATCCACACCAGGACAGTCCGAAGACTCAACCTGTCCTGAAGAGAAACAAGGATGGAACCCAGAATTGCAGAAAAATGGAGAGACCAAGGTAGCCGAGCTGGCCCGATTATTAAGGGCGAACTCAGCCAACGGCAAAAAGGACACCCAATCATCCTTGTCTGCAGAAACAAAACATCTCAGATATGTTTCCAAGGTCTGATTGGTTCGTTCGGTCTGGCCATTAGTCTGAGGATGGAAAGCCGAGGAAAAAGATAGGTCAATGCCCATCCTACCACAAAAGGCTCGCCAGAACCTTGAAACAAACTGGGAACCTCTGTCAGAAACAATATTCTCAGAAATGCCATGCAAACGAACCACATGCTGGAAGAACAAAGGCACCAAATCAGAGGAGGAAGGCAATTTAACCAAGGGCACCAGATGGACCATTTTAGAAAAGCGATCACAGACCACCCAAATGACTGACATCTTTTGAGAAATGGGAAGGTCAGAAATGAAATCCATCGAAATATGTGTCCAAGGCCTCTTCGGGACCGGCAAGGGCAAAAGCAACCCACTGGCACGTGAACAGCAGGGCTTAGCCCTAGCACAAATCCCACAGGACTGCACAAAAGTACGTACATCCCGTGACAGAGATGGCCACCAGAAGGATCTAGCCACCAACTCTCTGGTACCAAAGATTCCAGGATGACCAGCCAACACCGAACAATGAAGTTCAGAGATAACTTTACTAGTCCACCTATCAGGGACGAACAGTTTCTCCGCCGGACAACGATCAGGTTTATTCGCCTGAAATTTTTGCAACACTCGCCGCAAATCAGGGGAGATGGCAGACACAATGACTCCTTCCTTGAGGATACTCGCCGGCTCAGATAAACCCGGAGAGTCGGGCACAAAACTCCTAGACAGAGCATCCGCCTTCACATTTTTAGAGCCCGGAAGGTACGAAATCACAAAATCGAAGCGAGCAAAAAATAACGACCAACGGGCCTGTTTAGGATTCAAGCGCTTTTCAGACTCGAGATAAGTAAGGTTCTTATGATCAGTCAATACCACCACGCGATGCTTAGCTCCTTCAAGCCAATGACGCCACTCCTCGAATGCCCACTTCATGGCCAGCAACTCTCGGTTGCCCACATCATAATTACGCTCAGCAGCAGAAAACTTCCTGGAAAAGAAAGCACATGGTTTCAACACTGAGCAACCAGAACCTCTCTGTGACAAAACCGCCCCTGCTCCAATCTCAGAAGCATCAACCTCGACCTGGAATGGAAGAGAAACATCTGGCTGACACAACACAGGGGCAGAACAAAAACGACGCTTCAACTCCTGAAAAGCTTCCACGGCAGCAGAAGACCAATTAACCAAATCAGCACCCTTCTTGGTCAAATCGGTCAATGGTTTGGCAATGCTAGAAAAATTACAGATGAAGCGACGATAAAAATTAGCAAAGCCCAGGAACTTTTGCAGACTTTTCAGAGATGTCGGCTGAGTCCAATCCTGGATGGCTTGGACCTTAACCGGATCCATCTCGATAGTAGAAGGGGAAAAGATGAACCCCAAAAATGAAACTTTCTGCACACCGAAGAGACACTTTGATCCCTTCACGAACAAAGAATTAGCACGCAGGACCTGGAAAACCATTCTGACCTGCTTCACATGAGACTCCCAATCATCTGAGAAGATCAAAATGTCATCCAAGTAAACAATCAGGAATTTATCCAGATACTCACGGAAGATGTCATGCATAAAAGACTGAAACACAGATGGAGCATTGGCAAGTCCGAACGGCATCACTAGATATTCAAAATGACCCTCGGGCGTATTAAATGCAGTTTTCCATTCATCTCCTTGCCTGATTCTCACCAGATTATACGCACCACGAAGATCTATCTTAGTGAACCAACTAGCCCCCTTAATCCGAGCAAACGAGTCAGATAACAATGGCAAGGGATACTGAAATTTAACAGTGATCTTATTAAGAAGGCGGTAATCAATACACGGTCTCAGCGAACCATCCTTCTTGGCTACAAAAAAGAACCCTGCTCCCAGTGGTGATGACGATGGGCGAATATGTCCCTTCTCCAGGGATTCCTTCACATAACTGCGCATAGCGGCGTGTTCAGGCACGGATAAATTAAATAAACGACCTTTAGGGAATTTACTACCAGGAATCAAATTGATAACACAATCACAATCCCTATGCGGAGGTAGGGCATCGGACTTGGACTCTTCAAATACATCCTGATAATCAGACAAGAACTCTGGGACCTCAGAAGGAGTGGATGACGAAATAGACAAAAATGGAACATCACCATGTACCCCCTGACAACCCCAGCTGGATACCGACATAGAGTTCCAATCCAATACTGGATTATGGGTTTGTAGCCATGGCAACCCCAACACGACCACATTATGCAGATTATGTAGCACCAGAAAGCGAATAACTTCCTGATGTGCAGGAGCCATGCACATGGTCAGCTGGGCCCAGTACTGAGGTTTATTCTTGGCCAAAGGTGTAGCATCAATTCCTCTCAACGGAATAGGACACCGCAAAGGCTCCAAGAAAAACCCACAACGTTTAGCATAATCCAAATCCATCAGATTCAGGGCAGCGCCTGAATCCACAAACGCCATGACAGAATACGATGACAAAGAGCATATCAAGGTAATGGACAGAAGGAATTTGGACTGTACAGTACCAATGACGGCAGACCTATCGAACCGCTTAGTGCGCTTAGGACAATCAGAAATAGCATGAGTGGAATCACCACAGTAGAAACACAGCCCATTCAGACGTCTGTGTTCTTGCCGTTCAACTCTGGTCATAGTCCTATCGCACTGCATAGGCTCAGGTTTAATCTCAGACAATACCGCCAAATGGTGCACAGATTTACGCTCGCGCAAGCGTCGACCGATCTGAATGGCCAAAGACATAGACTCATTCAAACCAGCAGGCATAGGAAAACCCACCATGACATCCTTAAGAGCCTCAGAGAGACCCTTTCTGAACAAAGCTGCCAGCGCAGATTCATTCCACAGAGTGAGTACTGACCACTTCCTAAATTTCTGACAATATACTTCTATATCATCCTGACCCTGGCACAAAGCCAGCAAATTTTTCTCAGCCTGATCCACTGAATTAGGCTCATCGTACAGTAATCCGAGCGCCAGGAAAAACGCATCGACACTACTCAATGCAGGGTCTCCTGGCGCAAGAGAAAATGCCCAGTCCTGAGGGTCGTCGCGCAAAAAAGAAATAATAATCAAAACCTGTTGAACTGAATTACCAGAAGAATGAGGTTTCAAGGCCAGAAATAGCTTGCAATTATTTTTGAAGCTCAGAAACTTAGTTCTATCACCAAAAAACAAATCAGGAATAGGAATTCTTGGTTCTAGCATAGATTTCTGATCAATAGTATCTTGAATCTTTTGTACATTTATAACGAGATTATCCATTGAAGAGCACAGACCCTGAATATCCATGTCCACAGCTGTGTCCTGAAGCACCCAAATGTCTAGGGGAAAAAAAAGACTGAACACAGAGCTGAGAAAAAAAATGATGTCAGAACTTCTTTTTTCCCTCTATTGAGAATCATTAGTATGGCTCCTTGTACTGTTATGATGGCAATCCAGTGACACAGTGTGCCAGCAATCAGAGCACATACAGTGATCTGACAATAACCCAAAAACAATAGAACGAGCTCTGAGACGTGGAATCTCTGTAGACCGCAATACCTGAACCTATCCTAAACACAACTAAAGGCAGCTGTGGATTGCGCCTGACACTACCTATGCAACTCGGCACAGCCTGAGAAACTGACTAGCCTGAAGATAGAAAATCAAGCCTGGCTTGCCTCAGAGAAATACCCCAAAGGAAAAGGCAGCCCCCCACATATAATGACTGTTAGCAAGATGAAAAGACAAAACGTAGGGATGAAATAGATTCAGCAAAGTGAGGCCCAATATTCTAGATAGAGCGAGGATAGCAAAGAGAACTTTGCAGTCTACAAAAAACCCTAAAGCAAAAAACCACGCAAAGGGGGCAAAAAGACCCACCATGCCGAACTAACGGCACGGCGGTACACCCTTTGCGTCTCAGAGCTTCCAGCAAAACGAATAGACAAGCTGGACAGAAAAAATAGCAACAAAAGCAAAGAAGCACTTATCTAAGCAGAGCAGCAGGCCACAGGAAAGATCCAAAGCTCAGATCCAACACTGGAACATTGACAAGGAGCAAGGAAGACAGAATCAGGTGGAGTTAAATAACAAAGCAGCCAACGAGCTCACCAGAACACCTGAGGGAGGAAGCCCAGAAGCTGCAGTACCACTTGTGACCACAGGAGTGAATTCAGCCACAGAATTCACAACATGCTCCCCGTGAGGGCACTGAGGCTGAGATACCCACCAGAGTGAAGGCTGGATGTGAGGGTGTAGACTCGGAAGCCTCCTGAATCAGAGAAGACTCTTCCCCTGACAGCGCAGAGACAGTGACTTGGGTGCAGCCCTGGTGACCGCAGTGACAAGCAAAGATCCCTGAGTGTGATAAGTAACTGCCCAGTGTGTGTGTGACATCGTTACTACAGAGAAACTGCCAGACTTCTGCAGCAGTGACCGAGACTGTGCTAGTTCATGATTTCAGTTTTCACTTTGAAGAGAAAAGACTGCACAGGTTTAACCCCAGAGTTTCCAGTTCTCAGAAGACAGGAAAGACTTCAGATTCTTCAAGTGCTGCTGGTGACTGTACCCATATTGGAATAAGGACCCTCCAGTCAGGATCTCCCTGGACCGATAAGTTACAAGAACACTCATTTTTCCATTTCTATTCTGCGTACCTGTTTCATAGCTTCAGTTAACTTGTTGTGTACTGTTATACTGCTTGCTTTATCTGTATTAACCCCTCTGTTTACTCCCTGCGAGGAGAATCTTACTCCTGTTAATAAATCCCCTTCAACAGTTGGTCTGTCTGTTCCGTGGTGACTAGTGTTGAGCATTCCGATACCGCAAGTATCGGGTATCGGCCGATACTTGCGGTATCGGAATTCCGATACCGAGATCCGATATTTTTGTGATATCGGGTATCGGTATCGGAAGTGTAAAATAAAGAATTAAAATAAAAAATATTGTTATATTCACCTCTCCGGCGGCCCCTGGACATCTGCGCGATGAACCGGCGTCCGGCACGGCTTCTTTCTTCAAAATGCGCGCCTTTAGGACCTGTGGTATGACGTCCCGGCTTCTGATTGGTCGCGTGCCGCCCATGTGACCGCCACGCGACCAATCAGAAGCCGCGACGTCATTCCTCAGCTAAAGTCCTAGAATGAGCGCCTTTTAGGACCTGAGGAATGACGTCGCGGCTTCTGATTGGTCGCGTGGCGGTCACATGGGCGGCACGCGACCAATCAGAAGCCGGGACGTCATTCCACAGGTCCTGAAGGCGCGCATTTTGAAGAAAGAAGCCGTGCCGGACGCCGGATCCTCCCGCTGATGTCCAGGGGCCGCCGGAGAGGTGAATATAACAATATTTTTTATTTTAATTCTTTATTTTACACTTTAATATGGATCCCAGGGCCTGAAGGAGAGTTTCCTCTCCTTCAGACCCTGGGATCCATGAGGATACATTCCGACACTTGATGTCCCATTGACTTGTATTGGTATCGGATATCGGTATCGGCGATATCCGATATTTTTCGGGTATCGGCCGATACTATCCGATACCGATACTTTCAAGTATCGGACGGTATCGCTCAACACTAGTGGTGACATATTCAACCCTGCACCCTATTACACCACAGGGCCAGCTAGGGTTGTTAAATGTTACAATGACATTTCCCAGTGAATGTATTTGCATTAGTTGAAAGCAATGTTAAAGTTGAAAAACGCATCAAAAACGCTGCGAGTGAACATAGCCCAAGTGGTAGAGGAACTTTTTGGTCTGGGGTTAATTATTTTGCCTTATATACAAGTCATTATTTTGGAAAGGATGCACCTTAACATATTTCCCAGCAAAATCCATTTCGGTTTCGTTTTTGTATGTTTTTTGGTGCACCTGTAAAAATGGCATGAAACTCTGACAACATTGCTTACAGCTGTGACTTAGGAGTCAGAAATGCTTACAGGGGTGATCCCCATGATGTCCCTGTGTCATTTGAGCAGTGTTTCCATCATTTTTAGATGTTTTTAGACCTTAAAAGGACTCTCGGGGGATGGGGGGGGGGATCGCGGTAAAAATACTCCCATAGACTTACATTGAGCTAGTTGCTCGGGTCGAGCACCCGAGTATTCCAATTTGCTCGACCCGAGGAATGAGCACCCAAGCATTTTAGTGCTCACCCATTACTAGTGATAATGCTTTCCAATACACACATATGGACATTTTTTTTTAGGCACACATTTACGCACACACACATTCACAACATACCGTATGTGCACCTAATACATACACATATACTACATATATGCACACACTGATGCAGAGAATCTGCATTCCTATATATATCCAAACACAAACCTTCATACATTCTTCATACATGCACACCCTTACAAACTTAACATACTGTACGTACATAATAGGCAGCTTCTTTTCAAGTTCTCGGCTGTACTGAGGACTCCACTGAGGGGAAGCAACAGGGACGAAAGTGAGAAGTAGTGAAAACTATAGTGAATCAGGTGGGTGGTGCAGACATTTCTATAAAGTTATTTCTTTATTTCACCAAATAGATAAACTAGAGAATTGGGACAATGCAATTAAAATTGGGGCACAAGCTCTGAATCAAAGAGCTTAGTGATGCCTTTTACACTGGTCATTTCTAAGCTCAACAGCATTGCATCATTAAATATTATATTCATTACCTTCTATTATGACAAAGCGAAGCGGAAATGAGAGTTGTATAGAAATGTAAAATGTACTTACGTTCAGTAGAGGTTGAGCCTCTGAGAAAAACACGTTCTTATGTGTGAATAGACCCAGTGGTCAGATGATCTGTCTGATCACAGCATGAATAGGAGGTTTATTCACAAAACCAATAACATGACGATTCTGCACTGGGAAATATTCAGCAGAATATCTCCACCCAATGGGCAAAATACATTTCACAAGGTGAAAAAAGCAACATCCAAAGAACAGCAGGAAAATAATATTCACAGAGAAAATTAGACTCTGAAACATAACAATTATTAGGGACGTAGGTTAATTAATGTTGCACTATAGTTTATAGCTAACAGGAAGCAGAAAGCAGAGGGCAAGTTGCGCAGTCCCACATTACTTATAGAAGCAGCAAATGTAGCACGGCATGGGGCGGTAGCTGTAGGCTAGGCACTGGCAGAACCGCACTGTGATGTACAGTCCAATGTTGTTCATTGGAAAAAAAAACTGTGCAGATGGTGCGGAAAAATCCACGCAGAAACGCTGTGGATTTAAAAGAAGTGCATGTCACTTCTTTTCTGTGGTTCAGCAGCGTTTCTGCACCCATTGACTTCCATTTTATGGGTCAAATCTGCAGACAGAGCCGGACTGGCCATTGGGCACTTCTGGCAAAATGCCAGAGGGGCTGGTGCCAGGAGTGGGCCGCTGCCGCTATCAGCGGCACCAGGGCTGACTCCTCCCGCATGCGCAGACTCACCCCCTCATCGCCCACCCCGCATTCAACTATACTGGCGTCTATGACGCCGGTACAGTTGAATTAAATGTTGGAGGAGAGAGCGTCCGCTGTCGCTCCCTCTCCCATCATTCCCTGGTCTGCCTCGCGCTGACACTGTGGGTGCGCGATGACATCATATCATTGCGCACCTGCTGTGTGTCGGAGCAGAGTGGGGCACGAGGAGAGGTGGGGAGAGTGTTTTTTTTTTTTTTAATATATCAAGTGAGTGATAACTGGATTGTGGGGCAATTGGGGGGCTGTATTACATTATATGGGGGGGGGGGCTTTATTACATTCTATGGGGGCTGGCTGCATTACATTCTGTTGAGGGAGGATCTAAAGTGATCCTTCACGGTTGACTCAGTGATTTCCAAATTAATCTACAGGGTGTTGCCGGCAACTGAAAATCACCAGACGGAGACGCGTGCCTCTGTGTGGGGGGTCGAGCAGATCTCTGGGCCCCCGTTTATTGTGTTGCAGTTTTATCATATTAGCGAAGAATGAAATGAACAGCACTAGAGACTTGACTACTGCAACCTCCTGCTCTGTGGCCTCCCCGCTAACACTCTCGCACCCCTCCAATCTATTCTAAACTCTGCTGCCCGACTAATCCACCTGTCCCCCCGCTATTCCCCGGCCTCTCCCCTCTGTCAATCCCTTCACTGGCTCCCCATTGCCCAGAGACTCCACTACAAAACCCTAACCATGACGTACAAAGCCATCCACAACCTGTCTCCTCCATACATCTGTGACCTCGTCTCCCGGTACTTACCTACCCGCAACCTCCGATCCTCACAAGATCTCCTACTCTACTCCCCTCTTATCTCCTCTTCCCACAATCGTATACAAGATTTCTCTCGCGTATCACCCCTACTCTGGAACCCTCTACCACAACACATCAGACTCTCGCCTACCATCGAAACCTTCAAAAAGAACCTGAAGACCCACCTCTTCAGACAAGCCTACAACCTGCAGCTACCACCGATCGACCAAACCGCTGCATGACCATCTCTACCCTCACCTACTGTATTCTCACCCATCCCTTGTAGATTGTGAGCCCTCGCGGGCAGGGTCCTCATTCCTCCTGTACCAGTTATGACTTGTATTGTTTAAGATTATTGTACTTGTTTTCATTATGTATACCCCTCCTCACATGTAAAGCGCCATGGAATAAATGGCGCTATAACAATAAATAATAATAATAATAATAATAATAGAGACAAACTAGTTCTCATGGAATAAGACTCTGATGAGAAGCCGAACTGCAGGTGTCACGAAGCTGATGGGTATAAGGTGCTCTGCATAGCAAGCATATAGCTGAATATAAATCCAAGCAACAAGAGAAAAATATGCGGCACTCACCCGTCTTTATGCTGAGCATTCGTGTTCTTTATTGGAGTAAAATAGTAGAATGATTATACATCCATTAAAACATCAGGTACATGTGAGGGTGCGGTATTGGAGAAAGGACGATGGCTGTTTCGCACACTGAGTGCTTCAACGGGTCCAGGAGGACTGAGGTGCACATTATAATATATGGAGGACTATGTGGTGTATTATACTAAACAAGCAAAATGCCGTCTATTCATCGAGTGATTGGATTGTTTAAGTGGGAACAGAAATCCTTGTTCTCAGCAGCACATCACCAGTGTAAAGTGTAGATGTGCTGCTGATAACATGATACTGTATGGGGACAGATTGATCTAATTGTGATTGTTCTGTTCCCTTCAGTCTTTTTCAGTTGGTGTAAAGAGGCCGGGAAACAAGTGAACGACTTCAGTATTGTCAATTACACTCGTTTAGCGGCCTGAGATCAACGCATGTAAATACAACAGAAATGCTTCGCAGGGAGATGAAGCAAGGATGATGTTAGTTGTAGTTAGCACCCGACGCCTGGGAATAGCGCTAACTCTACTGCTTTTCCTAGCCACCAGAGAAATTAATTCTGGTATGTGCAATGATTTTAAGGGTTGATGTCAGCTGCGTAATGTCAGTTGCTATCAATCCCTGGTGTAAGTAATGGAGAGGTGTCTATCAGACACCCCCAGTACTAGCCCAGACCTGGTGAAATCCAGCGACTCTGAAGAGCGGTGACGGTAGTAACAGTACCGCTCTTTACAGTCGCTGAGCTCAGCGCAAGACCCGGAATATCTGAAGAGCGGTGATGTAACTGATGTCACCGCTCTTCAGAGTCACCGGGTCTCGTACTGCGCAGCGGAATCAAAAGTGTCTGTAGGCAAAGTATATGGAGCATCAGAATGAGGTTACATAGCCTTTGGTCATCTCATCCCAAGATCCAGTTATGTAGGTAAAGTAGCGGCTTTTCTTGGTACTGCAACTAAAAGCAATAAATAGGACCGAGCTGTAATGCTGTGATTATATATTATATAGTCGTGTTACACTCCCTTCACTTCTTGTAACCTACAAGTGTACAAAGATATTATACAGTCACCATGTGACAAGTGGGCCTGTGTAACTTCTAATGCCAGGGCTGAATTTTAGTCCCAGTCCGGCCCTGTCTGCAGATAAACCGCAGATGTAAAAACCATCTGAGTATTATCTGCAGATTTGGATGTCAAAACCGCTGCCGAAGGAAGTGATGTCAGTGATGTGGAGGAAGTGTGTGGGCAGAGTGTAGTGAAAATGGAGTCGTACCATCGCATGGGGTTCAATGTGAAGCGTATGGTGGAAATCGTATGTAGTGTCTGCCTGTGTGTCTGTCTGTGTGTCTATCTGTCAGTAGTGACCTACTGTAGTCATTTGTCGGATTTGACTACTTCTCCCATTGAAATCTGATGATGGGAGAGTTGTCCCATCGTCAGGCGACTGACCACAATGAGTTAAAAACACAAACACACATAAAACATACATTACATACAACATATAACATGTAGTACATACTCAACACATACGTCCCCGAAGGCCACCATCCACGATGATCCCGTTCCAATACTTAAAAAAAAAAAATCCGGCGTAATCCATAATTTCACTTGTCCCGTGACGTCCTCCGGTGATACACTGCAGGAGTTAATCGCTCCTGCAGTGTATCGGAGCTGCCCGATCATTTCCTGGAGTTAAATGAACTCCGGGAGCTCACTTTACGGCAGTTGACCTGCTGTGAAATTTTCTCACACAGCAGTGTCGTAAAGTGAGAGTCCCGGAGTTCATTGAACTCCGGTAAACTCTTGCGCATGCGCAAGCAAAATGCAGGAGCTTTTGCTCCTGTCAGTGTGTTTTGGCAGCCGTGGAGAGCAGTCACATTTCCTGATGTGGCTGTTCTCCAAGGCAGATCGTCGTGGGACAATCGATATTAATTGACTATGTCAGAAAAGACTACAGACCATCAAGGGATTTGTAAGTATGGTAAAATTTAGAATATAAAAATTATTTTTTATGCGTTATTGTTTTTCAGTAATTTGGAGTTAATAATGGATAGGCTTCTTATTGACGCTTCTCCATTATTAATCGGGGTTAAGGTCACTTTACAATAGCAAGGTGACTGTCACGCCCTACAGACGTGTCTATCGGGTGGACCCACTGGACCGCAAATACAGCAGTTACTGATACCAGGAAGGGAGAACCAGACCAGGAAAGCAGGTTCAAAAGCTTTATTGTGCAGTAATTCAAACACTAGGGGAGACACCCCAAAGGAAGGCCACAGGGCCACAACACCAGAAAGCCTCTAAGGAGACCAAGGCTGGAGTGACCCCTATACAGGGATTTCCCCTAGACCACCAATAGAGGGTCCAATGAGGCAGACACCTGTGTTAAACCGACCTAGGAGGTAGGAAGAAATTAATAAACAAAACAGGGCTGTTTGTGGAACTTGGAAGCAGGAAGAAGACTGCAGGGAACCACACAGGATACTGGACTCAGGATGCTGTGGAGACCAGACTCGATCCTAGGGAAAAAGGAACACAGAGTAAGACAGGCAAATTGGACTGATAAGCCTAGCAGGATAAGACCTGGAGCAGCAACTTCAGGATAATAGAAGTTGCCCAGGTGGCGTCCAGGAGTGACTGAGATCCTTATATACCTCCAGCCTCCAGGTGATAGGCCGGGAGGAGGGGCAGTGAGTAGGGAGGGGCTGACCCTTTAAGAAGCCAGAGAGCTCACCTGCCCACCCCCTATGCACTCCCTAGGAGAGGGAGAGAAAGGAGGAAGTGCAGCAGACATGGGAGCAAGGACCCGGGCAGCATGTCTGCAGGGACGGACCCCGGAGCGCCAGCAGACGACCGGAGCGTGACCCTGCTGGCTAAGGACAGGACCAGAAGAGGTAAGAGCAGGCGGGGAAGAGAAAGAAGGCGCCCCGGACTGCGAGGTGGTGACAGTGACATTAACCCCTTATTACCCCATATTCCACTGCTACACGGGAGTGGGAAGAAAGAGGCTAAATGCCAGATTTGGGGCATCTTACTGATGCGCCATTTCTGGAGTGGCTGCGGGCTGGTATTTGTAGACGGGGGGGGGGGGCAATATCCATGGCCCCAATCTAGGCTGTGAATATCAGCCAGCAGCTGTCTGCGTAGCCTTTCTGGCTATAAAATATAGGGGGACCCCACGTAATTTTTTTTTCTGGGGTCCTCCTATTTTTATTAGCCAGTAAGGCCACGCAGACAGCTGCAGGCTGATATTCATAGCCTTGGAAGATTAACCCCTTCCCAGGCTACAAATTAGCAGTCAGCAGTCACTGGCTTTCCCTTTCTGGACATGAAAATTGGGCGTGCGCCTACGCCATTTTTTTGGGGGGGTTAATAATTATTAACCATTAATAATTATCCATTATTACCCGGGGTTATTAAAGTCACCTTACAATGGCAATAGTTAAATTTTTCACCACGCTACCAGGCAGTTGGAAGAGAGGTAATAGTCCAGGATTACACATGTGTTAAACACAACACCTATAATGTATCCTATCGTGGTTAGCCGAACATGAAATAAACACCTATGGAGAAAGGCACCACACACAAAATAGTATAAAAAATACACTTTATTAATGACATAAAGACCACAACAGGGTCATAAAATAGCCTAAACAGGCAAGGGTGAGATATAAACAGACACAGAACAATGATGGACAAAAAAAACAGGAAATAGCAACAAAACATATATAAGTATTTGGTGTAACAGTATAATTCACATTTAGGATACAGGCATACTAAATAAAGCGACAAGGCATGAAGTGGCGTTTTTCTGTAATAATTGATAGGCAATACTATAGTTGTTGCTCAGTATAAAAGAAAAAATGCACATAACACCATATTGAAGGTAACACAGATATTGCACACAAGACCAGTATGTGTCATAATCTTAGTGAAAAGGCTAAACAAGCCATATAGACCAGTCTGTAAGCAATATAAGAACCGCCATTGTCTAACTATTAACCGCTAAAGTGCCTAAAAAACAAGTGTTTACCCAAATGATAAAGAGAAGCCAGGAGTCTACCACACCAGACGCGCGTTTCGCAATGAATTGCTTCGTCCAGGGGTCATTGGGAAACGCGCATCGGGTGTGGTGGACTCCTGGCTTCTCTTTATCATTTGGGTAAACACTTATTTTTTAGGCACTTTAGCGGTTAGTAATTATTTTGTTAACGCCTTTCAGAACAATAATTTTTAAAGGGAATGTAATGATCATATTATTGTATTCTTTTAGATAAAGATGTCAAACAAGCAGTGGGGAGGTGGTCTGTATTACATTCTATCGGGTGCTGCATTATATTCTATGAGGGGACTGTATTATATTCTATGGGGGGGCTGTATCACATTCTAGGGGGGGGCTGTATTACATTCCCTGGGGGCTACATTATATTCTATGGGGGGCTGTATTATATTCTATGAGGGGTGATTGCATCATACTCTATGAGGGGGCTACATTATATTCTATGGGGAGCTGCATTATACTATATGAGGAGGGCTGCATTGTATTCTATGGAGGGGCTACATTATATTCTATGAGGGGCTGCATTATGTTCTGAGGGGGCTACCATATATATGCAGGGACTGCATTATACTATATGAGGGGGCTGCATTATATTCTTTGGGGGGTTACATTATACTCAGGGGCTACAATATATTCTGTTGGGTGGCTGCATTATACTCTGGAGTGGCATCATTATACTATATGTGAGATGCATATATTGTATAAAGGACTATGGGGAATACATTGCACTATATGAAGAACTATGGGGTGCATTATACTATGGGAAGTGAATTGTACTACATGGATGACAATGGCGGGGCATGATACTTTATGGAGCACTATGAGAAGTGTATTATACTATTTGGAGAACTTTGGCAGTACATTACACTATATGGAGGACTGAGGAGTGTATTATACTACTAGATTGTGGCCCGATTCTAACGCATCGGGTATTCTAGAATATGCATGTCCCCGTATATGGACAATGATGATTCCAGAATTCGCAGAATTCGCAGCAGACTGTGCCCGTCGCTGATTGGTCAAGGCAACCTTTATAACATCATCGTCGCCATGGCAACCATTATGACATCTACGTCGATACTGTGTCCGTTAAACAAGTGTTTACCCAAATGATAAAGAGAAGCCAGGAGTCCACCACACCCGACGCGCGTTTCGCAATGAAATGCTTCGTCCAGGGGTCATTGCGAAACGCGCGTCGGGTGTGGTGGACTCCTGGCTTCTCTTTATCATTTGGGTAAACACTTGTTTTTTAGGCACTTTAGCGGTTAATAGTTAGACAATGGCGGTTCTTATATTGCTTACAGACTGGTCTATATGGCTTATTTAGCCTTTTCACTAAGATTATGACACATACTGGTCTTGTGTGCAATATCTGTGTTACCTTCAATATGGTGTTATGTGCATTTTTTCTTTTATACTGAGCAACAACTATAATATTGCCTATCAATTATTACAGAAAAACGCCACTTCATGCCTTGTCGCTTTATTTAGTATGCCTATATCCTAAATGTGAATTATACTGTTACACCAAGTACTTATATATGTTTTGTTGCTATTTCCAGGTTTTTTTGTCCATCATTGTTTTGTGACTGTTTATGTCTCACCCTTGCCTGTTTAGGCTATTTTATGACCCTGTTGTGGTCTTTATGTCATTAATAAAGTGTATTTTTTATACTATTTTGTGTGTGGTGCCTTTCTCTATAGGTGTTTATTTTATTATGTGTTAAACACAGTCAATTCTTGCTTGTTAATACCCGCCATTGTCGCTGTTACTCATGATTGTAGCCTGCGGCCGCGGACCAATACATGGAGCTGCAAACTTCGCTCTGAAGTGCATTTGCCAAGAACAGGTATTAACATGCATGACTTAGCCGTGTTTTTCGCATGTGTCATCCCGGCCAAGGGCCATGTTAGGCTTCTTTCTATCATTGTTATCCGCGTCGCCTCCGCCAGAATGACACTGATTTAACACCAGATCCTGCGCATGACGGATGAAACGGATGGCAATCTGTCACAATCCGTCGCTAATACAAGTCTATGACAAAAAACAGGATCCTGCAAATCTTTTTTGGTTATGATTCCGGGGTTTTTCCTAAACCATCCTACATCTTTGTGTTAATATCAGCTCTCTCTATGGGTATACATATGTATTTATAACATATATATATATATATATATATATATACTACCTGAAGAGCCCGGCGTTGCCTGGGCATAGTAAATATCTGTGGTTAGTTATAGCACCTCACTTCTCTTATTTTCCCATCATGCCTCTCATTTTCCCAATCACATCTTTCATTTTCCCCCTCACATCTCTCATTTTCTCCCTCACACCTCTCATTTTCTCCCTCACTCCTCTCATTCCCCCCTAACACTTGTCATTTCGACCTCACATCTGTCATTTTCCGATCACTCCACTATTTTCCCTCACTCCTCTCACTGCACTCACACCTTTTCATTTTCACCTCACACCTCTCATTTTCACCTCAGTATATACATGTTTGTCATCTCCCTTATATATAGTATACACCTGTATGTCATCTCCTGTTTATAGTATATACCTGTATGTCATCTCCCCTGTATATAGTATATACCTGCTGTGTGTCATCTCCCTTGTATATAGTATATACCTGTATGTCATCTCCTCCTATATATAGTACAGGGTGGAGCACGGTAATTTGCTTTTTTGCACTGCATGCTGTGGCGGCACTGTCGGTCGAAGAGAGGGGAGAGTGGGTGTGGCTTACAGTGGCTGATGGGAGATTTGTATTCCTCTGCCTTTCAGTTGCCATCATGCAGTGGACACGTGAGGAGAGGTCATTTTGTGTTGAAGCGTATTTTTCAAATGCCCACTCGATCATTGCAGTGCAGCGTGCTTTTCGTTTACAATTCGTAGTCCTTCACGCGGATGTGTTCCTGGACGGCAATCAATTGTAAATTGGGTGAATGCATTCAGAACAGCAGGGAATGTGTCATGTGTACGAAGGGGACCTGAGAGAAGGATTACAACACAACAAAACATTGAGAGAGTTAGAGCAGCAGTACTGCAATCTCCGAAACGCTCTGCTCGGAAGCAATCATTTGCTCTTGGCATTTCAAGACATTCTCTCCACCGGATTCTTCATGATGAACTGAATTTTCACCCGTATAAAATGTGCGTGGTCCAACATTTGTCAGCATGGGACTATTTGACACGGCGGACCTCTTGTGAAGACATGTTAGCAACGATACCCCGTGACGCAATTGTGTTTTTTTCTGATGAGGCACATTTTCACCTCAGTGGGTGTGTAAACAAAGAAAATATGCGTTACTGGAGTGAAACAAACCCCAGAGAAGTTCACGAGAGACCTCTGCATTCGGACCGCATCACTGTGTGGTGCGCCATATCACGAGTAGGCATCATTGGTCCTTACTTTTTTCAGGATAATGGTCGTGCCATAACTGTGAACTCCGAACGGTACTTGTCTATGATACAGGATTATTTTCAGCCGGCTCTTGAGGCAATGGAACTAGAGGATACATGGTTCCAACAGGATGGTGCCACTGCACACACAGCGAGGGTTACCATGAATTGTTTGAGGCAAATGTTTCCTGGACGGCTTATCTCTTTGAGGGGAGATGTGAACTGGCCAGCAAGCTCACCAGATTTAGCCCCATGCGATTTTTTCCTTTGGGGTTACCTGAAGTCTAAGGTGTATATCAACCGTCCCAACACCTTGGAAGACCTAAGGAACAATATTGAAGCTGAAATTGGCAGAATACCAGTGGACATGCTTGTTAGAGTTCATGAAAACTTCAGAAAACGTATGCAGCAGTGTGTGGATAGCGAAGGTCGACATTTGCCAGATACACTATTTAAAACCATGTAATTTAAAAATTCCATTACTGTTCAGTATAATTAAAATATAAAATAAATTTTTCTAATGATCATAATTTTTTTATTTCATTCCCAAATCAGCAAATTACCGCGCTCCACCCTGTATATACCTGTATGTCATCTCCTTCTATATATAGTATATACCTGTATTGTTATGACCTGGTGGTTAAGAGGCCACACTGATATGACCTGGTGGCTAAAACGCAACATGGAGCGAGCTCTGAGAAGGTGGTATCTCTACTGACCACAATCCCTAATCCTAACAACACAACTAGAAATAGCCGTGGGATGTTCCTGACTCTCCCTAGAGACCTCTTCACAGCCTAAGAAATAACTACCCCTAAAGAAGGAAATAGAAAGCTATCTTGCCTCAGAGAAAACCCCCAAAAGGAAAGATAGCCCCCCACAAATATAGACTGTGAATGGAGAGGGAAATGACGTACACAGAAATGAAATCAGAATTCAGCAAAGGAGGCCAATACTAAACTAGATAGACAGAGAGAAAAGGATACTGTGCGGTCAGTATAAAAAACTACAAAATCCACGCAGAGTTTACAAAAATGAACTCCACACCGACTCACGGTGTGGAGGGGCAAATCTGCTTTCCCAGAGCTTCCAGCTAGCCTGAATAAGACATAGTGACAAGCTGGACAAAAAGAGACATATTTGAAAAGAAATAGAGTCCAAACAAATGGACAAATGAAAACTAGCAAACACTTATCTTTTGCAGACAAGGACTGGCCATATGAAAATTCCAAGGAGAGAACCAAATCCAACCAAGAACATTGACAGCAGGCATAGACTAAAGCCCAGAGCAGGTTTAAATAACAAACCCAGGCAAGGCGATTAGTGAAGGCAGCTGCTACAGCTACCTAAAGGAGCAGCAGTTCCACTCGAAACCACCAGAGGGAGCCCAAGGGCAGAACTCACAAAAATACCATTAGCAACCACAGGAGGGAGCTCCAGAACGGAATTCACAACAGTACCCCCCCCCCCTTGAGGAGGGGTCACCGAACCCTCACCAGAGCTCCCAGGCCGATCAAGACGAGCCAAATGGAAAGCACGAACCAAATCGGCAGCATGAACATCGGAGGCAACAACCCAAGAATTATACTCCTGGCCATTACCCTTCCACTTGACCAGATACTGAAGCTTCCGCCTCGAAAAACGAGAATCCAAAATCTTCTCCACCACATATTCCAATTCCCCCTCAACCAACACCGGAGCAGGAGGATCAACAGAGGGAACCATAGGTACCACATATCTCCGCAGCAAGGATCTATGGAACACATTATGAATGGAAAAGGAAGCAGGAAGGGCCAAACGAAAAGACACTGGATTGATAATTTCAGAAATCTTATAAGGCCCAATAAAGCGAGGCTTGAACTTAGGGGAAGAAACCTTCATAGGAACATGACGAGAAGACAACCAGACCAAATCACCAACACGAAGCCGGGGACCAACACACCGACGACGGTTAGCAAAACGCAGAGCCTTTTCCTGAGACAACGTCAAATTGTCCACCACATGAGTCCAAATTTGCTGCAACCTGTCCACCACAGAATCCACACCAGGACAGTCAGAAGGCTCAGGCTGCCCTGAAGAAAAGCGAGCATGAAAACCAAAATTACAAAAGAAAGGCGAAACCAAGGTAGGAGAACTAGTCCGATTATTAAGGGCAAACTCGGCCAACGGCAAAAAGGTCACCCAATCATCCTGATCAGCAGACACGAAGCATCTCAAATAGGTCTCCAAGGTCTGATTGGTTCGCTCCGTTTGTCCATTTGTCTGAGGATGGAATGCTGAAGAAAAAGACAAATCAATGCCCATTCTAGCACAAAAGGACCGCCAAAACCTAGAAACGAATTGGGAACCTCTGTCAGACACAATATTCTCCGGAATACCATGCAAACGAACCACATGCTGAAAAAATAATGGAACCAAATCAGAGGAGGAAGGCAACTTAGGCAACGGCACCAAATGGACCATCTTAGAAAACCGGTCACAAACCACCCAGATGACAGACATCTTCTGAGAGACAGGAAGATCAGAAATAAAATCCATGGAAATATGCGTCCAGGGCCTCTCAGGAATAGGCAAAGGCAAAAGCAACCCGCTGGCACGGGACCAGCAAGGCTTAGCCCGAGCACAGGTCCCACAGGACTGCACAAACGAACGCACATCCCACGACAAGGAAGGCCGCCAAAAGGACCTAGCCACCAAATCTCTGGTACCGAAAATCCCAGGGTAACCAGCCAACACCGAACAATGAACCTCAGAAATTACCCTACTAGTCCATCTATCAGGAACAAACAATTTCTCCACAGGACAGCGGTCAGGTTTATCAGCCTGAAACTCCTGAAGTACCCGCCGCAAATCAGGGGAGATGGCAGAAAGAATCACCCCCTCCTTGAGGATCCAAAGCGGCTCAAGAACTCCCGGAGAATCAGGCAAAAAACTCCTAGAAAGGGCATCAGCCTTCACATTCTTAGAACCCGGAATATACGAGACCACAAAATAAAAACGTGAGAAAAATAGAGACCACCGAGCCTGTCTAGGATTCAACCGCTTAGCAGACTCGAGGTAAATCAGATTCTTGTGATCAGTCAAGACCACCTCGCGATGCTTGGCTCCCTCAAGCCAATGTCACCATTCCTCAAATGCCCACTTCATAGCCAACAACTCCCGATTGCCGACATCATAATTACGCTCAGCAGGCGAAAACTTTCTGGAGAAGAAAGCACACGGTTTCATCAAAGAGCCATCAGAATTTCTCTGAGACAAAACGGCCCCTGCCCCAATCTCAGAAGCATCAACCTCAACCTGAAAAGGGAGAGAAACATCTGGCTGACGCAACACAGGGGCAGAAGTAAAACGACGTTTAAGCTCCTGAAAGGCCTCAACAGCCGCAGAGGACCAATTCACCACATCAGCGCCCTTCCTCGTCAAATCGGTCAGAGGCTTCACCACACTAGAAAAATTAGCAATAAAGCGGCGATAAAAATTGGCAAAGTCCCAAAATTTCTGAAGGCTCTTTACAGATGTAGGTTGAGTCCAATCATCAATGGCCTGGACTTTAACAGGGTCCATTTCAATAGCCGAGGGGGAAAAAATGAAACCCCAAAAAGAAACCTTCTGAACTCCAAAGAGGCACTTAGACCCCTTCACAAACAACGCATTAGCACGAAGGATCTGAAATACCATCCTAACCTGCTTTACATGAGACTCCCAATCATCGGAGAAAACCAAAATATTATCCAAATACACAATCATGATTTTATCCAGATAATTCCGGAAGATATCATGCATAAAGGACTGATATACCCATGGAGCATTAGAGAGCCCGAATGGCATCACAAGATATTCAAAATGGCCTTCGGGCGTATTAAATGCTGTTTTCCATTCATCACCTTGTTTAATACACACGAGATTATACGCCCCTCGAAGGTTGATTTTTGTAAACCAACTGGCACCCTTAATCCGAGCAAACAAATCAGAAAGTCAGAAAGTAAAGGTAAAGGGTACTGGAATTTGACAGTGATCTTATTGAGAAGGTGATAATATATACAAGGTCTCAAGGAGCCATCCTTCTTGGCAACAAAAAAAAATCCCGCTCCCAACGGTGATGAAGACGGGCGAATATGCCCCTTCTCCAAGGACTCCTTTACATAACTCCGCATAGCGGCATGCTCTGGCACAGACAGATTGAAAAGTCGGCCCTTAGGGAACTTACAGCCAGGAATCAAATTAATGGCACAATCACAGTCCCTATGAGGAGGCAGAGAACTGGACTTGGGCTCATCAAATACATCCTGGAAATCCGACAAAAACTCAGGAACTTCAGAAGAAGGGGACGAGGAAATGGACATCAAAGGAATATCACTATGTATCCCCTGACAACCCCAACCAGTTACAGACATAGATCTCCAATCCAGCACTGGGTTATGTACCTGTAACCATGGAAAACCCAGCACAACAACATCATGCAAATTATGCAACACCAAAAAGCGAATATTTTCCTGATGTGCTGGAGCCATGTACATGGTTAACTGAGTCCAATACTGAGGTTTATTCTTGGCCAATGGCGTAGCATCAATCCCCCTTAAGGGAATAGGACTCTGCAAAGGCTCCAAGGAAAAACCTCAGTGCTTGGCAAATTCTAAGTCCATTAAGTTCAGGGCAGCGCCAGAATCCACAAATGCCATAACAGAGAAGGACGACAATGAGCAAATCAGGGTAACAGACAAGAGAAATTTAGGCTGTACAGTACTAATGGTAACAGACCCAGGAACCCTCCTAGTACGCTTAGGGCAATCAGAAATAGCATGAGCAGAATCACCACAGTAAAAACACAGGCCATTCTGACGTCTGAATTTCTGTCTTTCTGCTCTAGTCAAAATCCTATCACATTGCATAGAGTCAAGACTTTGCTCAGAGGACACTGCCATATGGTGCACCACCTTGCGCTCACGCAAGCGCCGATCAATCTGAATGGCTAGAGACATAGATTCGCTCAAACCGGTAGGCGTAGGAAAGCCCACCATAACATCTTTAAGGGTTTCAGAAAGACCTTTTCTGAAAATAGCAGCCAGAACCTCTTCATTCCACTTAGTGAGCACAGACCATTTTCTAAATTTCTGGCAGTATAACTCTGCCGCTTCTTGACCCTGACACAGGGCCAACAGTGTTTTCTCAGCATGCTCTACTGAGTTAGGTTTGTCATACAACAATCCGAGCGCTTGAAAAAATGCATCTACACTCAACAATGCCGGATCCCCTGTTTCAAGAGCAAAAGCCCAGTCTTAAGGATCACCACGCAGTAAGGATATGATGATTTTTACTTGCTGAATGGGATCACCAGAAGAACGGGGTTTCAAAGCAAAAAACAATTTGCAGCTATTTTTAAAGTTCAAAAACTTGGATCTGTCCCCAAAAAACAAATCAGGAGTAGGAATTCTAGGTTCTAGAGCCGGAGTCTGGACAACATAGTCCTGGATACTCTGTACTCTTGCAGCAAGTTGATCCACACGAGAAAACAAACTCTGAACCTCCATACCAGAGTATATATCCAGCACCACCCAGATATCAAGAGGAAAAAAAAGACAGAACAGAGCACAGAAAAAAAAATGGTTCAGAACTTTCTTTTCCTTCTTTTGAGATGCATTTAATTCATTTCTGGCCTGCTGTACTGTTATGACCTGGTGGTTAAGAGGCCACACTGATATGACCTAGTGGCTAAATCGCAACATGAAGCGAGCTCTGAGAAGGTGGTATCTCTACTGACCGCAGTCCCTAATCCTAACAACAACACTAGAAATAGCCGTGGGATGTTCCTGACTCTCACTAGACACCATTTCACAGCCTAAGAAATAACTACCCCTAAGAAGGAAATAGAAAGCTATCTTGCCTCAGAGAAAACCCCCAAAAAGGAAAGATAGCCCCCCACAAATATTGACTGTGAATGGAGAGGGAAATGACGTACACAGAAATGAAATCAGAATTCAGCAAAGGAGGCCAATACTAAACTAGATAGACAGAGAGAAAAGGATACTGTGCGGTCAGTATAAAAAACTACAAAATCCACGCAGAGTTTACAAAAATGAACTCCACACCGACTCACGGTGTGGAGGGGCAAATCTGCTTTCCCAGAGCTTCCAGCTAGCCTGAATAAGACATAGTGACAAGCTGGACAAAAAGAGACATTTGCAAAGCAATAGAGTCCAAACAATTGGACAAACGAAAACTAGCCTGGCGGCCTCGACCAATCAGAGACACCGGATTTCCAGGACAGACAGACAGACAGACGGAAAAACCCTTAGACAATTATATATATAGATACCTGTGTGTCATCTCCACTGTATATAGTATATACCTGTATGTCATCTCCTCCTGTATATAGTATATACCTGTATGTCATCTCCTCCTCTATATAGTATATACCTGTATGTCATCTCCTCCTGTATATAGCATATACCTGTATGTCATCTCCTCCTCTATACAGTATATACCTGTGTGTCATCTCTCCTGTATATAGTATATATCTGTGTGTCATCTCCCCTGTATATAGTATATACCTGTGTGTCATCTCCTTCTATATTAGACCTCGTTCACACGTTATTTACTCAGTATTTTTACCTCAGTATTTGTAAGCTAAATTGGCAGCCTGATAAATCCCCAGCCAACAGGAAGCCCTCCCCCTGGCAGTATATATTAGCTCACACATACACATAATAGACAGGTCATGTGACTGACGGCTGCCATATTTCCTATATGGTACATTTGTTGCTCTTGTAGTTTGTTTGCTTATTAATCAAATTTTTATTTTTGAAGGATAATACCAGACTTGTGTGTGCTTTAGGGTGAGTTTTGTTTGTCAAGTTGTGTGTGTTGAGTTGCGTGTGGCGACATGCATGTAGCGACTTTTGTGAGATGAGTTTTGTGTGGCAAAATGCGTGTAGCAACTTTTTGTGTGTCGAGTTGCATGTGACAGGTTAGTGTAGCAAGTTGTGTGCAGCAAGTTTTGCGCATGGCGAGTTTTGCGCGTGGCGAGTTTTACGTGTGATGCCTTTTGAGTATGTTCAAGTTTCGTGTGAGGCAACTTTTGCATGTGTTGCAACTTTTGTGCATGTGGGTATTTTTTACGCGTGTGCAAGTTTTGCGTGTGGCGCGTTTTCCATGAGCTGAGTTTTGCACTTGTGGCGAGTTTTGCGTGAGCCTAGTTTTTGTATGTGGCGAGTTTTGCACGTGGCGAGTTTTGAGCGGCGACTTTTGTGTTTCGACTTTTATGTGGCGAGGTTGATGTATGTATGGTGAAATGTGTGCTGAGGGTGATATGTGTTCAAGCACGTGGTAGTGTGTGGCGCATTTTGTGTGTGTGTTCATATCCCCGTGTGTGGTGAGTATCTCATGTCGGGGCCCCACCTTAGCAACTGTACGGTATGTACTCTTTGGCGCCATCGCTCTCACTCTTTAAGTCCCCCTTGTTCACATCTGGCAGCTGTCAATTTGCCTCCAACACTTTTCCTTTCACTTTTCCCCATTATGTAGATAGGGGCAAAATTGTTTGGTGAATTGGAAAGCGTGGGGTTAAAATTTGACCTCACAACATAGCCTATGATGCTCTCAGGGCCATGACGTGTGACTGTGCAAAAATTTGTGGCTGTAGCTGCGATGCCTCCAACACTTTTCCTTTCACTTTTTTCCCCATTATGTAGATAGGGACAAAATTGTTTGGTGAATTGGAACGTGCGGGGTTAAAATTTCGCCTCACAACATAGCCTATGACGCTCTCGGGCTCCAGACGTGTGACTGTGCAAAATTTTGTGGCTGTAGCTGCGACAGTGCAGATGCCAATCCCGGACATACATACACACACACACACACATTCAGCTTTATATATTAGATATATATATATACGGTATATATGGAGAGAGAGAGAGATAGATATGTTTTATATATATATATATATATATATATATATAAAACCTATCGCTGTGTCTACATTTTCTATATTTTTTTGAGAATGAATACATTTTTTAATGTATAAGTAGTACATATGAGTATGTTTTTTAATTACTTTTTGTTATCCATCATAGATAGGGGACATGCCCACCATCTGGGATCCGGCCGATGAGGCCTACAAAGACAAATATGCACGGGGTAACTGCTGGACCAGGATTTACCGTGACCTTTTTCCCGATTATGATGGCTACAACTGGACCCTGCAGCAGCAAATTAGTAATTATTTCGTTAACGCCTTTCAGAACAATAATTTTTAAAGGGAATGTAATGATCATATTATTGTATTCTTTTAGATAAAGATGTCAAACAAGCAGTGGAGGTCGGTGCGAGATCGCTTAAAAAAAATGCAGAGCACCCTTGCGAAAAGCGGGTCTTCCCCGGTCAAACGGAACTTCAGTCTGTATGAAGACCTGACTTTCTTGCTCACCAGCAGGACTTTGAGGTGGTGATTTGTTAAAACTGAAGTGAATGCAGTAATGATGAATATAATTTTTTTGTATCAAACTAAAAAATTCCTTGTCTTTGTTTTCACAGCACTGAAGGGAACATTCCGGCTCCTGAGCCCGCAGAGGACTCAACCCCAGAAACAGTGGAGTCAGCAGATGATGTACCTTCTTTTGGCGCACCTGGCTCAATCCCTGTTGTAGCAGGAACTTCATCTGCATCTGGTTCAACATCGTCTGGGACAGCTTCGGCGGACCAAAATGATGTGCCACTAAACCCACAAATCTCTGTCAATCCGGTGCCAATAACTGGGCCACCTGTTGTGAATTCTGTTGTCGAGCTCCCTCCTGTGGTCGTGAATGGTACTTCGGTGAGTTCTGTCCGTGGGCTCCCACTGGTGGCTGTGAGTGGAGCTGCTGCTTCTGAGGTTCCTTACACAGGTGACATGGTTTATCCTTTGGTTGGCTGCTCTATTTAACTCCACTTAGATCGTTACTCCATGCCAGCTGTCTATGTTTCTGCATTGGTTCAGTTCGCTCTTGGATCTTTCTGGTGACCTGTCTACTCCAGCAGAAGCTAAGTTCCTGATAGTATCTAATTTGTTCATTGTTTTCTTGTCCAGCTGGATATCATGATTTTGTCTTGCTAGCTGGAAGCTCTGGGATGCAGAGTAGCATCTCCGCACCGTTAGTCGGTGCAGAGGTCTTTTGTGCACACTCTGCGTGTTTTTTTGTAGTTTTTTGTGCTGATCGCAAAGCTACCTTTCATATCCTCTGTCTATTTAGTAAGTCTGGCCTCCCTTTGCTGAAACCTGTTTCATTTCTGCGTTTGTGACTTTCATCTTTACTCACAGTCAATATATGTGGGGGGCTGCCTTTTCCTTTGGGGAATTTCTCTGACGCAAGATAGGCTTTATTTTCTATCTCTAGGGCTAGCTAGCTCTTAGGCTGTGACGAGGCGCCTAGGGAGCGTCAGGAGCGCTCCACGGCTATTTCTATTGTGTGTGATAGGATTAGGGATTGCGGTCAGCAGAGCTCCCACATCCCAGAGCTTGTCCTGTGTGAGTTTTAACTATCAGGTCATTCCGGGTGCTCCTAACCACCAGGTCATAACAGCCACCCCCCCAAAAAAGAAAAAAAAAACAAAAAAAAGAAGATCAAACAACAAAAAGGGTCAATGATACAACTGATCTTCTTAACAAATCAGCTAAAGAGGATTACATGGATCTATTTGGTTCAAGTATAGCAAGCAAGGCCCGGTTATTGGCACCGGATAGACAGAGCAAATTTATGAGCTCTGTGCATGCTCTTTTGGATGCATTTGAGGATCCTGCACCAATTGCCCCCTTGCAGACATTGTAGTGGGTGTCACTGTTGTGAATTCTGTGGCAGAGCTCCCTCCTGTGGTCACAAGTGGTACTTCGGCTGATTCTGTCTGTGAGCTTCCGTTGGTGGAAGAGAGTGGTACTGCGGCTTCTGAGTTTCCTTCCTCAGGTGATGTGGTGAAGTCGTTAGGTGCTTCTCTATTTAACTCCACCTAGTGCTTTGATCCTGGACTCCAGTCAATGTTCTAGTATAGGACTTGCTTCCTCCTGGATCGTTCCTGTGGCCTGCTGCTCTGCATAGCTAAGTTCCGCTTTTGTTATTTTGTTTGCTGTTTTTTCCTGTCCAGCTTGCGTATTTGTTTTTTCTTGCTTGCTGGAAGCTCTGGGACGCAGAGGGTGTACCTCCGTGCCGTTAGTTCGGTACGGAGGGTCTTTTTGCCCCCTTTGCGTGGTTGTTTGAAGGGTTTTGTGTTGACCGCAAAGTTACCTTTCCTATCCTCGCTCTGTTCAGAAAGTCGGGCCTCGCTTTGCTAAATCTATTTCATCTCTACGTTTGTCTTTTCATCTTAACTCACAGTTATTATATGTGGGGGCTGCCTTTTCCTTTGGGGTATTTCTCTGAGGCAAGGTAGGCTTATTTTCTATCTTCAGGCTAGCTAGTTTCTCAGGCTGTGCCGAGTTGCATAGGGAGCGTTAGGCGCAATCCACGGCTGCCTCTAGTGTGTGTTGGAGAGGATTAGGGATTGCGGTCAGCAGAGTTTCCACGTCTCAGAGCTCTTTCTATGTTTTTGGGTTATTGTCAGGTCACTGTATGTGCTCTGGCTTCTATGTCCATTGTGGTACTGAATTGCCTTATCATAACATGTCACACAGTGTGTGAGAGCAAAACCACCACCGACACCACCGCCACAGCCACTGCAGCATGAGCAACACTATCACCGACCTAACAGCCATTATTATTCAGATAACAACTCACAATTTGGTTTTGGCCAGGACTGCACTAGTTTAAATGAATTCAAAGTGTGACAGTTAAATGCATTTCAATACAGTTTGTCACACTAGTTGTGTATACCAACACCCAGGTTTTTTGTTGGCAAGCAATCTAAAAATCACCTATTTTCTTAAAATTGAGATTTCTTTTCATTGAAAATTTAATGAGAAAAAATTTGTATGTAAGTTTTTCTTAAAACAAAGCATTTTTTGCGTTGTTCATACGGTATTTAAATGTTTTAAATAAATTTATATTTTCACCATTTACTGGCGTATTTAATCAACTATAATATAAGGGGTATTAACCCAAATAATTTTTATCAATTTATCAACTCAATAAAATAAGCTGGATTTTTGTAAAAATAAAAGGATTGGGGGACCTACAGAAGATACAAGATAAAAATATCTTCTTAGGCCTACAACTCCTGACTGGGCCCTGATGAAGCCACCAAGGTTACCCTTCGTTCACGGCACCGCACACACACAACTATTGGCCCTCTGCGTTATATAACATTCACACAACCAGTGATGGAGAAGAGACAATAATGTGACGGTCTCTTTCCCATCACTTATAATTATACTAAAGAGAATACTTAAAATTTAAAAGAAAAAAAAAAAAAAACATTCAGATTAGTAATATTAGTGCTTGACAAAGGTCTTCGGACCGAAACGTTGCCGCAGAAAGCAGAATAAAATGTGAGCTGCTTTTTCACTTCCTGGTGTGGCACTGTCCCTTTCTTCAATTTGGATCTAGCAATATTTTTTAATCAATGAAAATATAATACAAATTTTTGGCAAAAAAAAGCGTAATAATTTTTCTTGGTCTTCAGAGTATTTTTCGGGCTTTGGTTTAGTTTTTCGTCCACCCTCTGCTTGTCCGGCTGCACATAACCGACACAGGAGTATTGCCAGTGCACGGCACCTTCTGGACTCATAAAGTAGTCAGTGAAGGTTTCTCTCACACACGCACCGGAGCTGGATGGTCTTCCCAGACCTACGTTGACCACTGGATTAAATACTGACTGCTGGTACTCCACATCTATGTCAGTGCTGTAGTCATGAGCATAGTTGTGGAGCACACGGCAAGCCTTAATCACAGTGTCAACGGTGTCAGTATCAAGCTGGATGGGTGTGAAAGATCCTCCACTGACTGCTCATGATCCCAAAGGTGCATTCCACATATCTTCGTCCACGACTCAGCCGATAATTAAAAATCCTTCGTCCGGCATCCATTCCCCTTCGTGGGTATGGGAGCAGCAGGTTGGTCGCTAAAGCAAAGGCCTCATCTGGTACCATCACAAAGGGCACTGGATGTGTGGAACCCGGCAAAGGTCTTGGGGCTGGGAGCGTTCTGCCATCTTGAAGAATTTGCATCCCAATTTGTGAAGTTCGCAACACCCGAGAATCCCCAGTACTACCATAGGCACTGTAACGGGGTCTACTGTGCTTTAGTACCTCTTTCAGCACCCCCCGTGTTTCAGGAGGTCCACTCTGCTTTTGCTTGATTCTGAATGAAGGACGCTGGCTGGAATTCCTTGATTACGTGAGAGCATATAAAAGCTGACTGCTACTCCACGTATTTCCAGTCTAAAAGAGCACACTTTATTCACAGGACACAGAATATATAACACAGATACACAGGGCAGGCCAATAGAAAAAGCAGGCCAGACATACATTACAATAGCTGCAAGGGGCCGGAGCCTGCTGGTATTTACTGTGGGAATTACAAAGGTGGGGGAGGTCAGAAGGAGAATATCTTGTCCCCTCTGCCCAGGGATGCAGCCTGTGGACTGATGCATTTCACATGGAAACTATTATACATACATATACTGCATAACATATTCTTGGTGCTGTGGGTTCTGTAACACGGCTCCCCTTTTCAGCGACGCGATCGGCATACACAGTCTGATCCTTATCGGATCGGTTTGGGGATGTCTGAAGTTTATGGGGTTGGTACAAGTTCTGTTTGTCGACTTAGTCCATCGGCATTACCGTTTTGTTTGCCGGGTCTGTAGTGGATGGTGAAGTCCAGAGGTTGTAGGGCTAAACTCCACCGCAGCAATCTGGCGTTGTCTCCGGAGACCCGATTAAGCCAGACTAGGGGATTATGGTCCGTTATGAGGGAAAACTGTCGTCCATACAAATATGGTTGCAACTTTTTGAGTGCACATACTATTGCCAGGCACTCCTTCTCGATGGCCGCATAGCTCACTTCATGGGGTAGTAGTTTCTGACTCAGGTAAGCTACCGGTTGTTCTTGGCCATCCGGCCCGACTTGGCTTAGTACTGCCCCCAATCCAAACATAGAAGCGTCTGTGTGAACAAGGAAACGTTTAGTTGGATCGGGTGCAGCCAATACAGGGGTATTGGTGAGGGCGTCCTTTAGCTGGCGGAAGGCTTCCTCACACTCTGGGGTCCAGGTTACCTGGCGGGGTTGGTTCTTACGGGTCAGATCAGTGAGGGGCTTGGCCATGCTGCTGTAATTGGTAACGAATTTCCTGTAATACCCCGCTGTCCCTAGAAACGCCATGACCTGGGTTTTACTGCGTGGGGTGGGCCATTTGGCTATGGCCTCAATCTTGGCTGGTTCTGGTCTCTGTTTCCCACTTCCCACCCAATGCCCTAAATACTGAACCTCTGCTTTGCCCATGTGACACTTCTTTGGGTTCAGGGTGATTCCGGCCTTGTGGATCCTGTCTAATACTGTCTCTAGGTGATTTAGATGCTCGTCCCATGTCGCACTGTGGATGGCCATGTCATCCAGGTAGGCACACGCATAGTCTTGGAGACCATCCAGAAGCCGGTCAGCCAGCCTGCATAACTCGAAACTGGAATAAGCCAAACGGGGTGACAAATGCCGACTTGAGAATAGCATCAGCACTAAGGGGAATCTGCCAGTAGCCTTTGCATAGATCGATGGTGGTCAAATACTTTGCCCCCGCCAGCCGGTCTAACAACTCATCCACACGCGGCATGGGATACGCATCCGTTACTGTTTTCTCATTGAGCTTACGATAGTCTACACAAAACCATGTAGTTCCCTCCTTCTTGGGCACTAACACTACGGGGGATGCCCAGGGACTATCTGACTCTTCAATGACCCCTAAACGCAACATCTCTTGTATCTCTTGTTGCATCCCTTCTCGTACAGACTCAGGGACGCGGAAGGGGGGTTGTCGCAGGGGGGTCTGATTCTGGGTCTCAACCTTGTGTTGTGCCAGGTGAGTGTACCCGAGTTTCCCCAAAAACATCCTCTGTCGCTGCCTCAACAACTCCTCCGCCTGCTGTCTCTCCCGGGGACCTAAGTCTTCACCCCAGTGTACCTGGTCCCATGTTTTAGACTGAGTCCTCTCCCCTAAGACATCAGGCAAGGGAAGTCCGGCTAAATCCTCTGCTTCAGGTGCACAGATGGCCACTACCTCTTCAGGGCGCTCCCGATAGGGCTTCAGCATATTCACGTGGAACATGCGGATAACCCTGGGGTCGTCACAATCAGCGACATTATAGGTGGTGTCAGCTATTTTCCCCACTACCTGGTAGGGCCCCTGCCAGGCAGCTTGGAACTTGTTCTGCCTAGTGGGCTCTAACACCAGGACCTTCTGCCCTATTTCCAAGGTGCGCTCTCTGGCCCTCCAATCGTACCATACGCGCTGGCGCCGCTGGGCCACCTGCATGTTCCCACGTACAGCCTGGGTCAGCTCCTGTAGGCGGTCCCGAAATTCCAGCACATAGGGTACAATAGGAACCCCTTCTATGATGCCCTCCCCTTCCCAGTGTTCTAGCACTAAGTCTAGTTGTACCCATCTCCCGTATACCAGTTCGAATGGGGAGAACTCCGTGATTCTTGGGGCACCTCTCAATAGGCAAACAGGAGGTGAGACAAGAATTTCTCCCAGTCCCTGTAGGTCCTGGTAAAAGTCCCAATGAGTTGTTTTAAAGTCCCGTTAAAGCGTTCACACAACCCATTGGTTTGCAGGTGGTACGGGGCGCTTCTAATGGACTTTACGCCGCACAGCTTCCACAGTTGGTTGGTCACCTCTGTTGTAAACTGGGTACCCTGGTCTGAGATAATCTCCCGGGGAAATCCAACCCGTGAGAAAACCTGGAGCAGGGAAGCCGCCACCGTCTCTGCCAGTATGTTAGGTAACGCAACCACCTCTGGATACCGTGTGGCATAATCTACCACTGTCAATATATACCTTTTCCCTGACGGACTGGGTTTGGCTAACGGCCCTATCAGATCGACCGCTACTCGGCTAAATGGTTCCTCCACAATGGGGAGGGGGCGTAATTTGGCCTTGCATCGATCTCCCCTCTTGCCAATGCGCTGGCAACTGTCACAGGTCTGGCAGTATTGACGAACATCATAGGTTACCCCCGGCCAAAAGAAGTTTTGTGTCAGACGATGCCTGGTGCGACTGACGCTGAAGTGCCCGGCCAAGGGTATTTCATGAGAGATTCGCAGTAACTCCTGCCTATACTTCTTGGGAACTACCAGCTGTCGTTTTATAGTGGGGCTCATTCCTGTGTGGTGCTGCTCTGTGATCCTTTAGAGGAGTCCCTGCTTCCATATAAACTGTTCCCCTTCCAGTACCCCTCTCCCCTCCTGTGCCTTCCCACGATATCCCTCCAATGAAGGATCCTCAAGTAACTCCCTCTTAAATTCATCTGGAGTGGCCCAAGAAATGTGTCTGGCTATGGGAATATGTTTTGGGCTGGGATGTCTTACCTAGGTCTCCTCTGAGTGTGATTCCGCCTCCGCAGCTCGAGCTTGTCTCCGGGTGGTCACAGGATATGTCTCAGCCAGAGGGGCAACCGAGAAGGCAGACAACATGGGCCCCAAGTCATTTCCCAGCAAAACGTCTGCATGCAAATCCTCCATCAAGCCGACCTCAACAAGTCCATCCCCAACTCCCCAGTTCAGGTGAATCCTGGCAGTGGGCAGTCGATGTATGGCTCCCCCTGCTACACGGACTGCCACTGTCCGGTCTGTCTTCTCTTGGTCCCGGACGAGATGAGGCTTCACAAGGGTCAAAGTTGCTCCGGAATCTCTTAGTTCCTGCATGCGTTTCCCATTAACCCACACGACCTCTCGATGCTGTTGTCGATTATCTGCCCGGGCTGCCTGCACGTGGTCTACTTCATGCAGCACTTCCTCCATGTCTTCCACCCCTTGGTTAGTTGTAGCCCCCAATGCTGGGTCAGCTTCACCTTGGTAGCAGTGTACAGCGGCCCGGCGGAAGGTAGCTGTTCCCGCCTTTGGCCACTGGGTATGCTGAGTCCAGTTGGGACATTGTCTTTGCAGGTGGCCCAGCTGATGGCAGGTGTGGCATCGCGCCCCAGGGGAACTGTGGTAGGCCAGATTTCTAGCTGGTTCCCCTACAATTTTTGGTGGTTTGGGGCCCTCCAGGTCCATGGGCGGACCCCTAGTGACCATCTTTGATCCAGACAACTGAGGCCTCCTGGCGTCATGATGTTCATCGGCCAGACGAGCGGCTTCCTCAAGAGTCATTGGCCGCCTGTGCTGAAGCCATTCCTGTGTCTTGGGGTTTAGTCCATTAAAGAATCGTTCTAACAAGAAGAGCTGGAGGACGTCCTCCTTAGTGGTTGCTTGGCTCCCTTGTACCCACTGTAGCAGTGACCGCCGTTATTTACAGGCCCATTCAGCGTGGCTATCGGTTACTCGTTTTATAAGTCCGCAGAACTTTTGGCGGTATGCCTCTGGTGTCAGCACATACCGGGCCAAGATCACTTCTTTGATCTGCTCATAGTCCATACAGTCCTCATCAGGTACCGTGCGATAGGCGTCCGCTGCCCGGCCTGTCAGCTTGCTGGCCAGAATTTGAACCCGTTCCTCCGGCTTCACTTGATGAAGGGCACACTGCCGCTCAAAGTCCTGCAGAAAGCCATCAATGTCTTCCTCTGCCTCCCCCAACTGTCGGAAGGCATTATACTGGATCTTTTTGTGGCTTACTGTTGAAGGTACCTGGGCGGAGGCCAGAGCTCCCCTTGCTCGCTGACTCTCCTCTCTCCGCTCTGCCATCTCCATCTTGGCCAGCTCCACTTTGGTCCGCTCTGCCATCTCCATCTTGGTTAGCTCTATCCTGGTCCGCTCGGCCATCTCTTCCTTCCGATCAGTACGCACATCAGCCATCACTAGTGTTGAGCGATACCTTCCGATATTTGAAAGTATTGGATTGTATCGGCCGATATCCGAAAAATATCGGATATCGCCGATACCGATATCCGATACCAATACAAGTCAATGGGACACAAATATCGGAATGTATCCTGTAATGGTTCCCAGGGTCTGAAGGAGAGGAAACTCTCCTTCAGGCCCTGGGATCCATATTCATGTGTAAAATAAAGAGTAAAAATAAAAAATATTGATATACTCACCCTCGGACGCGTCCTGGTTGTAACCGCTGCAACCGCTATGATTCCCTTCCTAAGAATGAGCGCGTGAAGGACCTTCGATGACGTCACGGGAAGGGAAGCATGGCGGTTGCAGCGGTTACAACCAGGGCGCGTCCGAGGGTGAGTATATCAATATTTTTTATTTTTATTCTTTATTTTACACATGAATCTTCATCCCGATACAGATTCCCGATATCGCAAAAATATTGGAACTCGGTATCGGAATTCCGATACCGCAAATATCGGCCGATACCCGATACTTGCGGTATCGGAATGCTCAACACTAGCCATCATTTCTCGTATGATCTCTACTGCAGGGTTCGGGCCATAGAACGCCAGTCTTTTCTTTACCTCCCTCTGGAATTCAGTCTCCTCCACATTCACATTGGGGGGCGCTGCCCTGTTGTGTTCCATGATGGCTGCTATCAAATCCGCTTTTGTTTTGTTGCTGGCGAGTAACCCTCGGGCTTCCACCAAATCTTTTAGTGTAGTCCTCTTTAACTTCTGGTAGTTGTCTTCCATTCATTCCTTTCCTCCTGTAGAAGGGGTATCACATCCCGCTGTCTGCCACCAGTGTAACGGGGTCTACTGTGCTGTAGTACCTCTTTCAGCACCCCCCGTGTTTCAGGAGGTCCACTCTGCTTTTGCTGGATTCTGAATGAAGGACGCTGGCTGGAATTCCTTGATTACGTGAGAGCATTTAAAAGCTGACTGCTACTCCACGTATTTCCAATCTAAAAGAGCACACTTTATTCACAGGACACAGAATATATAGCACAGACACACAGGGCAGGCCAATAGAAAAAGCAGGCCAGACATACATTACAATAGCCGCAAGGGGCCCGGAGCCTGCTGGTATTTACTTTGGGAATTACAAAGGTGGGGGAGGTCAGAAGGAGAATATCTTGTCCCCTCTGACCAGGGATGCAGCCTGTGGACAATGCATTTCACATGGAAACTATTATACATACATATACTGCATAACATATTCTTGGTGCTGGGGGTACTGTAACAGGCACCAACGTCAATGGCAACAAATTTGCAATGGGCATCAACCACCGCCATCAGGACCACAGAAAAATACTTCTTATAATTAAAGAAGCGTGATCCTGATCGTGTTGCCTGCTGAACCCTTACATGTTTACCATCGACTGCACCTATGCAGTTTGGGAAATTGGCCACAGACTGAAAGTCTGCTGCAACCTGCAGCCAAGTCTCCTCGGTTGGGGAAGGTATAACGATGGGCTGCAACTTCTGCCAGATGACGGTACATTTGCACCTCACAATTTGAGAGATGGTAGATTTACCAACTCTAAATTGGAGGTGTAGGGATGTATAGCTCCCTCCTGTGGCCAGAAATCTGTAAGGAAAAGAAAAGATTATTAGTAAGGTCATCCTCAAGTTAAAGGAAACCTGTCAGCAGTTATGGCTGCTATGCCACCGCCTTTCTTTTTTTTCAAGAACATCTTCGAATGCTGTCAATAACTCCCCAGTCACACTTCCCCAGTCAATTTAACAATGGAGTAGATAGGTCGGTTTTCAACGTGTTCTATAGTGGCCAAAACGGCTGACAGGTTTGTTTCACATGTCACAATACTAACGATAAGGACTAATTGACCAGTGATATCTGTGTACAGGTGTGTAACTGTATCAGGCATTAGTAACACATGGATGGCCACCATGCGTTACTAATGCCTGACACAGTTACACACCTGTAAAAAAGAAAAAAAAGAAAAAGTCTCCATGAAATCAAGCTGACCTGTGCGTACACCAAATCATTTGGCCGGGATAACACATACGTGAGATTTTGGGGGTGACATGTTCCCTTTACTGCCGAGTCTCGCATGTGAAATCCCTCCTCTGGTGCCGGCACTCCGGAGTGGAGCGTTCACCCGCACAGCAACACATGGAGCTGCACGCTCCGCTCCGCAGTGCCGGTGCCAGAAGATGGATTTCACCTGCGAGACTCGGCAGTAAAGGGAACATGTCACCCCCAAAATCGAGGGTGAAGTAAGCCCACCAGCATCAGGGGCTTATGTACAGCATTCCAGGATGATGTAGCTAAACCCCTGATGCCGGTGGGCTTAGCTCAGCGACGATTTTGGGGGGGAAAGGTTCCCTTTAAATCGGCATCTGTCAGTGTCTCCAGAACATGGAAAAACTTTCACCACACGTACCGGAGACATTGATGTGTCAAAGAGGACTTATGACATACAAAACAAAAAATTCCAAAATACTTACCGCAAGGTGATGAGCAGCTTTTCCTCAGCAGAGGTGGACTTCCGCATGACAGTGTCCACGTATGTCAGTTCAGCACGGACTAAAGAAAGAAGTCGATCAAAAGCTAGTATGCTGAGCTAACAAAACACCATGAATTTATCTGGGTATCTGGAAAAAAGGAGTAAAGATTTGGTCAGACATGGATAAGTTTATAGGAAGTCATTTCACATAAGAAAAACTTACCTCCTCAAATCTTGATATACAACACAAAAATGTCCCTTTACAGTTCGTTGTTCAACTATTGGGTGTACCCACATTTTTCGGGTTCTTCTGGTCTGCGACTGTAGAAAAAATATGGGTTACTGCACAACACAGTCAAAAAAGAGGCATGTAATATTATTGTACACACAGTGTAGCTTAGGCTACTTTCACACTTCCGTTGGTAGTTGCCTGTAACGAAGCGTCGGTGTAATGTACCGACAGAAGAGAGTGCTTTCACATTTCCGCCAGACCGCTGTGTGAGGAAATAGCGTGAGAGCGATATTTCCTGCTGGGCATGCGCAGTATGAAACAGTGGATGCAACGGACAGAAAAATGTTCCCTTGAAAATTTTTCCAAGACAACGGTCCGCCAAAACCCGATGCATCCAGTTCCCGATGCACGCAAAGTGTGGCCATACATCACAATCCCACGGCAATACAAGTGTATGGTAAAGAAATGCATCCTGCAGGAAAATTTGCAGGATGCATTTTACTCACAAAACGCTGCATTTGTGATGGAAAATAAAAAGGAAATGTGCAAGTAGCCGGCTTCTTTCACACGTCCATCGCTACGCTGCCATCGCTAAGCGTCAGCGTGACGTTCCGACGGATGTTGTGCAAATTCTGTGCAACGTGGGCAGCGAACGCAGTGTTTCAACACATCTGCTGCCCATAGTAAATTCAAAGGGAGGAGGGGTAGAGTTTCGGCCACGCCTGAGCACTAAAAATTGCAGGACCTGACGTATGAAAAAACGCTCCCTTGAACCTTTTTTTGCTACGACACATCCAGTGCACAGCGTATGGAACGTCTGTCCATAAGTCGCGATGCATCGGTAATACAATTCCATGGGGAAAAAACGCATCCTGTGGGCAACTTTGCAGGATGCGTTTTTCCACAGAACGAGGCATTGCAACACTTGCCAAAAGACCGAAATGTGAAAGTAGCCTTACCAGCAATCTTTGCTGATTCAGATACTCCAGCAAAACCCCAAGCATCTGGAGGCATTGTGGCCTGCGTATCCGTACGTCACGCTCTTTGGCATGCGGTGGGCTATGTTCTTCGCTGCGTTGTTTAGTACCGTTAGCACTCATCGTGAGGCCTTGAAAGTGTGCGTATATGGCTTTCCAAAATGGAGATTGAGAAGAGGTTAGACTAGGAAATGAAATCACGTTATTTTTTTTTTTTTTGAAGTTTGTCTCTTTATTTAGCTTGTCAAAACCGCTATTAAAATCCGCATTAAAAAACGCATAAAAAATGCATAAAAACCACACAAAAACCGCACCAAAACCGCACTGGAAAATCCACACAAAAAACGCATAAAAACCGCACCAAAACCACAGTAAAATGCATAAAATTCGCAGGACTAGTCAACTGCGTTTTCTGTCAGGAGATGCAGATTTTGTGCAGAAAATTCTGCACAAAATCTGCATCATGTGCACATACCCTAATAAAGGAGGTAATGTCATCCATGCACTTTTAATATGGATGTCTTTGAAAAGGTTATTTTCTCTTTTAGGCTGTCTGCACACGTTGCAGATTTTTCGTGTTTTTTTCGTGTTTTTTCGCTATAAAAACGCAAAAAAATGCATACATTATGCAACCCATCATTTAGAATGCATTCCGCAATTTTGTGCACATGATGAAAAAAAGGCATCTCGGTAAAAAAAGCAGCATGTTCATTAATTTTGCGGATTTTTTGTGGATTTTCCACTATATTATTGCATTGGGAACCTCCGGAAAAATCCGCAAATAAACGCACCAAAAACGCACCAAAAACGCGGTAAAAACGCATGCGGATTTCTTGCAGAAAATGTTCGGTTTTGCTGAGGAAATGTCTACAAGAAATCCTGAATGTGTGCACATACCCTTAGGCCATGTGCACACGTTCAGTATTTTTTGCGTTTTTTTCGTGGTTTTTTTGCTATAAAAACGTGATAAAAACGCAAAAAAACCGCTTACATATGCCTCCTATTATTTAAAGTGTATTCCGCATTTCTTGTGCAAATGTTGCTTTTTTTTCCGCGAAAAAATCGCATTGCGGAAAAAAAGCAACATGTTCATTAAATTTGCGGAATTGCAGGGATTCCGCACACCTACGAATGCATTGATCTGCTTACTTTCCGCTTGGGGCTGTGCACACCATGCGGGAAGTAAGCAGATTATGTGTGGTTGGTACCCAGGGTGGAGGAGAGGAGACTCTCCTCCACGGACTGGGCACCATATAATTGGTAAAAAAAAAAAGAATTCAAATAAAAAATAGTCATATACTCACGTTCTGATGGCCCCGGAGTCTTCCCGCCTCTCATCGGTGCACACTGCCGCTTCCGTTCCTATAGATGGTCTGTGTGAAGGACCTGCAATGATGTTGCCGTCTTGTGATTGGTCGCGTGACCGCTCATGTGACCGCTCACGTGACCGCGACGTCATCGAAGGTCCTGCACACACACACCATCTATAGGAATGGACGCCGCTGAGGAGATCGGCTGTCTGCAGGTAACTATAACCATTTTTTTTAATTATTTTTAAACATTCTATCTTTTACTATTGATGTTGCATAAGCAGCATCTATAGTAAAAAGTTGGTCACACTTGTCAAACACTATGTTTGACAAGTGTGACCAACCTGTCAGTCAGTTTTCCAAGCGATGCTACAGATCGCTTGGAAAACTTTAGCATTCTGCAAGCTAATTTCGCTTGCAAAATGCTAAAAAAAAACGCGAAAAAAAATGGGAAAAAACGCAAAAAAAAAAATGCGGATTTCTTGCAGAAAATTTCCGGTTTTCTTCAGGAAATTTCTGCAAGAAATCCTGAACGTGTGCACATACCCTTATAGTTGAAGCATACTTTGTTCAAATGTTCACACTGGGACACAACGTGAATATATATGTATTAATTGTTAAATTAACAAAATGGATGCTCTCAGCACCTAGTGAACTGGCTGATATTGCAATTTATATGTGAACGCACAGTTTGTGTCTCATAAGTGACTAGCTGAATGTACAATAGTTTATTAACCTCTTAAATATAATTCAATGCTATTTGGCATTAATAGGTCTGTTAGTGTTGCCCTCCTTGCGGTATGTTTATGTGTATAATGGATATGTGGCCTTTTTATACAATTTCCTAAATTCTTTTAAATAAAAAAGTATTAATTTTAATATTGATGGTTCACTTCATTTTGGTGGTATATTTCACCACCCCTTTTGAGTTATATTTGTCATTTAGAAGTGCCATTTGATATATTTTGGGACATTGATTAAAATTTAGTAGGATGAGATGGTTTGCTCCTATCTGACACCTGCTCCTTTACTCCAATCTGGCTACCACCCTCCGCTACTCTTCCCTCGTTTGAGGTGCACTCCGTCTGCATCTCTTCCCCCTCCAACCTCCAGCTGGCTGTCATCTACCACCCCCCAGAACTAGCCATCTCCACTTTTCTCGACCACTTCACGACTTGGCTACTTAATTTCCTCTCTGCTGACATCCCCACTATCATCAAGGGTGACTTCAATATCCCTATTGATACTTCCTCCTCAGCTGCCTCTAAACTTTTATTGCTCACTGCCTCTTTCGACCTCATTTAATGGTCCTGTGAGGCCACTTACAAAGATAGCCACATGCTAGACCTCATCTTCAACCGCCTCTGCTCCCTTACTAATCTCACTAACTCACCCCTCCCCCTGTCTGACCACAACCTACTGACATTCTCTTCCCTCTCTTCTCCTAGTGTGCATCCCCCACTCCACAAACTCACTCACCCTCACAGAAATCTCAAACACCTCAATTTACAATCTTTCTCTGAGTCCCTTCTCCCTTTTACAGACATAGCTGCCCTTCATGACACAGATGCTGCTGCCACTTTTTATAACACCACAATAACAGCAACACTGGATTCGGCCACCCCGCCTGTTATGACCTGGTGGTTAGGAGCACCCGGAATGACCTGATAGTTAAAACTCACACAGGACAAGATCTGGGATGTGGGAACTCTGCTGACCGCAATCCCTAATCCTATCACACACACTAGAAATAGCCGTGGAGCGCTCCTGACGCTCCCTAGGCGCCTCGTCACAGCCTAAGAGCTAGCTAGCCCTAGAGATAGAAAATAAAGCCTACCTTGCCTCAGAGAAATTCTCCAAAGGAAAAGGCAGCCCCCCACATATATTGACTGTGAGTAAAGATGAAAGTCACAAACGCAGAAATTAAACAGGTTTCAGCAAAGGGAGGCCAGACTTACTAAATAGACAGAGGATAGGAAAGGTAGCTTTGCGGTCAGCACAAAAAACTACAAAAGACCATGCAGAGTGTGCAAAAAAGACCTCCGCACCGACTAACGGTGCGGAGATTCCACTCTGCATCCCAGAGCTTCCAGCTAGCAAGACAAAATCATGATAACCAGCTGGACAAGAAAACAATGAACGAATTAGATACTATCAGGAACTTAGCTTCTGCTGGAGTAGACAGGTCACCAGAAAGATCCAAGAGCGAACTGAACCAATGCAGAAACATTGACAGCTGGCACGGAGTAACGATCTAAGTTGAGTTAAATAGAGCAGCCAACCAAAGGATAAACCACGTCACCTGTGTAAGGAACCTCAGAAGCAGCAGCTCCACTCACAGCCACCAGAGGGAACCCACGGACAGAACTCACCGAAGTACCATTCACGACCACAGGAGGGAGCTCGACAACAGAATTCACAACAGTATCCCCCCCTTGAGGAGGGGTCACCGAACCCTCACAAGAGCCCCCAGGCCGATCAGGATGAGCCAAATGAAAGGCACGAACTAAATCGGCCGCATGAACATCAGAGGCAAAAACCTAGGAATTATCTTCCTGACCATAACCCTTCCACTTGACCAGGTACTGGAGTTTCCGTCTTGAAACACGAGAATCCAAAATCTTCTCCACCACATACTCCAACTCCCCCTCGACCAACACCGGGGCAGGAGGATCAACGGAGGGAACCATAGGCGCCACGTATCTCCGCAACAACGACCTATGGAACACATTATGGATGGCAAAAGAAGCTGGAAGGTCCAAACGAAATGACACAGGATTAAGAACTTCAGAAATCTTATATGGCCCAATTAAACGAGGCTTAAACTTAGGAGAGGAAACCTTCATAGGAACATGATGAGATGACAACCAAACCAAATCACCAACCCGAAGTCGGGGACCAACACAGCGCCGGCGGTTAGCGAAACGTTGAGCCTTCTCCTGGGACAATGTCAAATTGTGCACCACACGAGTCCAAATCTGCTGCAACCTGTCATCCACAGTATCCACACCAGGACAGTCCAAAGGCTCAACCTGCCCTGAAGAGAAACGAGGATGGAAACCAGAATTGCAGAAAAAAGGAGAAACCAAAGTAGCCGAGCTGGCCCGATTATTAAGGGCGAACTCAGCCAAAGGCAAGAAGGACACCCAATCATCCTGATCAGCAGAAACAAAGCATCTCAGATATGTTTCCAAAGTCTGATTAGTTCGTTCGGTTTGGCCATTAGTCTGAGGATGGAAAGCCGAAGAAAAAGACAAATCAATGCCCATTTTAGCACAAAAGGACCGCCAAAACCTTGAAACAAACTGGGAACCTCTGTCCGAGACGATGTTCTCCGGAATGCCATGCAAACAAACCACATGCTGGAAAAACAATGGCACCAAATCAGAGGAGGAAGGCAATTTAGACAAGGGTACCAAATGGACCATCTTAGAGAAGCGATCACAAACCACCCAAATGACCGACATCCTTTGAGAAACAGGGAGATCAGAAATAAAATCCATGGAAATATGCGTCCAGGGCCTCTTCGGGACCAGCAAGGGCAAAAGCAACCCACTGGCACGAGAACAGCAGGGCTTAGCCCAAGCACAAGTCCCACAGGAATGCACAAAAGAACGCACATCCCGTGACAAAGAAGGCCACCAAAAGGATCTAGCCACCAAATCTCTGGTACCAAAGATTCCAGGATGACCAGCCAACACCGAACAATGAACCTCAGAGATAACTCTACTAGTCCATCTATCAGGGACAAACAGTTTCTCCGTTGGACAACGGTCAGGTCTATCAGCCTGAAACTTCTGCAGCACTTGCCGCAAATCAGGGGAGATGGCAGACAAAATTACCCCCTCTTTAAGAATACCCGCCGGCTCCGGAACACCCGGAGAGTCAGGCACAAAACTCCTTGACAGGGCATCAGCCTTCACATTCTTAGATCCCGGAAGGTATGAAACCACAAAATCAAAACGGGAGAAAAACAGCGACCATCGAGCCTGTCTAGGATTCAACCGTTTGGCAGACTCGAGATAAGTCAAATTCTTGTGATCCGTCAAGACCACCACGCGATGTTTAGCTCCTTCAAGCCAATGTCGCCACTCCTCGAATGCCCACTTCATGGCCAACAACTCTCGATTGCCAACATCATAATTGCGCTCAGCAGGCGAGAATTTTCTAGAAAAGAAGGCACATGGTTTCATCACCGAGCCATCAGAACTTCTTTGCGACAAAACAGCCCCTGCTCCAATCTCAGAAGCATCAACCTCGACCTGAAACGGGAGCGAAACATCTGGCTGGCACAGCACAGGGGCAGAAGAAAAATGACGCTTCAACTCCTGAAAGGCCTCTACAGCCGCAGAGGACCAATTGACCACATCAGCACCTTTCTTGGTCAAATCAGTCAACGGTTTAGCAACACTGGAAAAATTAGCGATGAAGCGACGGTAAAAATTAGCAAAATCCAGGAACTTCTGTAGGCTCTTCACAGATGTCGGCTGAGTCCAATCATAAATGGCCTGAACTTTAACAGGGTCCATCTCGATAGTAGAAGGGGAAAAAATGAAACCCAAAAATGAAACCTTCTGAACTCCAAAGAGACACTTAGACCCCTTCACAAACAAGGAATTCGCACGAAGGACCTGGAACACCATTCTGACCTGCTTCACATGAGACTCCTAATCATCCGAAAAGACCAAAATGTCATCCAAATATACAATCATGAATCTATCCAGGTACTCTCGGAAGATGTCATGCATAAAGGACTGAAACACAGATGGAGCATTAGAAAGCCCGAATGGCATAACCAGGTACTCAAAATGGCCCTCGGGCGTATTAAATGCTGTTTTCCATTCATCGCCCTGTTTAATTCGCACAAGATTATACGCCCCTCGAAGATCTATCTTGGTGAACCAACTAGCCCCCTTAATCCGAGCAAACAAATCAGACATCAGCGGCAAAGGATACTGAAATTTGACTGTGATCTTATTAAGAAGGCGGTAATCAATACAAGGTCTTAAAGAGCCATCCTTCTTGGCCACAAAAAAAGAACCCTGCTCCCAATGGTGACGACGACGGGCGAATATGACCCTTCTCCAAGGATTCCTTTATATAACTCCGCATAGCAGCGTGCTCTGGCACAGATAAATTAAACAGTCGGCCCTTTGGAAACTTACTACCAGGAATCAAATTAATAGCACAATCGCAATCCCTATGAGGAGGTAGGGCACCGGATTTGGGCTCCTCAAATACATCCCGGTAATCTGATAAAAACTCAGGGACTTCAGAAGGAGTGGAAGGCAAAATTGACAACAATGGAACATCACCATGTACCCCCTGACAACCCCAGCCGGAAACAGACATAGATTTCCAATCCAATACTGGATTATGGACCTGTAGCCATGGCAACCCCAAAACGACCACATCATGCAGATTATGCAACACCAAAAAGCGAATATCCTCCTGATGTGCAGGAGCCATACACATGGTCAATTGAGTCCAGTACTGAGGCTTATTCTTGGCCAAAGGCGTAGCATCAATTCCTCTCAATGGAATAGGATACTGCAAGGGCTCCAAGGAAAAACCACAGCGCCTGGCAAACTCCAAGTCCATCAAATTCAGGGCAGCGCCTGAATCCACAAATGCCATAACAGAATAGGACGACAGAGAGCAAATCAGAGTAACGGACAAAAGAAATTTAGACTGTACCGTACCAATGGTGGCAGACCTAGCGAACCGCTTAGTGCGCTTAGGACAATCGGAGATAGCATGAGTGGATTCACCACAGTAAAAACACAGTCCATTCCGACGTCTGTGTTCTTGCCGTTCAGCTCTGGTCAAAGTCCTATGGCACTGCATGGGCTCAGGCCTATTCTCAGAGAACACCGCCAAATGGTGCACAGCTTTGCGCTCACGCAAGCGCCGATCGATCTGAATGGCCAAGGACATAGACTCATTCAGACCAGCAGGTGTGGGAAATCCCACCATGACATCCTTAAGGGCTTCAGAAAGACCCTTTCTGAAAATTGCCGCCAGGGCACATTCATTCCACTAAGTAAGCACAGACCACTTTCTAAACTTCTGACAGTACACCTCCGCTTCATCCTGACCCTGACACAATGCCAGCAAGATTTTCTCTGCCTGATCCACAGAATTTGGTTCATCATAAAGCAATCCAAGCGCCAGAAAAAACGCATCAACATCACGCAATGCAGGATCTCCTGGCGCAAGGGAAAATGCCCAGTCTTGAGGGTCACCACGCAACAAAGAAATAATGATTTTTACTTGTTGAGCGGGGTCACCAGAGGAGCGGGGTTTCAAAGCCAGAAACAGTTTACAATTATTTTTGAAATTCAGAAACTTAGATCTATTCCCAGAAAATAAATCAGGAGTAGGAATTCTAGGCTCTAACATCGGAATCTGAACCACAAAACCTTGAATATTTTGTACCCTTGCAGTGAGATGATCCACACAAGAGGACAGACCTTGAATGCCCATATCTACACCTATGTCCTGAACCACCCAAAGGTTTAGGGGAAAAGAAAGACAAAACACAGTGCAAAGAAAAAAAAATGGTCTCAGAACTTCTCTTATCCCTCTATTGAGATGCATTAATACTTTGGGCCAGCTGTACTGTTATGACCTGGTGGTTAGGAGCACCCGGAATGACCTGATAGTTAAAACTCACACAGGACAAGCTCTGGGATGTGGGAACTCTGCTGACCGCAATCCCTAATCCTATCACACACACTAGAAATAGCCGTGAAGCGCTCCTGACGCTCCCTAGGCGCCTCGTCACAGCCTAAGAGCTAGCTAGCCCTAGAGATAGAAAATAAAGCCTACCTTGCCTCAGAGAAATTCCCCAAAGGAAAAGGCAGCCCCCCACATATATTGACTGTGGAAGTCACAAACGCAGAAATTAAACAGGTTTCAGCAAAGGGAGGCCAGACTTACTAAATAGACAGAGGATAGGAAAGGTAGCTTTGCGATCAGCACAAAAAACTACAAAAGACCACGCAGAGTGTGCAAAAAAGACCTCCGCACCAACTAACGGTGCGGAGATGCCACTCTGCATCCCAGAGCTTCCAGCTAGCAAGACAAAATCATGATAACCAGCTGGACAAGAAAACAATGAACGAATTAGATATTATCAGGAACTTAGCTTCTGCTGGAGTAGACAGGTCACCAGAAAGATCCAAGAGCGAACTGAACCAATGCAGAAACATTGACAGCTGGCATGGAGTAACGATCTAAGTGGAGTTAAATAGAGCAGCCAACCAAAGGATAAACCACGTCAAGTGTAAGGAACCTCAGAAGCAGCAGCTCCACTCACAGCCACCAAAAGGAGCCCACGGACAGAACTCACTGAAGTACCATTCACGACCACAGGAGGGAGCTCGACAACAGAATTCACAACACCCACCCATGCAAAGCAAAACTTGTAGAATCAACAGGCAGCCCTGGCTGACCAGCCTGACAAAAGAACTGAGATGGGCTTCCAGGGTTGCTGAGTGGAAATGGAAGCGATCCTGCTCTGCTGACCACTTTGCTGCATACATGCAGTCCCTTGCCAGCTTCAAGTCCACGCTCACTGCCACAAAACAAACTTACTTCTCATCTCTCATATCCTCCCTGTCTCACAACCCTAAACAGCTTTTCAACACTTTCAATTTGCTACTCCATCGTCCTGCACCTCCTTGCTCCCCTCTCATTTCTGCTGAAGACTTTGCCTCTTTAAACAGAAGATTGATACGATCAGAGGAAGATTTGGCCCACAGCGCCCCATGCCGCTCTTAGCTGCTCAGCCCTGTTCCTCCAAAACCAGCTTCTCCACCATGAGAGAAGATCATCTCTCCATCATCCTGTCAAGATCACACCTCACCACTTGTATGCTTGACTCGCTCCCGTCCCACCTCATCCCTAACCTTGCCACGGTCTTCTGTTGTGAATTCTGTGGCTGAATTCACTCCTGTGGTCACAAGTGGTACTGCAGCTTCTGAGCTTCCTCCCTCAGGTGTTCTGGTGAGCTCGTTAGCTGCTTCGTTACTTAACTCCACCTGATGCTGCTATCCTTGCTCCTTGTCAATGTTCCAGTGTTGGATCTGAGCTTCTCCTGATTGTTCCTGTGACCTGCTGCTCTGTATAGCTAAGTGCTTTTTTGCTATTTTGTTGTTTTTTTCTGTCCAGCTTGTCTTTTGTTTTGCTGGAAGCTCTGAGACGCAAAGGGTGTACCGCCGTGCCGTTAGTTCGGCACGGTGGGTCTTTTTTGCCCCCTTTGTGTGGTTTTTGCTTTAGGGTTTTTTGTAGACTGCAAAGTTCGCTTTACTATCCTCGCTCTGTCTAAGAATATCGGACCCCACTTTGCTGAATCTATTTCATCCCTACGTTTTGTCTTTTCATCTTACTCACAGTCATTATATGTGGGGGGCTGCCTTTTCCTTTGGGGTGTTTCTCTGGGGCAAGTCAGGCCTATTTTTCTATCTTCAGGCTAGCTAGTTTCTTAGGCTGTGCCGAGTTGCATAGGTAGTTGTTAGGCGCAATCCACAGCCGCTTTTAGTTGTGTTTAGGATAGGATCAGGTGTGCAGTCTACAGAGTTTCCACGTCTCAGAGCTCGTTCTTTTGTTTTTGGGTATTTGTCAGATCACTGTGTGCGCTCTGATCGCTAGGCACACTGTGTCTCTGGATTGCCTTCATAACACCTTTCATTAGCACACATAACAGTACAAGGAGCCAAACTAATGATTCTCAATAGAGGGAAAGAAAAAGTTCTGACATCATTTTTTTTTTTCTGCTCTGTGTTCACTTTTTTTTTTCCCCTAGACATTTGGGTGATTCTGGACACAGGTGTGGACATGGATATTCAGGGTCTGTGCTCTTCAATGGATAATCTCGTTATAAATGTACAAAAGATTCAAGATACTATTGATCAGAAATCTATGTTAGAGCCAAGAATTCCTATTCCTGATTTGTTTTTTGGAGATAGAACTAGGTTTCTAAGTTTCAAAAATAATTGTAAGCTATTTCTGGCCTTGAAACCTCATTCTTCTGGTAATCCTGTTCAACAGGTTTTGATTATTATTTCTTTTTTGCGCGGCGACCCTCAAGACTGGGCATTTTCTCTTGCGCCAGGAGACCCTGCATTGAGTAGTGTCGATGCGTTTTTCCTGGCGCTCGGATTGCTGTACGATGAGCCTAATTCAGTGGATCAGGCTGAGAAAAATTTGCTGGCTTTGTGCCAGGGTCAGGATGATATAGAAGTATATTGTCAGAAATTTAGGAAATGGTCAGTACTCACTCAGTGGAATGAATCTGCGCTGGCAGCTTTGTTCAGAAAGGGTCTCTCTGAGGCTCTTAAGGATGTCATGGTGGGATTTCCTATGCCTGCTGGTTTGAATGAGTCTTTGTCTTTGGCCATTCAGATCGGTCGACGCTTGCGCGAGCGTAAATCTGTGCACCATTTGGCGGTATTGGTTGAGGTTAAACCTGAGCCTATGCAGTGCGATAGGACTATGACCAGAGTTGAACGGCAGGAATACAGACGTCTGAATGGGCTGTGTTTCTACTGTGGTGATTCCACTCATGCTATTTCTGATTGTCCTAAGCGCACTAAGCGGTCCGCTAGGTCTGCCGTCATTGGTACTGTACAGTCCAAATTCCTTCTGTCCATTACCTTGATATGCTCTTTGTCGTCGTTTTCTGTCATGGCGTTTGTGGATTCAGGCGCTGCCCTGAATCTGATGGATTTGGATTATGCTAAACGTTGTGGGTTTTTCTTGGAGCCTTTGCGGTGTCCTATTCCATTGAGAGGAATTGATGCTACACCTTTGGCCAAGAATAAACCTCAGTACTGGGCCCAGCTGACCATGTGCATGGCTCCTGCACATCAGGAAGTTATTCGCTTTCTGGTGTTGCATGGTCTGCATGATGTGGTCGTGTTGGGGTTGCCATGGCTACAAACCCATAATCCAGTATTGGATTGGAATTCCATGTCGGTATCCAGCTGGGGTTGTCAGGGGGTGCATGGTGATGTTCCATTTTTGTCGGTTTCGTCATCCACCCCTTCTGAGGTCCCAGAGTTCTTGTCTGATTATCAGGATGTATTTGAAGAGCCCAAGTCCGATGCCCTACCTCCGCATAGGGATTGTGATTGTGCTATCAATTTGATTCCTGGTAGTAAATTCCCTAAAGGTCGATTATTTAATTTATCCGTGCCCGAACACGCCGCTATGCGCAGTTATGTGAAGGAATCCCTGGAGAAGGGACATATTCGCCCATCGTCATCACCACTGGGAGCAGGGTTCTTCTTTGTAGCCAAGAAGGATGGTTCGCTGAGACCGTGTATTGATTACCACCTTCTTAATAAGATCACTGTTAAATTTCAGTATCCCTTGCCATTGTTATCTGACTTGTTTGCTCGGATTAAGGGGGCTAGTTGGTTCACTAAGATAGATCTTCGTGGTGCGTATAATCTGGTGAGAATCAGGCAAGGAGATGAATGGAAAACTGCATTCAATACGCCCGAGGGTCATTTTGAGTATCTAGTGATGCCGTTCGGACTTGCCAATGCTCCATCTGTGTTTCAGTCTTTTATGCATGACATCTTTCGTGAGTATCTGGATAAATTCCTGATTGTTTACTTGGATGACATTTTGATCTTCTCAGATGATTGGGAGTCTCATGTGAAGCAGGTCAGAATGGTTTTTCAGGTCCTGCGTGCTAATTCTTTGTTTGTGAAGGGATCAAAGTGTCTCTTCGGTGTGCAGAAAGTTTCATTTTTGGGGTTCATCTTTTCCCCTTCTACTATCGAGATGGATCCAGTTAAGGTCCAAGCCATCCAGGATTGGATTCAGCCGACATCTCTGAAAAGTCTGCAAAAGTTCCTGGGCTTTGCTAATTTTTATCGTCGCTTCATCTGTAATTTTTCTAGCATTGCCAAACCATTGACCGATTTGACCAAGAAGGGTGCTGATTTGGTTAATTGGTCTTCTGCTGCTGTGGAAGCTTTTCAGGAGTTGAAGCGTCGTTTTTGTTCTGCCCCTGTGTTGTGTCAGCCAGATGTTTCTCTTCCGTTCCAGGTCGAGGTTGATGCTTCTGAGATTGGAGCAGGGGCGGTTTTGTCACAGAGAGGTTCTGATTGCTCAGTGATGAAACCATGTGCTTTCTTTTCCAGGAAGTTTTCGCCCGCTGAGCGTAATTATGATGTGGGCAACCGAGAGTTGCTGGCCATGAAGTGGGCATTCGAGGAGTGGCGTCATTGGCTTGAAGGAGCTAAGCATCGCGTGGTGGTATTGACTGATCATAAGAACTTGACTTATCTCGAGTCTGCCAAGCGCTTGAATCCTAGACAGGCCCGTTGGTCGTTATTTTTTGCCCGCTTCGACTTTGTGATTTCGTACCTTCTGGGCTCTAAAAATGTGAAGGCGGATGCTCTGTCTAGGAGTTTTGTGCCCGACTCTCCGGGTTTATCTGAGCCAGCGGGTATCCTCAAGGAAGGAGTCATTGTGTCTGCCATCTCCCCTGATTTGCGGCGGGTGCTGCAAAAATTTCAGGCGAATAAACCTGATCGTTGTCCAGCGGAGAAACTGTTCGTCCCTGATAGGTGGACTAATAAACTTATCTCTGAACTTCATTGTTCGGTGTTGGCTGGTCATCCTGGAATCTTTGGTACCAGAGAGTTAGTGGCTAGATCCTTCTGGTGGCCATCTCTGTCACGGGATGTACGTACTTTTGTGCAGTCCTGTGGGATTTGTGCTAGGGCTAAGCCCTGCTGTTCTCGTGCCAGTGGGTTGCTTTTGCCCTTGCCGGTCCCAAAGAGGCCTTGGACACATATTTCGATGGATTTCATTTCTGACCTTCCCGTTTCTCAAAAGATGTCAGTCATTTGGGTGGTCTGTGATCGCTTTTCTAAAATGGTCCATCTGGTGCCCTTGGCTAAATTGCCTTCCTCCTCTGATTTGGTACCTTTGTTCTTTCAGCATGTGGTTCGGTTGCATGGCATTCCTGAGAATATTGTTTCTGACAGAGGTTCCCAGTTTGTTTCAAGGTTTTGGCGAGCCTTTTGTGGTAGGATGGGCATTGACCTATCCTTTTCCTCGGCTTTCCATCCTCAGACTAATGGCCAGACCGAACGAACCAATCAGACCTTGGAAACATATCTGAGATGTTTTGTTTCTGCAGACCAGGATGATTGGGTGTCCTTTTTGCCGTTGGCTGAGTTCGCCCTTAATAATCGGGCCAGCTCGGCTACCTTGGTTTCTCCATTTTTTTGCAATTCTGGGTTCCATCCTCGTTTCTCTTCAGGACAGGTTGAGTCTTCGGACTGTCCTGGTGTGGATTCTGTGGTGGACAGGTTGCAGCAGATCTGGACTCAGGTAGTGGACAATTTGACCTTGTCCCAGGAGAAGGCTCAACTTTTCGCTAATCGCAGACGCCGTGTGGGTCCCCGACTTCGTGTTGGGGATCTGGTTTGGTTATCTTCTCGTCATATTCCTATGAAGGTTTCCTCTCCTAAATTTAAACCTCGTTTTATTGGTCCGTATAGGATTTCTGAGGTTCTCAATCCTGTGTCTTTTCGTCTGACCCTCCCAGACTCCTTTTCCATACATAATGTATTCCATAGGTCGTTGTTGCGGAGATACGTGGCACCTATGGTTCCATCTGTTGAGCCTCCTGCCCCGGTTTTGGTGGAGGGGGAATTGGAGCATATTGTGGAGAAGATTTTGGATTCTCGTGTTTCTAGACGGAAACTCCAGTATCTGGTTAAATGGAAGGGTTATGCTCAGGAAGATAATTCCTGGGTTTTTGCCTCTGATGTTCATGCTCCCGATCTTGTTCGTGCCTTTCATGCGGCTCATCCTGGTCGGCCTGGGGGCTCTGGTCAGGGTTCGGTGACCCCTCCTCAAGGGGGGGGTACTGTTGTGAATTCTGTGGCTGAATTCACTCCTGTGGTCACAAGTGGTACTGCAGCTTCTGAGCTTCCTCCCTCAGGTGTTCTGGTGAGCTCGTTAGCTGCTTCGTTACTTAACTCCACCTGATGCTGCTATCCTTGCTCCTTGTCAATGTTCCAGTGTTGGATCTGAGCTTCTCCTGATTGTTCCTGTGACCTGCTGCTCTGTATAGCTAAGTGCTTTTTTGCTATTTTGTTGTTTTTTTCTGTCCAGCTTGTCTTTTGTTTTGCTGGAAGCTCTGAGACGCAAAGGGTGTACCGCCGTGCCGTTAGTTCGGCACGGTGGGTCTGTTTTGCCCCCTTTGCGTGGTTTTTGCTTTAGGGTTTTTTGTAGACTGCAAAGTTCGCTTTACTATCCTCGCTCTGTCTAAGAATATCGGGCCCCACTTTGCTGAATCTATTTCATCCCTACGTTTTGTCTTTTCATCTTACTCACAGTCATTATATGTGGGGGGCTGCCTTTTCCTTTGGGGTGTTTCTCTGGGGCAAGTCAGGCCTATTTTTCTATCTTCAGGCTAGCTAGTTTCTTAGGCTGTGCCGAGTTGCATAGGTAGTTGTTAGGCGCAATCCACAGCCGCTTTTAGTTGTGTTTAGGATAGGATCAGGTGTGCAGTCTACAGAGTTTCCACGTCTCAGAGCTCGTTCTTTTGTTTTTGGGTATTTGTCAGATCACTGTGTGCTCTCTGATCGCTAGGCACACTGTGTCTCTGGATTGCCTTCATAACACCTTTCATTAGCACACATAACAGTCTTCATCCCAACCCTAACACACCTCTTCAACCTCTCACTCACAACAGGCGTCTTCCCCTCATCATTCAAACATGCCAAGATCACACCCATCCTCAAAAAGCCCTCACTCGACCCATCCTCTGTGTCTAGCTATCACCCGATATCTCTTCTCATTTATGCCTCAAAACTACTGGAACAGCATGTCCATCTAGAACTGTCCTCCCACCTCTCCTCCTGCTCCCTCGTTGACTGGTTACAATATGGCTTCTGACCGCATCACTCAACTGAAACTGCCCTAACTAAAGTCACCAATGACCTACTAACTGCCAAGAGCAAGCGACACTACTCTGTCCTACTTCTCCTGGACCTGTCCTCTGCCTTTTACACTGTGGACTTCTGCTACAGATCCTCTCATCTCTTGGCATCACAGACTTGTACCTATCCTGAATCTTCTAAACCTACAACATAATGCACAACTCAAAAAATCATAGTCAACATAATTTTTATTAATATTAAAAAAGGGAGTACATAACATATACAAAAGGGAAAATGAAAACCAGGTAGAAAAGAGTGCGGGATATCACAAAGGATCAATATTACTATACAATCTGACTCCTAAAGTCAGATGAAAATAAGGGTGTGTACCCAAAAAACATCACAGGAAATCCTATATTAGCATCCACAAAATATTTTAGTGCCTGTCAGATCTGAAAAAGGGCCACCATACAACGGATTATGTATCTCACAAAAAAAGGTTATAGTGCCAAAAGATATATATTTATTTATCCAAAATTCTATCATTAGGTCAGTGATGCCAGAGTAATATTTGTTATATATAATGAAAAAAAATGATGAAAAAAATTATAAAAAATGGGATAGACACAGAGTGTCAAAGTTTCAAACCGTGTGCACAAGTCAGTAGTATAGTCAAGTACAATTGTTTATATATGGCAACACGGCGTAAAACAGTGCACGCTGGGTTAAATATGGCAACACATAAATGTAGTAAATGTACTAGTAGGATAAATAAACCAGCACACAAAGGTTGTATGAGTCAACGCCCAATGCAAGCAATGCAGTGAGAACAATACATATCAGATAGCATGGTAACACAATGTGAGCACCTAGCGCTCATATGGCAGACTGATAAGGGAGACTGTACAATACAGTGGAATACTAACCGTGTGTGTGGTCCAGTGATAACCCGCACCTGCCCGATGCGCGTTTCACCTGAGCTGAGCCCCTCGGACTCATGTTTATTGTATTTGTCTATATTTGCCCCCTTTTCACATGTAAAGCGCCATGGAATAAATGGCGCTATAAAAAATGTATAATAATGATATAATAATTATAATAATAATCAATAGCTGTCTATGCTGAGCCTGCATCCAGAAAAGGCCGTGTTTCATAAATGAGCGAACCTGGTGGCGGTCCTACGGTGAAGTAAGCTCACACACGTGCCTTGCATGGCTCACGTTCTCAGCCTAGTGGTACAGCATTTTATCAAGTCTTACACGTAATGGACGGATGTAGAGGATGGTGCGGGAGTATCTAGAACTGAATACCAATACCATCAGGGAGGGTTTGAACCCTTTCACATTTTGGTCTTCCAAAATGGATGAGTGGCCTGAGCTCACCTCACATGCCTTGGAGGTTTTATCTTGCCCGGCAGCCAGTGTTCTCTCAGAACATGTCTTCTTCAGCGCTGCTGCTGGTGTCCTGATGGATAAGAACAGCTGGCTGTCCCCTGAAAGTGTAGATTGCCTAACTTTCATCAAGATGAACAAGTCATGGATCTCCGAGGACTTTTGCACACCATTCGCAGACTGTGCAGATTAGGTGATATTGCCTTTTTTTAGTGTGATGCAGTAATGTCACAAAACTGCACTCTGTGATATCTTTAGTGTGGCTTCTTTGCCTGCTGTGGCTGCTGTTACTGATGATAACACAAAGTTGTGGAAATGTGAACAGTCACGGCTGGCCTAAATCTGCTGGGTTAGCTGTAGTGGAAGATGTGTTATACTATTTCTATTCTCGTGACAGTTCTTCCACTTCACTAGTGTCAGGCCCTCAATTTTTAAAATGTGAAAACTCCTGGTTGGGCGTCCATCTGCTGGATTGAGTGAAGTGGAAGACGTATCGGTCACAATTATACTATTTCTACTGTCATAACATTTATGCCACATCTCTGGTGTAATGCCCTCAATAGTTTAAATGTGAACACTCCTGGTTGGGTGTCTTTCTGCTGGATTTGGCATAGTGAAAGACCTGTCGGTCCCTATTATACTATTTCTACTGTGGTGAAATTGATGCCACTTTGGTATTGTCTGCCAATAATTTTTGGAAATGTGAACACTCTTGGTTGGGTGACCATCTGCTGGATTGGGTGCAATTGAAGATCTGTCAGTCCATATTATACTATTTCTACTGTGGTGAAATTGATGCCACTTTTAATATTGTCTGACAATAATTTTTGGAAATGTGAACACTCCTGGTTGGGTCTCTTTGTTGTTTGTAGCAGTAGGCCTCCGAGACCATCAGGTCTCCACCTCCATGAATTCAACTACCCGTGTTACTATCCTTAAATTTTTCTGACAATTGTAGTCTACAAAACTACCTGAGTGGCTCAGCATGAAAGCAGGTACAGCTTGTGGTAAAAGCTTGTGGTACAACGCCCTGTGGGGAAATATAGTGGACTCACTAGACCACTGATGGAGCAGTGGTAGCTGCATACCCGGTACACAAGAGACAGGAGAATGGCTTCCAAAAAGCAATGGTATTTATTTAAATGAAGCTTAAACAAATAGAAAGAGGTGCCTGAGAGAAGAACCCTCTGGGCCACAACACTGAACCATGTAGTGGAGCACCGGGCAAGGTGTACCCCTATACAGGGATTCCCCTGTCACAACACCAGATGGCCTAAATGCTGCAGTACCCGTGACCAGAGGGACGTCCCATACAGACCGTAATAACAAGACAGTGGTATTCAGGTTCTATCAGTGAAGAGAATCCTGGAAGCTCTGTGTAGTTTTGGAAAGGCTGATCCAGCCGGCAGCAATATCTGGAAGGTTCTATGAGGAGCAACTTAGTCAGCCTGGAGTGAAAACCAGAGAGTCCTGAAGGATCCAGAATAGGGAACTGCAAGCGGAGGATACTGAGGAGACAGAGGGATTAGAAAACCAAAAGTAATAAATTACACTTTGCAGAGCAGAGCACAGCAGAGTGTGGCCTGAGCAGAAGGCCACAAACAACAGAATGAACACATTGCCCATGAAAATATATATATAAGGGGTGCACCTCTGCACAGATCAGAAAATAGGGTGCAAAACCTGGTCTGTAAAGTAACATGAACAAAACATAGAAAAAAGACAAGACCAAAAGAACGGTATGCACTCCCAATTATAAAGATCAATATAAACTTTAATGACACCTCGAAAAACAACAAACACACAAATATAAAACCATTTAAAAAGGGCCTAAATATAGGACCAGTGGGCCCCACCCCTATACAATAATACAAAATATGGCATAGTGAAACAAAATACCAAAGACAATATCATGAATGGCAAAATATGGCTACATAAAGTGTCCCTAGTGCATAATGTATAATGCAGTACTGATCTAACAAAACATGTGGCACAGAATTCTAACTGACCCGAAGGCACGGCTAAGAAAAATCACAGTATACAATATATTTCAAATATACCAAAATATCAGAGAATATTTGCCAAAAAATGCACACATAATTATTGCCTGTAACAAATAAGAGGCATGTGCATACATTAATGGTACCATTTCAATGTGGATCCTGGCGCACCCATAATAAGGTGCAGCCTACAGACAAGAGGAACCCAAAATAAGGTCAGTACCATAAAACAACTGATACTACCAGAAAGATAGGAAGAGGCAGCGCCAGTGTTAACAGCTCAAGTCCGTACCCCAAAGTCAGTGGGACGCACAGCCAAGTAAGGGGTGGGCTCTTGTAGCCTTCCTACAGGAAGAAGCTGCAGGTGCCAGAGAACAAGGGACACCGTGCCAGGAGCAGGTGAGTATTATTACAGAGCTGCTGCTCCCACACCCCTGCGACCCCTGGGTATGACTCGAGTATAAACCGAGAGGGGCAATTTCAGCCTAAAAAAATGGGCTGAAATTCTCGGCTTATTCTCGAGTATATACGGTACTTTTTATTTTGCGCAAGTCTTGATATGTGCACATTGTTTGTATTTATTTCATTTAAAAATCTTTTTATAATTTGTATGCTAGTCTATTGCCATACTGGTTTTACAAAAATTTTAAATTACCATACATTATTTTATATTTCTTGCTTGGGTGGATTTCTGCCTCTATTCATGTTTGGAGCACAGGCTATTGTTTTCCTTTCTAGTGGTTTCCACTAAAAAAAATTTACAACGGTGATCTCAGGGTATAAAACTATATATATTCTAGTAAAGTAAATTTATAATGCATAATTTTTACTTAATATTTCACCTCTGGACACCACTGTTGTGTTAATCTAATCAAAGTTGAGAAGTGGGGAATGAACTGGCGATAATAGTGAATGAACCCTATAAAGCGAATGCACTGCTTTGAGAGAATGGGGCTCTTTCCAGTCGATCACAGCCTGTAGCTTGGTAGGATCCATGGCCAAACCCTGGGCGGAGATGATATAGCCTAGGAAAGGCAAGGACTCCTGCTCAAACACACACTTCTACAACTTGGAAAAGAGGGAGTTTGCTGACAAGAGGTCGAAGACTATGACCGAGGTGGTGAGTATATCCCAGAAGATGTAATTTACAAAGTCTTGGAAAATGGCATTGCAATTCTCAAAAGGCATCACCAGATACTCATACCGGCTGTCCCTGGTGTTAAATGCCGTCTTCCATTCGTCACCCTCACGGAAGCAAATCAGGTTGTAAGCACCCCGAAGATCAAGCTTAGTAAAAACCCTCGCTCCCCGCAACCTATCAAAGAGCTCAGATATCAGGGGCAGAGGGTGCTTATTTTTAATGATGATGGCATTAAGACCCCTGTAATCTATGCATGGACATATTTCTCTGTTTTTCTTCTGCACAAAGAAGAACCCCGCCCCTGCTGGTGACACCGACTTCATAATGAATCCTCTTGCCAGATTCTCCTGGATGTACTGGGTCATCGCCTCAGTCTCTGGGAGTGATAGTGGATAGACTCGACCCCGGTGGGCTCTGCACTAGCCAATAGGTCAATAGGACAGTCATAGGGGCGGTGAGGTGGAAGGGTCTCCGCAGCCTTCTTGGAGAACATGTCCGTATAGTGCCAATAGTGCTTGGGGAGAGAGAAAAGACCTGCAGGTAGTTCTGTAGTAGCAACCTGAATGCACTCCCTCAGAAATCTATCCTCACAAGATTCACTCCATCCCCAAATTATCCTTGAGGACCACTCAATATGTGGGGAGTGGTATCATAGCCAGGGTATCCCTAACAGGACCTCATCAATTCCCTCGGGAATGACAAGCAGGTGTGCTATCTGTGAGGGCAGAGTCAACCCATTTACCACTCATATGGTCACTGGTTTGGTGAGCATCACCAGGGGTATTGCGTGTTGTTGGGCAAAGGCAGATGACATGAAGTTGCCTTCCACCCCGGATTCCACGGAGCGCTCTACTGTATGATGGGCCTATGGTAATTGTCCCCTTTAAGGACAGTTTGGAGGAAAATGATGCTGTGTCTAATGAACCTCCTCCTATGTCACTAAACGCGGCCTTTTCTGACCGCTGGGGACATTTCCTGGCATAATGTCTCGACTGCTGGCAGACAGGACAGTCCATGTGTACTCGAGCAACCCGGAATTTAGATCCAGCTCGAGAAACCTCCATGGCCTCAAGCGGCTCGGACGCCTGAACCGGAGATTCCAGAGGTTTGGCAAAAGTTGGAGCCAGCCAAAACCTCTGCCCACACTGGGTCGCTCCAAACTTTGCTGGATAAAATGAAGGTCGATGCGAGTAGATACCGCAATTAGCTCCTCCAGTGTGGCGGGAATCTACCTAGTGGTCAAAGCGTCCTTCACATGGTCAGCCACCCCCCTCCAAAATACCGGGATGAGGACTTTATCCAGCCACTCCAGCTCTGATGCTAAATTCCGGAAGTGGATGGCAAAATGGCTGGCCATGGACGAGCCCTGTATCAATGCCAGCAGTTGGAACTCGATACCATGTGTGACTCGAGGTCCCAAAAAGATCTGTTTCAGAGTGTTCAGGAACCACGGAGCACTCTGCACCACATGATCATCGTGCTCCCATATTGGCATAGCCCACTGCAGTGCCTTGTCCCACAGGAGGGATATTATGAATCCCACCTTTGCCCACTCTGTGGGAAAACATGCAGCCAGGAGCTCAAGGTGTATTGCACATTTGCTCATGAATCCCCTGCACAACTTGCTGTAGCCAGTAAACTTGTCTGGCAACGAGAGGCGAAATAATGTTGCAACAGGGGTGGCAGTGGACAAATTGGCTGCAGCCATGCTACCAGACTGAACAGCTACTGTGGTAACATCCACAGCTGAAGTTGTGTGCTCGAGAGCTGCCTACCTGCCCTCCAGCTGCTGGATATACCGCTGCAGTCGCTGTTCATCCGCTATTACTAGCCACACCGTGGCGCTAGTATAATGTTAGGGCTGGCGGAACGCACCAAATAATATAAAGGCAGTAACAAGGTGCGATCGCAGCCCAGGTTCCACCGCGTAGAGATGTTGCATGCTGCCTGGTAATGGTGGACGCTATATGGCGGAAGAATAGATGAACACATGCAGGTTAGCGTCACCCGGTGTGTATTGAGGTGGACTCTGTTGCTTCACAGAACCACACTACCGTGGAATATAAATGCCGTAACCTATTAAAGCTCACAGAGCTCGGCAAAGTGAGCGTTAGTGTACAGTCACAGGACTCTGCCCCAAGGACACAGGGTTAGAGAACCTCTAGACCCACTAGCGCTTGGCGCCCCAACAGCGGTGCCAGGGAGATACTATGCTATGAGATTTAGCGCACTACGTGCGCGCAGTGCAGCTCTGGCGGATGCCCTTAACCAGCAAGACTATGGCCTGGTAAATGCACTAATTGCGCATGGCGTCACACTGGCGGTCACTGCTAATTTGACGCAGTATACTCATGCCTAGTGCTGAGTCTGGCGCTAGTTAGCTCAAACACCCAACTACATGCAACAACACTAGGGAAGAGGATGATTAGGAGCTTTCACCAGATATCAAACACACATGCACACACACAAGTTCAGTTTTATACTTGCGCATGGCCATGCGGCTATGCAAAGCTTCTGTAGTCGAAGCCTTCAAAAAGCAGGACTTAGTCCCTGGAGCGTCTGCTCACCGCTGATTAATGCTGGTTACAATAGCTGGACCTGGGATGGCAGCAGTAACCAAATGCACAGCATCAGCTAGAGCAAGACACTGGGACTGACATCTCGCAATTTAATTGGAAAGATATCTTTTGGATCTACAAATTAAATATTCTCTCCCCAAATGGACTTAATGAAATTACAGATGTATTCCTATGACCATTCTCACAATATCATAAATGTTATCGTCATATGCATTCGGTATTACAATCATATCTATTTTTAACACTTGCTCTTAATATATAATATATTTTTTCCATATCATGTCAGGTTTCCCTCTTTCCCATATATGTCTATATTATTCTAAACACTCTTTTTCGCTGATAACTTTGTAGCTTCGTTCATACCGCACCCACACACACACACACAAATGATACACCATTTGAAGGGTAAACTTGCCCCTTCAGCAAGAAAATAGGCAAACAAACCACACATCCATGATGTGATCACAAAATACAGTTTAAACATTAATTTTCATAAACCTGCAGTAAGGAAAAATGACCTGCAGGTTGCACCACACTACCTCAAAGCACACTACCACAAAGCTGCTTTTAGACATCACAAACAAATCAAATCGAAACAGATTATACACTTCACTGCAGGTGAGTCACATATGCAAATACATTTGGAAACATGCACTGCTTATTCTATTGGAAACATGTACATTTCAAGCTGCATTTGGAGCGCAGATCTGACATTGTTTGGGTTTGGAGTTACTTTGCAGGATGATTAGGGAGACAGACAATGAAGTTAAAACCCACAGTGTTGGGAGTATGGATAAAGTATGTTCACATTGTTCAGCAAAGCTCTATTTAGGTGAAGTCAATCGTGACCAATCTGCTTCCATCTGTTTCCACAAGGGAAAGGTTCAATTACATGCCATTACTGTTTGTAAAGAACTTCAGACACTTACGGAAAAGAATGATCATGTAGCTCAAAACTTTTTGCAAAATATACGGCAATTTAATAATGCTTTGGCTTTTGCATCAGTTCAAGTGAACTTTGTCAATATTCCTGGCAGGGGGCCATATTGTTTCAAAATACATGGCCAGGTTTATCACATGGTTAGAAGTTTAAAACTACCTGAAGGGGTTAACCCAACTTACGCAGGCCTTTTCATTCTTGATTTTGACGCTGTGTTGCAGCATCGTATTGACAATCCAGCCAATAGAAAGTGTCGACAACAATTAATTGATACATTGCAATTAATGCTAACAAACCATAACCATTATTCACAGATGTTCAAGTATTTTACACATGTCTCACACAATGCTTCTCAGTTGCATTTACAATTTACTTCTACTAATGTATTCCATCCATGCAGATCTAATGAACCCACCGTAAGCGAAGTGGCAGCTGTGTTTCGTAGTCATGACAGTGAACCACCAGGCAAATTAGATTTTTATATCTACTCAAAATGGGCAACTTCATAAAATCTCTTACTTGAATCCACTTTCTGATCCAATGTGCTACCCTTTGCTTTTCCCATGTGGTGAAGCAGGTTGGAGTGAAGGAAGGCATCATGTCAATGTTCATGCTTCAGCTGTACGAACTGTCACTACTCAATTGCAGTACTATTGATATCGGTTAGCAGTTAGAGATGGTTTCAGTATACTTCATGCTTCAGGTAAATTATTTTAACAGTACATTGTAGTCACTCAGTTATGTAAAAATAGAAGGCTCCAGGTTAGAGTATATTTGCATATATTATGGAAGACACGTGGCACAGCTGTGAGGTGCACAAAGAAGGTTCCCAAACCAGTAGCAATAAGAAATAGACTTTGGCACTCAACTTCAATATGTTGTAATTTTTATTAGCAGCCACTCGTACAGACGTTTCGGTCAGTATTATTGACCTTCCTCAGTGTACTGCATTGACATCAAAAAAACAGAACAGAAGAATATATTATCTATGTACATAAGATACAAATAAACATCAAAAATACAAAAAAACCATTCTCAGTTCTACAATGGAACATAGAGACCAATACACTATTATATACCGTGCATATATAGTGATGGATGGGAGAATAGGGAATGGGGAAAAGGAAAATAGAATAATGGAAAGAGAAAAGGATCATACCTTATAATCAGAGTTAGCAAGGATGTGGCTCAAAATTTGTAGTAAAGGTCCTAATATAAATGTATAAGGGAGGTCCTGAAATAGATCCTAAATAGAAAGAAGGGAGTATATAATGACTGGGTAATAAGAGGTGTGCTTAGACTACATTAATGAAACTAACCCATATGTCGGTCCCAATAAGGGTAATGTGTGGAAAAAATCCAATGTTGGTTTTTCGTTATGGTAAGTAAAGCTAAATGAGAAAATAAAAAGATAAAATAAATAGTGGAGCATAATGTGCAAGATAAGGGTACAAAAGTGGTGACGACTGATTGGGTAAATCTACATACCCTATGAGAGTGGAGATATTATATGGGCCGAACAGGTGGGTCACAAAAGACCTCTTACCTAAATAAAAAATAATAAAAATAAATATATAATAAAGGGAAACCCCATAAAGTGTAATGCCGTTTTTTATTCTCTCCGTTTATTTGGGTAATTTTTATTTAGGTAAAAGATGTTCCTTGGTCCATCTATTAGATCCATATGATACATTCGCTTGTTCTACATTCAGTTACTATCTATCTTAGGTAAGACATTATAACAGTAACTGGCATTACACTTTATGGGGTTTCCCTTTATTATATATTTATTTTTATTATTTTTTATTTAGGTAAGAGGTCTTTTGTGACCCACCTGTTCGGCCCATATAATATCTCCACTCTCATAGGGTATGTAGATTTACCCAATCAGTCGTCACCACTTTTGTACCCTTATCTTGCACATTATGCTCCACTATTTATTTTATCTTTTTATTTTCTCATTTAGCTTTACTTACCATAACGAAAAACCAACATTGGATTTTTTCCACACATTACCCTTATTGGGACCGACATATGGGTTAGTTTCATTAATGTAGTCTAAGCACACCTCTTATTACCCAGTCATTATATACTCCCTTCTTTCTATTTAGGATCTATTTCAGGACCTCCCTTATACATTTATATTAGGACCTTTACTACAAATTTTGAGCCACATCCTTGCTAACTCTGATTATAAGGTATGATCCTTTTCTCTTTCCATTATTCTATTTTCCTTTTCCCCATTCCCTATTCTCCCATCCATCACTATATATGCACGGTATATAATAGTGTATTGGTCTCTATGTTCCATTGTAGAACTGAGAATGGTTTTTTTGTATTTTTGATGTTTATTTGTATCTTATGTACATAGATAATATATTCTTCTGTTCTGTTTTTTTGATGTCAATGCAGTACACTGAGGAAGGTCAATAATACTGACCGAAACGTCTGTACGAGTGGCTGCTAATAAAAATTACAACATATTGAAGTTGAGTGCCAAAGTCTATTTCTTAGAGTATATTTGCACACATCATCAAAAACAACTGACAGTTACAAAGGTTTAATGAACTTTCTTCTGACCAGCTTGCTTTTTTGGAAATTGCCTGCGCCCTCGACAACCAATGTGCGAAAATTTCTCACGGGCCAACTAGTACATACAATGTCTTGCGAAAGTATTCGGCTCCCTGGAACTTTTCAACCTTTTCCCCACATAGCATGCTTCAAACATAAAGATACCAAATGTAATAACTAAGGTTTTCAGAAAACAAACCGCAATGAATAATTTGTTGCACTTTGATAGTGCCCACCCGGTTCATACAAAGAGAGGGTTTCCTTATAGCCAAATGGTTAGATTACGTAAAGTCAATAGTAATAATAAAATATTTGATGAACAAATAAGTGAATTTATATCACGCTTCATGAACAGAGGTTATCCGCCACAAATATTAAGAGAAGCTGAAAATCGCATTAGCAAATTCTCACAAAGAGATTTTTTAAAAAGAAAAAGAAGAGTAAAAGAATCCTTTACTGAGGCAAAAGGCGATATAGAAAGATTTTCATTTTGTTTTAAACATAGTAATCTAGATAGTACCATACATGCTTCCATACGAAAAAATTGGCACGTGTTACAAACAGACAAAGATCTCATATCTATACACGCTAGCGTTCCTAAATTTGCATACAAATGTGCTCATAATTTGTCAGATCTATTGGTACATAATAGAATTTCAGTGCCTAGAAATACTTGGTTAACTAGTAACACTCCGGTCGGAAATTATAGGTGCGGTAACTGTAGATTCTGTCATCTCCACATAACGCATAACCCTATTCAAATTGGTTCTATCACACACAGTACTCAGGACTTTATTTTTTGTAAGAGTAAATTTGTAGTGTATGTCCTTTTGTGTCCTTGCCGATATTTTTATATCGGAAAAACAATAAGACCATTAATAACGAGATTTAAAGAACTTTATAATTCGATTACAACGGGTAAAGGTTGCTTAAGACTAATTCAGCATATGAAAGAAATACACAACGCTAACCCTAATCTGCTAAATTTTGCTGGCATAGAGATTGTGAAGTATCCTCCGCAGGGAGGCGATCAGAATAGATTATTACTACAAAAAGAAGCCAGATGGATTTTAAATACCAACACGCAAGGGCCAATTGGCCTAAATGATAGGCTAGATATGTCGATATTTTTATAGTGAAGAAAAGAGATTAAAATAAAAGAGAAAATGTTATTTATACATAAAAAATGAAGATAGTCCGAAATAACTTTTAGAGTTATAAGTCTGTATATTGATTACTTGTTATTAATGCACAATCACTAATGATTTCACTAATCTTTTTTGTAAATATGCATTCTTGCAACTATGTATATGCACGTCGGAAATCCTTTAAAAGGAAATGACGTATGGTAATCTATCACCTGGACCCGTCGAAGCACTCACTGTGCGAAACGGCCGTCGTCCTCACTCCATTCCCGCACCCTCCTGTATACCTTATGTCCTAATGGATGTATGAATATATTTTTTCCAATAAAGAGCACGAATACACAGCTACAAAAAGGGTGAGTGCCGCATATATTTTTCTTCTTCTGCTTTGTTGGATACCAAATGTAAATTTTTGGTGAAGAATCAACAACAAGGGGGAAACAATTGTGAAGTTGAATTAAATTTATTGGTCATTTTAAATTTTTGTGGAAAATCAAAAACTGAAAAGTTAGGAGTGCAATATTTTTCATCCCCTTTAACTTAATACTTTGTTTCGCCAACTTTTGCTGCAATTAGAGCTGCAAGTCTCTTGGGGTATGTCTCTGTCAGTTTCGTATATCGAGAGACTGAAATTTTTGCCCATTTTCAATGGCAAACAGCTCGAGCTCAGTGAGGTTTGATGGAGATCGTTTGTGAACAGCAGTTTTCCGCTCTTTCCACAGATTCTTGATTGGATTGAGGTCTGGACTATGACTTGACCATTCTAACACCTGGATACGTTTATTTGTGAACCATTCCATTGTAGATTTTGCTTTATGTTTGGGATCATTGTCTTGTTGGAAGACTATTCTCCGTGGGTCTGTTTGCTGCTATATGTGAGATAGTTGTGTTTTACATTTATATTTGCCAGATTGCCAGTTACTATGTCTGTGGGCTCAACATAACAAATAAAGAAGGTTTTGGAGAGTAGGGAGACCCTCAATTGATACTCCAAGGTTAACAAATGATTTGGTTTCTTGGTTATCTTCTGTATACACTCATTTACACATTTATATTAAACATCTCATTGAGCCTGGGTGGGGTATATATAAAAATACTATTGAGCTTTAAGAGATATATATGGATTGTGATAAGTTACTTAGGGTATAAAGGAGCAACTAAATAGGATACTTTACTTAATTTTAAGCCTGGTGTCTATCCTTAAAGAGTTCTGACGCAGGGAATCTGTATAAGTATTATCTTGTTGACTCTGGCCAGCTAAGTGAGCAATCTGAGATACACTATCAGAAAATAACAAGCTATCTTTTTGGTGTTGCATCATTTGTTGGCACATTTGCACTATATCTGTCCAGTGTTTGATTTTTTGAGCATGACACTTTTTTTTAACTAATATGTAATAAAAGTTATATTTTAGCTTCCAAGCCGCTGATACTTACTCTTTGAATTTCCATTCGTTAGAAAGATTTCCTCCCTATATTATATGAAAAATCTATTAATTTTTCCCTACTTCTGACAGCACCATTCATTGCACAAAATACCATCTCCTAATGTTTTTCTCACATATTTCCTATGCAAGCTCATCTCACTGCACCTTCACCTGAGTGCTGACGATCTTCTCTTGAGTCTCTCACGCTATTTTGCTTGTAATGCTCTACCTATTTGTTATATCATAATTTAGATCCCCTTTTTCTATTCTAGAACTTCCCTAGATTGCTCTTCCGACAAATGTTCTCTTTCTGGCTCCTGGTCACTGACTCATCCTGAGTTACATCCTGTTTCTCCTGTGCTTTAAACTTTTTTAGTGGCTTCTCTGTTTAAAGGCCTCGTTCTGGTTCTTATTCATGGATTCATCCTGGATTCTAATCCCATTTCTCCTGCATTCATCTTTTCAACTCTTTTTGTCCTTTTTCATCTATTCAGATTTTTTTTTTATATGTATATGTGGATTTTTTGTTTGGTTTTTGTACATTTAGATCATCTTTTTGCGTGGCTTTTCAACACTTTGTCCTTTTCCTCATCTGTTTAGGTGGCTCCTCCATTAAATTTTCACTTTCTATATCCTATTCACTGGCCCATCCTTGGTTCTTATCTTACTTCTTCTACATTCCAATAATTTCTCCTCAACTCCTTGTCCTCTATTTACATTGTATCATCAAAAAGTATGGTATCTTTTTTCACTTTAACTTTAATCAATTTGTAATTGCCAGTTAAATTTCCCTTAACTTCCCAATTTCCCTATTGGTTTCAGTGTTCCTGTGGGTGTTCCCTATATAATTAGCATCCATTGCGTTCTTTAAGAATCCATCTTTTATCATGCTTTGCACATTTTTTTAACTTAATAAAGAAACCAGTACAGCATTGAAACATGTTGTGAATAAAAAACCTTATTCTCAGCATAATTTCTGAAGAATTGATTCACTCCAGCAGTGCAGTCCACCCATGTGTTAATTCAACTGGATCCAATATCTCCTGGAGGATTCATCCACCAGCCACGGGGCAGCAGCAGCTATCTTTCTTCATGCCTACATAGTAGTTGTGCCAGTCACCACACCATCAGATGAGTGTAACCAGCCGTCTACTACTCTCCCTCCATGGGCTATCACCCTATTGTGCGCTCATTTTCCCACTTCTAGATTTATTCATAGAAAAGACTGAAGCATATGTTCCCTTCTTTGAAAATAGACTTCTCTGTCGCTCGTCACCAATTCCTGGCCAATACCTTACAGTTTGAAGCACTGGTCTAACATAAAATGACACTTTGCATTTTTTACTAAAACAGAGCCACATGTGTCTATGGGAAATGTCTGGTATGGTTGATCATCTATAAACAGATGGCCTGCCATCAAGAACCTGGCTAGCAAATAAGAGCTATACAAGGTCAGCCATCTTTGTGCAGACAGATAGCGGTGGTCACAATAAAACTGCGCATGCACTCCTCCTGTACAAAGATGACAGAAGTCAGTGAATCATTCAGCTGATCCCAGCAGTGGCGTGTTCGTGATCGTGTTCTGCTGGTCGTACTGTGCAAGAGGCTGCGTGAGTCTGTGTGAGTGTGTGAGAGTGTGTGAGTGGTGCGTACGGCGTATAGAGTGTGTGTGTGAGTTTGTGAGTGTGTGAGTGTATGGTGCATACGGCATATAGAGTGTGTGTGTGTGTATGTGTGTGGTGCGATGGTGTTTTGCTGGTGGTACTGCACAATAGGTTGGTACCAGCAGCAGTTTCCACATTGAGACACCCATCACTTGGGTGTCCCAATATGGCAGTCGGTGAACTTTCTCCGCTTGGAATTCTGGGATACGGTGACATCTGGACAGAACAGGAAATGAAAACATTACAAGGCAATTATATATAAATAGATATAGAAACATGGATTCCACTCAAATTCAATACATTTATTTAAAATAATGAAATGAACTCAGTACAGGCAGGACAGTCAGAAAACAACAATATCTTTTACTAGATAATTAATCTTAGTCATAAAAAAATCTATGAATATGTCAAAGCTTTATGTGATCTTGCATATAAAATGTTAATTTGTAACCAATAATCATCACAGACTGGTAAATTTACTGCACTGAGAACATTTGGTCAGCTGGCAAAGCCTCGTTATTCCGGTACGTTTGTATCCCAAGGAAACTTCACAATGAAATCTTGCATTTCTGCCTTGTAGATCTTGTCAAAATATTCATTTTGAGCCACAGTAAAATTATTTTTCCAATCTCCGACTATTCCTGTAAATCACAAATGGTGACAAAACATTTAAATTTATGTTTAAGAGATATGTTATATGCACATAGTAACCCCTAAAATTGTAAAATTAACAAAACACAATACAAAGAAATAAAAACTGTGGAGAATGTGGAATAGTCCAGACAAGATTGGATAAGGGTAAAAAGAATTTAATCTAATAAACATAAACTACACGTTCCCGCATTGTACTGATGCCTTCCGCAGATATATCAGAATAAACGGAGCTATAAATGGGATAAAAAGACGGAAACACAAGTCTAAAGTCTAATAATGAAATCAATAGTAGAACATTTCATACAGACTTAAATCCTTGAAAAACAGTCAATATACAAAAAAAACACATGATCATGTAGAAATAGGTCATCAATATCTGATCAGTAGGGTTGCAACAACCTGGCCGACCAACTATTACCGTCAAAGGCTGGAAGTTCTCAGATGATGCCGGGAATACAGAAGCTCTGTAAAAATTATAGTGACCACAGTCAGGTTCTGCACATTGCCCCCTATTCATTTAAATAGATGGTAAATCTCCAGTATCCGGCTGCAGCCACCATAGAAATGAAGGAGTGCCTGTGTTCTGGCAGCGTCCGAGAACTTCCTGCCACCGCAGATAACAGCTGATTGAATCATGCATTTCACTAAAAAGGGATGCAGGAAAAGTATATACAGTGGGTACGGAAATTATTCATTCCCCTTTAAATTTTTCACTCTCTGTTTCATTCCTGCCATTTGGTAAATTAAAAAAAGTTAATTTATTTCTCATTAATGTACACTCTGTGTTAGGGCTAGCGGAACGCACCTAATAATAAGACTGATAGTGTATGGTGCGTTCGCAGCCCGGGGTCCACCGTGCAGAGATGGAACCTGCTGCTAAGTAATGACTGACTATATGGCGGTACTCATAGGTATACACACGTGGGTTAAACTTCACCCAACGTGAAGGAAGCGATCCTGTTGCGTCACAGGATCGCGGTACCGCACATAGAAGGCGAGCAAGCAGTCAGCGAACTTAACCCCAACTAGGATTGAAGTCCGATTAGACCCTTGCTGGCACAACACCGCAACTGGGTGTGTAAGGAAGTTGAGTAACAATATAGGGCACAAGAGTGCATGCGGTGCCGCACTGACGAACGCCACTAACCACCCAGGCTTGGGTAAGGAAAGCACAGAGGAAGTGCACGGCGCCGTACTGGCGGACACACCAACTGGACGCTGTAACGTGTGATTAGTGCTGATGGCTAAGTCGGGCGCTAGATAGCAACCACACACCTTCCGCGAACAGACATTCAATAGGGAAGGGGTTTCCAAGGACGACTTGCACTCACAACAAACACACGTAAGCAAATGTACACTAGCGCATGGCCGTGCGGTCATGCGCAGTTTATATAGTTGCAGCACAGGAAGTGGCCACGGAAACTTTGCCCTTCCAAGACCTGCCAAGAGGACCAATGGAATGTGCTGCAGAGCCTGAGCACATGACCCTCGATCTCCAACGGGAGATCTTGCCCTGGGCATGCTCAGTACGTGCAGACAAGGACTTAGTCCCAGAGAAGTCCGCTCGCTGCTGACCAGCACTGGGTTTAATGGCAGAAGCTGAAGAAGCAGCAGTAACTCTCTGTACAGAGTGAGACTGAGCAAGACGCTGGGAGCGACGTCCATGCTGAGCAGACTCCACTGCGGCTGGATAAGAATGAGAGACCGCAGCGGAGATGGCTCGAGATTCCCCCTGTGCAGAAGCGGGAACTCGAGACCTAACACTCTGCACCCCATCTTGACTGAAAATAAGAGAAATGTCGTAATTTTTGCAAATTTAGAACTAATACTGGTTATAGGTCAGGGAAATTTAGTGTAACGCAATTAACCTATACTCTAAAAATATATATACAGTACCTATTTTATTAATTACATGAATCCATAAAAACAACCACAGACATAATACCACAAATAACCGTGCTCTCTGTCTAACCCTAGAAAGAGGGCCCTCAATGACCACTACCTGTCAGCGGAGGTTGGCACCCTACACACAATCGAGATTGGCGCCCCCACTCAACGTCGGCTCACCCTATTTCTCCTATTGGTGCCCTAAACAAATGTGTCACAATTGGGCCTCCATTTACTCAACAGGAAATGATAGGGTATTTGATGAATTAGTAGCCGATATAGCCCATGATGGTTTTGGGCTAACCAAAAAAATATATTATTGACAGGGTGAGAGACACAGACTCACAAAGTGCAAAACAGTGCAAAAAATAAAGTGCAATTAGTGAAAGACAAAATCCTTGCTAGACTGCTCCCTATAGTCTTAATACCTGCCTAGCCGCGGGGGTTGGCACCCTACTGTTCAGCGGAAATGGCGCCCCCACTCCACGTCGGCTATCCCTGAAAGTCCCTATGAGTGACTATATCGATAGACAGGGAAAAATACATATATCTCTTATCTCATATACGTTGGTATAAAAGCACCATATGGCAGGTATACTGAAACAACACATCAACTAAAATACAGACTAAGTCTATATACAAAGATGAAGCAATAGAGCAGTATATATCCAAATATTTTAGAGAATGCCCATTAGAGTGCCTCCATATACTTATATGCTTAAATATTGCACACAGTTGGAGATCACATATCAAAGAAAAAAATTAAAACGAGCTCTCTGTGTGAGTGTAACTGTGCATGTCCAACAAACTTGGACATGCGCAGTTACACTCACACAGAGAGCTCGTTTGTTCCGGTCACATGCACTGGAGGAAGTGAGTTCCACATGGCAAGCACGCTGATATCAGTAGGAGCGATAGAGTATGTGAGAGGTATTTGCTCTATATGTGATTCGGTCCCTGAACATGGGACAGGCTAAACCTTGGTAACATGGCGTTTATATCTGTGAATACACCACTAATGCAGTAGTGGGCTGTCATGTTCTAGTGGTGTTTAACTATACTGCCGGGGACAGTATTCAGGTTGAGCTGTATGACATCCTCTAGCGCTTGGTATCTTTACTTCCTGTCTAACTGACATCGGCATCTATATAAGTGTGTTATCTCCTGAATGACTCCATGATACATCCATTCATCTATGCCTCCTGATGATCCGTTAGGTGAAACGCGTAGAGGCGCATTATGACATCTCCAGAACGATGAGTATCATTTCCTTGCTAACTGCTCCATAGAGAATATCATTTTGTACACATTCATCAGATGAGAGTGATTAATTAAGCTATGTTTGCATATATATATGCGATATCTAATGATATCTAAGGTATTCTATCTTTTTGTCTGATAATTTTTTTCTTTGATATGTGATCTCCAACTGTGTGCAATATTTAAGCATATAAGTATATGGAGGCACTCTAATGGGCATTCTCTAAAATATTTGGATATATACTGCTCTATTGCTTCATCTTTGTATATAGACTTAGTCTGTATTTTAGTTGATGTGTTGTTTCAGTATACCTGCCATATGGTGCTTTTATACCAACGTATATGAGATAAGAGATATATGTATTTTTCCCTGTCTATCGATATAGTCACTCATAGGGACTTTCAGGGATAGCCGACGTGGAGTGGGGGCGCCATTTCCGCTGAACAGTAGGGTGCCAACCCCCGCGGCTAGGCAGGTATTAAGACTATAGGGAGCAGTCTAGCAAGGATTTTGTCTTTCACTAATTGCACTTTATTTTTTGCACTGTTTTGCACTTTGTGAGTCTGTGTCTCTCACCCTGTCAATAATATATTTTTTTGGTTAGCCCAAAACCATCATGGGCTATATCGGCTACTAATTCATCAAATACCCTATCATTTCCTGTTGAGTAAATGGAGGCCCAATTGTGACACATTTGTTTAGGGCACCAATAGGAGAAATAGGGTGAGCCGACGTTGAGTGGGGGCGCCAATCTCGATTGTGTGTAGGGTGCCAACCTCCGCTGACAGGTAGTGGTCATTGAGGGCCCTCTTTCTAGGGTTAGACAGAGAGCACGGTTATTTGTGGTATTATGTCTGTGGTTGTTTTTATGGATTCATGTAATTAATAAAATAGGTACTGTATATATATTTTTAGAGTATAGGTTAATTGCGTTACACTAATTTTTGCAAATTTATTAAAAAAGAAAAACTGGTCATAAATATTCAGCCCCTTTGCTCAGTATTGACTGGAAGCACCCTTTTGAGCTAGTACAGTCATGAGTTTTCTTGGGAATGATGTAGCAAGCTTTTCACACCTGGATTTGGGGATCCTCAGCCATTCTTCCTTGCAGATCCTCTCCAGTTCCATCAGGTTGGATGGTGAACGTTGGTGGACGCCATTTTCACGTCTCTCCAGAGATGCTAAATTGGGTTTAGATTAGGGCTCTGGCTGGGCCAGTCAAGAATGGTCACAGAGTTGTCCTGAAGCCACTCCTTTGTTAATTTAGCTATGTGCTTAGAGTTATTCTCTTGTTGGAACGTGAACCTTCAGCCAAGTCCAGAGCACTCTGGAAGAGGTTTTTATAAAGGATATCTCTGTACTTGGCCACATTCATGTTTCCTTCAATGACAACCAGTCGTCCTGTCCCTGCAGCTGAAAAACACCCCATAGCATGATGCTGCCACCACCATGATTCACTATTGGGATTGTATTGGGCAATTGGTGAGCAGTGTCTCGTTTGCTCCACACATACCACTTAGAATTAAGACCAGTAGACCGGGATCACACACAGCGAGATACGGCAGAGTCTCGCAGGATAAAACCAAAATCTGGCACCGTCACTCCAGAGCGGAGCATGCGGCTGCATAGCAATACATGGAGCCGCACACTCCGCTCCGGAGTGCCGGTGCCAGAGTTTGTTTTTAACCTGTGAGACTCGGCTGTATCTCGCTGTAGTGTGACTCCGGCCATAGGTCTATCTTCGTCTCATCAGACCAGAGAATCTTATTTCTCAAAGTCTGGGAGTCCTTCTTGAGCTTTTTAGAAAAAACTCTATGCGGGCTTTCATAAGTCTTGCACTGAGGAGAGGCTTCCATCAGGCCACTCTGCCATAAAGGCCTGACTGGTGGAGGGCTGCAGTGATAGTTGACTTCTCCCTACTGCATCTGTAGAGCTCAGCCACAGTGAACTTGGAGTTCTTCTTTACCTTTCTCACCAAGGCTTTTCTCCCACGATTGCTCAGTTTGGCTGGACGGCCTGGTCTAGGAAGACTTCTGATGGTTTGAAACTTCTTCCATTTAAGAATTATGGAGGCCACTGTGCTCTTAGGAACCTTGAGTATTGCAGACATTCTGTTGTAACCTTGGCCAGATATGTGACTTGCCAGAATTTTGTCTCTGAGCTCCTTGGCCAGTTCCTTTGACCTCATGATTCTATGAGCTATGAGGTCTTATATAGTCAGGTGTGTGCCTTTCCAAAACAAGCCCTATCAGTTTAATTAAACACAGCTGGACTCCAGTGAAGAAGTAAAACCATCTGAAGGAGGATCACAAGGAAATGGACAGCATGGGACTTATATATGAGTGACTGAGCAAAGGGTCTGAATACTTATGACCATGTGATATTCCAGTTTTTCTTTGTTATTAAATTTGCAAAAATGTCTACATTTCTTTTTTTCAGTGAAGGTGGAGTGGAGAGTGTTAGGGTTGAGCGACCTTGACCTTTTTAGAGTCGAGCCGGGTTTTGCGAAACCCGACTATGTCCAAAGTCGGGTCGAGTGAAATCGGCCGATTATGACGTAAAGTCGGGATCGACCGAAACACGAAACCCAATGCAAGTCAATGGGGCAGCATAGTCGGCAGTGAGTGGGGGCCAGGAAAACACCTAGAGTGCCCATTTTAATGTCAAAACCATCCATTCTTCTTAATGAAGCTTGTCAAGCGTAATTTACCTTAAAATAATTGGAAGGCATTTGAAATTGGGGGTCATTTGGCTAAAGTTGTGGGGGGTAGGGCTGGTTCAAGTAATTAGTGGGCCCAGTAAATCTGGACCACGTCACGGCAGTGGAGCAGGGAGAGGTAAGTATTTCAACTTTGCAAGTGCTGTAATCCTGAGCAAGCAGGGGGGGGCCCACTCGTTGGCATTGGCACTGGCACAGGGCCCCTCAAAGTACAGCGGTGTGTTTGCACGGCGGGGGCGCCTCCCACCGGCAGCAACACTTTTGCGTACTATGAGAGGCCCTGTGCCAGTGACGTCGCCAACTAGTATTCCTCCCCCCACCTGATGAAGGAACCTGCACTTTCATCTGCACCTTCCTCTTTGTCCCCGTGTAAGGTGGTATGGTATGCGGGAAGAGCAACCTGACTTTCAGCAGGGTCACAATGTTGTTGTGTAGCGTGCACGGGGAATGTTGCGTTATGGGTCAATGTACCAGCAGACTCATCTATCACTGGCTGGGCAATGGGCACGATGAAGTGGAAACACAGATATAGGCCCAAAGAAGAAAGTGGGCTAAATGCAGTTCAAAATTGGTAACACAGGAATAACCAGGGGGCATTGCAGTGGAGGACAACTGGAATGAGAGGCTGACACAGAGAGTAGGGCCAAATCAGTAAGTAGTCGAAATGCAGTTCAAAATTGGCAACCGTAGTAAACAGGCGGCACAGCTTTGTTCAGTGGAGGAGAACAGCAAGGAGTGGCAGACACCGATAGTAGGCCCCAACCCAACTAGTAGGCCAAATGCAGTCTAACATTAACAACTACTTAACGAGAGGCTGAAAATGGAATTTCAGGACAGGAAACCAGGAGAACAGCAAGGAGTGGCAGACACCGATAGTAGGCCCCAAACCAACTAGTACGCCAAATGCAGTTGTTCCATTTAACCACAATTTAATGAGAGCCTGAAGATAGAAGCTCAGGAAAGGCAACCTGGGGAACACCTTGGAGTGTAACACACCATCTCTCTCCACCCCATACCCATTTTGTAGGCCTAATGCTGTGTACTTTTCTACAACTACTAAACGAGAGTCGGAAGACCGAAGCAATGGCAAGGAAACCTGGGGAACACCTTGGAGTGTAACACACCATCTCTCTCCACCCCATACCCAATTTGTAGGCCTAATGCAGCCTACTTTCCGACACCTACTAAACGAGAGCATGAAGATCGAAGCTCAGGAAAGGCAACCTGGGGAACACCTTGGAGTGTAACACACCATCTCTCTCCACCCCATACCCATTTTTTAGGCCTAATGCAGTGTACTTTTCTACAACTACTAAACGAGAGTCGGAAGACCGAAGCAATGGCAAGGAAACCTGGGGAACACCTTGGAGTGTAACACACCATCTCTCTCCACCCCATTCCCCATTTTTTAGGCCTAATGCAGCCTACTTTCCGACACCTACTAAACGAGAGCATGAAGATCGAAGCTCAGGAAAGGCAACCTGGGGAACACCTTGGAGTGTAACACACCATCTCTCTCCACCCCATACCCATTTTGTAGGCCTAATGCTGTGTACTTTTCTACAACTACTAAACGAGAGTCGGAAGACCGAAGCAATGGCAAGGAAACCTGGGGAACACCTTGGAGTGTAACACACCATCTCTCTCCACCCCATTCCCCATTTTTTAGGCCTAATGCAGCCTACTTTCCGACACCTACTAAACGAGAGCATGAAGATCGAAGCTCAGGAAAGGCAACCTGGGGAACACCTTGGAGTGTAACACACCATCTCTCTCCACCCCATACCCATTTTGTAGGCCTAATGCTGTGTACTTTTCTACAACTACTAAACGAGAGTCGGAAGACCGAAGCAATGGCAAGGAAACCTGGGGAACACCTTGGAGTGTAACACACCATCTCTCTCCACCCCATACCCAATTTGTAGGCCTAATGCAGCCTACTTTCCGACACCTACTAAACGAGAGCATGAAGATCGAAGCTCAGGAAAGGCAACCTGGTGAAAACCTTGGAGTGTAACACAACCTGTCTCTACACCCCATACACAATTAGTAGGCCTAATGCAGCGTAGTTTCCAACAGCTACTAAACGAGAGCCGGAAGATCGAAGCTCAGGAAAGGCAACCTGGGGAACACCTTGGAGTGTAACACAACCTCTCTCTACACCACGGAAGGGCTGATTCTTAGGAAGGAAGGCTGTTGTAAATAAGCATTGCGCGTCCGAGGGTGATTATATTCTTATTCGGTATCTACTCACCCTCGGACGCGCCATGCTTCTTGATTTGTAATTAATGTTTATTTGCAATGTGCTTTTGACTTACTCAATTATTTTTTTAATTATTGATTTTATTAAATTAATAGTTTAACATCTTATTGGAAATAATTTAAAGGAGACGCGACAGGACAACACTCGGTGGATGCCATATCTGTGTTAACAACTCCAAAAAACTTTCAGTTAACTTCTTGCAGGAGAAAGAAATTGTAGCTGTTGGACCTTTGTAGTACAGTTCCAGATATTTGTTGTGTGTTTGTTTTGATTGTTAAAATGTCTGCATTTGAGATCTCAACACGATCTTATTTTTTATAATCAAATTAATTTTTTAAATATTTTATTAGGTTGGTTCAAGGGGTACACGGGCCGCAGTAGACAGGTCAGTGGAGGCCTAGTGGAAGGAGGGACCACAGACAGGCATCGAAGGCCTAAAATAATAACACATGGCTTTAGGCAATTTTAAATTGGTTCCAGGGGTACACGGGCAGCAGTGGTGTGGTCAGTGGAGGCCTAGTGGAAGGAGTGACCGCAGACAGGCATCGAAGGCCTAAAATAATAACACATGGCTGTAGGCAATTTTAAATTGGTTCCAGGGGTACACGGGCAGCAGTGCCCTGGTCAGTGTAATAGTAGTTGAAAGAATGGACCGCAGACAGGCATCGAAGGCCTAAAATAAAAAAATTGGGCTGGCTGTAGGCAATTTTAAATTGGTTCCAGGGGTACACGGGCAGCAGTGGTGTGGTCAGTGGAGGCCTAGTGGAAGGAGTGACCGCAGACAGGCATCGAAGGCCTAAAATAATAACACATGGCTGTAGGCAATTTTAAATTGGTTCCAGGGGTACACGGGCAGCAGTGGTGTGGTCAGTGGAGGCCTAGTGGAAGGAGTGACCGCAGACAGGCATCGAAGGCCTAAAATAATAACACATGGCTGTAGGCAATTTTAAATTGGTTCCAGGGGTACACGGGCAGCAGTGCCCTGGTCAGTGTAATAGTAGTTGAAAGAATGGACCGCAGACAGGCATCGAAGGCCTAAAATAAAAAAATTGGGCTGGCTGTAGGCAATTTTAAATTGGTTCCAGGGGTACACGGGCAGCAGTGGTGTGGTCAGTGGAGGCCTAGTGGAAGGAGTGACCGCAGACAGGCATCGAAGGCCTAAAATAATAACACATGGCTGTAGGCAATTTTAAATTGGTTCCAGGGTTACACGGGCAGCAGTGGTGTGGTCAGTGGAGGCCTAGTGGAAGGAGTGACCGCAGACAGGCATCGAAGGCCTAAAATAATCACACATGGCTGTAGGCAATTTTAAATTGGTTCCAGGGGTACACGGGCAGCAGTGGTGTGGTCAGTGGAGGCCTAGTGGAAGGAGTGACCACAGACAGGCATCGAAGGCCTAAAATATTAACACATGGCTGTAGTCAATTTTAAATTGGTTCCAGGGGTACTTGGGCAGCAGTGCCCTGGTCAGTGTAGTAGTAGTTGAAAGAATGGACCGCAGACAGGCATCGAAGGCCTAAAATAAAAAAATTGGGCTGGCTGTAGGCAATTTTAAATTGGTTCCAGGGGTACACGGGCAGCAGTGGTGTGGTCAGTGGAGGCCTAGTGGAAGGAGTGACCGCAGACAGGCATCGAAGGCCTAAAATAATAACACATGGCTGTAGGCAATTTTAAATTGGTTCCAGGGTTACACGGGCAGCAGTGGTGTGGTCAGTGGAGGCCTAGTGGAAGGAGTGACCGCAGACAGGCATCGAAGGCCTAAAATAATCACACATGGCTGTAGGCAATTTTAAATTGGTTCCAGGGGTACACGGGCAGCAGTGGTGTGGTCAGTGGAGGCCTAGTGGAAGGAGTGACCACAGACAGGCATCGAAGGCCTAAAATATTAACACATGGCTGTAGTCAATTTTAAATTGGTTCCAGGGGTACTTGGGCAGCAGTGCCCTGGTCAGTGTAGTAGTAGTTGAAAGAATGGACCGCAGACAGGCATCGAAGGCCTAAAATAAAAAAATTGGGCTGGCTGTAGGCAATTTTAAATTGGTTCCAGGGGTACACGGGCAGCAGTGGTCTGGTCAGTGGAAGTCTAGTGGAAGGAGTGACCGCAGACAGGCTTCGAAGGCCTAACATAACAAACTTGGGCTGGCTGTAGGCACTTTTAAATTGGTTCCAGGGGTACATGGGCAGCAGTGTATGGTCAGTGGAAGTCTAGTGGAAGGAGTGACCGCAGACAGGCTTCCAAGGCCTAACATAACAAACTTGGGCTGGCTGTAGGCACTTTTAAATTGGTTCCAGGGGTACACGGGCAGCAGTGGTCTGGTCAGTGGAAGTCTAGTGGAAGGAGTGACCGCAGACAGGCTTCGAAGGCCTAACATAACAAACTTGGGCTGGCTGTAGGCACTTTTAAATTGGTTCCAGGGGTACATGGGCAGCAGTGGTCTGGTCAGTGGAAGTCTAGTGGAAGGAGTGACCGCAGACAGGCTTCCAAGGCCTAACATAACAAACTTGGGCTGGCTGTAGGCACTTTTAAATTGGTTCCAGGGGTACACGGGCAGCAGTGGTCTGGTCAGTGGAAGTCTAGTGGAAGGAGTGACCGCAGACAGGCTTCCAAGGCCTAACATAACAAACTTGGGCTGGCTGTAGGCACTTTTAAATTGGTTCCAGGGGTACACGGGCAGCAGTGGTCTGGTCAGTGGAAGTCTAGTGGAAGGAGTGACGGCAGACAGTCTTCGAAGGCCTAACATAACAAAATTGGGCTGACTATAGGCACTTTTAAATTGGTTCCAGGGTAACACGGCCAGCAGTGGCCTGGTCAGTGTAGTAGTTGTAGAAAGAAGGGACCGCAGACAGGCTTCGAAGGCCTAACATAACAAAAATGTCAAAACAATGGTATTGTCAGTGCCAGGCATTGAAGGATGTCAGCGCCTAGACTACACATTGGTGAAGCTGTGAGAGATAATTTTGCTAGTGGTAGAGCACTGTTTGAGCTGGGGGGGGAACTGGCTTGTGGCCGGCGGTACAGGCACAGGGCCCCTCATATTACAACGGTGTGTCTGACGTTGGGTGCGCACCACCACCGCCAGAGACACTTTATTGTACTATGAGGGACCCAGTGGCAGTGCCGTCGACCAAAAGCGGCCACACCCACCTCTTCAGACAAACAGCACTCTCAAGGGTCCAAGCGCAAAGTGGCGATAGCACGGCCCCGTGTGGGGAGTTTGGCCATTTCGTGAGGTGGAAACATGTCGTATGCTGGACAATCAGGTGAAGAAAATTACGAGATTGGAAAAGTCATTCAGAATAGTCCACAGGCAAGACCTTTTCATAGGAAAGCTAGGTGTCAGCCGGGCAGGGTGGGGCAAAAGATTTTGAAATCCAGTTGTGGTTCATTTTAATGAAGGTTAGATCATCTACATTTTGGGTAGCCAGACGAGTCCTTTTTTCTGTTAGTATTGAACCTGCAGCACTGAATACTCTTTCTGATAGGACACTAGCTGCCGGGCAAGCAAGCTCCTGCAATGCATATTCTGCCAATTCTGGCCAGGTGTCTAATTTGGATGCCCAGTAATCAAATGGGAATGACGGTTGAGGGAGAACGTCGATAAGGGATGAAAAATAGTTTGTAACCATACTGGACAAATGTTGTCTCCTGTCACTTTGAATTGATGCTGCAGTACCTGTCCTGTCTGCGGTCATAGAAAAATCACTCCACAACCTGGTCAGAAAACCCCTCTGGCCAACGCCACTTCTGATTTCTGCCCCTCTAACACCTCTGGTCTGCTGGCCCCTGGAGCTCGTGTGAGAACGATCACGGGCGCTGTGTGCAGGGAATGCCAGAAGCAAACGGTCAACAAGAGTTGATTGTTTTGTTGCTAATATTAGTTCCAAGTTCTCATGTGGCATAATATTTTGCAATTTGCCTTTATAGCGAGGATCAAGGAGGCAGGCCAACCAGTAATCGTCATCGTTCATCATTTTTGTAATGCGTGTGTCCCTTTTGAGGATACGCAAGGCATAATCCGCCATGTGGGCCAAAGTTCCCGTTGTCAAATCTGCGGTTGTGCTTGGTTGAGGGGCAGTTGCAGGCAAATCTACGTCACTTGTGTCCCTCAAAAAACCAGAACCCGGCCTTGCCACGCCACCAATTTCCCGTGCCCCCGGGAAAGCTTCCTCATTAAAAATATACTCATCCCCATCATCCTCCTCATCCTCCACCTCCTCTTCGCCCGGTACCTCGTCATGTACACTGCCCTGACCAGACAATCGCTGACTGTCATCAAGGCTTTCCTCTTCCTCTGGTGCAGACGCCTGATCCTTTATGTGCGTCAAACTTTGCATCAGCAGACGCATTAGGGGGATGCTCATGCTTATTATGGCGTTGTCTGCACTAACCAGCCGTGTGCATTCCTCAAAACACTGAAGGACTTGACACATGTCTTGAATCTTCGACCACTGCACACCTGACAACTCCATGTCTGCCATCCTACTGCCTGCCCGTGTATGTGTATCCTCCCACAAAAACATAACAGCCCGCCTCTGTTCGCACAGTCTCTGAAGCATGTGCAGTGTTGAGTTCCACCTTGTTGCAACGTCTATGATTAGGCGATGCTGGGGAAGGTTCAAAGAACGCTGATAGGTCTGCATACGGCTGGAGTGTACAGGCGAACGGCGGATATGTGCGCAAAGTCCACGCACTTTGAGGAGCAGGTCGGATAACCCCGGATAACTTTTCAGGAAGCACTGCACCACCAGGTTTAAGGTGTGAGCCAGGCAAGGAATGTGTTTCAGTTGGGAAAGGGAGATGGCAGCCATGAAATTCCTTCCGTTATCACTCACTACCTTGCCTGCCTCAAGATCTACAGTGCCCAGCCACGACTGCGTTTCTTGCTGCAAGAACTCGGACAGAACTTCCGCGGTGTGTCTATTGTCGCCCAAACACTTCATAGCCAATACAGCCTGCTGACGTATGCCAGTAGCTGCCCCATAATGGGAGACCTGGTGTGCAACTGTGGCAGGTGCGGATGGAGTGTTTGTGCGACTGCGGTCTGTGGACGAGCTCTTGCTTCTGCAGGAGGACGAGGAGGAGGAGGAGGAGGAGGGGGTGCGAACGGCTACAGACAACTGTTTACTAGACCGTGGGCTAGGCAGAACTGTCCCAAACTTGCTGTCCCCTGTGGACCCTGAATCCACCACATTTACCCAGTGTGCCGTGATGGACACGTAACGTCCCTGGCCATGCCTACTGGTCCATGCATCTGTTGTCAGGTGCACCTTTGTGCTCACAGATTGCCTGAGTGCATGGACGATGCGCTCTTTAACATGCTGGTGGAGGGCTGGGATGGCTTTTCTGGAAAAAAAGTGTCGACTGGGTAGCTCGTAGCGTGGTACAGCGTAGTCCATCAGGTCTTTGAAAGCTTCGCTTTCAACTAACCGGTAGGGCATCATCTCTAACGAGATTAGTCTAGCTATGTGGGCGTTCAAACCCTGTGTACGCGGATGCGAGGCTAAGTACTTCCTTTTTCTAACCATAGTCTCATGTAGGGTGAGCTGGACTGGAGAGATGGAGATCGTGGAACTAGCGGGGGTGCCGGTGGACATGGCAGACTGAGAGACGGTGGGAGATGGTATTGTTGCCGCCGGTGCCCTAGATGCAGTGTTTCCTACTACGAAACTGGTGATTCCCTGACCCTGACTGCTTTGGCCTGGCAAAGATACCTGCACAGATACAGCAGGTGGTGCGCTAAATAGTGGTCCTACACTGCCGGAAGGGATGTTGCGTTGATGACTAGCTTCATTGGCCGAGGGTGCAACAACCTTAAGGGACGTTTGGTAGTTAGTCCAAGCTTTCAAATGCATGGTGGTTAAATGTCTATGCATGCAACTAGTATTGAGACTTTTCAGATTCTGACCTCTGCTTAAGGAAGTAGAACATTTTTGACAGATGACTTTGCGCTGATCAATTGGATGTTGTTTAAAAAAATGCCAGACTGCACTCTTTCTAGCATCGGATACCTTTTCAGGCATTGCAGACTGAGCTTTAACCGGATGGCCACGCTGTCCTCCACCAGGTTTTGGCTTTGCCACGCGTTTTGGGCAAGATACGGGCCCGGCAGATGGAACCTGTGGCGATGTTGATGCCTGCTGCGGCCCCTCCTCCTCCTCTGCTTCAGAACTGCTGCCGCCTGCACCCTGTTCCCCCAATGGCTGCCAATCGGGGTCAAGAACTGGGTCATCTAATAACTCTTCTTGTACCTCCTGCGCAACTTCGTCTGTGTCACCGTGTCGTTCGGTGGTATAGCGTTCGTGATGGGGCAACATAGTCTCATCAGGGTCTGATTCTTGATCAGCACCCTGCGAGGGCAATGTTGTGGTCTGAGTCAAAGGACCAGCATAGTAGTCTGGCTGTGGCTGTGCGTCAGTGCACTCCATGTCAGATTCAATTTGTAATGGGCATGGACTGTTAACTGCTTCACTTTCTAAGCCAGGGACGGTATGTGTAAAGAGCTCCATGGAGTAACCCGTTGTGTCGCCTGCTGCATTCTTCTCTGTTGTTGTTTTTGCTGAAGAGGACAAGGAAGTGACTTGTCCCTGACCGTGAACATCCACTAACGACGCGCTGCTTTTACTTTTACCAGTTTCACGAGAGGAGGCAAAAGAGCTAGAGGCTGAGTCAGCAAGATAAGCCAAAACTTGCTCTTGCTGCTCCGGCTTTAAAAGCGGTTTTCCTAATCCCAGAAAAGGGAGCGTTCGAGGCCTTGTGTAGCCGGACGACGAACCTGGCTCCACAGCTCCAGACTTAGGTGCAATATTTTTTTCCCCACGACCACCTGATGCTCCACCACTACCACTACCCTCATTACCAGCTGACAATGAACGCCCCCGGCCACGACCTCTTCCACTAGACTTCCTCATTGTTTTAAAAACGTAACCAAACTAACGTTATTTGTTGCAGTCACACAACTTACACGGTGAGCTATAACTTCAGTATGATTTAGCTACCCCTTTACAGGTTGGTGAGACCACAGCGAAAATCAGGCCCAATGTTACACACTCTTTTTTTGGTGGCTGCAAATTAGAGAGATGCCCCACACGCAGGACTGTCACTGAAGCACAAATGTTAATATTAATGTCACACTATTATTTTTTTTTTATTTTTATTTTTTTCAGGAACACTTTAGAAACCCCCCCCAAAAAAAAACATTGATTTTTGCAGGGAGAATTTAGAAAACAAATGTAACAAACTATATGCTTTCTATGGGCCACTGAGTGAGAGATGACGCACACAGGAATCAGAAGTGGCACACAAGCCCAGAGGCCAATATTTTTCTACCAATGATTGATGGAGTTATTTTCTCTGGTAGATTTTGGAACCCAAATCAAGGAAAAAAAATATAGGCTTTCTATGGACCACAATTGGAGAGAGAGAGAGAGAGAGAGATGGCACACCCAGGAGTCAAGACTGGCACACAAGCAGAAAGGCCAATATTAATCTCCCACTGTTTTTTTTTTTTTTTTTTTTTTTTTTCAGGGAGACTTTAGAAAAAAAAATAATAAAAAAAATATGATTTTATCAGGAAGAATTTAGAAACCAAATAAAATAAAATGATTTTTTCAGGGAGAATTTATAAAACAAATAAAACCAAAAATAGGCGTTCTATGGCCCACTGACTGAGAGATGACGCACCCAGGAGTCAAGACTGGCACACAAGCAGAAAGGCCAATATTAATCTCCCACTGTTTTTTTTTTTTTTTTTTTTTTTCAGGGAGACTTTAGAAAAAAAATAAATAAAAAAAATATGATTTTATCAGGAAGAATTTAGAAACCAAATAAAATAAAATGATTTTTTCAGGGAGAATTTATAAAACAAATAAAACCAAAAATAGGCGTTCTATGGCCCACTGACTGAGAGATGACGCACACAGGAATCAGGAGTGGCACACAAGCCCAGAGGCCAATATTTTTCTACCAATGATTGATGGAGTTATTTTCTCTGGTAGATTTTGGAACCCAAATCAAGGAAAAAAAATATAGGCTTTCTATGGACCACAATTGGAGAGAGAGAGAGAGAGAGAGAGAGAGATGGCACACCCAGGAGTCAAGACTGGCACACAAGCAGAAAGGCCAATATTAATCTCCCACTGTTTTTTTTGGTTGATTTTTTTTTTTTTTTTTCAGGGAGACTTTAGAAAAAAAAATAATAAAAAAAATATGATTTTATCAGGAAGAATTTAGAAACCAAATAAAATAAAATGATTTTTTCAGGGAGAATTTATAAAACAAATAAAACCAAAAATAGGCGTTCTATGGCCCACTGACTGAGAGATGACGCACACAGGAATCAGGAGTGGCACACAAGCCCAGAGGCCAATATTTTTCTACCAATGATTGATGGAGTTATTTTCTCTGGTAGATTTTGGAACCCAAATCAAGGAAAAAAAATATAGGCTTTCTATGGACCACAATTGGAGAGAGAGAGAGAGAGAGAGAGAGATGGCACACCCAGGAGTCAAGACTGGCACACAAGCAGAAAGGCCAATATTAATCTCCCACTGTTTTTTTTGGTTGTTTTTTTTTTTTTTTTTTCAGGGAGACTTTAGAAAAAAAAATAATTAAAAAAATATGATTTTATCAGGAAGAATTTAGAAACCAAATAAAATAAAATGATTTTTTCAGGGAGAATTTATAAAACAAATAAAACCAAAAATAGGCGTTCTATGGCCCACTGACTGAGAGATGACGCACACAGGAATCAGGAGTGGCACACAAGCCCAGAGGCCAATATTTTTCTACCAATGATTGATGGAGTTATTTTCTCTGGTAGATTTTGGAACCCAAATCAAGGAAAAAAAATATAGGCTTTCTATGGACCACAATTGGAGAGAGAGAGAGAGATGGCACACCCAGGAGTCAAGACTGGCACACAAGCAGAAAGGCCAATATTAATCTCCCACTGTTTTTTTTGGTTGTTTTTTTTTTTTTTTTTTCAGGGAGACTTTAGAAAAAAAAATAATAAAAAAAATATGATTTTATCAGGAAGAATTTAGAAACCAAATAAAATAAAATGATTTTTTCAGGGAGAATTTATAAAACAAATAAAACCAAAAATAGGCGTTCTATGGCCCACTGACTGAGAGATGACGCACCCAGGAGTCAAGACTGGCACACAAGCAGAAAGGCCAATATTAATCTCCCACTGTTTTTTTTTTTTTTTCAGGGAGACTTTAGAAAAAAAAATAATAAAAAAAATATGATTTTGTCAGGAAGAATTTAGAAACCAAATAAAATAAAATGATTTTTTCAGGGAGAATTTAGAAAACAAATAAAACCAAAAATAGGCGTTCTATGGCCCACTGACTAAGAGAGAGAGAGAGAGATGGAACGCTTAGTACTGGCACACAAGCCCAAAGGGCAATATTAATCTCCCTTTTTTTTTCCAGGGAGAATTTCTAAAACCCCCCCAAAAAAAAAAATAGGCTTTCTATGGCCCACTATTTGTGAGAGAGATGGGACGCTCAGGACTGGCACAGATGGCACGCTCAGGACTGGCACAGAAGCCCAGAGGCCAATATTAATCTCCCTTTTTTTCTGGGAGAATTTATAAAACCAAAAAAATATTTAAATAGGCTTTCTATGGCCCACTATTTGTGAGAGAGATGGCACGCTCAGGACTGGCACAGATGGCACGCTCACAACTGGCACACAAGCCCAGAGGCCAATATTAATCTCCCTTTTTTCAGGGAAAATTTATAAAACCAAAAAAAAAATTAAATAGGCTTTCTATGGCCCACTATTTGTGAGAGAGATGGCACGCTCAGGACTGGCACAGATGGCACGCTCACAACTGGCACACAAGCCCAGAGGCCAATATTAATCTCCCTTTTTTCAGGGAAAATTTATAAAACAAAAAAAAAAAATTAAATAGGCTTTCTATGGCCCACTATTTGTGAGAGAGATGGCACGCTCAGGGCTGGCACAGATGGCACGCTCAGGACTGGCACACAAGCCCAGAGGCCAATATTAATCTCCCTTTTTTTCAGGGAGAATTTATAAAACCCCAAAAAAAATAAAATAGGCTTTCTATGGCCCACTATTTGTGAGAGAGATGGCACACTCAGGACTGGCACACAAGCCCAAAGGCCAATATTAATCTCCCACTGTATTTTTATCAGGGAGAATTTATACACCCCACAAAAAAAAATACAGAAAAATGAAAAGGCTTTCTATGGCCCACTATGTGAGAGAGATGGCACACACAGGGATGGCACTCTAGCAGAAATGCCAAATTGCCAATCTTAATCTCCCACCAAAAAAAAAAAAAAAAAAAACACAGGGAATGTCCTACAATTACTATCTCCCTGCCTGCAGTAATCTCAGCCAGGTATGGCAGGCAGCTACTATCTCCCTGCCTGCAGTAATCTCAGCCAGGTATGGCAGGCAATAAGGAGTGGACTGATGCACAAATGAAATAAAAAGTGTGGACAAACAAAAAAGATAGCTGTGCAGAAAGGAAGGAACAAGAGGATTTGTGCTTTGAAAAAAGCAGTTGGTTTGCACAGCGGCGTACACACAGCAATGCAGCTATCAGGGAGCCTTCTAGGGCAGCCCAATGAGCTACAGCGCTGAGGGGAAAAAAAAAAAAAAAAACTTCCACTGTCCCTGCACACCGAGGGTGGTGTTGGACAGTGCAAATCGCTGCAGCACAAGCGGTTTTGTGGTTAATGGACCCTGCCTAACGCTATCCCTGCTTCTGACAAAGCGGCAGCAACCTCTCCCTAAGCTCAGATCAGCAGCAGTAAGATGGCGGTCGGCGGGAACGCCTCTTTATAGCCCCTGTGACGTCGCAGACAGCAAGCCAATCACTGCAATGCCCTTCTCTAAGATGGTGGGGACCAGGACCTATGTCATCACGCTGCCCACACTCTGCGTTTACCTTCATTGGCTGAGAAATGGCGCTTTTCGCGTCATTGAAACGCGACTTTGGCGCGAAAGTCGCGTACCGCATGGCCGACCCCGCACAGGGGTCGGATCGGGTTTCATGAAACCCCGACTTAGCCAAAAGTCGGCGACTTTTGAAAATGTTCGACCCGTTTCGCTCAACCCTAGAGAGTGTACATTAATGAGAAAAAATACATTTTTTTAAATTTACAAAATGGATGCAATGAAACAAATAGTGAAACATTTAAGAGGGTCTGAATACTTTCCATACCCAATGTGTGTATCTTGGGAATTGTAGATGAAGAACTGTGGTTGCACTATGATAAAATATTTCTCTGGGAAGTTCTATTTATTGCTAGGAAAGCAATAGCACTAAGGAGGATGAGAGGAATCCCACTACTATTAATCAGTGGAAAAAATAGTGAATGATATAATACCATATGAGAATATATTATATAGAAATAGAAGATGCACTCAGAAATTCCATAAGATATGGGAGAGATGGGGTGATTCACCCTTAATGCATCTATCCCCTATTGCCATGACTTAATCTATCTCACAATATGAACCCTAATGTTGTCCCTGTCAACATACGGAAGGCGACGATGTGTGTAAACTTCAAAGAGAAAAAAAAAAAAAAAAAAACTCCAAGTAAATGTGGCGCTAAGCACCTATGGATTTTTTGAATGCATCCACTTCAAGTGAAAAATGTTAAAAAATTCATTTATTTTCTCAAAATAAAAAAATAAAATATATTTGTAAATTTTTTAAAAAACAGTACAACTCGTTTCGGCTGCTATTTTTACAGTGCAGCCTTCATCAGGTAGTAAAAAAACAAAAAGACCAAACAATACAATAAGCACTAACAAACAGTTGTACTGTTTTTTAAAAAATGTACAAATATATTTTATTTTTTTATTTTGAGAAAATAAATGAATTTTTTAACATTTTTCACTTGAAGTGGATGAATTCAAAAAATCCGTAGGTGCTTAGCGCCACATTTACTTGGAGTTTTTTTTTTTTTTTTCTCTTTGAAATTGCCACCTATGTGGATCTGAAGCAGGATCAACACATAGTTCTCCAAAGTGAGCTGCACACCTTATTGGATTATACAACATACGAAGAAGAGTTGCCTAAAGAATTGATTCCTTGAGAATCTCAACGTGCATTTCTTACCGATAGAAGGTGAGCATAACTACAAATAAAATAAATGTTTTTAACTTGTTGGTAAAAACGTATTACGCTCAGAGGAAGCGCCGCACTTGTCTCTTTTTTTTTTTTTCCCCTCTTTCCCTCTTTCCCTAAACCAGGGTATTTCTAAAGATGTGTGTAAACTGCAAGAGTATACTTTTACTATGACCCAAATGGGTACGTGATCTGAATTTTGATAGAGATGAATTGAATTAATTCAATTGAGTGTGCAATGCTTCATAATGGAAACTATCCTAATATGCTATGTTCTATATCGTTTGTTCACTTTTTTTATTTGTTTACTCTATTATCCAGAGTGTAATGTTACCTACATGTTATTGTGAAGGGTGACTGTTAGGATCATTCTGACCATACACTGTGATATTATATGTTTGTAACTTTATCCGGAGGAATCTTTCAATAAAAAGAGTTGAAAAAAAAGTGTTGAGAGACAATAACATTATACAGTTAGGGCCAGAAATATTTGGACAGTGACACAATTTTCGCGAGTTGGGCTCTGCATGCCACCACATTGGATTTGAAATGAAACCTCTACAACAGAATTCAAGTGCAGATTGTAACGTTTAATTTGAAGGGTTGAACAAAAATATCTGATAGAAAATGTAGGAATTGTACACATTTCTTTACAAACACTCCACATTTTAGGAGGTCAAAAGTAATTGGACAAATAAACATAATCCAAACAAAATATTTTTATTTTCAATATTTTGTTGCAAATCCTTTGGAGGCAATCACTGCCTTAAGTCTGGAACCCATGGACATCACCAAACGCTGGGTTTCCTCCTTCTTAATGCTTTGCCAGGCCTTTACAGCCGCAGCCTTCAGGTCTTGCTTGTTTGTGGGTCTTTCCGTCTTAAGTCTGGATTTGAGCAAGTGAAATGCATGCTCAATTGGGTTTAGATCTGGAGATTGACTTGGCCATTGCAGAATATTCCACTTTTTGGCACTCATGAACTCCTGGGTAGCTTTGTCTGTATGCTTGGGGTCATTGTCCATCTGTACTATGAAGCGCCGTCCAATCAACTTTGCAGCATTTGGCTGAATCTGGGCTGAAAGTATATCCCGGTACACTTCAGAATTAATCCGGCTACTCTTGTCTGCTCTTATGTCATCAATAAACACAAGTGACCCAGTGCCATTGAAAGCCATGCATGCCCATGCCATCACGTTGCCTCCACCATGTTTTACAGAGGATGTGGTGTGCCTTGGATCATGTGCCGTTCCCTTTCTTCTCCAAACTTTTTTCTTCCCATCATTCTGGTACAGGTTGATCTTTGTCTCATCTGTCCATAGAATACTTTTCCAGAACTGAGCTGGCTTCTTGAGGTGTTTTTCTGCAAATTTAACTCTGGCCTGTCTATTTTTGGTATTGATGAATGGTTTGCATCTAGATGTGAACCCTTTGTGAATGGTTTGCATCTAGATGTGAACCCTTTGTATTTACTGTCATGGAGTCTTCTCTTTACTGTTGACTTAGAGACAGATACACCTACTTCACTGAGAGTGTTCTGGACTTCAGTTGATGTTGTGAACGGGTTCTTCTTCACCAAATTAAGTATGCGGCGATCATCCACCACTGTTGTCATCCGTGGACGCCCAGGCCTTTTTGAGTTCCCAAGCTCACCAGTCAATTCCTTTTTTCTCAGAATGTACCCAACTGTTGATTTTGCTACTCCAAGCATGTCTGCTATCTCTCTGATGGATTTTTTTCTTTTTTTTCAGCCTCAGGATGTTCTGCTTCACCTCAATTGAGAGTTCCTTTGACCGCATGTTGTCTGCTCACAGCAACAGCTTCCAAATGCAAAACCACACACCTGGAATCCACCCCTGACCTTTTAACTACTTCATTGATTACAGGTTAACGAGGGAGACGCCTTCAGAGTTAATTGCAGCCCTTAGAGTCCATTGTCCAATTACTTTTGGTCCCTTGAAAAAGAGGACGCTATGCATTACAGAGCTATGATTCCTAAACCCTTTCTCCGATTTGGATGTGGAAACTATCATATTGCAGCTGGGAGTGTGCACTTTCAGCCCATATTGTATATATAATTGTATTTCTGAACATGTTTTTGTAAACAGCTAAAATAACAAAACTTGTGTCACTGTCCAAATATTTCTGGCCCTAACTGTATATAGATGAGGCTTCCTGGTTAAAATGATCATTCTCTACTCAGGAACAACGCATGTATGCCAGTCACCGGCACAAGAGGAACATCTGTTATATAAATGGAACCTGCTATCTTCTATGCCGGAAAATAAAGCCTGAAACAGCGGCAGTCAGAAGAAATTGGACCTGCACTAGCTAAAGATTTAGATATGGAGGAGGTCCAGGAGTCTTGCTGGACTTTTAGGTCTTAGTTGAGACTGGGGTTTTCTGTAAGTCAGAAAAGCAACTTGTGCATGACACTTTAGGACTCTCAATCACTTTGCTTGCATCCGGAATCCGTTCAAGTTTTGTGACAAATCCGAGCGGCAAAAACAGTATATAGATTTTGCTCTAATCCTATATTAATATAGATGTAGTAATTTTTCATTCATTAGACTGTACAATAGATGATTATAGGATCTATGTGTCGTCTCTTGCACACATAGAGAACACAAAGACTGAAAATACAGCCGTCTGAACGTGACCATATATATCACCTGAATTAGTGTTTCACTAAAACAGATTGATCAGCTAGGTGATACTCAGGCTGATACTGTGCGCTTGGGTACTGCTACCTCTCCAGGCTCTGCCTTTGTAGCTAGCACTGTTCAGCAGCGAGCAGGCATTTCAGGGCCTAAGTCCTGCTTTTCCCCCACTGAGCATGCCCACGGGACGACCTCCCATTTTAGGTCGGGGGTCACATGTTCAGGTCCTGTTGCGGCTCCTATTGGACCATCAAGAAGGTCCCGGAGCATTACTGCTATAAAAGGTTGGCATGGCCGCTCGGCCATACGCTAGTGTAAACTTATTAACTTGTGTGTGTGTGTGGATGAATGGCTGTCGATGGATGAAAGCTCCGAATCATTCCCATCCCTAGTATTGTTGCCTGCTCGCAAATGGTAGAGCTACCTAGCACCCAACAGTGCTATCCTGCACAATTGCACAAGTTGCTGAATCCAGTTAGCAGCGACCACCAGAGCGGCGCATTGCGCAGATAGTGCGCTTTCCATGTCCTCGTTAGGGTGGTTAGTGGCATCAGCCAGAGCGGTGCTGCGCGTACTTCTAAGTAAATATTTACTTAGATTCCCTGGCACCACAGTAACAGTGTTGGGCACAAGAGATCTAGAGGGACTCTTTCCCTGAGCCTTGTAACAGAGTTCTGTGACTCATTGCTTGCGCTCTCTGTGCAGTATCGCGGCCCTGTGACGCAACAGGGTTTGCTTCCTTCATACTGGGTGAAGCTAACCCATATGTGTATCCACATTATACCACCAAATAGTCCGTTATTACCAAGCAGCAGGTGTCTTAGCTGCACGGTGGACCCTGGACTGCAAACACACTCTATATCATCTCTAATTATTATTTGGTGCATTCTGCCAGTCCTAACATTGTGCTGATTGTAAAAAACGGATGCACTGGATCCGTTTTTTTTTTTTTTTTACGGATCCTTCAAAGCAGATGCTGCCTGAATTTAAAGGATCACAATTTGAGAGAGAGAGAGAGAATTTTTTTTCCCTGAATGGAAAATCCTTCCAGGCATGCTAAGTTTCAAAAAATGGAATCCGTTGCTGGATTCCATCTTTTGACGGTCAGTGAAGGATCCTGCGGCCATAGGCTTCCATTATAGCCAACGACGGACAGCGCAGGATCCGTCGCTGGGCGATTTTCCGACGTACAGCGATTTTACGATGGATCCAGCGCACAACGGATGAAACAGAAGGCCATCCATCGCTAATACAAGTGTATGAGAAACATTTGCTGGATCCCTTTTTTCGACATAACGACGGATTTTGACGGGAACAAAAAGATGGAAGTGTGAAAAAAGCCTTATCTGTTAGAGAAAAAAAGGATCTGCAATCTGAAATTGGACACACCAGATTCTTATCTCCCCCAACAATCATCAGTCAGAGGCACCCATACATACTACACTGTCAGCTGAACCTTTTGATATTGGCCTGTTTGGCCACTGTTAGTCTTATGTTAATTTATGACTTTAGGGTAGGGGCACCATTACAGTATGTGAACACTATGTCTTTTAACTGTCTGCGAACCCAACATATTTTTCAGGTGGAAGATGCTTTAGGACTTGCCAGTGTCTTTTCTCCTGAAGTTTCATTTTGCATCTCTTTTTTTTTATCAGTTTTTCCTCAATATCTTTTGTTTGCCCATTTTGGACAAGTCACTCCTTTTAACCTCTTGACATCTTTGAAAGCCCAAAACAGTTAATGGAACCTCAGCAGCAAACCATTTTTCACATTGCAGTGCATAGGTTCAGACCTTTTAGAGTTTACTTTTCAGGCAGGTTGTATAGCGCACCAAACTGAAAAAGGTAAAAAAGCTTGGGCCACTAGAATATTTTGCTTTTCATATCTTTTTAGCCACTTCATGGCTTTTGAAGCTTGCATTTAAAAGAAGTTACAAACGATGGGACCTATGAACAACAATGTCGTTTTGACATTGCTGCACATAAGTTAATTCATTTTTTCTTTATTTTAAGCTTTTCAAGCAATTTTTAGGTGGAATCTGCCAGATTAAAAATACTGAATATGCATACCTTCAGTCTGACTTGCCAGTAGACGACATGACAGAAAGTGCCTAGTGCAGAATGAATGCAAGATATGACATTGACTATACATATTTTTTTTCTCAATATGGTGCTCAGTTTTTACCTTTTCTAAAAAATGAGCTTTTCTCCTGGTCCATGTGACCAGGTGGCGCGAGGCTGTAATTAGACATATTGTTCTGTTTCATGTTCTTAAAGGAAGCATTTTTTACCACAGAGTCTATCGCTTCGTCATCTAACTCCTTTCCAAGAAATTTGCAAATCTTAATCACGCTTCCTCGTGGGTCCTGTTGGCAATTAAGAAAATTCAATATTTAGCATAATAAATATACAGCATGAAATTAAATATTTATGTTTCTACTTTAATGGTGCGACCACACACTGCGACTGGACACATGAGGCCAAAACTCCACTCACGCTGTTTGCCAATTGCTGCTTAATTTTATTTAAAAATAGTGTAGAAATTGGCCAACAAGGGCCGAAGGAGCCTCAATGCATGATGAGCCATAGAGTGTAGCTGCAGCCTAAGACTGCACTTACATCGTACAAGTTACTACTTTCATTACTGCATGTCTAGCTGTATTCTTGATCTGCTCCATGATGGCACACAATGATGTAACACATTAGTTATTCAGATTATAATCAGCTGAATATTACAAACTTTGTGAAAAAAGTAAACTTCGCTTATATCAGACTAAAGCTTGAAGATCAAGATAAAGCTTGGGCGCCTCATAAAGCGTGCAAACGGTGTGTTGAGGACCTTCGAAATTGGTTCAAGGGTAAGAACAAAGCTTTCTGTTATGGGATTCCTATGGTATGGCGAGAGCAAAAGAACCATAGTGACGATTGTTACTTTTGTTCATGCGATGTGAAAGGGTATAATTCAAAATGGAAGCATTCCATTCCATACACCAATATTCATTCAGCAATTCGTCCCATTCCCAATGGCACAGATATACTAGTACCCAAGGCCCCTGCTACCTTGGAAGAGATAACTAGCTCCGATGAAGGTGGAGTCATACCTGAACCAGATGATGAATCAAGTTCTGACTTTGAAGATGATACAAGACCAAAATTGTTTTCCCAGGAGGAGATGAATGATTTGGTAAGAGACTTGAATCTTCCCAAAGATGCCGCTGAGTTACTCGGATCAAGGCTCAAAAGCAAGAATTTATTGTTGCCAGGAGTGTCTTTTTTATGGTTCAGACATCATGAAAACGAGTTCTTCCTTACTTTGCCCAGCTCACAAGGACCAATGCAGTCAAACGAAGTCCCATAAAAAATCAAACTTTATTAAATAACAAAATAGATAAAAATGTCACACGTGAACAGACATCTGGAAAACAGAGGGAAGATAAGGCACTATATGGCGGTACTAAAATAACCAAAGGACACGAGCACCCATCACTGTAGCCCTAGTCACATACTTGTATAGCAGCGGGACCCTTGGCCCTAAATATATACTATGAGGATCCATGACCCATTATAAAGCAGCAGTGGCCAAATACATGTCTATATCCAAATATACTAACACAAAGAGCATGGCCAAGGAGCACCCAAATATGAGATTACCTGCCAGTGGCACAGTGAGGAAAAAAAAAAAAAAAAAAAGTATGTGACTAGGGCTACAGTGATGGGTGCTCGTGTCCTTTGGTTATTTTAGTACCGCCATATAGTGCCTTATCTTCCCTCTGTTCACGTGTGACATTTTTATCTATTTTGTTATTTAATAAAGTTTGATTTTTTATGGGACTTCGTTTGACTGCATTGGTCCTTGTGAGCTTGTTTCATATTTATGCTGGCAGTTGTCCCAGCTTATGTCCTGTTGTACATGCCCTGAGTGATTATTTGCTATTATGCATACAAAAGGGTCTTTATTCTATGTCAGTGCATGGATGTCGTTTTTAACAATTTTGCTTACTTTGCCCAGGAAGATAAGTTGGTTTGTTGCATCGATGTCGAAGGTTTGACGGGTCAATTCAAAATCCAATATGACGCAATGACGTCTTTTTATAGATTCTTCGAAAAGAAGTCTAAAAGCAGTTTTACTCCACAATGGCGTTTTTTATGCTTCCATCCCTGTAGGTCATTCTGTACACCTCAAGGAAACCTATGAGAACTTGGAATTGGTTTTTCGTAAAATTAAATATGAAGACCACAGTTGGCAAGTGTGCGGGGATTTGAAAGTCTTGTGCATGCTGCTCGGGCAACAAGCTGGGTATACCAAATACCCTTGTTTTCTGTGTCTATGGGACAGTCGAGACCGACAAAATCACTGGACCAAGAAGAATTGGCAGCCGAGGGTGCTCACAGTTGGTGAAAAAATGTCCTCCGAGAAACTTTGGTTCCTCCCCATAAAGTTGTTCTACCACCTCTCCACATAAAATTGGGATTGATGAAGCAATTCGTAAAATCACTTCCAAAAGATGGAGAATGCTTCAAATACTTGGTCACCAAGTTTCCAGGCCTCTCGGAGGCAAAATTGAAGGAAGGTGTGTTCGTCGGACAGACATTAGAAGGCTTATAGCTGATCAAGAGTTTATCAATACCATGAGGCATCTTCAAAAAGAAGGGTGGTTTGCATTTAAAGAGGTCGTAGATAAATTTTTAAGCATTAACAAAGACCCTGACTATAAAAAAAAAATCGTCGGACGAATGTTGAAAGCATTTCAAGCTTTAGGTTGCCTGATGAGTTTGAAAGTGCATTTCCTCCATTCCCACCTTGACAACTTTCCTGAAAATTTGGAAGCTGTGAGCGAAGAGCAAGGTGAGCGATTCCACCAGGACTTTAAAGAGATGGAAAGAAGATATCAGGGAACATGGAGCATTGCAATGATGGCAGACTACTATTGGGCGCTTCAGAGAGACATTCCAGATGCTACTCACAAGCGTAAATGCACCAAGAGAAGCCTCACAGGGAAGAAGAATCGATTTTAGTGTGTGTTAGTGAGCTCATTGCAGTTAAAAAATGATTTTCATGAAACATTTGTAATAAAAAAATAATTTTATGAGTCTATTTTCATTTATTTTGAGGTATTGTCTTATTTAACATAGTTACTTAAATTGTCAGAAAACGTGATGTCCTATGACAAAATGGAGGTCATTTTCAGATTCAGTGCACTTAAAAACATAAAGATTATGTGGAATAACCAAAATAGCTCTTGAAAAAAAAATGTTTGCAGACCTGTGTTATCTAACTGAATTCTCAAGTGGTCTAAAAGATATTTTCATCTTCATTAGGTATGAGTAGATCCATGGAGGTTCGGCTTCTGGTAACCAGCTGAACTTTATCTCTCCCTCTTTATCTCTCTTTTTATTTCTTTTTCTCTCATTCTATCTCTACAGACTACCAAACTGTGAAACAGACTTCCATCAGAAGTCCGTTTTCGGACTTGAGGTGCAAGAACAACAGAAACACCGTATATGTGAACTCATTTTACAAACTACACTCCTCAATGAATTCATTTAGGGGTGCAGTGATCATATTGACACCACATGTGCCTCATAGGATTCTATACCAGCGGTGAGTGGTGAAGAAAGAATATATTACATTTTTACCACTAAAATATTCCTTTATCCACAAGTTTTTAATTTTTCTAAGGAAAATAGGACATTTTTTTTTTTTACAACAAACTGAGAACCATTTTTTCCTGAGTGCGCCAATACCCTACATGTAATCAGGAAATATTTTTCAGGCACAGTGCAAATCTCAGAAGGCAAGGAGCCCCAGATTTTACTGTTATGGTTTGCTGGTACCTTGACCCACTGGGAGAGCCCATGAGGTGCCAAAACAGCAGAACCCCCCATATCACTTTAGAAATACCAAGTGTGGATGCAATATGTGGTTTACGGACACTGTGGGGCTCAGAAGGGAGGGGATTTGGGAGCAAAGAATTTGCTAAATTTCTTTTGGTGGGTGAGGAGCCATTTTGATATTCCAGAGCCTTTGTGTTTCCAGTAACATGGAAGCCCACTATATTCCCATTTACAGCTAACAGATCTGAATGGGGAATTGCTTTTTTTGTGGACTGAGTAGCGGCATTTATTGGGATTTTACATATCCTTTGGGACCATATTTATCCGGCACTCTACGCTGAGGTTAACTTTGGGGTTATGAAGACACAGCATTGTATCTTAATTAACCAGAAGACTATTTTTAGAAAGCCAGAAAGGATAGACTGTTATCTATACTTTTGCTTGTAATATTGACTTGTATGGTGTGCTTATGTAGGGAGGTGTACCGGGTCCACGGTTCCTCTTGCTTGTCTGGGCCGGAACTGTCAAAACTGTCACCAATATTTCAGGAAGAAGAGGTTCCTGACTGCCACAGATCTGAACAGCTGACTGGTGGGGGTGGGTCTGAGGTAAATAACGATGTGAGCAGGAAGACGGGACATTTGGTGGGGACTGAGCTTGTGAGCAGTGAGACAGTTGACTCCCTCTCGACGGACCCACGCCAGATATCCTGTGCCTGTATTCCCAGCTGGCAAGACTGCTGACACGTGCTACCCCCAGCCCAGAGAGACATCTGCATGGGGTAGTGACCAGGATACAGTGCATACCTTGGCTCCCCTTACCACTGCGGAGCTACCACTTAGTCCCATTCTTGCATTGTCTGCTGAGGACCGGACCGTGTCTGTGTCCGCTGGACTGTGTGCTCCTGCTGCCGCCTTGTCTATTGAACTTTCTGCTTCTTGCACTGTGCTTCTGACCTTCAGCTCTACCCCACCATGTGCCCGGATCAGAAGATCACATGCCGAAGGACCCGGAGGATTCATCACCGCAAGGAGACAGTGCATCGCCCTTCTGCGGGACCAGATCGGAGTCAACTCGCGCCGCCACCTTCCTCCAGCGCACAGAGACTGATAACTTAACCTGCTATTATCTACTGCATTTGATTTTCCCTTATCCACACGTTCATTTCTTTTAACCCCCTGCTGGTACCATCAGTTTTTTTTATAAAGAACCTGTTAACCCACAACACATCAGACTCTCGCCTACCATCGAAACCTTCAAAAAGAACCTGAAGACCCACCTCTTCAGACAAGCCTACAACCTGCAGTTACCACCGATCGACCAAACCGCTGCATGACCATCTCTACCTTCACCTACTGTATTCTCACCCATCCCTTGTAGATTGTGAGCCTTCGCGGGCAGGGTCCTCATTCCTCCTGTACCAGTTATGACTTGTATTGTTTAAGATTATTGTACTTGTTTTCATTATGTATACCCCTCCTCACATGTAAAGCGCCATGGAACAAATGGCGCTATAACAATAAATAATAATAATAATAATAATAATAACCCGTGCTCTGCCTCCTGTGTGTCACTGCATCCTACACACCTGCTAGTATCCTACACTTATCCTTGATGACCAGTCATGTTTACTGATATGCTAATTATTCACGCGGAGGCACTGCTTAGTCCCATTCTTGCGGTGCCTGCTGAGGACTGGACCATGCCTTTGTCCACTGAACTGTGTGCTTCTGCTGCGGCCTTGTCTAATGAACTTTCTACTTCTTCCACTGTGCCGCCGATCTTCATCTCTACCCCACTGGGTGCTCAGATCAGGATATCACATGCCGAATGACCCGGAGGATTCATCACCACAAGGAGGCAGTGCATCTCCCTTCTGCGGGACCAGATCGGAGACATCTCATGCCACTGAGGGATCTTCCAGCCACCTTCCTCCAGTGCACAGAGACTGATAAGTTAACCTGTTATTGTCTACTGCATTTGATTTTCCCCTATCCGCACATTCATTTCCTTTACCTCCTGCTTGAACAATCACTGTTTTATATCAAGAACCTGTTAACCCTTGCTATGCCTCCTGTATGTCACTGCATCCTATGCACCTGCTAGTATTCTACATTTGGTGTAGTCATCAGGATGCAGTCCAATAGCATGCAGGCGGCAGACCAAGCAGTTGGGCGTGGCTCCAGGACTAGCCTTTCCCTGGGGGCCAGGCTGAGCAATTTGTTCTGTATGAGTGAAGAATAATAATTCGGCACTCACCAGATGGATTGATTATTCCAACGACGGCTGTTTCACACAGTGAGCTCTTCAATGGGTCCAGGTTGCGCAAAATGTTTGTCATCCACCTGCACGCTCCCTGCATGCCTCATTGACCTACAAATACCACACAAAGTTTCTTGTTCACTTGGATGAAGTAAAAAAGCACTTTGGAATAATCAATCCATCTGGTGAGTGCCACATTATTATTCTTCACACATAAAGAACAGACTTGAAATGCATTCATATACAGTATTGGGTTACGGTCTCCCCTCCCTCTGCATTCTACTAAAAAGATGTCCACCTGCATGCTCCCTGCAAGACTTTGGAATAATCAATCCATCTGGTGAGTGCCGTACTATTTTTCTTCACACATAAAGAATAGATTTGTATTTTCTTTGCTGAGCACCCCGTATTGGATATTAATGCTGTTTATTCAGTGCAAAAGGACCGTTCGTCAGAGTAATGGTGAATAAACAAATCCTCTAGTGCAGCCACTTTTGTCTTACTTTTGAATGAATGCATTGCAAGAGCTACACACTGCGATTATTAGAAAAGACGGCAGGGGAGTAGGACCCACAGACATAATGTTACAAGACCTCCTAGTGACTGGTTTGCGAGACGTGCTGACAAAACAAGCCCTGAGAGAAAGTGTACAGGTGAACCCCCAAAATGACTTTTCCTGAAGGAGTGAGGCACGCATGCGCAAAGAGGAGCAGAGGGTAACAGTTACGGTGGGGAAGGTCCAGAGCCTGGGAGAGTCTGTAAATGCCATTGCTGAACCCCAATGAGTGGAAGAACTGAGGAGAGAAATTCTGAGTGTGAAAGTAGAACTGGCTGACATAAAGAAGAAAACGGAGGCTACCAATAATTTTCCACAGAGCAAGGAAGGCCCAGAGCTCCGCCATGACTCCATGTTTCGCCGTCTGAGGCTCATCACTTGTTACAACTGCGGAGAGAGTGGACACTTTGCACAGGAGTGCACTCGCCAAGGAAGAGTGACATCCCATTAAACTAGAGGGCTCTGAGTCGGGAGACGCCGCCCGAACCCAAAATAGATGAGAAAAAGTAGTGGAAGTCCTGCAAAGTTAGTGTCAACATGCCCCCTGCTATGGACAGAAATAGACATATGTGCAGTGCGATGCCTGGTGGACACTGGCTCGCTGGTGACAAGGATTCCAGAGGTTTACTACTGGCAACACTTTCCCCGAGTAAACCAACCTGAATGGAGTTCTGAGATAAAGTTGATAGCGGCCAACCAACTGCCCATCACGTTCGCAGGGGAGGTATGGATGCAAGTTTCTGTCTGTGGAAAAGACCTGGGACGGAAAGGCGGGGTACTGACAAAGGGAAAAGTGAATTATGGACCTGCTAACACCATGGGAATGAATGTGCTAAAAGACTCTGGAAGCCTTCTCATCAGAGACACCTCTAACGAGACTCTAAAAGAGGGGCCCACATACACCACAGAGAAGAGTTTTTCAACAACTAGGACGAGTGTCACAAGTACAGAAATCTACATGTGAGGGAGCAGTGTTAGGAAAAGTAATTGTCCCGCCTCCACTAAAATCGTTCTTCCACCAGGACAAACAGTACTGTCACTGCCCATTCATGCTTGTGTCCCCTTGGAGGGGGTTGAGGTCCAAATCAAACCATATTCTTCTGAACAATTACCCATGGGGCTCCTAGTGGCGCATACATTAGACATTTTATGGGAGGGGACTGTTCCGACTGCAGTGCATTAACTTAGTAGATCAGGACATTACTGTTCTTCCCAGAAGTGTGGTGGTCCGAATAATGAACCTACCTGAAGAAATAATGCCCCCCAAACAGTGCAACTGGAGACACAATCTGGAGACCCCTGGACTGTGTCAGTAAGCTACATTTCAGTGTCAGAACCTCATTACATCAAAGAGGGCTGACCCATATTATAACAAATGCGGGCTGAGCTGGACGAACTCAAATCTATTCAGGCACAACAGGTAGAGGGCTCTGCTGGGAAGTGTAAAGAAGTTTTTACCCTTCACTAAGATGATTTTGGCTGCATCACGGCCATTATGCACGAAATACCAACTGAGAGCACCACACCCATAAAAGAGCATTGCCAACAAATTCCCCCACACTTATACCAGGAAGTGAAGAGCATTTTGAATCAGATGTTGCAGGCTGGTACGAAGAAAAAGGAGACTGACAGCACTCACTTATTGGGGCGCCAGGTCCACATCCAGGGAACCTTCCTGGATCATCCATATAGTCCAAAGAGAAACAAAAGACCAGCGCTCCATCCGGATGTAGTATTCCAACGTGCAAACTTTATTGGGCCATGTAACAGCAACGTTTCGACCCGAAGGTGCTTGATAAAGACCTTCGGGTCGAAACGTTGCTGTTACATGGCCCAATAAAGTTTGCATGTTGCAGGCTGGTGTGATTAGGGAGGGCCAGAGTCCGTGGGCTTCTCCAATTGTGTTATTACGGAAGAAAGACGGCACCTTGCGTTTTTGCGTTGTTTACCGAAAAATTAATGCCTACACTGTGAGAGACGGGTACCCGTTACCCCAGATTGAAAAGTCCTTGTCTGCTCTGGGGAAAGCTAGGTTCTTCTCTACACTGGACCTCACCAGCAGCTGCTGGCAAGTCCCCATGTCTGAATGAGATCGAGCAAAAACTGCCTTCATTCTTCCCATGAGCATGTACGAGTTCAACCGTATGCCATTCGGCTTGGCCAACGCTCCCGGAACTTTTCAACGTCTCATGGAGAGGTGCCAAGGGGATTTGAACTTTGAATCTACACTCATCTACATTGCATCTTCAATCGAGGAACATCTGCAATGACTAGAACAAGTGTTGGCTTGCCTTCAGAGACACGGACTAAAGTGAAGCCCCAGAAGTGCCATTTGTTCCGCACACAAATTGAATCCTTGGGCCATGTCGTTTCTACTGAAGGGGTAGAACCCTCCAGAGAGAGGGGCACCATGATTCAAGACTGGCCCACTCCAGAGACCGTGAAGGATATGCGGGCATTCTTGGGACTGACCGGATATTACAGGTGGTTTTTTTAAGTACTTCGCTCAATGGGCAAAGCCCTTACAGGAGCGGTTGAAAAAGATATCCTCGGGTGCCAAGAACTGGAAGATTTGCTGGAAGTAGTCCCAAGAAGAGGCATTTCAAGATCTCAAAAAGGCACTCACCGAAGCTCCTATCCTGTTTTACGCAGATTTCTCGCAACTGTTCATTCTCCACAATGACAGGAGTCTGCTGGGACTTGGGGCTGTACTGTCAAAGATGCAGGATGGAAGAGAGAGGGTGATCGCTTATGCAAGTCTGTCCCTATACAATTCCGAATGCAACCTGGACAATTACAGTTCTTACAAGTTGAAGCTGCTGGCATTGGTGTGGGCTATGATGGAGAGATTCGCGGAGTATTTGTCTGGCTCTGATGTGTTGGTGCATACTGATAACAACCTGCTTGCGCACTTGGAGAATGCGAGACTTTGGGGCCTTGGAACAGCGATGGGTAGCCAGAATGGCAAAATTCTGCTAAAAGATTGCCAACAAAAGGGGGCAGAAAATACCCACGCCAATGCTCTGTCCAGAAGGAAGAGAACCGGAACTGAGTGGGACAGAGACGAAGAGCTAGAAGATTATGAGGTCCCTAGATTTTGGAGGTCCACCAGGACCATGGTGGCAACGCAGGGACAGATACATTCCTCATTCCAAGATGGCATACTGGGACAAACTACAGATGAGTGGGTTCATGTTATGACCTGGTGGTCAGGACAATAATGGACCTGGTGGTTAAGAGCGCACAGAATGACCTGATAGTTATTAATAATATAGGACGAGCTCTGAGACGTGGGAACTCTGCTGACCGCAATCCCTAATCCTATCACACACACTAGAAATAGCCGTGGAGCGCTCCTGACGCTCCCTAGGCGCCTCGTCACAGCCTAAGGAACTAGCTAGCCCTAAAGATAGAAAAATAAAGCCTACCTTGCCTCAGAGAAATTCCCCAAAGAAACAGACAGCCCCCCACATATAATGACTGTGAGTAAAGATGAAAATTACAAACACAGAGATTAAATAGATTTAGCAAAGTGAGGCCCGACTTACTGAACAGACAGAGGATAGGAAAGGCAGCTTTGCGGTCAGCACAAAAAACTGCAAAAAGACCACGCAGAGGGCGCAAAAAGACCCTCCGCACCGACTCACGGTGCGGAGGCGCTCCCTCTGCGTCCCAGAGCTTCCAGCAAGCAAGACAACAATCAAAATAGCAAGCTGGACAGAAAAATAGCAAACCAGAGAAAAACAAGCAGTAACTTAGCCTCTGCTGGGAAGACAGGTCACAAGAACGATCCAGGAGCGAACTAGACCAATACTGGAACATTGACAGTTGGCATGGAGCAAAGATCTAAGTGGAGTTAAATAGAGCAGCCAACTAACGAATTGACCTCGTCACCTGTGGAAGGAACCTCAGAAGCCGCAGCCCCACTCACAACTACCAGAGGAAGCGCATGGACAGAACCAGCCGAAGTACTATTCATGACCACAGGAGGGAGCTTGACAACAGAATTCACAACAGATTCAGCTTCAATTGGAAGATAGCAATCTGGCTTTGTGGAGATTTTTCAGAGACTCCCCAGCCCAACAGAATTAGGTATTTTGTCCCGGGAGATTTTGCAGATCCTACAACAATGGGAACAACTATGGATGAAGAACGGCTTACTATATCGGAAAATGCAACTGCGAACTGAGCCAAATTTGACCTGGCAAGTCATCATTCCAACAACGTCATTGTTTGAGATTGCTGTCGCTGCACATAAGCAAAGAGCCCACTTTTGTTCAGAGAAAAAATTCCAATGGCTACAACGGTTTATCTTCCACCCCCAGAGGCCTGTAGAATGTGCTGGGCATGTGAACTGGCTAAGCCGCCAGAGCAGAAAGCTCCTGTACAGTTGATTGTAAACTCCACTCCTCTGGAACTCTTAACCCCTTCCCGACCCATGACGCCACGTAGGCGTCATGAAAGTCGGTGCCAATCCGACCCATGACGCCTATGTGGCGTCATGGAAAGATCGCGTCCCTGCAGATCCGGTGAAAGGGTTAACTCCCATTTCACCCGATCTGCAGGGACAGGGGGAGTGGTAGTTTAGCCCAGGGGGGTGGCTTCACCCCCCCGTGGCTACGATCGCTCTGATTGGCTGTTGAAAGTGAAACTGCCAATCAGAGCGATTTGTAATATTTCACCTATTATAACTGGTGAAATATTACAATCCAGCCATGGCCGATGCTGCAATATCATCGGCCATGGCTGGAAACACTAATGTGCCCCCATCCCACCGATCGCCCCCCCAAGCCACCGATCTGTTCGGTACACTGCTCCGGCTCCCCTCAGTCTTGTGCTCCGCTCCCCCCGTGCTCTTGTCCACTCCCCCCGTGCTCCAATCACCCTCCCCGTGCTCCAATCACCCCCCCCTGCACTCCGATCCACCCCCGTGCTCCGTTCCACCCCCCCGTGCTCCATTCCACCCCCGTGCTCCGTTCCACCCCTCCCGCGCTCCGATCCACCCCCCCATGCTCCGATCCCCCCCCCCCCGTGCTTCCCCCCACCCCATCATACTTACCGATCCTGCCGGGGTCCGTCCGTCTTCTCCCTGGGCACCGCCATCTTCCAAAATGGCGGGCGCATGCGCAGTGCGCCCGCCGAATCTGCCGGCTGGCAGATTCATTCCAAAGTGCATTTTGATCACTGAGATAGATTATATCTCAGTGATCAAAATAAAAAAAATAATAAATGACCCCCCCCCTTCCCTTTGTCACCCCCATAGGTAGGGACAATAAAAAAATAAAGAATTTTTTTTTTTTCCCACTAATGTTAGAATAGGGTTAGGGGTAGGGTTAGGGCTAGGGTTAGGGCTAGGGTTAGGGCTAGGGTTAGGGGTAGGGTTAGGGTAGGTATAGGGGTAGGGGTAGGGGTAGGGTTAGGGCTAGGGCTAGGGTTAGGGTTAGGGCTAGGGTTAGGGTTTCGGTATGTGCACACGTATTCTGGTCCTCTGCGGATTTTTCCGCTGCGGATTTGATAAATCCGCAGTGCTAAACCGCTGCGGATTTATGGCGGATTTGCCGCGTTTTTTCTGCGCATTTCACTGCGGTTTTACAACTGCAATTTTCTATTTGAGCAGTTGTAAAACCGCTGCGGAATCCGCACAAAGAAGTGACATGCTGCGGAATGTAAACCGCTGCGTTTCCGTGCAGTTTTTCCGCAGCATGTGTACAGCGATTTTTGTTTCCCATAGGTTTACATTGAACTGTAAACTCATGGGAAACTGCTGCGGATCCGCAGCGTTTTCCGCAGCGTGTGCACATACCTTTAGAATTAGGCTATGTGCACACGGTGTGGATTTGGCTGCGGATCCGCAGCGGATTGGCCGCTGCGGATTCGCAGCAGTGTTCCATCAGGTTTACAGTACCATGTAAACCTATGGAAAACCAAATCCGCTGTGCCCATGGTGCGGAAAATACCGCTGCGTTGTATTTTCCGCAGCATGTCAATTCTTTGTGCGGATTCCGCAGCGTTTTACACCTGTTCCTCAATAGGAATCCGCAGGTGAAATCCGCATAAAAAACACTGGCTATCCGCGGAAAATCCGCAGGTAAAACGCAGTGCCTTTTACCCGCGGATTTTTCAAAAATGATGCTGAAAAATCTCACACGAATCCGCAACGTGGGCACATAGCTTTAGGGTTAGGGTTGGAATTAGGGTTGTGGTTAGGGGTGTGTTGGGGTTAGGGTTGGAATTAGGGTTGCGGTTAGGGTTGTGATTAGGGTTATGGCTACAGTTGGGATTAGGGTTAGGGGTGTGTTGGGGTTAGTGTTGGAGGTAGAATTGAGGGATTTCCACTGTTTAGGCACATCAGGGGTCTCCAAACGCAACATGGCGCCACCATTGATTCCAGCCAATCTTGTATTCAAAAAGTCAAATGGTGCTCCCTCAATTCCGAGCCCCGACGTGTGCCCAAACAGTGGTTTACCCCCACATATGGGGTACCAGCATACTCAGGATAAACTGCACAACAATTACTGGGGTCCAATTTCTCCTGTTACCCTTGTGAAAATAAAAAAATGCTTGCTAAAACATCATTTTTGAGGAAAGAAAAATGATTTTTTGTTTTCACGGCTCTGCGTTGTAAACGTCTGTGAAGCACTTGGGGGTTCAAAGTGCTTACCACATATCTAGATAAGTTCCTTGGGGGGTCTAGTTTCTAAAATGGGGTCACTTGTGGGGGGTTTCTACTGTTTAGGCACACCAGTGTTGTGAATTCTGTGGCAGAGCTCCCTCTTGTGGTCACAAGTGGTACTTCGGCTGATTCTCTCTGTGAGCTTCCGTTGGTGGAGGAAAGTGGTACTGCGGCTTCTGAGTTTCCTTCCTCAGGTGATATGGTGAAGTCGTTAGGTGCTACCCTATTTAACTCCACCTGGTGCTTTGATCCTGGCTTCCAGTCAATGTTCTAGTATTGGACCTGTTTCCTCCTGGATCGTTCCTGTGGCCTGCTGCTCTGCATAGCTAAGTTCCTCTTTGCTATTTGTTTGCTGTTTTTTTTCTGTCCAGCTTGTCAATTTGTTTTTTCTGCTTGCTGGAAGCTCTGGGACGCAGAGGGTGTACCTCCATGCCGTTAGTTCGGTACGGAGGGTCTTTTTGCCCCCTTAGCGTGGTTTTTGTAGGGTTTTGTGTTGACCGCAAAGTTACCTTTCCTATCCTCGCTCTGTTCAGAAAGTTGGGCCTCACTTTGCTAAGTCTATTTCATCTCTACGTTTGTCTTTTCATCTTAACTCACAGTCATTACATGTGGGGGCTGCCTTTTCCTTTGGGGTATTTCTCTGAGGCAAGGTAGGCTTATTTTCTATCTTCAGGCTAGCTAGTTTCTCAGGCCGTGCCGAGTTGCATAGGCAGCGTTAGGCGCAATCCACGGCTGCCTCTAGTGTGGTTGGAGAGGATCAGGGATTGCGGTCAACAGAGTTCCCACGTCTCAGAGCTCGTTATTATTTTTTGGGTTATTGCCAGGTCACTGTATGTGCACTGACCTCTATGTCCATTGTGGTACTGAATTACCTTTCATAACACTCCAGGGGCTCTGCAAACGCAACGTGACGCCCGCAGACCATTCCATCAAAGTCTGCATTTCAAAAGTCACTACTTCCCTTCTGAGCCCCGACGTGTGCCCAAACAGTGGTTTACCTCCATACATGGGGTATCAGCGTACTCAGGAGAAACTGGACAACAACTTTTGTGGTCCAATTTCTCCTGTAACCCTTGGGAAAATAAAAAATTCTGGGCTAAATAATTATTTTTGAGGAAAGAAAACGTATTTATTATTTTCACGGCTCTGCACTATAAACTTCTATGAAGCACTTGGGGGTTCAAAGTGCTCACCACAAATCTAGATAAGTTCCTTTCGGGGTCTAGTTTCCAAAATGGGGTCAATTGTGGGGGGTTTCTACTGCTTAACCGCATCAGGGGCTCTGCAAACGCAACGTGACGCCCGCAAAGCATTCCATCAAAGTCTGCTTTTCAAAACGTCACTACTTCAATTCCGAACCCGGGCATGTGCCCAAATAGTAGTTTACCCCCAAATATGGGGTATCACCATACTCAGGAGAAACTGGACAACAAATATTGGGGTCAAATTTCTCCTGTTACCCTTGGGAAAATTAAAAAATTCTGGGCTAAATAATTATTTTTGAGGAAAGAAAACGTATTTATTATTTTCACGGCTCTGCATTATAAACTTCTGTGAAGCACTTGGGGGTTCAAAGTGCTCACCACACATCTAGATAAGTTCCTTTCGGGGTCTAGTTTCCAAAATGGGGTCACTTGTGGGGGGTTTCTACTGTTTAACTACATCAGGGGCTCTGTAAACGCAACGTGACGCCCGCAGAGCATTCCATCAAAGTCTGCATTTCAAAACGTCACTACTTCAATTCCGAGCCCCGGCATGTTCCCAATCAGTAGTTTACCCCCACATATGGGGTATCACCATACTCAGGAGAAACTGGACAACAAATATTGGGGTCAAATTTCTCCTGTTACCCTTGGGAAAATTAAAAAATTCTGGGCTAAATAATTATTTTTGAGGAAAGAAAACGTATTTATTATTTTCACGGCTCTGCATTATAAACTTCTGTGAAGCACTTGGGGGTTCAAAGTGCTCACCACACATCTAGATAAGTTCCTTTCGGGGTCTAGTTTCCAAAATGGGGTCACTTGTGGGGGGTTTCTACTGTTAAGCCACATCAGGGGCTCTGCAAACGCAACGTGACGCCCACAGAGCATTCCATCAAAGTCTGCATTTCAAAATGTCACTACTTCACTTCCGAGCCCCGGCATGTGCCCAAACAGTGGTTTACCCCCACATTTGGGGTATCAGCGTACTCAGGAGAAACTGGACAACAACTTTTGTGGTCAAATTTCTCCTGTTACCCTTGGGAAAATAAAAAATTGCAGGCTAAAAGATCAATTTTGAGAAAATAATGTTTTTTTTTTATTTTCATGGCTCTGCGTTATAAACTTCTGTGAAGCACTTGGGGGTTCAAAGTCCTCACCACACATCTAGATTAGTTCCTTTGGGGGTCTAGTTTCCAAAATGGGGTCATTTCTGGGGGATCTCCAATGTTTAGGCACACAGGGGCTCTCCAAATGTGACATGGTGTCCGCTAATGATTGGAGCTAATTTTCCATTTAAAAAGCCAAATGGCGTGCCTTCCCTTCCTTCCCTTAGGGGTGTGGGGGGTTAGTGTTGGAGGTAGAATTGAGGGGTTTCCACTTTTTAGGCACATCAGGGGTCTCCAAATGCAACATGGCGCCACCATTGATTCCAGCCAATCTTGTATTCAAAAAGTCAAATGGCGTGCCTTCCCTTCCGAGCCCTGCCGTGCGCCCAAACAGTGGTTTACCCCCACATATGGGGTATCAGCGTACTCAGGACAAACTGGACAACAACATTTGGTGTCCAATTTCTCCTATTACCCTTGGCAAAATAGGAAATTCCAGGCTAAAAAATCATTTTTGAGGAAAGAAAAAATATTTTTTATTTTCATGGCTCTGCGTTATAAACTTCTGTGAAGCACCTGGGGGTTTAAAGTGCTCAATATGCATCTAGATAAGTTCCTTGGGGGGTCTAGTTTCCAAAATGGGGTCACTTGTGGGGGAGCTCCAATGTTTAGGCACACAGGGGCTCTCCAAACGCGACATGGTGTCCGCTAACAATTGGAGCTAATTTTCCATTCAAAAAGTCAAATGGCGCGCCTTCCCTTCCGAGCCTTGCCGAGTGCCCAAACAGTGGTTTACCCCCACATATGAGGTATCGGCGTACTCGGGAGAAATTGCCCAACAAATTTTATGATCTATTTTATCCTATTGCCCATGTGAAAATGAAAAAATTGAGGCGAAAATAATTTTTTTGTGAAAAAAAGGACTTTTTCATTTTTACAGATCAATTTGTGAAGCACCTGGGGGTTCAAAGTGCTCACTATGCATTTAGATAAGTTCCTTGGGGCGTCTAGTTTCCAAAATGGGGTCACTTGTTGGGGAGCTCCAATTTTTAGGCACACGGGGGCTCTCCAAACGTGACATGGTGTCCGCTAAAGAGAGGAGCCAATTTTTCATTCAAAAAGTCAAATGGCGCTCCTTCCCTTCCAAGCCCTGCCGTGCGCCCAAGCAGTGGTTTACCCCCACATATGAGGTATCAGCGTACTCAGAACAAATTGGACAACAACATTCGTGGTTCAGTTTCTCCTTTTACTATTGGGAAAATAAAAAAATTGTTGCTAAAAGATCATTTTTGTGACTAAAAAGTTAAATGTTCATTTTTTCCTTCCATGTTGCTTCTGCTGCTGTGAAGCACCTGAAGGGTTAATAAACTTCTTGAATGTGGTTTTGTGCACCTTGAGGGGTGCAGTTTTTAGAATGGTGTCACTTTTGGGTATTTTCAGCCATATAGACCCCTCAAACTGACTTCAAATGTGAGGTGGTCCCTAAAAAAAATGGTTTTGTAAATTTCGTTGTAAAAATGAGAAATCGCTGGTCAAATTTTAACCCTTATAACTTCCTAGCAAAAAAAAATTTTGTTTCCAAAATTGTGCTGATGTAAATTATTCATGTGGGAAATGTTATTTATTAACTATTTTGTGTCACGTAACTCTCTGGTTTAACAGAATAAAAATTCAAAATGTGAAAATTGCAAAATTTTCAAAATTTTCGCCAAATTTCCGTTTTTATCACAAATAAATGCAGAATTTATTGACTTAAATTTACCACTAACATGAAGCCCAATATGTCACGAAAAAACAATCTCCGAACCGCTAGGATCCGTTGAAGCGTTCCTGAGTTATTACCTCATAAAGGGACACTGGTCAGAATTGCAAAAAACGGCAAGGTCTTTAAGGTCAAAATAGGCTGGGTCATGAAGGGGTTAACAATAGACTATCTGACCATCGGCCCAGCCCATCAGGGCTATGGGCATTGCCTGGTAAAGGTGGATCACTTCACAAAATTTGTCGTGGTGATTCAGACTCGAGATTAGACTTTAGAGTTTGCTGCATACGCAATTTGCAAGAACTTCATTCAACCCTATGGGTGTCCAAAGAGAATTCACTCCGATCAGGGAGCTTGTTTCTTGGGAAGAGTAATGGATAAATTGCATCGCCCGTACCGGATTGACAAGTCCTGCACCACACTGTACCATCCTCAGGGTAATGGTGCCTGTGAATGATTTAACCGTACACTGATTCTGATGCTAAGAACTCTAGAGAAAGACTGGAAGGCCTGGTGGCCAGAGTATGTTTCTGAACTGGTGTGGGTATATAATAATCGAGTACATTAATCCACGGGATATACACCTTACTCCCTCTTTGTTACGGAACTGCAACACAGAACTAGGATAGAAGGGGGAAAAATAGACCCTGCACTGAGAAGGCTGATAACCATACGATGGAGTGGGTAGCCCATTCCTTGCGAATAGACCCACTGATGATCCTAGGTTAATCTCAAGCGAAGACCTATGGATAGGGGGGAGGAGGTCCCTAAAAGATCTAAGGACTGGGTATAAAAACAGGTCACCTCCTAACAGAAAACACAGAGAAGGCTGCAGAAACCAAATGAAAACAGAAACTAAGGATAGCAGAACCAGAGGTCCCAGAACTGCACAATATCAAACACAGAAAAGCTATCAAAGCACCTAGTCAGAACTTTAGCAGATTAGCACTGTTGTCCAGCAAAGAATGGGAGGCAGGTACTGGGTAATAAAGGGTGATATAATCACCTGACCTAAGACCACCCAGCACCAGGTGAAAAAGACCAGCAGCCAGAAAACCACAACAAGATGGCGGATGGTCAAAAAACAAAATAGATTCTAACAGTACCTCCCCTTTTACGAGGATCCTCTGGATCCTCTTGGCTGAGCCTTATTTGGAAATCTCCTGTGAAAAGCCTTAATCAGCCTTGAGGCCAAGATGTCCTTATCTTTCACTCAGGAAATATTCTTGGGACCGAAACCCTTCCAGGACACGAGATACTGCAACTTTCCTCTGTGCAACCTGGAATCTAAAATGCGTGGAATCTCAAACTCACTGTCCTCATCAACTGGAGGAACAGTCGGCATCGCCTCCTTATCTGCTGTGTCAACTTTCTTCAGTAAAGATACATGGAAAGCTGAATTAATTGTCCAGGATGAGGGGATGTCTAAACTCACCACTGCCGAGTTGACAACCTGAACCACTTTGAAGGGTGCTTCAAACTTAGGCCCTAGTTTTTTAGAAAGGATCTTCAAACACAGATTCCTAGAGGACAACCAGACCCTGTCCCCAGCGGCAAACAACGCCTCCCTTCTTGTCAAAATATTTATTTGATCTCCTATTTGCCTCTTTCAGATTATGGCATACAATGGTCCAAACACTGTCCTAATTTCCAGAAAAACGCTCCTCCTCAAGCACCTCTGCGCCAATCTTTGAAAATGGACCGAAAGATGGATGGCTCCCCGTACAGCAAAAAAGAGGAGAACACCCAACCGAGGAAGATGTATGATTATTAAGAGCAAACTCAGCTAGTGGTAGATATTCCGACCACATATCTTGATTGTCTGCTACAAAACATCTCAAAAACTGCTCGACGTCCTGGTTCTTCCTTTCGGTCTGTCCATTAAACTCCGGATGATAACCTGACGAAAATCACAAATGAACCTTTAATCTGTCACAAAAAGCACCCCAAAAGCGAGCCACAAACTGTGGTCCTCTATCGAGAACAATGTCTGTGGGAACCCCAAGGAGCCTGATAATCTCTTTCACAAATGCCTTAGCTAGAGTCTTGGTGCAGGGTAATTTATTGAATGGGACCAGATGACACATCTTACTAAACCGGTCCACAACAACCCAGATGACAGAAAACCCTCAGAGACCTGCAAATTGGTGATAAAATCCATAGAAAGATGTGACCATGGCGAACTAGGAACCTCCAAAGGGCACAGCAACCCGGCAGCCGGGACATGTGAGGCCTACAACCTAGAGCACACAGTACACAGACGCACCCACTTGACGAATTCTCTTTGCCACCCTGGCCACCCGAAACTTCGCCCAATTGACTTTCTAGTTTCCGAAACCCCTGGATGACCCGCTAACCGAGACTCATGAAATTCAGCAAATTCAGCAAACAAAGCTCTCCGCAAGGCTCTAGGCACAAATTCTTTACCATATGGAGTGCTAGTTGGTGCAGCATTCTGGGCCTCTAGGATGCTACTCTCCAACTCAGTACCCAATGCTGCCACCACCACCTCTCTCTGCAAAATACATTCCTCCTTCTCAGTATTAACTGCAGGAGAGAAACTATGAGACAAAGCATCCGCTTTAACATTCTTTGTCCCATGGATATATGTTACTGAGAAATGAAAGCGGGCAAAAAACAGTGCGCACTGCGCACCTAGCTTGACAGACATTCAAACGTTTAGCAGCATCCAGATATATCAGATTCTTATCATCAGTAAAAACCTGTATAGGATGTCTAGCCCCCTCCAAAAATGTCACCAATGCTCAAACGCTAGTTTAATCACCAGCAACTTTCTGTTCCCAGCATCATAGTTGAGCTCAGTCTCTGAATTTTTTTTTAAAAGAAAGCACAGGGATATACCCCATCCTCTCCCTCCTAGGGCAGAACTGCCCCCACCTCTACTGAAGAGTCATCAACCTCTACCAGAAATGGCTTGGTCTCATCTGTCTGGATCAAAACAGGAGCAGAGCTAAACCTCTCCTTGAGATGCTCAAAAGCCTTAATGTGCACACGTATTGATGGCCACTGCGGATTTTTCTGCAACAGATTTGATAAATCTGCAGGGCAAAAACGCTGCGTTTTTGCTGCAGATTTATCATGGATTTACCGCGGATTTACCGCGGTTTTTCAGCGGTTTTCACTGCGGTTTTACAACTGCGGTTTTCCATAGGGCAGCTGTAAAACCGCTGTGCAATCCGCAGAAAGAAGTGACATGCTGCGGAATGTAAACCGCTGCGTTTCTGGGTGTTTTTTTCCGTAGCATGTGCACAGCGTTTTTGGTTTCCCATAGGTTTACATTGAACTGTAAACTCATGGGAAACTGCTGCGGACCCGCAGCTGTGGAAACGCTGTGGATCTGCAGCAAAATCCGCATTGTGTGCTCATACCTTTACAGCCTCAGAGGACCATTGGACAGTATAAGAACCCTTCTTGGTGAGATCAGTTATAGGTTTAGTGATCACAGAAATTTTTTTTATGAATTTTCTGTAATAATTAGCAAACCTTAAAAATCTCTGAACCGACTTCAAACATTCAGGCCTAGGCCACTCCAGCAGTGCCTGAACCTTCACCGGGTCCATCTCAAACCCTTCACTGGAGCCAAGGTACCACAAAAAAACTCATTTTCTGTAGCGCAAACTCGCCCTTCTCCAAATTAGCAAAAAGTGAGTTTTTGCTCAAAATCTGTAGAATTTTGCGGACTCTTTGCCAATGCGACTCCAGATCAGGTGAATAGATCAAAATATAATCCAAATAAACAATAACACTCCTACCGATCAACGACCTCAGAATGTTAATGAAATTTTGAAAAATTAGATTAGTATTGCCAAAAGGCATCACCAGTCACTCAAAATGACCTTCCGGGGTATGAAAGGCTGTCTTCCATTCACCACCCTCCTTCACCAGCAGCAAATTATATGCCCCACGAAGGTCAATCTTAGAGAACCACTTTGCTCCGGTTAGTTGGTTAAACAAATCCGGAATTAGCGGCAACGGGTAAGAATTGCACACAGTGATCTTATAAATCTCCCAAAAATCCAGACACGGCCTAAGGCCCCCATCCTTCTTTTTGACCAAAAAAAATCATGCAGCCACAGGGGGCTTAGTGGGTCTTATATGACCTGCAGCTATACTAGTCTGTAGGTATTCCTTTAAGGCCTCCCTCTCGGGAATCGTCAGATTAAATAAATAACTCTTAGGAAGTATGGCAACTGGGAAGACCTCAATAGTGCAGTCATAATCTCTATGGGGTGGTAGAGCTTGTGACTCGACCTCTGAAAATACCCTCCAGAAATCCTGAATGGCTTCAGGTAGCTCCTTCTTCACAACGGCAGCAATGTGAACATTACAACAATTACCATAACACCCCTGACCCTAGGACCTTATAGTACTAGATGACCTGTCCAGCAAAGGATTGTGCATTTTTAACCAGGTTAAACCCAGGATGAATGGGCAAGGTAATTTGGCAAGGACAAACAAGTCTATACACTCCGGATGTTACATATTCGTAATAAGTGGGAACGTGGTAACCTTTTTAGAAATACACCCATGTTCCGGAGGAGTGTTATCAATAGCCACAACAAGAATAGGAGATGACAATGGTTCAGAATCAAACTTATATTTGTCTAGAAATTGTTGATCAATCAAATTAAGTGCAGAACCAGAATCCACCATTACCTGAAAAACAGTGAAATGACCATGATATGTTGTATTATCAGAAAAAAAAAACTCCTGCGGACCATAAAACGCAATACGACCTGGAGTGTTGCTCCTACTAACCTTTTTTTTTCTTTCCTTATGCGAACCTTACATTTCTTAATAAAATGGTCAGCCTTACCACAATACAAGCATAGCCCTTCAGAAAGCCTCTTCTCCCTCTCCTGGGAACGAGTGGACATCTCCGCAAGTTGCATCGGTTCCCCTCTGTCGATAGGGCTATCCTTCTCTTCATTCTGTCTGCTACTCAATCTTCTATCCACACGGATAGCTAAACTGCATAGCAGTTCCAAAGTATCAGGTGCAGGATATGCAATGAGCAAATCTTTAACTCTTTCACTTAAACCTGTTAAAAACTGACACTTGAGCTCTGGGTCATTCCATCTGACCTCTGCAGACCATCGTCTGAACTGGGTGCAATAATAATAATTTTAAAAATAATAACAATAACTCTCAGCATCAACAGAACCCTGTTTAAGCTATCTGAGCTCTGCCTTAGCTGATGTGACTCAATCAGGATCATCATATAACAACCTCATAGCAGAATAAAATGCTTCTACTGATTTCAAACAAGGATCATCAGGATGTAATGAAAATGCCCAGATTTGGGGTTCACTTTACAATAAAGACATAATAATCCCCACACGCTGTAATTCACTCCCTGAGGATCTGGGTCTAAGCCGAAAATATAGTAAACATGCATTTTTAAATGGTAAAAAATTCCTGCTGTTTACCAGAAAAAAACTCAGGTAATCCTACCTTAGGTTCTTCAGAGCGTGCTCCAGAGTAATTACTCATGTGCTATTGCAGGTTGGCTACTTCCAAAGTTAACCCTTGCAAGCGTTGAGCAAGTTCTTGAACCGCTGCACATATTGAAGGCGTCCGGGAGAGGATTTTTTTTTTATATATGGGGCTGGACAAAGTGTTACTATCAGCAACACAGAACTAGGATAAAAGGGGGGAAAACTGACCCTGCACTGAGAAGGCTGATACCCTACGATGGAGTGGGCGACCCATTCCTTGCAAATAGACCCATCGACGATCCTAGGTTAATCTCAAGCGAAGACCTATAGATAGGGGGAAGGAGGTACCTAAACGATCTAAGGACTGGGTATAAAAACAGGTTACCTCCTAATAGAAAACACAGAGAAGGCTACAGAAACTAAGGATAGCAGAATCAGAGGTTCCAAAACTGCACAATATCAAACACAGAAAGCTATCACAGCACCTAGCCAGAACTCTAGTGGATTAACATTGTTGTCCAGCAAGGACTGGGAGGCAGGTGCTGGATAATAATGCTGTAGATAAGCCCCTGATCCAACCTGCAAGAGAAGAAAAATACATTTGATTATACTCATCTGGGGGCGGTCCGGTCCGATGGCTGTCACAGGTCCTGGTCCAGCACCTCCCATCTTCTTGTGATGCTGCCCTCCTGCTTGCTTCATGGCACCCCAGCATCATGCTTCTGCGCAGGCGTACTTCCCTGCCCTGTTAAGGGCAGAGCAAAGCATTGCAATGTGCAGGCATCAGGAAAGGTCATTGAGGCCCAGTGCCTGCGCACTGCAGGAATTTGCACTGCCCTCAACAGGGCAGAGAGGTACGCCTTTGCAGAAGCGCAATGCTGGGGAGCCATAAAGCAAGCAGGAGGGTGGTATCACAAGAAGATGGGAGGACCTGGACCAGAACCTGCTGCAACTATAGGATCAGACCTTCCCCAGGTGAGTATAATAAAACTTATTTTACTTCTCTTGCAGGTTGCGTTGGAGGCTTATCTACAGCATTATAGAATTCTGTAGATAAGCCCTGAAAGGTGATGGCCATAACTCATATCGGCCAAACATCGTGACAGATTCCTTTTAAACATAAAAAGAGATGATATTCCTTTGTATAGTCTGACAGAGAGAGAGAGATAGGCAGAGATTCTGCCACGATATCCAAAGATCCAGGGGACCCTACAGGAGTGGTGCGAATTCATCATGGCCCAATCATAAGGGACACAGATCTATCCTTCTAAAGGAAAAATACCTGGGGATTTTCGGACCCAGTTGGAAGAATACAGATCTGCTCCATTGACCATCGCTGAACCATGATACATTTGGACAAAGCAAGGATTGGGACCAGCCATTTCCCTGGCTCCAAGGTGATGTTCGGAGAAGCCAGGTTCTGACCCTCGGGTCAACTGGCCTTGTACTTGAATGGACTGTCATCTTCCTACATTTGTAGTTACCTCCTCTCTGTGTGCATACCATAGGTGGGGTAGCCGACCCTGGGAGCTATGAAGTAACAGCTGCAAATATCCCAGTGAGTCAGTGGAAGGGTGAGACTCTGGTCTGTGCAGTTTTGGCTAGCGAACCTGGACACCTGCCGACCACCCCCTATGTGTCGCCAGGGGCTTCCATCTAAATCTCTGAGTTATATGGTTCAGATGAAACTCCTGTGGGATTTATTAACTATAGTGAGGCAGCAGAGTTTCTATAGACTTTTGTCTGGCTTCTGGTCAGCAGTGTCCTTCTTTTCACATTATTTAAAACTGTGGCTTACACCACTTTTATGCAATCCTAAAAATATGGGCACGGCTGTTTCACAGATCAGACAGCATCCACAGTGCCTCCATTTGTCTCGTTATAGGGAATTTTCTTCCAGGGGTTCTGTATGAAACAAGTATTTCAGAGATTTACACGGAAGCCCCGCTGCAAGAACTCAGAGCAGAGGGCAGGATAAATGTGCACCGAGCTTTACTACAATCTTTGGGAGGCAGAATGAAAAAATAGCAAGAAAAGAATTTGTTTAATTTATTTTTCCTCGTGCTGTATAAGTGATTATGTGACTTTATTCTTCTGGTCGGTGCGATTACAGCTATATCACATTTATATCAAGTTTTATGCTTAGCTGCTGTCACACACTAAAAATCTAAAATAGTTTTTGCATCACCATATTTTGAGGGGTAAGAGACAGAGTCATGTGAGGTCTTGTTTTTTGCGTGATGAGTTGACGATTTTATTTGTACCATTTTCAGGCACATGACATTTTTTAATCGCTTTCTTTTCTGATTTTTGGGAGGCAGAATGAACACAAAACAGCATTTCAGCAATTTTTTTGGGGGGAGGTGTTTGTGCCATTCTGTTTGTGGTAAAATTGATAAGGCAGTTTTAATCTTCGGGTTAGTACGATTACAGCGATACTACATTTATATTGTCTTTTATGTTTTGGCTCTTTTACACAATAAAAACAATTTTATAGAAAAAAATAATTATTTTTGCATCATTTTATTCTGAGAGCTATAGCTATTTTATTTTTTCCGCTGATGGAACTGTATGGTGGCTTGTTTTTTTGTGGGATAAGTAGGCATTTTCAGCAGTACCATGCTTGGTTCTATCCATCTTTTTGATCACATTTTTATTCCACTATTTGTTAGGCAGTATGATGATAAAGGTTTTTTTTGCCTTGTTTTTTCTTTATGGTGCACTGTTCACTAAAGGTGCTAACTAATGAGACAGTTTTATAGGTTGGGTTGTTGCAGACGCGGCAGTAACAAATATGTGTACTTTTATTTTTTTCAATTTTTTTTCATATAAATATTTATTTATGGACACAATATCTTTAGATTTTTTTATTATTAGTTTAGATTTTTTTAAATAATATTTTTACAATTCTGTTTAAATTTTTTCTTTTACTTTTGTTTAGCTTTTTTACTTTGTGCTACTATGGGACCAACATTTTTTGCAGGCTGATTACAGAGTGTTACAGAGTGTCCTCGCTCCTTCATGGAGATCCTGATTGATTTGGACAAAAAGAATCTAGAGGCGTTGGAGAGTGACATCAAATTACTCCAAGATAGATTACATCAAAATCTCATCGGTGATCAACTAACCAAATTTGAGGAAGAATTGAACTTATCATTCACGAAGTGGGAACAGGACATTCAGCAATTGAAACTGACAAAATTCCAGCAGGATCTTAATGATTTCCAAACTAAAAGGGTATATAGATGGCAGAATGTACCATCACTTAAAAAATCTGCATCCTCAAGTTCTGTTGCCAGTGGCAGCACTGCCAGTTCGGTCTCGATTGAAGATTCCACTGATGATGAAAATATGAGACATGAGACGAACAAGGATGGTGCACTTAAGGTAATTAATCTTTCTGATATCCCACTGACTTCTGAACAGATCTCTGTTCTTGAATTACGTTTTGTTTTTGGTCCCACAGCTAGATCTGATCAGTTTACAATAATTAAGGACGTCTTTTTGTTTGCCCGTAAGTTGTTGTTAAAAAAGTTCCATTCTGATAGAAATGTTCCTAATATTTTTTCAACAGAAGAGGAATTGGCGGCGATACAAACATTAGAGGATCTTCTGAATGAACAGATGGAAACATCAGGTATATTTCCAGATTGTATGAAACAGAAATCCAAATCATTCCCGTCCATCTCCCTCAACTCATCTATAGAGGTATTTGTTAGAATGGTTTGCCATGAGATTCAACAATTGCCCTCTTTTAGACCCTTAGGCAACCTGAGAGCGGAACAAAGGATTGCTCTACAGGAGTTATGTATTATGAAGGAGGTTGTCTTTAAGCCCTCTGATAAGGACGGGAACGTTGTTATTTGGCCAGCCACACAATATGAGAGGGAAGCATTCAAGCAGCTTAATGATCCGGCCTGCTATGAACGATTAGATCATGACCCTACTTTGGCCTTTCAGAGTGAGCTGTTTGGGATTCTTGATGCAGCTTTGGACAAAGGTGTAATATCTAAAAATATCTGGGAAGAATTAAGGATTCTATCACCATCTGTACCTACTCTATATCTACTTCCTAAAGTGCATAAGAGTATGGTTGACCCTCCGGGCCATCCAATTATTTCCGGTAATGGCAGTCTTGTTGAACCGGTTTCCAAACTTTTGGATCATTACTTAAAACCTCTTGTAGTAGAATTACCTTCGTATATTAAGGACACCACGGAGGCACTGCAGAGGTTGGACGGTATACATGTAAGTACTGACATGTATATAGTTACTTGCGACGTAGAATCACTCTACACTGCAATATCTCATGAGCAAGGCATTTGTGCAGTCAAGCGATATTTGTCGAACCGTGCTTTGGATGGCCTATTAGTCCAATTTCTATTGGAATTATTGGAATTTGTATTATTTAATAATTATTTTGTGTTTAAAGATCGCTTCTTCCGGCAGAAAAGGGGCGTGGCTATGGGGGCGGCTTTTGCCCTCTCATATGCTAATTTATTTATGGGCTCATGGGAAAATGATTTCATCCAAAATACCGACTCGACTTCTTCAGGATTAGTGCTGTCATACATGAGATTCCTTGATGATATTCTATTTATTTGGCAGGGCTCCCATGACGACCTTGTGGATTATCTTGATTATAAGAACACCAACGATAGGGATATCAAACTTACTCACACCTTTCGGCAGGACTCCATTGATTTCTTGGACTTGAAGATTTCAATTGATGAACTTGGAAACCTACATACAGATGTGTTTCGTAAGACTACCAGTACAAATGCCTTGCTTCATGCTAGATCTGCTCATCCGTCTCATGTCATTAGAGCCATTCCTACCGGACAATTCTTATGGCTGCGCCGGATTTGTGATCAAGAAGATGTCTTTGAGAAACAAGCCCAAGATCTTGCATCTAGATTCTTACAACGTGGTTACCAGAAGGATAACATTCAAAGAGCTTATTCGTGTGCCAAAAGTACATCACTTTTGATTTCTAGAAATAAAAACAACAACAGGGCCAGTGATGGCCAGGTACGCCTCATTACCAACTACCACTCAATATGGCGGGAGATGTCGAACATAATCAACAAACATTGGCCTATTTTGTTACAGGATCCATCACTGTCAAGACTTCTAACCAAACAACCGTCTATTGTGGCTAAACGTGGCAAAACTTTACAAGACTTTCTAGTACACAGCCACTATGTACCACCTACGTCACACTATGGGGCCCAAATGGGGCTCTGTTAGCTGTGGTTCATGTAAAGCCTGTAAACATATAGTTAGAACCAATGTTTTTCATGATTCAGCACAAAAACGTGAATTTAAGATTTTGCATTATATCAATTGTCGGACCTCTATGGTTATCTATGTGGCCACTTGCCCCTGCAACCTAACATATGTGGGGATGACGACACGTGAATTACGTGTTCGTACTTTAGAACATGTTAGAGACATCAAAGCCGCAGAGAAAATTAGTCTGGATGATTGGGATACTATATTAAAACTCCAACCACTGGCCAGACATTTCCGACAATTTCACAACAACCAATCCCATCTGCTGCGGGTTAGAGGCATTGATCGCGTATATCCTGGTAACCGGAGGGGTGATCTAAGTACAAAGTTAGCACAGAAAGAGTGTAGGTGGATAACTCTTCTTAAAAGTATGACCCCTAATGGCCTGAACGAGCAATGGGGTTTTTCGAGCTTCCTCTGAGCCATTATTATGGTATTCAGACGCCTTCCACCATCTCCTTTGTAACGTTCCGCCTCCTGTCTTTTCATTTTTGTAATTATAGCCCTGGTTCATGTCTGCGCATTGTCTAATTTTTTATGTTTTTTTATGTTTTCTTTTTCATTCCTTTTATTTTTATTTTTTGTCTATAAATAAAATTATTTTGCAGTGCTTATTTTGGTGGGTCTATATATGTGTGTGTGTGCTGTGGGGACCTGTGTATATGTGTACATGTATGTATATGTATATATATATATATCATATAATTAATTACTTTTTTCATAGGTGGGCCATATTACAACAATAATTACATCATACATTTTTTATTATAATTTTATTTTTTCCTTTTTACAATAATATATATTTTTCCATTCCATATTTTTAGTTACCAAATATAAATACAGTGAGGCAAAAAAGTATTTAGTCAGTCACCAATAGTGCAAGTTCCACCACTTAAAAAGATGAGAGGCGTCTGTAATTTACATCATAGGTAGACCTCAACTATGGGAGACAAACTGAGAAAAAAAAAATCCAGAAAATCACATTGTCTGTTTTTTTAACATTTTATTTGCATATTATGGTGGAAAATAAGTATTTGGTCAGAAACAAAATTTCATCTCAATACTTTGTAATATATCCTTTGTTGGCAATGACAGAGGTCAAACGTTTTCTGTAAGTCTTCACAAGGTTGCCACACACTGTTGTTGGTATGTTGGCCCATTCCTCCATGCAGATCTCCTCTAGAGCAGTGATGTTTTTGGCTTTTCGCTTGGCAACACAGACTTTCAACTCCCTCCAAAGGTTTTCTATAGGGTTGAGATCTGGAGACTGGCTAGGCCACTCCAGGACCTTGAAATGCTTCTTACGAAGCCACTCCTTCGTTGCCCTGGCGGTGTGCTTTGGATCATTGTCATGTTGAAAGACCCAGCCACGTTTCATCTTCAATGCCCTTGCTGATGGAAGGAGGTTTGCACTCAAAATCTCACGATACATGGCCCCATTCATTCTTTCATGTACCCGGATCAGTCGTCCTGGCCCCTTTGCAGAGAAACAGCCCCAAAGCATGATGTTTCCACCACCATGCTTTACAGTAGGTATGGTGTTTGATGGATGCAACTCAGTATTCTTTTTCCTCCAAACACGACAAGTTGTGTTTCTACCAAACAGTTCCAGTTTGGTTTCATCAGACCATAGGACATTCTCCCAAAACTCCTCTGGATCATCCAAATGCTCTCTAGCAAACTTCAGACGGGCCCAGACATGTGCTGGCTTAAGCAGTGGGACACGTCTGGCACTGCAGGATCTGAGTCCATGGTGGCGTAGTGTGTTACTTATGGTAGGCCTTGTTACATTGGTCCCAGCTCTCTGCAGTTCATTCACTAGGTCCCCCCGCGTGGTTCTGGGATTTTAGCTCACCGTTCTTGTGATCATTCTGACCCCACGGGGTGGGATTTTGCGTGGAGCCCCAGATCGAGGGAGATTATCAGTGGTCTTGTATGTCTTCCATTTTCTAATTATTGCTCCCACTGTTGATTTCTTCACTCCAAGCTGGTTGGCTATTGCAGATTCAGTCTTCCCAGCCTGGTGCAGGGCTACAATTTTGTTTCTGGCGTCCTTTGACAGCTCTTTGGTCTTCACCATAGTGGAGTTTGGAGTCAGACTGTTTGAGGGTGTGCATAGGTGTCTTTTTATACTGATAACAAGTTTAAACAGGTGCCATTACTACAGGTAATGAGTGGAGGAAAGAGGAGACTCTTAAAGAAGAAGTTACAGGTCTGTGAGAGCCAGAAATCTTGATTGTTTGTTTCTGACCAAATACTTATTTTCCACCATAATATGCAAATAAAATGTTAAAAAAACAGACAATGTGATTTTCTGGATTTTTTTTTCTCAGTTTGTCTCCCATAGTTGAGTTCTACCTATGATGTAAATTACAGACGCCTCTCATCTATTTAAGTGGTGGAACTTGCACTATTGCTGACTGACTAAATACTTTTTTGCCCCACTGTATTCTTTTCTCATTACTATTTTCTCCCTCATTATTATTTTATATGCTTAATTCATTATTGTTTTTTCAACTAATTTTTCATTTTTTATTTTTTCATTATTATACTTTGTGTGTCCCTTTCCTCTTCACATTTTTTGTTTTGTTTCCTTTTCCCATTATTACCTTATCCAGCTATTATATTTTCTTTTATGTTTTTTCTCATTGCCCTCGCCCCTTTTACTTATATTCACTCTAATTAATTTTGTTTCCATATTTTTTCTACCCTCCTCCTCCCTTGTTTTTGTTTTTGCCAATTTCTATTCATGGTGTGGATATTCTGCATCCATTACTAACTCTGGCAAACTTCCACCATCTATCATGGCTGAGGAAGCGCTGTGCACCGCTCTGCGCATGCGCCGGATGTGCTCCGTTCCCTGGTTGCTGGGTGCGCCACCAATTGTTACTCACGTCGCACTCGGTGACGCACTTCCGGCTCTGGGGTAATGGATGCGCGGCTGGTGCATGGGTGAGTGCGGCGCCCAATAATTATGGCGTCTCCATTTATTATTAGTCACAGCTGCGCCACCACTATATATCGCCCACACACTCTGTCTCCCTCACTCCCTGACGAAGCGGAAGCGAAATGCGTGTTGGAGTGTAGTGAGGGAGCAGGTTGTGCTTCTTGGTCAGTATTATTAAATGTTACTGTTCTATTCTTGTTCTTGTCCTTTGCGGTATTTAGGTATCTCTTTCTGACATCTTGGCTTATTAATTGTCTCATTTTTCATTTTACATGGCTTGTATTATTTAATGTCAGCTTCATTATTGCCATGTAGTGCACAATAGCCAAATATTCCCTTTGGCATAGCTTATCAATTTTACCATTATCAGTTGCACTATGCACTTTGCGGTTACTGATTATTATATAGTGCAATAACGGTTATGTGTGCATTTGATACCTCTGATTAGTTATATTATTACTATTTGCATCATGCACTTTATAATATGAATTTGATATTTATTTATTATAATTTATACCTGTATTGATTTTGTGATTAGCTTTTTTGCTTATATTCCCCTTTATGTAATATATATGCTTTCTTTACTGACCGGTTCTCATACCTGCTCCCCTTGGATTTTTTTCACATACATATTGAGTATATACCTTGTCATGAATTTTTTGTTTTTATGTTTCGTTGCAGCATTTTGTATATGCTTTTTAAATATGCTGTACAATCATGTGGTGTTGTGTTTTATTAAATAAAATTTATATGTTGTTATATTGGTTTTAGATACTTTCTTTTGGGTTTATATGATTACAGCATGGGAATGCAGCAGCATCTCCATGTTGTATAAACTGTCAGCTCTACGCTGACAGAGAAAGTTGCACCGAACTGCACTGTGCATGATCAAGCAACTTTCCTAGCTTTGGTGACCCTGATATCATCATGACAACATCGACTCACCATGGCAACTATCGGAAGCCTGCGTCACACAGCAGGGTCTCTGATGTCATCCCTCTGCCGACTCCTGAAATGTTGCAATCATGTTCGATTGCAGCATTTAAGGTGTTAAAGTGCCAGGAGTGATGCATGACCTCTCATGGCAGTTAGTGCCGGGAGTCAGGTGTCAAAATCAGCTGACAGCACGACTGCGATAGCCTGCACACGGACGGTGAGCATGAGCAATCACAATGATGTAAAAATAAGTACCTGGTAAAATAGGCCCATGATGCAGGGGCGTATTTTTACGACAAATGTTATAAAGGGGATAATATGTTTTTTTTTTTAAATAATATACATATATATATATATCAAACCACACTGATTGAAAGGATTCGCGTATGACTTTTGATCATGGAAAGATAGCCGTCGGACTTTGGCTCTTTTGCTTATCTGTAACCAAAGACTTAAAATGCAGAGAGCCATAGGCAGGTAAAGAGAACCTGTTAGTATGATTTGTAATGTTAAGTAAAGACATAGCTGTAATGGTGCTGCATTACTGATTGAATTTATACTTTGGGTGAATATGCTAATTATCTCTTCAGAGAGCAAGAGGACTAGAATTTTAATGCCACCTATAAAAAAAAGCAATTCTAGAAATCAATGTCGACCGTTTAACAAGCCTTGTCACATGACTTAGGATAAAATCCAAAACCGGAACCTTAATTTGCAGACAATGTGTTTCAGTGTACTGCCCCTTATCAGTGTAAAGTGTGAGATCTGGTTAGGCTGTTTGAGAGGCGTCTGACTGGGATCTAAGAGGTATTATTTCTCCTTAAGGAGAGTGACATGTCAAGCATGTTGAAATGAGGAGACTTGCAATCCGCAATGCTCCTTTGGGAAATATACAATGGTTTCTTTGCATATTTCCCAGAGGAGCATTGCGGCTTGAAAGTCTCCTCATTGCGGCATACTTGTCTTGTCACTCTCCACAAGGAGAAACAATACCCCTTGGATCCCTACTTTTGGTGAAGAAATACATTTTGTTGACTTTGTTTTTCCTCTTAAATCAGCATTTGAAGTTTTCTGCTAAATAGGTTTCAGTGCACAGGGCCAGACTGAACACTGGGTCTTCTCCTTCCTGTCTGTGATTCCTTGGCTTCTCCACTTATCTTTTTCAATTACCTCCCTTCTCTGTTTGAAGCCTTCACTTCAGAAAGAGGAAGCACATAGTGAGGAGAACACCCAGTGCACAGTCCTGCCCCTGTGCACCAAAATTTAATTAGCAGAAAGATTCAAATGGTGATTAAAGAAGAAACAAAAAGTGGATTTCTTCACTAAAGGTATTAATGTAATTTGTATTTCTGTGGCATTACAGCCATGTATTTACTTTACATTACAAAATTGTGCTAACAGGCTCTCTTTAATCACACATTTGGATCATATAACATCCATTCTCCTGATATTTTGGTTTTGCAAAGTTGAGATTTACATCTGTTACATTTTAACCTTTTTTATGAGGTTTATTTCTATACTTAAAATGGTATTCATAAAAATGTTTCCTCTACATGCCAATAATTTCATATTAAAGATTTACCTTCTGAAGATCCTCATAGGTGTGAAACATAAAGTTTTCTTTTCCCAGCAATCCCATCCATCCCTTGACGTGATTAAACCAAGATCCATATGGCACTGCAATGGGCAAAATATGAGAGCAGAGAATCTGCTTAAAACTGACAATTTTGTAACTTTACATTAATTTTAATTACTTACTGTTTTCAGCAAAGAATCCTTTTAGAAATCCATCCATATTTTCTGGATCTTTGCAGTAATTACTCATTATTGAAAAATAATAAAGGGACACTGCAACATCTTTAGGATCTCTGATTGTATATATGATCTAAAACAAACATTTCAAAAACAAGAAATAAAAAAATTGAATTGTTAGATGATTGTTTATACAATTTTATGTTTGACTAGAAAAATATGAAGAATTAAGTCCTCAGTGGTTGATACCTTTTAATGGCTAACTGAAAAGATGGTAACAAATTGCAAGCTTTCGAGACTACTTAGGTCTCTTTATCAGGCAAAGACTAAAAAATTCTGAAGAATCACATGTTTATACACAACACAGCCCAAAAAAATGCCATAGACAAGACAGTTGATGTGAAGCAGAATTGCCATTATGTGAGTGATAACATTTATGCCCATAAATATTGGAGGAGTTCATAGATAAGGAATGTTTTATTGTCCTCTGATTGTTTTAGTCTTTGCCTCATGAAGAGACCTGAGTAGTCTCGAAAACTTGCAATGTGTTACCATCTTTTCAGTTAGCCATTAAAAGGTATCAACCACTGAGGACTCTCAATTCTAAATATTTTTCTATCCACTGGCTAACACGGTACAAGGATAAATATCTTTCCTGTATGTTTGACTATTTACTTTTAAGATTTATTTCCTCTATAAAAGAAGGGATGGGATTTCTTTCAAAATGGTGTCAAAACTACATTAATCCACCCCAGAAGGTTAGAGTTGAAGGGTGATATACTATATCTTGATATTAATAACTGGCTTCCATAACATCTAATATGATGTTTTCCTAATGCGGAACCAAAACAACACCGGATCACAACAGTTTAAAAAAAGAACAAAATAGGAACTGATGCCAGTTATAAAATAGATAGCTGAGTTGTGATATGATGCACAACTTCATATTGTAACACTTCCACACTTTATGTCTGAGCAGTGATTGCCAACTCAGTTGTCCAGTTTCGTGCAGTGCAGTGCTGTTGGGTAAATTATCATGAGAGAAAAACCAGTTGTTGTCAGAGGATCAGTTCCATTTTATGGGAATAGCCATATCCCTACTACGAGGGGGTCCTCAGACCTGGGCATTTTCTTTGTCCCCATAGGTCCTAGAATGGTCTTTTGTGGATGCCTGTTTGTACTTTTAGGTTTGATCTATGACAAACCCAATGGGATCCAGGTTGCTGAGACAAAGATCATGAACAGAAGGACCACATTGCTGATGACTACTGCACTGAGTTCTGTGGAATGATGCAGCTTTCAGGTGGCAGCTTCACAAAAGTCTTTCCGAGGCTCTTTAAGAATGCTCTGGTTCTTCATGATGCCCCTTGTTCCCTGGTGGAAGTCATGACCCAGGACATACAAATTGACAGCAGAATCCGTGAGAGACATGGCAAACAGAAGGCTGCCTTTTATACTTCCACAGAGCAAGTCCCTTTACCGTAGGTGAAGCCTTTGGAAGTAATAGTTGCCAGTAGTGTTGAGCGATACCTTCCGATATTTTAAAGTATCGGGATCGGATGGTATCGGCCGATATCCGAAAAATATCGGATATCGCCGACACCGATATCCGATACCAATACAAGTCAATGGGACACAAATATCGGAATGTATTCTGTAATGGATCCCAGGGTCTGAAGGAGAGGAAACTCTCCTTCAGGCCCTGGGATCCATATTCATGTGTAAAATAAAAAATAAAATAAAAAAATATTGATATAGTTACCCTCGGACGCGCCCTGGTTGTAACCGCTGCAACCGCCATGATTCCCTTCCTAAGAATGAGCGCGTGAAGGACCTTCGATGACGTCGCGGCTTGTGATTGGTCACGTGACCGCTCATGTGACCGCTCACGCGACCAATCACAGGCCGCGACGTCATCGCAGGTCCTTCACGCGCTCATTCTTAGGAAGGGAAGCATGGTGGTTGCAGCGGTTTCAACCTGGGTGCGTCCGAGGGTGAGTATATCAATATTTTATTTTTATTCTTTATTTTACACATCATTCTTCATCCCGATACCGATTCCCGATATCGCAAAAATATCGGAACTCGGTATCGGAATTCCGATACTGCAAATATCGGCCGATACCCAATACTTGCGGTATCGGAATGCTCAACACTAGTTGCCAGTCTTCCTGTTGTGGAGAGAAAATCTAGATAAGATTTTGGATTCTGTCTATACTGTCCTCTCACGGGACATTTTCTCAAGAAGTGCCCAGCTCATTCTCAGGCTATCAAACCATCAGGAGAATATTAGAGTCTGGGTGATATCTGAGGAAGGTATCCACACTCCTAGGTACCTTTTTCTTCCTCTGATAGTTTACTGATCTTTTCTTTCAAGACTCAGATGTTATCAGCATTGACATTCATTAGCTGCATGTCTGCTGCTAACTTTATTGATTTGGAACTGGTTCTAAAGTTAGGATTAGTGACAGTTAGTTTAAAAAGACCCGTTCAAATTTTTGTCATTGACAAGACACAATTAGTCTGGAATTTGGTCAATAGGGTAAGGGTGGATTTCACTCTACAAGCGGGAGGATTTCACACTGAATCCATCTCCTGTTTTGTTTGGAAATAATTTACTTGCTGTGTTGATTGATTGTCAGAAGGAATTTGTTAAATGGAGCTGCAATTGTTACAATAAATGTCTAAAATTGGTACAAATATGCTCTGCTAGTCTGAAGGGTCTGCCAGGGTTCCTGCAGGACTTCAGAGTTGTGTTCTCGGAAAATGATGGGGAGATACTACCTGCCCTTTGTCCTTCTGATCGAGCTAATAATCTTGTCCATGTTGCCAAATTACCTAACGCTCGCCTTTACAACTTTTTTTTGCGCCTGAACGGACAGCCATGAAAGAATATGTTAACGAAAGTTTATGGAAGTGTAATATCTGTCTTTCCTACTCTCCTATAGATGCCTGACCTTGCCTCGATTTCCGAGAACAAAGCAAGATCACAGCTAAGAATATATACCAGCTTCCACACATCCCCGACCTATATAATTAGCCTCTGGGACCTACGTGGTTTTCTAAACTTGATCATAGAGGGGCTTACCTAATTTAATACGCATCTGGAATGACGATGAGTGGAAAATGGCATTCTTAACGTCAGAGGGTCTATTTGAAAATCTCATCATGCCATTTGGGTTATCCAATGCACCTGCTGTTTTCCAAAATGTTATAAATGATATCTTTTTTGATTGCTTTGGAAGATTTGTTATGATGTATTTGGATGATATTCTAATTTTCTCTTTTGATTTGAACTCAAACCAGAAATATGTTCATATAGAATTAGAAAGCTTGAGGAACAACTCTCTGTGAAATTAAAGAAATGTTTATTTTCTGTTCACAAAATTCCGTTTTTGGGATCTATCTTGTCTGCAGAGGGGTTTAACATGGACCCTGAGAAGGTTCAGGCCATAATTTATTGGATTCAACCTTGTCACCTTGAAGCTTTACATCAGGGTTTTTGAAAAATTAAAAGAGTGTTTCATGCCTGCTTTCATTTTAATCCAACCCGATCTCCAAGAAGTCATTGTGGAGGTTGATGCTTCAGAGGTTGGGGTTTGGCCCGTTTTTTCGCAGGGGCCCAAAATTCTAAAACACCTATATCCATGTGCTTTTTTTTCTCTGCTGAAAGAAATTATGATGTTGAGAATTGTGAGCTAGTTGCTGTTTAACTGGCCTTTGAGGAATGGAGGGATTTTTTAGAAAGGGCGGTTCATCAAATTACTGTAGTCATATATCACATAAATGTAGCTTACATTGAGTCAGCTAAATGATTAACTCCCAGACAGGCCAGTTGTTATTTCTTTTTTTCTAGGTTTAATTTATCTTTCAAATTAAGGCTGGGGTCCAAGAATGTGAAAGCTGATAATTTGCCTAGCAGTCTTGATTCAATTTCTCCTCCAGAACCTACGTCTTCCATCTTTCCTAAGGGTATGTTTCCATGGTCAGGAAACGCTGTGGATTGGACGCTGCATGCAGCCGCAGCCTCCAATCCGCAGCATCCAGATGTTACAGCATAGTGGAGAGGATTTTATGAAATCCCATTTGCACTATGCGTTCAAAGACGCATGTGGCAGACCTGCATAACCGGACATGCGGCACATCTTTATAGACTGCAGCATGTCTATTTATCTTGCGGAAATGCTGAGTCTCCGCAAGATAAATTACACAGTCTATGTATAGGATGCTGTGATTCTGCATGTGTTCAATCAATATATGCGGAATCGCCGAGCGTACAAAAGTCGGCAGCGCTTTGTACAGAAAGGGTATCTGCTGCTTCCAAAGCGCTGCCATTCCGGACAGTGGAAACAAACCCTGAGGGTATTGTGGTTTTCATGTTAACTTTAGAGTTGGAAGAGGATATACTTTGAAAGTCCAGGCGTTGTTATGCTATTCCAGGGTCCAAATTATTTGTGCCTGTGTACCTAAGATTGCGTCCGTCACAGGAGTTTTATGTTTCTGTCTTGAGAAGTCATTCTGGGGTCACTGATACACTGAAAGCAATTATTAGATTTTTTTTTGGTGGCCATCAGAGCTTAAAGGTATTATAGATTTTGTATCCACTTGTGAAGTGTGCGCACCCGCTAAATTCAGTCATAACCAGATAGTCAGGGAACTGGCTCCATTGCTAATTCCAGAAAGACCGTGGATCCATTTTTTCATGGATTTCATCACTGATTTGCCTTTGTCTGGTGGGAAAACTGCTATTTAGGTGGTTGTTGTCTGATTCAGCAAATAAGCTAATTTTGTTCCTTTGTTATAATTACCTAATGCAAAGGCACTTTCTATGTTGTTTAGTTCTCACATTGTAAGGCTACATGAGCTCCCTCTTAACATTGTGTCTGATAGGTGAGTGCAATTTGTCTCTCAATTCTGGAGAGCCTTTTGTTGTAAATTGTTGATTGACTTTTCATTTTACTTTGCATACCACCCTGAAACTAATGATCAGACTGTGTTAGCATCATGCCGGATCCCTGCTCTGATAGGCAGGGTCTTCGGTGTGTCTCTTCAATCACCCATGCTGCAGACAGTTCTTCCCTTTCCCATGCTCTGCATGCTTTTAGCTAGTCCTCTAGCCATGTCTTTAAGGCACTCGCCCCTGCGCTCCTGCCCTCTTAAAGGGCCAGCGCATGCACTTGCTATTTCCTCTCCAGCCAATAGCGGTGGTATATTATGTATATATTGCTTCCTCCCCAGTGGGAGGTGCCTAAGCAACCTATCTGCTTTGCAATCTAAGTTGTGTAAGGTTCCATACCAGTCCCCGCTTCACTCAACTGCAGACCCTGCTTGCTGCACTCTAATGCAGATCCTGCCTGCTGCACTCTAATACAGACCCTGCATGCTGAACTCTACTGCAGATCCTGTCAGCTGCACTCTGATACAAACACTGCCTGCTGCACTCTGATACAAACTCTATCTGCTGCACTCTTTTGGGAACTCTGTCTGCTTTACTCAGATGCAAACTGGCTGCTGCATTTTAATACAAACACTGCAAGCTGCTCCCTCCAGTCTGTCCTCTGGGTCCAGCTTCTGCGTGTCCATTGATCTGCCCTGGAGTGGCACCTGGTGCTCATCGGGAGCCAAGTCTAACCTCACAAATCAGAGGCTCTAGTGAACTGTCAGGTGTTCGCTTAGTCACGCCCCTCCAGGCATTCCATGGTCCGTGGCACAGTGGTTCCACAAACCACATCTGTGACAGACTGAGAGGACATATCAATATTTGGAACACATTTTATGGTTCTTTGTAGCAGCTCACCAGAAGGACTGCTCTTTGCTGCAGTGCTTGCTTTTAACAATCAGGTAAATCAGTCCACTGGAACCTCTTAGTTTTTCTATAATTATGGTTTTCATTCCAATGCTGGTGAGTTTTCTATGATTTGTTCTGAATGTCCTGGGGTGGAAATCGCTGTGGGACTTTGGTATGTCAGGAGGCAGGTTCAAAAGAATATTGGAAACGCCCAGACTCACCAAAAATGGAATGCCGATGGAAGACAGTTAGTTGGTCCTGTTATTAAGGTTGGAGATATGGTTTAGATGTCATCCAGAAATATTAAACTTAAGGTACCTTTTGCGAAGTTGGGTCCAAAGTTCAGTAGTCCCTTTGAAATTGTGGAAGTGGTCAATTAAGTGGCATTTAGGTTTAAGGTTCTTCCTTCTCTCCACATCCCTCATTCCTTCTATAAATGCTTGTTGAAGGAATTTATCCCCTCAGTGGAGTTGCTCTCATTGAGTATGATGTGCAGAGTTGCAAACTCTCATAGGGTCTGAAATTACTTCCAACACCTCATCCACTGTAGGGGATACATAGTTATATAGTTACATAGTTATTAAGGTTGAAGGAAGACTTTAAGTCCATCTAGTTCAACCCATAGCCTAACCTAACTTGCCCTAACATGTTGATCCAGAGGAAGGCAAAAAAAAACCATGTGTGGTAAGCTCCACCTTGGGGAAAAAAATTCCTTCACGACTCCACATACGGCAATCAGACTAGTTCCCTGGATCAACGCCCTATCAAGGAATCTAGTGTATATACCCTGTAACATTATACTTTTCCAGAAATGTATCCAGTCCCCTCTTAAATTTAAGTAATGAATCACTCATTACAACATCATACGGCAGAGAGTTCCATAGTCTCACTGCTCTTACAGTAAAGAATCCGCGTCTGTTATTATGCTTAAACCTTTTTTCCTCCAAACGTAGAGGATGCCCCCTTGTCCCTGTTTCAGGTCTATGATTAAAAAGATCATCAGAAAGGTCTTTGTACTGTCCCCTCATATATTTATACATTAACATAAGATCACCCCTTAGTCTTCGTTTTTCCAAACTAAATAGCCCCAAGTGTAATAACCTATCTTGGTATTGCAGATCCCCCAGTCCTCTAATAACCTTGGTCGCTCTTCTCTGCACCCGCTCTAGTTCAGCTATGTCTTTCTTATACACCTGAGACCAGAACTGTGCACAGTATTCTAAGTGTGGTCGAACAAGTGACTTGTATAGAGGTAAAATTATGTTCTCCTCATGAGCATCTATACCTCTTTTAATGCATCCCATTTTTTTATTTGCCTTTGTAGCAGCTGCCTGACACTGGCCACTAAATATGAGTTTGTCATCCACCCATACACCCAGGTCTTTTTCATTGACGGTTTTGCCCAGAGTTTTAGAATTAAGCACATAATTATACATCTTATTACTTCTACCCAAGTGCATGACCTTACATTTATCCCCATTAAAGCTCATTTGCCATTTATCAGCCCAAGCTTCTAGTTTACATAAATCATCCTGTAATGTAAAATTGTCCTCCTCTGTATTGATTACCCTGCAGAGTTTAGTGTCATCTGCAAATATTGAAATTCTACTTTGAATGCCCCCTACAAGGTCATTAATAAATATGTTAAAAAGAAGAGGGCCCAATACTGACCCCTGTGGTACCCCACTGCTAACCGCTACCCAGTCCGAGTGTGCTCCTTTAATAACCACCCTTTGTTTCCTATCCCTGAGCCAGCTCTCAACCCACTTACACATATTTCCCCTATCCCCATTATTCTCATTTTATGTATCAACCTTTTGTGTGGCACCGTATCAAAAGCTTTTGAAAAGTCCATATACACTACATCTACTGGGTTCCTTTGGTCCAGTCCGGAACTTACCTCTTCATAGAAACTGATTAAATTAGTCTGACATGAACGGTCCCTAGTAAACCCGTGCTGATACTGGGTCATGAGGTTATTCCTCTTCAGATACTCCAGTATAGCATCCCTTAGAATGCCCTCCAGGATTTTACCCACAGTAGAGGTTAAGCTTACTGGCCTATAATTTCCGAGTTCAGTTTTTGTTCCCTTTTTGACTATTGGCACCACATTTGCTATACGCCAGTCCTGTGGCACAGACCCTGTTATTATGGAGTCTTTAAAGATTAAAAATAATGGTCTATCAATAACTGTACTTAATTCCTGCAGTACTCGGGGGTGTATCCCATCCGGGCCCGGAGATTTGTCAATTTTAGTGATTTTTAGACGCTGACGTACTTCCTGCTGGATTAATCAGGTGACATTTAATGGGGAATTTTTATCACTAGTCATTTTGTCTGCCATGGGATTTTCTTGTGTAAATACTGATGAAAAAAAGTCATTTAGCATATTGACTTTTTCCTCATCCTCATCCACCATTTCACCCAGACTATTTTTTAGGGAGCCAACACTATCATTTTTTAGTTTCTTACTATTTATGTAGTTAAAGAATATTTTGGGATTATTTTTACTCTCTCTGGCAATGAGTCTCTGTCTCAATCTTTGCTGCCTTGATTTGCTTTTTACAGGATTTATTAAATTTTTTGTATTTATTTAATGCCTCCTCACTACCTACTTCCTTTAATTCTCTAAATGCTTTCTTTTTGTCACTTATTGCGCCCCTTACAGCTCTATTTAGCCATATCGGTTTCCTCCTATTTCTAGTATGTTTATTCCCATACGGTATATACTGTGCACAGGTCCTATCCAGGATGCTAATAAATGTCTCCCATTTTCTTTGTGTATTTTTGTGTCTCAGGATATCGTCCCATTTAATTGCACCAAGATCCTCTCTCATCCGTTGGAAATTTGCCCTCCTGAAGTTTAGTGTCCTTGTAACCCCTCTATTACACATCTTTTTAAAGGATACATGAAAACTTATTATTTTGTGATCGCTATTTCCCAAGTAACCCCCAACCCTTATATTTGCTATGCGGTCTGGCCTGTTGGTTAATATTAGGTCTAGCAGTGCCCCCCTTCTTGTTGGGTCCTGAACCAGTTGTGAAAGGTAATTGTCTCTCATAGTTGTCAAAAACCGATCACCTTTGCTGGAACTGCAGGTTTCTGTTCCCCAAGCTATTTCAGGGTAGTTGAAGTCCCCCATAATAATGACTTCTCCTTGAGTCGCAGCTTCATCTATTTGCTTTACGAGGATATTCTCCATTGCTTCCATTATTTTTGGAGATTTATAACAAACCCCTATCAGTAATTTATTATTTTTTCCCCCTCCCCTTATCTCCACCCACAGGGATTCTACATGTTCATTAAATTCACCTATATTATCACGCCGGATGGGTTTTAAGGATGATTTTACATATAGACACACCCCTCCCCCTCGCTTATCTGTATGGTCATTTCTGAACAGACTACAGCCCTGCAAGTTAACAGCCCAGTCATGGCTCTCATCTAGCCATGTCTCAGATATCCCCACCATGTCATAATTATGCTCCAACAACATTAGTTCTAATTCGTCCATTTTGTTGGCGAGGCTTCTGGCATTAGTATACATGCACTTGATGTTCCTCTCTGTACCTCTACTCTTTCTTAAATTATTAACTGTTCTAACCCCACCCCCCATCCCACCGCCACCCCCAACTTCCTTATTTGTGCCCAGGTCTCTGTTTGCACTATCTTCCCCTCCTATAAATTGAATACCCTCCCCCCCAATCCCTAGTTTAAACAATCCTTCAACCTTCTAGCCATTTTCTCCCCCAGCACAGCTGCACCTTCCCCATTGAGGTGCAGTCCATCCCTAGCGTAGAGCCTGTAGCCAACTGAGAAGTCGGTCCAGTTCTGCAGGAACCCAAACCTCTCCTTCCTACACCAATTCTTGAGCCACTTATTTACCTCCCTAATCTCCCGTTGCCTCTCTGGCGTGGCACGTGGTACAGGCAGTATTTCGGAGAATACCACGTTGGAGGTCCTTGCTTTCAGCTTGCGGCCTATTCCCTGAAATCATCTTTAAGGACCTTCCACCTACCTCTAACTTTGTCATTTGTGCCAATGTGCACCGTGACCGCTGGGTCCTCACCAGCCCCTCCCAGTAATCTGTCCACCCGATCAGCGATGTGTCGGACTCGAGCGCCAGGTAGGCAGCACACCGTTCGACGATCAGATGTAAGCAGAGATCCTGGGTCCCATGTTGAGACGTGAAGGCCGAGTGGCTAGTCAGGGCCTTTCATCTCTGAAGTTTCCTGGGAATCTGGTAGCTCCCCTAGAAGAGGAAGTACTGTAATGATTCTAACCCGCAATATGTCTTTACAGTGATCGACAGCTCAGTTGTCCAGTCTGGAGTAATGGCGTACTGAGCTGTCTGTGTTTTAATTGACAGTTCAACAGGCCAATCTGAAACTGGTAGGTGCTGAGCTCTCACCAGTTGATGCCTGTTCTCTTGATTGCTCAGTTATTTAAGTGAGCTGGCAGGCCCAGATTGTTGTCAGTTGTAGCTTCAGCTCTGTGTGGATTGTTTTCCTTGTGCCTAATGCCTTGCTTGTTGATCTATCGCTGCCTGATCTTGGACCTCATTCTGACCCACCATTTGTCTAATCCTGCTTTGATCCGCTATCCTCCCTGCATTTTGACCTCAAATTGTTACTTTACTACGCTTTTGTCTTTTCCCTCTGTTTATGATGTATCCTCATGAGTGACTATTGCAAACAAAAGGGAACATGCCTCAGTGGCCGCAGGGAGGGCTAAGGGAGTCGTGACTAATCATGAATAAGGAGGATTTATTTATTATAGCAGCACATGCTTCTGGTATTTATGGCATACATATTTTTACTACTTTCTACTGGCCTTCTGCTGCTTTTGATTACATAATGGCTTTTTCTTATCCTGCTGTCAGACTTTGACTCCCACTCCCTCCATTGCCTACATTCATGTCTCCTCCACATATTCCTCAATGTTTGTTTCTCATATCTGAATGTTACACCTTGTCATGGCTGGTGGGCACAGAAAGATTGGCCAATTTGTGGGCCAACAAAGTTAGTTTTATATTTATATTCTATAAAGCATTAATGTAGTTTAACCTTTTGATATTCCATAGCACACTATTATGTCATGGAGGGTGTCAGAGTGTTTGGAGTGGGCTCAAAAGCAGAGCGTGCTCCATGAAGGGTAGTTTACAGCTATGTTACATAACTATCATCTGGTGAAAAAGCAGTGATAACCTTTACCCCGATCACTGCTGTTAACCTTTGAAATTCTGTTGTAAATTACTGAACGACTCCAAAACTGCCATATTATTTCCCCTGTGTTGTCAAGTTGCAGACTGGTAGTCAAAGAAGAGACTGATTATTTTTTTTTTACTATGAACAACAATACTGTAGCATTGATATGCATGTCCCTACAATGCCTTGGCATGCTCCTAATGAGGCAGCGGATGGTCTCCTGAGGGATCTCCTCCCAGACTAAAGCATCTGCCAACTCCTTGACAATCTGTGGTGCAACGTGACATTGGTGAAAGGTGCGAGACATGATGTCCCAGATGTGTTCAATTGGATTCAGGTCTGGGGAATGGGCAGACCAGTCAATAGCTTCAATGCCTTCATCTTGCAGGAACTGCTGACACACTCCAGCCACATGAGGTCTGGCATTGTCCTGCATTAGGAGGTACCCAGGGCCAACTGTTATGAAAGGTAATTCAGTACCACAATGGACATAGAGGTCAGCGCACATACAGTGACCTGGCAATCACCCAAAAAACAAGAACGAGCTCTGAGACGTGGGAACTCTGTTGACCGCAATCCCTAATCCTCTCCAACACACTAAAGGCAGCCGTGGATTGCGCCTAACGCTCCCTATGCAACTCGGCACGGCCTGAGAAACTAGCTAGCCGGAAGATAGAAAATAAGCCTACCTTGCCTCAGAGAAATACCCCAAAGGAAAAGGCAGCCCCCACATATAATGACTGTGAGTTAAGATGAAAAGACAAACGTAGAGATGAAATAGATTTAGCAAAGTGAGGCCCAACTTTCTGAACAGAGCGAGGATAGGAAAGGTAACTTTGCGGTCAACACAAAACCCTACAAAAACCATGCAAAGGGGGCAAAAAGACCCTCCGTACCGAACTAACGGCACAGAGGTACACCCTCTGCGTCCCAGAGCTTCCAGCAAGCAGAAAAAAAACAAATTGACAAGCTGGACAGAAAAAAAACAGCAAACAAATAGCAAAGAGGAACTTAGCTATGCAGAGCAGCAGGCCACAGGAACGATCCAGGAGGAAACAGGTCCAATACTAGAACATTGACTGGAGGCCAGGATCAAAGCACTAGGTGGAGTTAAATAGAGCAGCACCTAACGACTTCACCACATCACCTGAGGAAGGAAACTCAGAAGCCGCAGTACCACTTTCCTTCACCAACGGAAGCTCACAGAGAGAATCAGCCGAAGTACCACTTGTGACCACAGGAGGGAGCTCTGCCACAGAATTCACAACAGTACCCCCCCCCCTTGAGGAGGGGTCACCGAACCCTCACCAGAGCTCCCAGGACTACCAGAATGAGCCATATGAAAGGCACGAACAAGATCGGGAGCATGGACATCAGAGGCAAAGACCCAGGAATTATCTTCCTGAGCATAACCCTTCCACTTAACCAGATATTGGCGTTTCCGCCTTGAAACACGAGAATCCAAAATCTTCTCCACAATATACTCCAACTCCCCCTCCACCAAAACCGGGGCAGGAGGATCAACAGATGGAACCATAGGTGACACGTATCTCCTCAACAATGACCTATGGAATACGTTATGTATGGAAAAAGAATCTGGAAGGGTCAGACGAAAAGACACAGGATTAAGAACCTCAGAAATCCTATACGGACCAATAAAAGGAGGTTTAAACTTAGGAGAGGAAACCTTCATAGGAATATGACGAGAAGATAACCAAACCAAGTCCCCAACCCGAAGTCGGGGACCCACACAGCGTCTGCGATTAGCAAAACTTTGAGCCTTCTCCTGGGACAAAGTCAAATTGTCCACTACATGAGTCCAAATCTGCTGCAACCTGTCCACCACAGTATCCACATCAGGACAGTCCGAAGACTCAACCTGCCCTGAAGAGAAACGAGGATGGAACCCAGAGTTGCAGAAAAACGGTGAAACCAAGGTAGCCGAACTGGCCCGATTATTAAGGGCGAACTCAGCCAAAGGCAAAAAGGACACCCAGTCATCCTGATCAGCAGAAACAAAGCATCTCAGATATGTTTCCAAGGTCTGATTGGTTCGTTCGGTCTGGCCATTAGTCTGAGGATGGAAAGCCGAGGAAAAAGACAAGTCAATGCCCATCCTACCACAAAAGGCTCGCCAAAACCTCGAAACAAACTGGGAACCTCTGTCAGAAACGATATTCTCTGGAATGCCATGTAAACGAACCACATGCTGGAAAAACAATGGCACCAAATCAGAGGAGGAAGGCAATTTAGACAAGGGTACCAAATGGACCATCTTAGAGAAGCGATCAAAGACCACCCAAATGACTGACATCTTTTGAGAGACGAGAAGATTTGAAATAAAATCCATAGAGATATGTGTCCAAGGCCTCTTCGGGACCGGCAAGGGCAAAAGCAACCCACTGGCACGAGAACAGCAGGGCTTAGCCCGAGCACAAATCCCACAGGACTGCACAAAAGTACGCACATCCCGCGACAGAGATGGCCACCAAAAGGATCTAGCCACTAACTCTCTGGTACCAAAGATTCCAGGATGACCAGCCAACACCGAACAATGAACCTCAGAGATAACTTTATTCGTCCACCTATCAGGGACAAACAGTTTCTCCGCTGGGCAACGATCAGGTTTATTAGCCTGAAATTTTTGCAGCACCCGCCGCAAATCAGGGGAGATGGCAGACACAATTACTCCCTCTTTGAGGATACCCGCCGGCTCAGATACACCCGGAGAGTCGGGCACAAAACTCCTAGACAGAGCATCCGCCTTCACATTTTTAGAGCCCGGAAGGTATGAAATTACAAAGTCAAAACGGGCCAAAAACAATGACCAACGAGCTTGTCTAGGATTCAACCGCTTGGCGGACTCGAGATAAGTCAAGTTCTTATTATCAGTCAAGACCACAACGCGATGCTTAGCTCCTTCAAGCCAATGACGCCACCCCTCGAATGCCCACTTCATGGCCAGCAACTCTCGATTGCCCACATCATAATTTCGCTCAGCAGGCGAAAACTTCCTGGAAAAGAAGACGCATGGTTTCGTCACCGAGCAATCAGAACTTCTCTGCGACAAAACAGCCCCTGCTCCAATCTCAGAAGCATCAACCTCGACCTGGAACGGAAGCGAAACATCTGGTTGACACAACACAGGGGCAGAAGAAAAACGACGCTTCAACTCTTGAAAAGCTTCCACCGCAGCAGAAGACCAATTGACCAAATCAGCACCCTTCTTGGTCAAATCGGTCAATGGTTTAGCAATACTAGAAAAATTGCAGATGAAGCGACGATAAAAATTAGCAAAGCCCAGGAACTTTTGCAGACTTTTCAGAGATGTCGGCTGAGTCCAATTATGGATGGCTTGAACCTTAACAGGGTCCATCTCGACAGTAGAAGGGGAAAAGATGAACCCCAAAAATGATACCTTCTGAACACCAAAGAGACACTTTGATCCCTTCACAAACAAAGAATTAGCACGCAGGACCTGAAACACCGTGCTGACCTGCTTCACATGAGACTCCCAATCATCCGAGAAGATCAAAATGTCATCTAAGTACACAATCAGGAATTTATCCAGGTACTCTCGGAAGATGTCATGCATAAAGGACTGAAACACTGATGGAGCATTGGCAAGTCCGAATGGCATTACTAGATACTCAAAATGGCCCTCGGGCGTATTAAATGCAGTTTTCCACTCATCGCCTCGCTTAATACGCACAAGATTATACGAACCACGAAGATCTATCTTGGTAAACCAACTAGCCCCCTTAATCCGAGCAAACAAATCAGATAACAATGGCAAGGGGTACTGAAATTTAACCGTGATCTTATTTAGAAGGCGGTAATCTATACAAGGTCTCAGTGAACCATCCTTCTTGGCTACAAAAAAGAACCCTGCTCCTAATGGCGACGATGACGGGCGAATATGCCCCTTCTCCAAAGGCTCCTTCACATAACTCCGCATAGCGGCGTGCTCAGGCACAGATAAATTAAACAGTCGACCTTTTGGGAATTTACTACCAGGAATCAAATCGATAGCACAATCACAATCCCTATGCGGAGGTAGGGTATCGGACTTGGGCTCATCAAATTCATCCCGGTAATCAGACAAGAACTCTGGGACCTCAGAAGGGGTGGATGACGAAATAGTCAGAAATGGGACATCACCATGTACCCCCTGACCACCCCAGCTGGACACAGACATGGATTTCCAAACTAATACTGGATTATGGACTTGTAGCCATGGCAACCCCAACACGACCACATCATGCAGATTATGCAACACCAGAAAGCGAATAACCTCCTGATGTGCAGGAGCCATGCACATGGTCAGCTGGGTCCAGTACTGAGGCTTATTCTTGGCCAAAGGCGTAGCATCAATTCCTCTCAATGGAATAGGACACTGCAAGGACTCCAAGAAAAACCCAAAACGCCTAGCATACTCCAAGTCCATCAAATTCAGAGCAGCGCCTGAGTCCACAAATGCCATGACAGAATATGATGACAAAGAGCAGATCAAGGTAACAGACAGAAGAAATTTTTACTGTACCATACCAATAGTGGCAGACCTAGCGAACCGCTTAGTGCGCTTAGGACAATCAGAGATAGCATGAGTGGAATCACCACAGTAGAAACACAGCCCATTCAGACGTCTGTGTTCTTGCCGTTCAACTCTGGTCAAAGTCCTATCGCACTGCATAGGCTCAGATTTAAGCTCAGGTAATACCGCCAAATGGTGCACAGATTTACGCTCGCGCAAGCGTCGACCGATCTGAATGGCCAAAGACATAGACTCATTCAGACCAGCAGGCATAGGAAATCCCACCATGACATCCTTAAGGGCTTCAGAGAGACCTTTTCTGAAAATCGCTGCGAGCGCACCTTCATTCCACTGAGTGGAAATTTCTGACAATATACCTCTATTTCATCCTGACCCTGACACAGAGCCAGCAAATTCTTCTCTGCCTGATCCACAGAATTAGGCACATCGTACAGCAATCCGAGCGCCAGGAAAAACGCATCGATATTACTTAATGTAGGATCTCCTGACGCAAGAGAAAATGCCCAGTCCTGAGGGTCGCCACGCAAAAAAGAAATAACGATCCTAACTTGTTGAACTGGGTCACCAGAGGAGCGAGGTTTCAAAGCCAGAAATAGTTTACAATTATTTTTGAAACTCAGAAATTTAGTTCTATCTCCAAAAAACAAATCAGGAATGGGAATTCTCGGTTCTAACATAGAATTCTGAATCACAAAGTCTTGAATACTTTGTACTCTTGCCGTGAGCTGATCCACACATGAAGACAGACCTTTAATGTCCATTGCTACACCTGTGTCCTGAACCACCCAAATGTCTAGGGGAAAAAAAAGGCAAAATACAGTACAGAGAAAAAAAATGGTCTCAGAACTTCTTCTTTCCCTCTATTGAGAATCATTAGTACTTTGGGCCTCCAGTACTGTTCTGAAAGGTAATTCAGTACCACAATGGACATAGAGGTCAGCGCACATACAGTGACCTGGCAATAACCCAAAAAACAAGAACGAGCTCTGAGACGTGGGAACTCTGTTGACCGCAATCCCTAATCCTCTCCAACACACTAAAGACAGCCGTGGATTGCGCCTAACGCTCCCTATGCAACTCGGCACGGCCTGAGAAACTAGCTAGCCTTAAGATAGAAAATAAGCCTACCTTGCCTCAGAGAAATACCCCAAAGGAAAAGGCAGCCCCCACATATAATGACTGTGAGTTAAGATGAAAAGACAAACGTAGAGATGAAATAGATTTAGCAAAGTGAGGCCCAACTTTCTGAACAGAGCGAGGATAGGAAAGGTAACTTTGCGGTCAACACAAAACCCTACAAAACCACGCAAAGGGGGCAAAAAGACCCTCCGTACCGAACTAACGGCATGGAGGTACACCCTCTGCGTCCCAGAGCTTCCAGCAAGCAGAAAAAAACAAATTGACAAGCTGGACAGAAAAAAACAGCAAACAAATAGAAAAGAGGAACTTAGCTATGCAGAGCAGCAGGCCACAGGAACGATCCAGGAGGAAACAGGTCCAATACTAGAACATTGACTGGAGGCCAGGATCAAAGCACGAGGTGGAGTTAAATAGAGCAGCACCTAACGACTTCACCACATCACCTGAGGAAGGAAACTCAGAAGCCGCAGTACCACTTTCCTCCCCCAACGGAAGCTCACAGAGAGAATCAGCCGAAGTACCACTTGTGACCACAGGAGGGAGCTCTGCCACAGAATTCACAACAGCCAACCGCACCAGCATATGGTTTTACAAGGGGTCTGAGGATCTCATCTCGGTACCTAATGGCAGTCAGGCTACCTCTGTCGAGCACATGGAGGGCTGTACAGCCCTCCAAAGAAATGCCACCTCACACATTACTGACCCACTGCCAAACAGGTCATGCTGAAGGATGTTGCTGGCAGCAGATCCCTCTCCACGGCGTCTCCAAACTCTGTCATGTCTGAGATATGTGCTCAGCGTGAACACTGTTATGGCTGGCAATCAGGCAACACAGCGTGCAGTAATCAGCGCACATACAGAGATCTGGCAATAACCCAAAACAATAGGACGAGCTCTGAGACGTGGAATCTCTGTAGACTGCAGTACCTGATCTATCCTCACACAACTGGAAGCAGCAGTGGATTGCGCCTATCCACTACCTATGCAACTCGGCACTGCCTGAGGAGCTGACTAGCCTGAAGATAGAAATACAAGCCTGACTTACCTCAGAGAAATACCCCAAAGGAATAGGCAGCCCCCACATATAATGACTGTTAGCAAGATGAAAAGACAAACGTAGGAATGAAATAGATTCAGCAAAGTGAGGCCCGATATTCTAGACAGAGCGAGGATAGCAAAGAGAACTATGCAGTCTACAAAAAACCCTAAAACGAAAACCACGCAAAGGGGCAAAAAGACCCACCGTGCCGAACTAACAGCACGGCGGTGCACCCCTTTGCTTCTCAGAGCTTCCAGCAAAAGATAATAACAAGCTGGACAGAAAAAACAGAAAACAAACTAGAAGCACTTATCTAGCAGAGCAGCAGGCCCAAGGAAAGATGCAGTAGCTCAGATCCAACACTGGAACATTGACAAGGAGCAAGGAAGACAGACTCAGGTGGAGCTAAATAGCAAGGCAGCCAACGAGCTCACCAAAACACCTGAGGGAGGAAGCCCAGAGACTGCAATACCACTTGTGACCACAGAAGTGAACTCAGCCACAGAATTCACAACAGTACCCCCCCCTTGAGGAGGGGTCACCGAACCCTCACCAGAACCCCCAGGCCGACCAGGATGAGCCACATGAAAGGCACGAACAAGATCTGGGGCATGGACATCAGAGGCAAAAACCCAGGAATTATCTTCCTGAGCATAACCCTTCCATTTGACCAGATACTGGAGTTTCCGTCTAGAGACACGAGAATCCAAAATCTTCTCCACAATATACTCCAATTCCCCCTCCACCAAAACAGGGGCAGGAGGCTCCACAGATGGAACCATAGGTGCCACGTATCTCCTCAACAACGACCTATGGAATACATTATGTATGGAAAAGGAGTCTGGGAGGGTCAGACGAAAAGACACCGGATTGAGAATCTCAGAAATCCTATACGGACCAATAAAACGAGGTTTAAATTTAGGAGAGGAAACCTTCATAGGTATATGACGAGAAGATAACCAAACCAGATCCCCAACACGAAGTCGGGGTCCCACACGGCGTCTGCGATTAGCGAAAAGCTGAGCCTTCTCCTGGGACAAGGTCAAATTGTCCACTACCTGAGTCCAGATCTGCTGCAACCTGTCCACCACATAATCCACACCAGGACAGTCCGAAGACTCAACCTGTCCTGAAGAGAAACGAGGATGGAACCCAGAATTGCAGAAAAATGGAGAGACCAAGGTAGCCGAGCTGGCCCGATTATTAAGGGCGAACTCAGCCAACGGCAAAAATGACACCCAATCATCCTGGTCAGCGGAAACAAAACATCTCAGATATGTTTCCAAGGTCTGATTGGTTCGTTCGGTCTGGCCATTAGTCTGAGGATGGAAGGCCGAGGAAAAAGATAGGTCAATGCCCATCCTACCACAAAAGGCTCGCCAGAACCTCGAGACAAACTGGGAACCTCTGTCAGAAACAATATTCTCAGGAATGCCATGTAAACGAACCACATGCTGGAAGAACAAAGGCACCAAATCAGAGGAGGAAGGCAATTTAACCAAGGGCACCAGATGGACCATTTTAGAAAAGCGATCACAGACCACCCAAATGACAGACATCTTTTGAGAAACGGGAAGGTCAGAAATGAAATCCATCGAAATATGTGTCCAAGGCCTCTTCGGGACCGGCAAGGGCAAAAGCAACCCACTGGCACGTGAACAGCAGGGCTTAGCCCTAGCACAAATTCCACAGGACTGCACAAAAGCACGCACATCCCGTGACAGAGATGGCCACCAGAAGGATCTAGCAACCAACTCCCTGGTACCAAAGATTCCTGGATGACCGGCCAGCACCGAACAATGAAGTTCAGAGATAACTTTACTAGTCCACCTATCAGGGACGAACAGTTTCTCGGCCGGACAACGATCAGGTTTATTAGCCTGAAATTTCTGCAACACTCTCCGCAAATCAGGGGAGATGGCAGACACAATGACTCCTTCCTTGAGGATACTCGCCGGCTCAGATAACCCCGGAGAGTCGGGCACAAAACTCCTAGACAGAGCATCCGCCTTCACATTTTTAGAGCCCGGAAGGTATGAAATCACAAAATCAAAACGAGCAAAAAATAACGACCAACGGGCCTGTCTAGGATTCAAGCGCTTGGCAGACTCAAGATAAGTAAGGTTCTTATGATCAGTCAAAACCACCACGCGATGCTTAGCACCCTCAAGCCAATGACGCCACTCCTCGAATGCCCACTTCATGGCCAGCAACTCTCGGTTGCCCACATCATAATTACGCTCAGCAGCAGAAAATTTCCTGGAAAAGAAAGCACATGGTTTGAACACTGAGCAACCAGAACCTCTCTGTGACAAAACCGCCCCTGCACCAATCTCAGAAGCATCAACCTCGACCTGGAACGGAAGAGAAACATCAGGTTGACACAACACAGGGGCACAGCAAAAACGACGCTTCAACTCCTGAAAAGCTTCCACGGCAGCAGAAGACCAATTAACCAAATCAGCACCCTTCTTGGTCAAATCGGTCAATGGTCTGGCAATGCTAGAAAAATTACAGATGAAGCGACGATAAAAATTAGCAAAGCCCAGGAATTTCTGCAAACTTTTTAGAGATGTCGGCTGAGTCCAATCCTGGATGGCCTGAACCTTAACCGGATCCATCTCGATAGTAGAAGGGGAAAAGATGAACCCCAAAAATGAAACTTTCTGCACACCGAAGAGACACTTTGATCCCTTCACGAACAAGGAATTAGCACGCAGTACCTGGAAAACCATTCTGACTTGCTTCACATGAGACTCCCAATCATCTGAGAAGATCAAAATGTCATCCAAGTAAACAATCAAGAATTTATCCAGATACTCACGGAAAATGTCATGCATAAAAGACTGAAAAACAGATGGAGCATTGGCAAGTCCGAACGGCATCACCAGATACTCAAAATGACCCTCGGGCGTATTAAATGCCGTTTTCCATTCATCTCCCTGCCTGATTCTCACCAGATTATACGCACCACGAAGATCAATCTTAGTAAACCAACTAGCCCCCTTAATCCGAGCAAACAAGTCAGAAATCAATGGCAAGGGATACTGAAACTTAACAGTGATCTTATTAAGAAGGCGGTAATCAATACACGGTCTTAGCGAACCATCCTTCTTGGCTACAAAAAAGAACCCTGCTCCCAATGGTGACGACGATGGGCGAATATGTCCCTTCTCCAGGGACTCCTTCACATAACTGCGCATAGCGGTGTGTTCAGGTACGGACAAATTAAATAAACGACCCTTAGGGAATTTACTACCAGGAATCAAATCGATAGCACAATCACAATTCCTATGCGGAGGAAGGGCATCAGACTTGGACTCTTCAAATACATCCTGAAAGTCCGACAAGAACTCTGGGATGTCAGAAGGAATGGATGACGAAATAGACAAAAATGGAACATCACCATGTACTCCCTGACAACCCCAGCTGGTTACCGACATAGAGTTCCAATCCAATACTGGATTATGGGTTTGTAGCCATGGCAACCCCAACACGACCACATCATGCAAATTATGCAGTACCAAAAAGCGAATAACTTCCTGATGTGCAGGAGCCATGCACATGGTCAGCTGGGCCCAGTACTGAGGCTTATTCTTGGCCAGAGGTGTAGCATCAATTCCTCTCAACGGAATAGGACACCGCAAAGGCTCCAAGAAAAATCCACAACGTTTAGCATAATCCAAATCCATCAGATTCAGGGCAGCGCCTGAATCCACAAACGCCATGACAGAATATGATGACAAAGAGCACATTAAGGTAATGGACAAAAGGAATTTGGACTGTACAGTACCAATAACGGCAGAGCTATCGAACCGCCTAGTGCGTTTAGGACAATTAGAAATAGCATGAGTAGAATCACCACAATAGAAACACAGTCTGTTCAGACGTCTGTGTTCGTGCCGTTCTACTTTAGTCATAGTCCTGTCGCACTGCATAGGCTCAGGCTTACTCTCAGACAATACCGCCAGATGGTGCACAGATTTACGCTCGCGCAAGCGACGACCGATCTGAATGGCCAAGGACATAGACTCATTCAAACCAGCAGGCATAGGAAATCCCACCATTACATCCTTAAGAGCTTCAGAGAGACCCTTTCTGAACAAAGCCGCTAGTGCAGATTCATTCCACAGAGTGAGTACTGACCATTTTCTAAATTTCTGACAATATACTTCTACATCATCCTGACCCTGGCATAAAGCCAGCAGATTTTTCTCAGCTTGATCCACTGAATTAGGCTCATCGTAAAGCAATCCCAGCGCCTGGAAAAATGCATCAACATTACTCAATGCAGAATCTCCTGGTGCAAGAGAAAACGCCCAGTCCTGTGGGTCGCCGCGCAAAAAAGAAATAATAATCAAAACCTGTTGAATAGGATTACCAGAAGAATGAGGTTTCAAGGCCAAAAATAGCTTACAATTATTTCTGAAGCTCAGGAACTTAGTTCTGTCACCAAAAAACAAATCAGGAATCGGAATTCTTGGTTCTAGCATCGATTTCTGATCAATAGTATCTTGAATCTTTTGTACATTTACAACGAGATTATCCATTGAGGAGCACAGAGCCTGAATATCCATGTCCACAGCTGTGTCCTGAAGCACTCTAATGTCTAGGGGAAAAAAAAGACTGAAGACAGAGCTAAGAAAAAAAAATGATGTCAGGATTTCTTTTTTCCCTCTATTGGAAATCATTGAAAGGCTCCTTGTACTGTTATGGCTGGCAATCAGGCAACACAGCGTGCAGTAATCAGCGCACATACAGAGATCTGGCAATAACCCAAAACAATAGGACGAGCTCTGAGACGTGGAATCTCTGTAGACTGCAGTACCTGATCTATCCTCACACAACTGGAAGCAGCAGTGGATTGCGCCTATCCACTACCTATGCAACTCGGCACTGCCTGAGGAGCTGACTAGCCTGAAGATAGAAATACAAGCCTGACTTACCTCAGAGAAATACCCCAAAGGAATAGGCAGCCCCCACATATAATGACTGTTAGCAAGATGAAAAGACAAACGTAGGAATGAAATAGATTCAGCAAAGTGAGGCCCGATATTCTAGACAGAGCGAGGATAGCAAAGAGAACTATGCAGTCTACAAAAAACCCTAAAACGAAAACCACGCAAAGGGGCAAAAAGACCCACCGTGCCGAACTAACAGCACGGCGGTGCACCCCTTTGCTTCTCAGAGCTTCCAGCAAAAGATAATAACAAGCTGGACAGAAAAAACAGAAAACAAACTAGAAGCACTTATCTAGCAGAGCAGCAGGCCCAAGGAAAGATGCAGTAGCTCAGATCCAACACTGGAACATTGACAAGGAGCAAGGAAGACAGACTCAGGTGGAGCTAAATAGCAAGGCAGCCAACGAGCTCACCAAAACACCTGAGGGAGGAAGCCCAGAGACTGCAATACCACTTGTGACCACAGAAGTGAACTCAGCCACAGAATTCACAACAGAACCTGCTTTCATTTGCGAATTTGCCAATCCTGGTGTTCTGTGGCAAATGCCAATCATCCTGCACGGTGTTGGGCTGTGAGCACAATCCCCATCAGTGAACGTCGGGCACTCAGACCATCCTCATGGAGTCGGTTTTTAACCGTTTGTGCAGACACATGCACAATTGTGGCCTGCTGGAGATCATTTTGCAGGGCTCTGGCAGTGCTCCTCCTGTTCCTCCTTGCACAAAGGCTGAGGTAACGGTCCTGCTGCTGGGTTGTTGCCCTCCAAGGGCCCCCTCCACGTCTCCTGGTGTACTGGCCTGTCTCCTGATAGCGCCTCCAGCCTCTGGACACTATGCTGACATACACAGCAAACCTTCTTGCCACAGCTCGCATTGATGTGCCATCCTGGATGAACAGCACTACCTGAGCCACTTGTGTGGGTCGTAGAGTCCACCTCATGCTACCACGAGTGTGAAAACACAACCAACCTTCAAAAGTGACCAAAACATCAGCCAGAAAGCATTGGTACTGAGATGTGGTCTGTGGTCCCCACCTGCAGAACCACTCCTTTATTGAGTGTGTCTTGATAATTGCCAATAATTTCCATCTGTTGTCTATTCCATTTGCACAACAGCATGTGAAATTGATTGTCAGTCAGTGTTGCTTCCTAAGTGGACAGTTTGATTTCACAGAAGTTTGATTTACTTGGAGTTATATTCTGTTGTTTAAGTGTTCCCTTTATTTTTTTGAGCAGTGTACATTTCAGTATGCCAACATTTCGGATTTTTCAAGCTGGTGTTATAAAGTATTCTAATTTACTGATATAATGACTTTTGGGTTTTCATTGGCTGTAAGCAATAATCATCAACATTAACAGAAATAAATACTTGAAATAGATCACTCTGTTTAATAACTTTATATAATATATGAGTTTCACTTTGTGTATTGAAGAACTGAATTAAATTAACTTTTTGATGATCTTCTAATTTTGTGAGAAGCACCTGTATTTTCTATACAAGCGATTAACCTGCAAAAAATGAAAGTCCCATAGAGGGATAGTCATCTTACATTTTCACTCCAGTAGGTTTGAACCCGGATTGTTCCCTATACATGTCATCTATTTTAGAACCTAAAACACATGGGCTACTTGCACATTGAACAAGTCTGTAAGAACCCGTTCACACCATCAAAAAACTTGAAGACAAAAAGAGCACAGTGAGGTCAAAAATACTCTGCTGTAAAAAAAATCGTTAGACCGCTAAGTCATCTGGGTAATTTCGCAATGCATCCTGGGAACGGAAGATGGAGGCAGCCGCGCACCTATCGCCAGAGCTCCGCTGGACCCCAAGAGGTGAGTATATAACTTTTTTTATTTTAATTATTTTTTTAACAGGGATATGGTGCCCACACTGCTGTTTATTACGTGGGCTGTGTTACATACTGCGTGGCTCTGTGCTGTATACTACATAGGCAGTGTTATATACTATGTGGGCTGTGTGATATACTCCGTGGGCTGTGCTATATACTACGTGACTGGGCAATATACTATGTGGCTCTGTGCTGTATACCTCGTGGCTCTGTGCTGTATACTACGTGGCTCTGTGCTGTATACAACATGGCTGTGCTGTATACTACGTCGCTGGGCAGTAAACTACGTGGCTCTGTGCTGTATACTACGTGGCTCTGAGGTGTATACTACGTGGCTCTGTGCTGTATACTACGTGGCTCTGTGCTGTATACTACATGGCTCTGTGCTGTATACTACATCGCTGGGCAATATACTACGTGACTGGGCAATATACTACGTGGCTGGGCAATATACTACGTGACTGGGCAATATACTACGTGACTGGGCAATATACAACGTGGCTGGGCAATATACTACATGACTGTGCTGTATACTACATCGCTGGGCAATATACTACGTGGCTCTGTGCTGTATACTACGTGGCTCTGTGCTGTATACTACATCGCTGGGCAATATACTACGTGACTGGGCAATATACTATGTGGCTGGGCAATATACTACGTGGCTGGGTAATATACTTTGTGACTGGGCAATATACTACGTGGCTGGGCAATATACTACGTGACTGGGCAATATACTACGTGACTGGGCAATATATTACGTGGCTGGGCAATATACTACGTGACTGGGCAATATACTACATGGCTGGGCAATATACTACGTGACTGGGCAATATACTACGTGACTGGGCAATATACAACGTGGTTGGGCAATATACTACATGTCTGTGCTGTATACTACATCGCTGGGCAATATACTACGTGTCTGTACTGTATACTACGTCGCTGGGCAATATACTACGTGGGCTGTGCAATATACTACGTGGCTCAGTGCTGTATACTACATCGCTGTGCAATATACTATGTTGCTGGGCAATATACTACGTGGCTGGGCAATATACTACGTGGCTGGGTAATATACTTTGTGACTGGGCAATATACTACGTGGCTCGGCAATATACTACGTGACTGGGCAATATACTACGTGACTGGGCAATATATTACGTGGCTGGGCAATATACTACGTGACTGGGCAATATACTACGTGGCTGGGCAATATACTACGTGACTGGGCAATATACTACGTGACTGGGCAATATACAACGTGGCTGGGCAATATACTACATGACTGTGCTGTATACTACATTGCTGGGCAATATACTACGTGTCTGTGCTGTATACTACGTCGCTGGTCAGTAAACTACGTGGCTCTGTGCTGTATACTACATGGCTCTGTGCTGTATACTACGTGGCTCTGTGCTGTATACTACGTGGCTCTGTGCTGTATACTACATCGCTGGGCAATATACTACGTGACTGGGCAATATACTACGTGGCTGGGCAATATACTACGTGGCTGGGTAATATACTTTGTGACTGGGCAATATACTACGTGGCTGGGCAATATACTACGTGACTGGGCAATATACTACGTGACTGGGCAATATATTACGTGGCTGGGCAATATATATTACGTGACTGGGCAATATACTACGTGGCTGGGCAATATACTACGTGACTGGGCAATATACTACATGACTGGGCAATATACAACGTGGCTGGGCAATATACTACATGTCTGTGCTGTATACTACATCGCTGGGCAATATACTACGTGTCTGTACTGTATACTACGTCGCTGGGCAATATACTACGTGGGCTGTGCAATATACTACGTGGCTCAGTGCTGTATACTACATCGCTGTGCAATATACTATGTTGCTGGGCAATATACTACGTGGCTGGGCAATATACTACGTGGCTGGGTAATATACTTTGTGACTGGGCAATATACTACGTGGCTGGGCAATATACTACGTGACTGGGCAATATACTATGTGACTGGGCAATATATTACGTGGCTGGGCAATATACTACGTGACTGGGCAATATACTACGTGGCTGGGCAATATACTACGTGACTGGGCAATATACTACGTGGCTGGGCAATATACTATGTGGGCTGTGCAATACACTATGTGGCTGGGCAATATACTACGTGGCTGGGCAATATACTACGTGGCTGGGTAATATACTTTGTGACTGGGCAATATACTACGTGGCTGGGCAATATACTACGTGACTGGGCAATATACTACGTGACTGGGCAATATATTACGTGGCTGGGCAATATACTACGTGACTGGGCAATATACTACATGGCTGGGCAATATACTACGTGACTGGGCAATATACTACGTGACTGGGCAATATACAACGTGGCTGGGCAATATACTACATGTCTGTGCTGTATACTACATCGCTGGGCAATATACTACGTGTCTGTACTGTATACTACGTCGCTGGGCAATATACTACGTGGGCTGTGCAATATACTACGTGGCTCAGTGCTGTATACTACATCGCTGTGCAATATACTATGTTGCTGGGCAATATACTACGTGGCTGGGCAATATACTACGTGGCTGGGTAATATACTTTGTGACTGGGCAATATACTACGTGGCTGGGCAATATACTACGTGACTGGGCAATATACTATGTGACTGGGCAATATATTACGTGGCTGGGCAATATACTACGTGAATGGGCAATATACTACGTGGCTGGGCAATATACTACGTGACTGGGCAATATACTACGTGACTGGGCAATATACAACGTGGCTGGGCAATATACTACATGACTGTGCTGTATACTACATCGCTGGGCAATATACTACGTGTCTGTGCTGTATACTACGTCGCTGGTCAGTAAACTACGTGGCTCTGTGCTGTATACTACGTGGCTCTGTGCTGTATACTACGTGGCTCTGTGCTGTATACTACGTGGCTCTGTGCTGTATACTACATCGCTGGGCAATATACTACGTGACTGGGCAAAATACTACGTGGCTGGGCAATATACTACGTGGCTGGGTAATATACTTTGTGACTGGGCAATATACTACGTGGCTGGGTAATATACTACGTGACTGGGCAATATACTACGTGACTGGGCAATATATTACGTGGCTGGGCAATATATATTACGTGACTGGGCAATATACTACGTGGCTGGGCAATATACTACGTGACTGGGCAATATACTACGTGACTGGGCAATATACAACGTGGCTGGGCAATATACTACATGTCTGTGCTGTATACTACATCGCTGGGCAATATACTACGTGTCTGTACTGTATACTACGTCGCTGGGCAATATACTACGTGTCTGTGCTGTATACTACGTCGCTGGTCAGTAAACTACGTGGCTCTGTGCTGTATACTACGTGGCTCTGTGCTGTATACTACGTGGCTCTGTGCTGTATACTACGTGGCTCTGTGCTGTATACTACATCGCTGGGCAATATACTACGTGACTGGGCAAAATACTACGTGGCTGGGCAATATACTACGTGGCTGGGTAATATACTTTGTGACTGGGCAATATACTACGTGGCTGGGCAATATACTACGTGACTGGGCAATATACTACGTGACTGGGCAATATATTACGTGGCTGGGCAATATACTACGTGACTGGGCAATATACTACATGGCTGGGCAATATACTACGTGACTGGGCAATATACTACGTGACTGGGCAATATACAACGTGGTTGGGCAATATACTACATGTCTGTGCTGTATACTACATCGCTGGGCAATATACTACGTGTCTGTACTGTATACTACGTCGCTGGGCAATATACTACGTGGGCTGTGCAATATACTACGTGGCTCAGTGCTGTATACTACATCGCTGTGCAATATACTATGTTGCTGGGCAATATACTACGTGGCTGGGCAATATACTACGTGGCTGGGTAATATACTTTGTGACTGGGCAATATACTACGTGGCTCGGCAATATACTACGTGACTGGGCAATATACTACGTGACTGGGCAATATATTACGTGGCTGGGCAATATACTATGTGACTGGGCAATATACTACGTGGCTGGGCAATATACTACGTGACTGGGCAATAAACTACGTGACTGGGCAATATACAATGTGGCTGGGCAATATACTACATGACTGTGCTGTATACTACATCGCTGGGCAATATACTACGTGTCTGTGCTGTATACTACGTCGCTGGTCAGTAAACTACGTGGCTCTGTGCTGTATACTACATGGCTCTGTGCTGTATACTACGTGGCTCTGTGCTGTATACTACGTGGCTCTGTGCTGTATACTACATCGCTGGGCAATATACTACGTGACTGGGCAATATACTACGTGGCTGGGCAATATACTACGTGGCTGGGTAATATACTTTGTGACTGGGCAATATACTACGTGGCTGGGCAATATACTACGTGACTGGGCAATATACTACGTGACTGGGCAATATATTACGTGGCTGGGCAATATATATTACGTGACTGGGCAATATACTACGTGGCTGGGCAATATACTACGTGACTGGGCAATATACTACGTGACTGGGCAATATACAACGTGGCTGGGCAATATACTACATGTCTGTGCTGTATACTACATCGCTGGGCAATATACTACGTGTCTGTACTGTATACTACGTCGCTGGGCAATATACTACGTGTCTGTACTGTATACTACGTCGCTGGGCAATATACTACGTGGGCTGTGCAATATACTACGTGGCTCAGTGCTGTATACTACATCGCTGTGCAATATACTATGTTGCTGGGCAATATACTAAGTGGCTGGGCAATATACTACGTGGCTGGGTAATATACTTTGTGACTGGGCAATATACTACGTGGCTGGGCAATATACTACGTGACTGGGCAATATACTACGTGACTGGGCAATATATTACGTGGCTGGGCAATATACTACGTGACTGGGCAATATACTACGTGGCTGGGCAATATACTACGTGACTGGGCAATATACTACGTGACTGGGCAATATACAACGTGGCTGGGCAATATACTACATGACTGTGCTGTATACTACATCGCTGGGCAATATACTACGTGTCTGTGCTGTATATTACGTCGCTGGTCAGTAAACTACGTGGCTCTGTGCTGTATACTACGTGGCTCTGTGCTGTATACTACGTGGCTCTGTGCTGTATACTACGTGGCTCTGTGCTGTATACTACATCGCTGGGCAATATACTACGTGACTGGGCAAAATACTACGTGGCTGGGCAATATACTACGTGGCTGGGTAATATACTTTGTGACTGGGCAATATACTACGTGGCTGGGTAATATACTACGTGACTGGGCAATATACTACGTGACTGGGCAATATATTACGTGGCTGGGCAATATATATTACGTGACTGGGCAATATACTACGTGGCTGGGCAATATACTACGTGACTGGGCAATATACTACGTGACTGGGCAATATACAACGTGGCTGGGCAATATACTACATGTCTGTGCTGTATACTACATCGCTGGGCAATATACTACGTGGGCTGTGCAATATACTACGTGGCTCAGTGCTGTATACTACATCGCTGTGCAATATACTATGTTGCTGGGCAATATACTACGTGGCTGGGCAATATACTACGTGGCTGGGTAATATACTTTGTGACTGGGCAATATACTACGTGGCTGGGCAATATACTACGTGACTGGGCAATATACTACGTGACTGGGCAATATATTACGTGGCTGGGCAATATACTACGTGACTGGGCAATATACTACGTGGCTGGGCAATATACTACGTGACTGGGCAATATACTACGTGGCTGGGCAATATACTACGTGGGCTGTGCAATACACTACGTGGCTGGGCAATATACTACGTGGCTGGGCAATATACTACGTGGCTGGGCAATATACTACGTGGGCTGTGCAATACACTACGTGACTGGGCAATATACTACGTGGCTGGGCAATATGCTACGTGGCTGGGCAATATACTACGTGACTGGGCAATATACTACGTGGCTGGGCAATATACTACGTGGCTGGGCAATATACTACGTGACTGGGCAATATACTATGTGACTGGGCAATATACTACGTGGCTGGGCAATATACTACGTGGCTGGGCAATATGCTACGTGGCTGGGCAATATACTACGTGGCTGGGCAATACACTACGTGGCTGGGCAATATACTACGTGGCTGGGCAATATGCTACGTGGCTGGGCAATATACTACATGACTGGGCAATATACTACGTGGCTGGGCAATATACTACGTGGACATGCATATTCTAGAATACTTGATGCGTTAGAATAGGGCCACCATCTAGTATATTGAAAAATTGCCATTTAATCTTATTGCAGGTTGGTTTCTGCCACATCAAGGGCGTAATCAGTCATTGAACCATTCATTGTTTTAATTGTTTTTATAAGTCTGTTTTGTTGCATGTGATGTGTAAACAACACGTTTACATTAATAAAAATCATTTTTTATCTAATTTTTTGGTGCTCCCTACTTCTAACATGCATCTTTCTATCTTCTGTTTAATCCATTGCTATACAGCGTGCTTCAGGCGAACCCATTTTATTTGATTATTGAGCAGTGGAGCACTCTTTTTTCTTTCTGAATACACCTGTAGCTAAATTCCTGAAGGGGTATTATTTCCAAAATGGGTCACTTGAGGAAGAGACTCTGCTCTTCTAGCACTAAGGGGCTATGTATGTCGAATCCGCAAACTAATATAGGAAAATCTGTGCTTCAGGGGGCAAATAGCGCTCCATCCTTCCTTAGTCTGTCCATATGGCTAAGCATAACTGTACAGCCACATATGGGCAGCGTCGGAATGGGGTGTCTGGTGCCCACAGGAGGAAATGACCCTAGGGGCCCATTCTACAGCTATATCCAAATACCTATATGGTTACAGATACAAGAAATGTCATAGGGATCTATGACTGGCACTACCTGGTCATCACGGCAGATAACTCATCACTAGTGTTGAGCGATACCTTCCGATACTTGAAAGTATCGGTATCGGATAGTATCGGCCGATACCCAAAAAATATCGGGTATCGCCGATACCGATATCCGATACCAATACAAGTCAATGGGACATCAAGTATCGGAAGGTATTCTCATGCTTCCCAGGGTCTGAAGGAGAGGAAACTCTCCTTCAGGCCCTGGGATCCATAGGGATGTGTAAAATAAAGAATTAAAATAAAAAATATTGATATGCTCACCTCTCCGGCGGCCCCTGGACTTCACGCTACTAACCGGGAGGCTTCTTTGTTTAAAATGCGTGCCTTTAGGACCTGGGAATGACGTCCCAGGTTCTGATTGGTCGCGTGCCGCCCATGTGACCGGCACGCGACCAATCAGAAGCCGTGACGTCATTCGCAGGTCCTCAATTCCTAGAATTAGGAGTTTTGTGAATGAGAATGACGTCACGGCTTCTGATTGGCCGCGTGCCGGTCACATGGGCGGCACGCGGCCAATCAGAAGCCGCGACGTCATTCTCATTCACAAAACTGCTAATTCTAGGAATTGAGGACCTGCGAATGACGTCGCGGCTTCTGATTGGTCGCGTGCCTGTCACATGGGCGGCACGCGACCAATCAGAACCCGGGACGTCATTCCCAGGTCCGAAAGGCGCGCTTTTTAAACAAAGAAGCCTCCCGGTTAGCAGCGTGAAGTCCAGGGGCCGCCGGAGAGGTGAGCATATCAATATTTTTTATTTTAATTCTTTATTTTACACATCCCTATTGATCCGATACCGATACCCGATATCACAAAAATATCGGATCTCGGTATCGGAATTCCGATACAGCAAGTATCGGCCGATACCCGATACTTGCGGTATCGGAATGCTCAACACTACTCATCACATATGTTGTTTTATGAGGTTGGCATCAGTTATGGAGCTGTTGTGATATCACAGCCCATTGTGGTCAAGGGAGATGCTGTAATATTTCGGGTGAGTGACATTACAAGGGGAGTCTGTAATGAACAGGTGATTCAGAACCACAATGGACCTTGAAGTTCAGAGCACACAAAGTGACCTGACAATTACCAAAAACATGGGACGAGCTCTGAGACGTGGGAACTCTGCTGACCGCAATCCCTAATCCTATCCAACCACACTAAAGGTAGCCGTGGAGCGCTCCTGACCAGTCCTATGCGCCTTGAGCACAGCCTGAGAAACTAGCTAGCCCTAAGAAAGAAAAATAAGCCTACCTTGCCTCAGAGAAATACCCCAAAGGAAAAGGCAGCCCCCCACATATAATGACTGTGAGTTGAGATGAAAATACAAACGCAGAGATGAAATAGATTTAGCAAAGTGAGGCCCAACTTACTGAACAGACCGAAGATAGGAAAGATTGCTTTGCGGTCAACACAAAACCCTACAATCAACCACGCAGAGGGGGCAAAAAGACCCTCCGCACCGACTAACGGTACGGAGGTGCTCCCTCTGCAGGATGCACAGGCCACAGGAACGATCCAGGAGGAAGCAAGACCAATACTAGAACATTGACTGGAGGCCAGGATCAAAGCACTAGGTGGAGTTAAATAGAGCAGCACCTAACGACTTAACCTCATCACCTGAGGAAGGAAATTCAGAAGCCGCAGTACCACTCTCATCCACCAAAGGAAGCCCACAGACAAAACCAGCCGAAGTACCACTCACGACTACAGGAGGGAGCTTGGCCACAGAATTCACAACAGTACCCCCCCTTGAGGAGGGGTCACCGAACCCTCACCAGAGCCCCCAGGCCGACCAGGATGAGCCACATGAAAGGCACGAACAAGATCGGCAGCATGGACATCAGAGGCAAAGACCCAGGAATTATCTTCCTGACCATAACCTTTCCACTTAACCAGATACTGGAGTTTCCGTCTCGAATCACGAGAATCCAAAATCTTCTCCACTATATACTCCAACTCCCCTTCAACCAAAACCGGAGCAGGAGGATCAATAGATGGAACCACAGGTGCCACGTATCTCCGCAACAATGACCTATGGAACACGTTATGGATGGAAAAAGAAGCTGGAAGAGTCAAACGAAAAGACACAGGATTAAGAATCTCAGAAATCCTATACGGACCAATGAAACGAGACTTAAACTTAGGAGAGGAAACCTTCATAGGAATATAACGAGATGACAACCAAACCAAATCCCCAACACGAAGTCGGGGACCCACACAGCGCCTGCGGTTAGCGAAACGTTGAGCCTTCTCCTGGGACAAAGTCAAATTGTCCACTACATGAGTCCAAATCTGCTGCAACCTATCCACCACAGTATCCACACCAAGACAGTCCGAAGACTCAACCTGCCCTGAAGAGAAACGAGGGTGGAACCCAGAATTGCAGAGAAACGGCGAAACAAAAGTAGCCGAGCTGGCCCGATTATTAAGGGCGAACTCAGCCAAAGGCAAAAAGGACACCCAATCATCCTGATCAGCAGAAACAAAACATCTCAGATGGTTCGTTCAGTCTGGCTATTTGTCTGAGGATGGAAAGCCGAGGAAAAAGACAAATCAATGCCCATCCTACCACAAAAGGCTCGCCAAAATCTCGAAACAAACTGGGAACCTCTGTCAGAAACGATGTTCTCTGGAATGCCATGTAAACGAACCACATGCTGGAAAAACAATGGCACCAAATCAGAGGAGGAAGGCAATTTAGACAAGGGCACCAAATGGACCATCTTAGAGAAGCGATCACAAACCACCCAAATGACCGACATTCTTTGAGAGACGGGGAGATCCGAAATAAAATCCATAGAGATATGTGTCCAAGGCCTCTTCGGGACCGGCAAGGGCAAAAGCAACCCACTGGCACGAGAACAGCAGGGCTTAGCCCGAGCACAAATCCCACAGGACTGCACAAAAGAACGCACATCCCGCGGCAGAGACGGCCACCAAAAGGATCTAGCCACCAAATCTCTGGTACCAAAGATTCCAGGATGACCAGCCAACACCGAACAGTGAACCTCAGAGATAACTTTATTCGTCCACCTATCAGGGACAAACAGTTTCTCCGCTGGGCAGCGGTCAGGTCTATTAGCCTGAAATTTTTGCAGCACCCGCCGCAAATCAGGGGAGATGGCAGACTAAATTACCCCCTCTTTGAGAATACCCGCCGGCTCAGGCAAACCCGGAGAATCGGGCACAAAACTAGAAAGGGCATCCGCCTTCACATTTTTAGAGCCCGGAAGGTACGAAACCACAAAGTCAAAACGGGAGAAAAACAGCGACCAACGAGCCTGTCTAGGATTCAACCGTTTGGCAGACTCGAGATAAGTCAAGTTCTTGTGATCAGTCAAGACCACCACGCGATGCTTAGCTCCTTCAAGCCAATGATGCCACTCCTCGAATGCCCACTTCATGGCTAGCAACTCTCGATTGCCCACATCATAATTTCGCTCAGCAGGCGAAAATTTCCTGGAAAAGAAGGCGCATGGTTTCATCACCAAGCAATCAGAACTTCTCTGCGACAAAACAGCCCCTGCTCCAATTTCAGAAGCATCAACCTCGACCTGGAACGGAAGCAAAACATCTGGTTGGCACAACACAGGGGCAGAATAAAAACGACGCTTCAACTCCTGAAAAGCTTCCACAGCAGCAGAAGACCAATTGACCACATCAGCACCCTTCTTGGTTAAATCAGTCAACGGTATAGCAATACTAGAAAAATTATTGATGAAGCGACGATAAAAATTAGCAAAGCCCAGGAACTTCTGCAGACTCTTCAGAGATGTTGGCTGAGTCCAATCATAAATGGCCTGAACTTTAACAGGGTCCATCTCGATAGTAGAAGGAGAAAAAATGAACCCCAAAAATGAAACCTTCTGAACACCAAAGAGACACTTTGACCCCTTCACAAACAAAGAATTAGCACGCAGGACCTGGAACACCATTCTGACCTGCTTCACATGAGACTCCCAATCATCCGAGAAGATCAAAATATCATCCAAGTATACAATCAGGAATTTATCCAGGTACTCTCGGAAGATGTCATGCATAAAGGACTGAAACACTGATGGAGCATTAGAAAGCCCGAATGGCATAACCAGGTACTCAAAATGGCCTTTGGGCGTATTAAATGCTGTTTTCCATTCATCGCCCCGTTTAATACGCACAAGATTATATGCACCACGAAGATCTATCTTGGTGAACCAACTAGCCCCCTTAATCCGAGCAAACAAATCAGACAGCAGCGGCAAGGGGTACTGAAATTTGACCGTAATTTTATTTAGAAGGCGGTAATCAATACAAGGTCTCAGCGAACCATCCTTCTTGGCCACAAAAAAGAACCCCGCTCCCAATGGCGACGATGACGGGCAAATATGACCCTTCTCCAAATACTCCTTCACGTAACTCCGCATAGCGGCGTGCTCAGGTACAGATAAATTAAACAGTCGACCCTTAGGAAACTTACTACAAGGAATCAAATCGATAGCACAATCACAATCCCTATGCGGAGGTAGGGCATTGGACTTGGGCTCATCGAATACATCCCGGTAATCAGACAAGAACTCTGGGACCTCAGAAGGGGTGGATGATGAGATAGACAGAAATGGAACATCACCATGTACCCCCTGACAACCCCAGCTGGACACAGACATTGATTTCCAATCTAATACTGGGTTATGGACTTATAGCCATGGCAACCCCAACACGACCACATCATGCAGATTATGCAACACCAGAAAGCGAATATCCTCCTGGTGCGCAGGAGCCATGCACATGGTCAGCTGGGTCCAATACTGAGGCTTATTCTTGGCCAAAGGCGTAGCATCAATTCCTCTCAATGGAATAGGACACTGCAAGGGCTTCAAGACAAACCCACAGCGCCTAGCAAACTCCAAGTCCATCAAATTCAGGGCAGCGCCTGAATCCACAAATGCCATGACAGAATAGGAAGACAAAGAGCAGATCAAAGTAATGGACAAAAGAAATTTCGACTGTGCCGTACCAATGGTGGCAGACCTAGCGAACCGCTTAGTGCGCTTAGGACAATCGGAGATAGCATGAGTGGAATCACCACAGTAGAAACACAGCCCATTCTGACGTCTGTGTTCTTGCCGTTCAACTCTGGTCAAAGTCCTATCGCACTGCATAGGCTCAGGTTTATGCTCAGATAATACCGCCAAATGGTGCACAGATTTACGCTCACGCAAGCATCGACCGATCTGAATGGCCAAAGACATAGACTCATTCAGACCAGCAGGCATAGGAAATCCCACCATGACATCCTTAAGGGCTTCAGAGAGACCCTTTCTGAAAATAGCTGCCAGCGCACATTCATTCCATTGAGTGAGCACGGACCACTTTCTAAACTTCTGACAATAAATCTCTATCTCATCCTGACCCTGACACAGAGCCAGCAAATTTTTCTCTGCCTGATCCACTGAATTAGGTTCATCGTACAGCAATCCGAGCGCCAGAAAAAACGCATCAATATTACATAATGCAGGATCTCCTGGCGCAAGGGAAAATGCCCAGTCTTGAGGGTCACCACGTAATAAAGAAATAATGATCTTAACTTGTTGAACTGGGTCACCAGAGGAGCGGGGTTTCAAAGCCAGAAATAGTTTACAATTATTTTTAAAATTCAAAAACTTAGCTCTATCTCCAGAAAATAACTCAGGAATAGGAATTTTAGGTTCTAACATAGGATTCTGAACCACTAAATCTTGAATGTTCTGTACACTTATAGTGAGATTATCCATCAAAGAGAACAGACCCTGAATGTCCATGTCCACACCTGTGTTCTGAACCACCCTGATGTAAAGGGGAAAAGAAAGACAGAACACAGTGCAAAGAAAAAAAAAATGGTCTCAGAACTTCTTTTCCCTCTAGTGAGAAGCATTAGTACTTTGGGCCTCCAGTACTGTAATGAACAGGTGATTCAGAACCACAATGGACCTTGAAGTTCAGAGCACACAAAGTGACCTGACAATTACCAAAAACATGGGATGAGCTCTGAGACGTGGGAACTCTGCTGACCGCAATCCCTAATCCTATCCAACCACACTAAAGGTAGCCGTGGAGAGCTCCTGACCAGTCCTATGCGCCTCGAGCACAGCCTGAGAAACTAGCTAGCCCTAAGAAAGAAAAATAAGCCTACCTTGCCTCAGAGAAATACCCCAAAGGAAAAGGCAGCCCCCCACATATAATGACTGTGAGTTGAGATGAAAATACAAACGCAGAGATGAAATAGATTTAGCAAAGTGAGGCCCAACTTACTGAACAGACCGAAGATAGGAAAGATTGCTTTGCGGTCAACACAAAACCCTACAAACAACCACGCAGAGGGGGCAAAAAGACCCTTCGCACCGACTAACGGTACGGAGGTGCTCCCTCTGCGTCCCAGAGCTTCCAGCAAGCAAGAAAAACCAAAATAGCAAACAAAAATAACACAAGCAAAACTTAGCTATGCAGGATAAACAGGCCACAGGATCGATCCAGGAGGAAGCAAGACCAATACTAGAACATTGACTGGAGGCCAGGATCAAAGCACTAGGTGGAGTTAAATAGAGCAGCACCTAATGACTTAACCTCATCATCTGAGGAAGGAAACTCAGAAGCCGCAGTACCACTCTCATCCACCAAAGGAAGCCCACAGACAGAACCAGCCGAAGTACCACTCACGACCACAGGAGGGAGCTTGGCCACAGAATTCACAACAGGAGTCATTGAGGCACACAGCTTCTGACAGTACAACCTTTCCAAACATGTAAAACGCTGTTTAATCAAAATTATGTATCACTCAGTTGAAAGGGATCGCCCAAACCAAAGACGCCCATCAGTGCTCATAACAATGAGATCCAGCCACAACATCACTGGAACGCTGCCAGTGCGGGAGGTGAATATATATTTATTTTACAGTAGATAATATAGTATTTATGGAAGAGTTGTCCAAGTAGTGTTCAGCCCCTTTGCGGATAGGTGATCAATATCCAACTGGCTGGGGACCCCCACTGATCAGCTCTTAGCACCCCCCACTACTACCGGAAGTACTCCTGTACATGCTTTGTACACTGTGTATTCACCTTTACCAGCTATTGTAGCTCTGCTCCCAATCACTTTAATAAGAGCTGAGCTACAATACTCGAGAATGGCCACTGCATGTACGGACTTGTGTTGTTCCCGCTCCGCAGGGACCTGGTAAAAGCTGACAGGTGGGTCATCAATATTGTAGCCTTGGAAAAAAAACCTTAATTTGCTTCAGAAGTTCTGATCATAGCACCAATCTGGTCCATGTCCTGGCCACACAAGCACACTCACACGCAGGCACAGACACACACTCACACACAGACAAACTCACACACAGACACGCAGGCACACTCACATACAGACACACAGAGACACGCAGGCACACTCACACATAGACAGGCAGGCACACTCACACACAGACACACTCACACACAGACACACGCAGGCACACTCACACACAGGCACACACAGACACGCAGGCACACTCACACACAGACACGCAGGCACACTCACACACAAACACACTCACACACAGACACACACACACAAACACGCAGGCACACTTACACACAGACATGCAGGCACACACACACAGGCACACACAGACACGCAGGCAAACTCACAGACACGCAGGCACACACAGACACGCAGGCACACTCACACATAGACACGCAGGCACACTCACACACAGGCACACACAGACACGCAGGCACACTCACACTCACACACAGACACGCAGGCACACTCTAACACAGACATGCAGGCACACACACACAGGCACACACAGACACGCAGGCAAACTCACAGACACGCAGGCACACACAGACACGCAGGCACACTCACACACAGACACGCAGGCACACACACACAGGCACACACAGACACGCAGGCACACTCACACCCACACACAGACACGCAGGCACACTCACACACAGACACACAGGCACACTCACACACAGGCACACACAGACACGCAGGCACACTCACACTCACACACAGACACGCAGGCACACTTACACACAGACACACAGAGACACGCAGGCACACACACACAGACACGCAGGCACACTCACACACAGACACACACAGACATGCAGGCACACTCACACACAGACACGCAGGCACACTCACACACAGACACGCAGGCACACTCACACAGAGACACGCAGGCACACTCACACATGGACAAGCAGGCACACTCACACACAGACACGCAGGCACACTCACACACAGACACGCAGGCACACTCACACACAGACACGCAGGCACACTCACACACAGACAAGCAGGCACACTCACTCACACAGACACGCAGGCACACTCACACAGACACGCAGGCACACTCACACACAGACAAGCAGGCACACTCACACACAGACAAGCAGGCACACTCACTCACACACAGACACGCAGGCACACTCACACAGACACGCAGGCACACTCACACAGACACGCAGGCACACTCACACACAGACACGCAGGCACACTCACACACAGACAAGCAGGCACACTCACTCACACACAGACACGCAGGCACACTCACACATAGACAGGCAGGCACATTCACACACAGACACACTCACACACAGACACACGCAGGCACACTCACACACAGGCACACACAGACACGCAGTCCCACTCACACACAGACACGCAGGCACACTCACACACAAACACACTCACACACAGACACACACACAAACACGCAGGCACACTCACACACAGACATGCAGGCACACACACACAGGCACACACAGACACGCAGGCAAACTCACAGACACGCAGGCACACACAGACACGCAGGCACACACACACAGACACGCAGGCACACTCACACACAGACACACACAGACATGCAGGCACACTCACACACTCACACAGACATGCAGGCACACTCACACACAGGCACACACAGACACGCAGGCACACTCACAGACACGCAGGCACACACAGACACGCAGGCACATTCACACACAGGCACCCACAGACATGCAGGCACACTCACACTCACACACAGACACGCAGGCACACTCACACACAGACACGCAGGCACACTCACACACAGACACGCAGGCACACTCACACACAGACACGCAGGCACACTCACACACAGACAAGCAGGCACACTCACTCACACACAGACACGCAGGCACACTCACACACAGACGCAGGCACACTCACACACAGACAAGCAGGCACACTCACTCACACACAGACACGCAGGCACACTCACACACAGACACGCAGGCACCCTCACACACAGACACACAGGCACACTCACACACAGACACGCAGGCACACTCACACACAGACAAGCAGGCACACTCACTCACACACAGACAAGCAGGCACACTCATACACAGACATGCAGGCACACACACACAGACACGCAGGCACATTCACACACAGACAAGCAGGCACACTCACACACATACACGCAGGCACACTCACACACAGACACGCAGGCACACTCACACACAGGCACACACAGACACGCAGGCACACTCACATACACGCAGGCACACACAGACACGCAGGCACACTCACACACAGACACGCAGGCACAATCACACACAGGCACACACAGACACGCAGGCACACTCACACTCACACACAGACACGCAGGCACACTTACACACAAACACACTCACACACAGACACACACACAAACACGCAGGCACACTCACACACAGACATGCAGGCACACACACACAGGCACACACAGACACGCAGGCAAACTCACACACAGACACGCAGGCACACTCACACAGAGACACGCAGGCACACTCACACACGGACAAGCAGGCACACTCACACACAGACACGCAGGCACACTCACACACAGACACGCAGGCACACTCACACACAGACACGCAGGCACACTCACTCACACACAGACACGCAGGCACACTCACACAGACACGCAGGCACACTCACACACAGACACGCAGGCACACTCACTCACACACAGACACGCAGGCACACTCACACATAGACAGGCAGGCACACTCACACACAGACACACTCACACACAGACACACGCAGGCACACTCACACACAGGCACACACAGACACGCAGTCCCACTCACACACAGACACGCAGGCACACTCACACACAAACACACTCACACACAGACACACACACACAAACACGCAGGCACACTCACACACAGACATGCAGGCACACACAGGCACACACAGACACGCAGGCAAACTCACAGACACGCAGGCACACACAGACACGCAGGCACACACACACAGACACTCAGGCACACTCACACACAGGCACACACAGACACGCAGGCACGCTCACACTCACACACAGACACGCAGGCACACTCACACACAGACACACAGAGACACGCAGGCACACTCACACACAGACACGCAGGCACACTCACACACAGACACACACAGACATGCAGGCACACTCACACACAGACACGCAGGCACACTCACACACAGACACGCAGGCACACTCACACACTCACACAGACATGCAGGCACACTCACACACAGGCACACACAGACACGCAGGCACACTCACAGACACGCAGGCACACACAGACACGCAGGCACACTCACACACAGACACGCAGGCACACACACAGGCACACACAGACAAGCAGGCACACTCACACTCACACACAGACACGCAGGCACACTCACACACAGACACACAGGCACACTCACACACAGACGCACACAGACATGCAAGCACACTCACACACAGACACGCAGGCACACTCACACACAGACACGCAGGCACACACACACAGACACGCAGGCACGCTCACACACAGACATGCAGGCACACTCACACACGGACAAGCAGGCACACTCACACACAGACACGCAGGCACACTCACACACAGGCACACACAGACATGCAGGCACACTCACATACAGGCAGGCACACACAGACACGCAGGCACACTCACACACAGACACGCAGGCACACTCACACACAGGCACACACAGACACGCAGGCACACTCACACTCACACACAGACACGCAGGCACACTTACACACAGACACACAGACACGCAGGCACACTCGCACACAGACTCGCAGGCACACTCACACACAGACACACAGACATGCAGGCACACTCACACACAGACACGCAGGCACACTCACACACAGACACGCAGGCACACTCACACACAGACACGCAGGCACACTCACACACAGACAAGCAGGCACACTCACTCACACACAGACAAGCAGGCACACTCACTCACACACAGACAAGCAGGCACACTCATACACAGACATGCAGGCACACACACACAGACACGCAGGCACACTCACACACAGACAAGCAGGCACACTCACACACATACACGCAGGCACACTCACACACGGACAAGCAGGCACACTCACACACAGACACGCAGGCACACTCACACACAGACACGCAGGCACACACACAGACGCAGGCACACTCACACACAGACAAGCAGACACACTCACTCACACACAGACACGCAGGCACACTTACACACAGACACACAGAGACACGCAGGCACACACACACAGACACGCAGGCACACTCACACACAGACACACACAGACATGCAGGCACACTCACACACAGACACGCAGGCACACTCACACACAGACACGCAGGCACACTCACACAGAGACACGCAGGCACACTCACACATGGACAAGCAGGCACACTCACACACAGACACGCAGGCACACTCACACACAGACACGCAGGCACACTCACACACAGACACGCAGGCACACTCACACACAGACAAGCAGGCACACTCACTCACACACAGACACGCAGGCACACTCACACAGACACGCAGGCACACTCACACACAGACAAGCAGGCACACTCACACACAGACAAGCAGGCACACTCACTCACACACAAACACGCAGGCACACTCACACAGACACGCAGGCACACTCACACAGACACGCAGGCACACTCACACACAGACACGCAGGCACACTCACACACAGACAAGCAGGCACACTCACTCACACACAGACACGCAGGCACACTCACACATAGACAGGCAGGCACACTCACACACAGACACACTCACACACAGACACACGCAGGCACACTCACACACAGGCACACACAGACACGCAGTCCCACTCACACACAGACACGCAGGCACACTCACACACAAACACACTCACACACAGACACACACACACAAACACGCAGGCACACTCACACACAGACATGCAGGCACACACACACAGGCACACACAGACACGCAGGCAAACTCACAGACACGCAGGCACACACAGACACGCAGGCACACACACACAGACACGCAGGCACACTCACACACAGACACACACAGACATGCAGGCACACTCACACACTCACACAGACATGCAGGCACACTCACACACAGGCACACACAGACACGCAGGCACACTCACAGACACGCAGGCACACACAGACACGAATGCACATTCACACACAGGCACCCACAGACATGCAGGCACACTCACACTCACACACAGACACGCAGGCACACTCACACACAGACACGCAGGCACACTCACACACAGACACGCAGGCACACTCACACACAGACACGCAGGCACACTCACACACAGACAAGCAGGCACACTCACTCACACACAGACACGCAGGCACACTCACACACAGACGCAGGCACACTCACACACAGACAAGCAGGCACACTCACTCACACACAGACACGCAGGCACACTCACACACAGACACGCAGGCACCCTCACACACAGACACACAGGCACACTCACACACAGACACGCAGGCACACTCACACACAGACAAGCAGGCACACTCACTCACACACAGACAAGCAGGCACACTCATACACAGACATGCAGGCACACACACACAGACACGCAGGTACATTCACACACAGACAAGCAGGCACACACACACATACACGCAGGCACACTCACACACAGACACGCAGGCACACTCACACACAGGCACACACAGACACGCAGGCACACTCACATACACGCAGGCACACACAGACACGCAGGCACACTCACACACAGACACGCAGGCACAATCACACACAGGCACACACAGACACGCAGGCACACTCACACTCACACACAGACACGCAGGCACACTTACACACAGACACACAGAGACACGCAGGCACACTCACACACAGACACGCAGGCACACTCACACAGAGACATGCAGGCACACTCACACACGGACAAGCAGGCACACTCACACACAGACACGCAGGCACACTCACACACAGACACGCAGGCACACTCACACACAGACACGCAGGCACACTCACACACAGACAAGCAGGCACACTCACTCACACACAGACACGCAGGCACACTCACACAGACACGCAGGCACACTCACACACAGACACGCAGGCACACTCACTCACACACAGACACGCAGGCACACTCACACATAGACAGGCAGGCACACTCACACACAGACACACTCACACACAGACACACGCAGGCACACTCACACACAGGCACACACAGACACGCAGTCCCACTCACACACAGACACGCAGGCACACTCACACACAAACACACTCACACACAGACACACACACACAAACACGCAGGCACACTCACACACAGACATGCAGGCACACACAGGCACACACAGACACGCAGGCAAACTCACAGACACGCAGGCACACACAGACACGCAGGCACACACACACAGACACGCAGGCACACTCACACACAGGCACACACAGACACGCAGGCACGCTCACACTCACACACAGACACGCAGGCACACTCACACACAGACACACAGAGACACGCAGGCACACTCACACACAGACACGCAGGCACACTCACACACAGAAACACACAGACATGCAGGCACACTCACACACAGACACGCAGGCACACTCACACACAGACACGCAGGCACACTCACACACTCACACAGACATGCAGGCACACTCACACACAGGCACACACAGACACGCAGGCACACTCACAGACACGCAGGCACACACAGACACGCAGGCACACTCACACACAGACACGCAGGCACACACACACAGGCACACACAGACACGCAGGCACACTCACACTCACACACAGACACGCAGGCACACTCACACACAGACACGCAGGCACACTCACACACAGACGCACACAGACATGCAGGCACACTCACACACAGACACGCAGGCACACTCACACACAGACACGCAGGCACACACACACAGACACTGTTGTGAATTCTGTGGCTGAGTTCACTTCTGTGGTCACAAGTGGTATTGCAGTCTCTGGGCTTCCTCCCTCAGGTGTTTTGGTGAGCTCGTTGGCTGCCTTGCTATTTAGCTCCACCTGAGTCTGTCTTCCTTGCTCCTTGTCAATGTTCCAGTGTTGGATCTGAGCTACTGCATCTTTCCTTGGGCCTGCTGCTCTGCTAGATAAGTGCTTCTAGTTTGTTTTCTGTTTTTTCTGTCCAGCTTGCTATTAACTTTTGCTGGAAGCTCTGAGAAGCAAAGGGGTGCACCGCCGTGCTGTTAGTTCGGCACGGTGGGTCTTTTTGCCCCTTTGCGTGGTTTTCGTTTTAGGGTTTTTGTAGACTGCATAGTTCTCTTTGCTATCCTCGCTCTGTCTAGAATATCGGGCCTCACTTTGCTGAATCTATTTCATTCCTACGTTTGTCTTTTCATCTTGCTAACAGTCATTATATGTGGGGGGCTGCCTATTCCTTTGGGGTATTTCTCTGAGGTAAGTCAGGCTTGTATTTCTATCTTCAGGCTAGTCAGCTCCTCAGGCAGTGTCGAGTTGCATAGGTAGTGTTAGGCGCAATCCACTGCTGCTTATAGTTGTGTGAGGATAGATCAGGTACTGCAGTCTACAGAGATTCCACATCTCAGAGCTCGTCCTATTGTTTTTGGTTATTGCCAGATCTCTGTATGTGCGCTGATTACTGCACGCTGTGTTGCCTGATTGCCAGCCATAACAGTACAAGGAGCCACACCAATGATTCCCAATAGAGGGAAAAAAGAAATCCTGACAGCATTTTTTTTTCTTAGCTCTGTCTTCAGTCTTTTTTTTCCCCTAGACATTAGAGTGCTTCAGGACACAGCTGTGGACATGGATATTCAGGCTCTGTGCTCCTCAATGGATAATCTCGTTGTAAATGTACAAAAGATTCAAGATACTATTGATCAGAAATCGATGCTAGAACCAAGAATTCCGATTCCTGATTTGTTTTTTGGTGACAGAACTAAGTTCCTGAGCTTCAGAAATAATTGTAAGCTATTTTTGGCCTTGAAACCTCATTCTTCTGGTAATCCTATTCAACAGGTTTTGATTATTATTTCTTTTTTGCGCGGCGACCCACAGGACTGGGCGTTTTCTCTTGCACCAGGAGATTCTGCATTGAGTAATGTTGATGCATTTTTCCAGGCGCTGGGATTGCTTTACGATGAGCCTAATTCAGTGGATCAGGCTGAAAAAAATCTGCTGGCTTTATGCCAGGGTCAGGATGATGTAGAAGTATATTGTCAGAAATTTAGGAGGTGGTCAGTACTCACTCTGTGGAATGAATCTGCACTAGCGGCCTTGTTCAGAAAGGGTCTCTCTGAAGCTCTTAAGGATGTAATGGTGGGATTTCCTATGCCTGCTGGTTTGAATGAGTCTATGTCCTTGGCCATTCAGATCGGTCGTCGCTTGCGCGAGCGTAAATCTGTGCACCATCTGGCGGTATTGTCTGAGAGTAAACCTGAGCCTATGCAGTGCGACAGGACTATGACTAAAGTAGAACGGCAAGAACACAGACGTCTGAACAGACTGTGTTTCTATTGTGGTGATTCTACTCATGCTATTTCTAATTGTCCTAAACGCACTAGGCGGTTCGATAGCTCTGCCGTTATTGGTACTGTACAGTCCAAATTCCTTTTGTCCATTACCTTAATGTGCTCTTTGTCATCGTATTCTGTCATGGCGTTTGTGGATTCAGGCGCTGCCCTGAATCTGATGGATTTGGATTATGCTAAACGTTGTGGATTTTTCTTGGAGCCTTTGCGGTGTCCTATTCCGTTGAGAGGAATTGATGCTACACCTTTGGCCAAGAATAAGCCTCAGTACTGGGCCCAGCTGACCATGTGCATGGCTCCTGCACATCAGGAAGTTATTCGCTTTCTGGTACTGCATAATTTGCATGATGTGGTCGTGTTGGGGTTGCCATGGCTACAAACCCATAATCCAGTATTGGATTGGAACTCTATGTCGGTAACCAGCTGGGGTTGTCAGGGAGTACATGGTGATGTTCCATTTTTGTCAATTTCGTCATCCATTCCTTCTGACATCCCAGAGTTCTTGTCGGACTTTCAGGATGTATTTGAAGAGTCCAAGTCTGATGCCCTACCTCCGCATAGGAATTGTGATTGTGCTATCGATTTGATTCCTGGTAGTAAATTCCCTAAGGGTCGTTTATTTAATTTGTCCGTACCTGAACACACCGCTATGCGCAGTTATGTGAAGGAGTCCCTGGAGAAGGGACATATTCGCCCATCGTCGTCACCATTGGGAGCAGGGTTCTTTTTTGTAGCCAAGAAGGATGGTTCGCTAAGACCGTGTATTGATTACCGCCTTCTTAATAAGATCACTGTTAAGTTTCAGTATCCCTTGCCATTGATTTCTGACTTGTTTGCTCGGATTAAGGGGGCTAGTTGGTTTACTAAGATTGATCTTCGTGGTGCGTATAATCTGGTGAGAATCAGGCAGGGAGATGAATGGAAAACGGCATTTAATACGCCCGAGGGTCATTTTGAGTATCTGGTGATGCCGTTCGGACTTGCCAATGCTCCATCTGTTTTTCAGTCTTTTATGCATGACATTTTCCGTGAGTATCTGGATAAATTCTTGATTGTTTACTTGGATGACATTTTGATCTTCTCAGATGATTGGGAGTCTCATGTGAAGCAAGTCAGAATGGTTTTCCAGGTACTGCGTGCTAATTCCTTGTTCGTGAAGGGATCAAAGTGTCTCTTCGGTGTGCAGAAAGTTTCATTTTTGGGGTTCATCTTTTCCCCTTCTACTATCGAGATGGATCCGGTTAAGGTTCAGGCCATCCAGGATTGGACTCAGCCGACATCTCTAAAAAGTCTGCAGAAATTCCTGGGCTTTGCTAATTTTTATCGTCGCTTCATCTGTAATTTTTCTAGCATTGCCAGACCATTGACCGATTTGACCAAGAAGGGTGCTGATTTGGTTAATTGGTCTTCTGCTGCCGTGGAAGCTTTTCAGGAGTTGAAGCGTCGTTTTTGCTGTGCCCCTGTGTTGTGTCAACCTGATGTTTCTCTTCCGTTCCAGGTCGAGGTTGATGCTTCTGAGATTGGTGCAGGGGCGGTTTTGTCACAGAGAGGTTCTGGTTGCTCAGTGTTCAAACCATGTGCTTTCTTTTCCAGGAAATTTTCTGCTGCTGAGCGTAATTATGATGTGGGCAACCGAGAGTTGCTGGCCATGAAGTGGGCATTCGAGGAGTGGCGTCATTGGCTTGAGGGTGCTAAGCATCGCGTGGTGGTTTTGACTGATCATAAGAACCTTACTTATCTTGAGTCTGCCAAGCGCTTGAATCCTAGACAGGCCCGTTGGTCGTTATTTTTTGCTCGTTTTGATTTTGTGATTTCATACCTTCCGGGCTCTAAAAATGTGAAGGCGGATGCTCTGTCTAGGAGTTTTGTGCCCGACTCTCCGGGGTTATCTGAGCCGGCGAGTATCCTCAAGGAGGGAGTCATTGTGTCTGCCATCTCCCCTGATTTGCGGAGAGTGTTGCAGAAATTTCAGGCTAATAAACCTGATCGTTGTCCGGCCGAGAAACTGTTCGTCCCTGATAGGTGGACTAGTAAAGTTATCTCTGAACTTCATTGTTCGGTGCTGGCCGGTCATCCAGGAATCTTTGGTACCAGGGAGTTGGTTGCTAGATCCTTCTGGTGGCCATCTCTGTCACGGGATGTGCGTGCTTTTGTGCAGTCCTGTGGAATTTGTACTAGGGCTAAGCCCTGCTGTTCACGTGCCAGTGGGTTGCTTTTGCCCTTGCCGGTCCCGAAGAGGCCTTGGACACATATTTCGATGGATTTCATTTCTGACCTTCCCGTTTCTCAAAAAATGTCGGTCATTTGGGTGGTCTGTGATCGCTTTTCTAAAATGGTCCATCTGGTGCCCTTGGTTAAATTGCCTTCCTCCTCTGATTTGGTGCCTTTGTTCTTCCAGCATGTGGTTCGTTTACATGGCATTCCTGAGAATATTGTTTCTGACAGAGGTTCCCAGTTTGTCTCGAGGTTCTGGCGAGCCTTTTGTGGTAGGATGGGCATTGACCTATCTTTCTCCTCGGCCTTCCATCCTCAGACTAATGGCCAGACCGAACGAACCAATCAGACCTTGGAAACATATCTGAGATGTTTTGTTTCCGCTGACCAGGATGATTGGGTGTCATTTTTGCCGTTGGCTGAGTTCGCCCTTAATAATCGGGCCAGCTCGGCTACCTTGGTCTCTCCATTTTTCTGCAATTCTGGGTTCCATCCTCGTTTCTCTTCAGGACAGGTTGAGTCTTCGGACTGTCCTGGTGTGGATTCTGTGGTGGACAGGTTGCAGCAGATCTGGACTCAGGTAGTGGACAATTTGACCTTGTCCCAGGAGAAGGCTCAGCTTTTCGCTAATCGCAGACGCCGTGTGGGACCCCGACTTCGTGTTGGGGATCTGGTTTGGTTATCTTCTCGTCATATTCCTATGAAGGTTTCCTCTCCTAAATTTAAACCTCGTTTTATTGGTCCGTATAGGATTTCTGAGATTCTCAATCCGGTGTCTTTTCGTCTGACCATCCCAGACTCCTTTTCCATACATAATGTATTCCATAGGTCGTTGTTGAGGAGATACGTGGCACCTATGGTTCCATCTGTGGAGCCTCCTGCCCCTGTTTTGGTGGAGGGGGAATTGGAGTATATTGTGGAGAAGATTTTGGATTCTCGTGTCTCTAGACGGAAACTCCAGTATCTGGTCAAATGGAAGGGTTATGCTCAGGAAGATAATTCCTGGGTTTTTGCCTCTGATGTCCATGCCCCAGATCTTGTTCGTGCCTTTCATGTGGCTCATCCTGGTCGGCCTGGGGGTTCTGGTGAGGGTTCGGTGACCCCTCCTCAAGGGGGGGGTACTGTTGTGAATTCTGTGGCTGAGTTCACTTCTGTGGTCACAAGTGGTATTGCAGTCTCTGGGCTTCCTCCCTCAGGTGTTTTGGTGAGCTCGTTGGCTGCCTTGCTATTTAGCTCCACCTGAGTCTGTCTTCCTTGCTCCTTGTCAATGTTCCAGTGTTGGATCTGAGCTACTGCATCTTTCCTTGGGCCTGCTGCTCTGCTAGATAAGTGCTTCTAGTTTGTTTTCTGTTTTTTCTGTCCAGCTTGCTATTAACTTTTGCTGGAAGCTCTGAGAAGCAAAGGGGTGCACCGCCGTGCTGTTAGTTCGGCACGGTGGGTCTTTTTGCCCCTTTGCGTGGTTTTCGTTTTAGGGTTTTTGTAGACTGCATAGTTCTCTTTGCTATCCTCGCTCTGTCTAGAATATCGGGCCTCACTTTGCTGAATCTATTTCATTCCTACGTTTGTCTTTTCATCTTGCTAACAGTCATTATATGTGGGGGGCTGCCTATTCCTTTGGGGTATTTCTCTGAGGTAAGTCAGGCTTGTATTTCTATCTTCAGGCTAGTCAGCTCCTCAGGCAGTGTCGAGTTGCATAGGTAGTGTTAGGCGCAATCCACTGCTGCTTATAGTTGTGTGAGGATAGATCAGGTACTGCAGTCTACAGAGATTCCACATCTCAGAGCTCGTCCTATTGTTTTTGGTTATTGCCAGATCTCTGTATGTGCGCTGATTACTGCACGCTGTGTTGCCTGATTGCCAGCCATAACAAGACACGCAGGCACGCTCACACACAGACATGCAGGCACACTCACACACGGACAAGCAGGCACACTCACACACAGACACGCAGGCACACTCACACACAGACACGCAGGCACACTCACACACAGGCACACACAGACATGCAGGCACACTCACATACAGGCAGGCACACACAGACACGCAGGCACACTCACACACAGACACGCAGGCACACTCACACACAGGCACACACAGACACGCAGGCACACTCACACTCACACACAGACACGCAGGCACACTTACACACAGACACGCAGGCACACTCGCGCACAGACACGCAGGCACACTCACACACAGACACACAGACATGCAGTCACACTCACACACAGACTCGCAGGCACACTCACACACAGACACGCAGGCACACTCACACACAGACACGCAGGCACACTCACACACAGACAAGCAGGCACACTCACTCACACACAGACAAGCAGGCACACTCACTCACACACAGACAAGCAGGCACACTCATACACAGACATGCAGGCACACACACACAGACACGCAGGCACACTCACACACAGACAAGCAGGCACACTCACACACATACACGCAGGCACACTCACACACGGACAAGCAGGCACACTCACACACAGACACGCAGGCACACTCACACACAGACACGCAGGCACACACACAGACGCAGGCACACTCACACACAGACAAGCAGACACACTCACTCACACACAGACACGCAGGCACACATACACAGACACGCAGGCACACTCACACACAGACAAGCAGGCACACTCACTCACACACAGACACGCAGGCACACTCACACACAGACATGCAGGCACACTCACACACAGACAAGCAGGCACACTCACTCACACACAGACACGCCAGCACACTCACACACAGACACGCAGGCACCCTCACACACAGACACGCAGGCACACTCACACACAGACACGCAGGCACACTCACACACAGACAAGCAGGCACACTCACTCACACACAGACAAGCAGGCACACTCACTCACACACAGACAAGCAGGCACACTCATACACAGACATGCAGGCACACACACACAGACACGCAGGCACACTCACACACAGACAAGCAGGCACACTCACACACATACACGCAGGCACACTCACACACAGACACGCAGGCACACTCACACACAGGCACACACAGACATGCAGGCACACTCACATACACGCAGGCACACACAGACACCCAGGCACACTCACACACAGACACGCAGGCACACTCACACACAGGCACACACAGGCACGCAGGCACACTCACACTCACACACAGACACGCAGGCACACTCACACACAGACACGCAGGCACACTCACACACAGACAAGCAGGCACACTCACTCACACACAGACAAGCAGGCACACTCACTCACACACAGACAAGCAGGCACACTCATACACAGACATGCAGGCACACACACACAGACACGCAGGCACACTCACACACAGACAAGCAGGCACACTCACACACATACACGCAGGCACACTCACACACAGACACGCAGGCACACTCACACACAGGCACACACAGACATGCAGGCACACTCACATACACGCAGGCACACACAGACACCCAGGCACACTCACACACAGACACGCAGGCACACTCACACACAGGCACACACAGACACGCAGGCACACTCACACTCACACACAGACACGCAGGCACACTTACACACAGACACACAGAGACACGCAGGCACACACACACAGACACGCAGGCACACTCACACACAGACACACAGGCACACTCACACACGGACAAGCAGGCACACTCACACACAGACATGCAGGCACACTCACACACAGACACACTCACACACAGACACGCAGGCACACTCACACACAGACACGCAGGCACTCACACACAGACACGCAGGCACACTCACACACAGACACGTAGGCACACTCACACACAGACAAGCAGGCACACTCACACACATACACGCAGGCACACTCACACACAGACACGCAGGCACACTCGCACACAGACAAGCAGGCACACTCACACACAGACACACAGGCACACTCATACACAGACACGCAGGCACACTCACACACATACAAGCAGGCACACTCACACACATACACGCAGGCACACTCACACACAGACACGCAGGTACACTCACACACAGACAAGCAGGCACACTCACACACAGACACGCAGGCACACTCACACACAGACACGCAGGCACACTCACACACAGACAAGCAGGCACACTCACACACAGACACGCAGGCACACTCACACACAGACACGCAGGCACACTCACACAGACACGCAGGCACACTCACACACAGACACGCAGGCACACTCACACAGACACGCAGGCACACTCGCACAGCACAGCTCACCTCCCTGCAGCCACTTCTTTGCCGGCAGCTTTCTGTGTGAGACAGCGTGCTGGATGATGACGTCATCCAGCTGGGCTGTCTCAGACAGGGAAGCAGGACGCCGGAATGTGCTGCTGCTGCCAGGAGGTGAACTGCTGTGTGTCTGACTCTGTGTGCGGCTGTGCCTGTGTATGTGATGCGGACGGTGCTTTTGCGGTGCTGTGTGTATGTGTTGCAGCTTTACATGTGGGCAGCGTTAGCCTCACCCTGCGGCTAACGCTGTCCGCTATTAAAGAGAAATGGTATTCACGCTTCTCCACGCCCATAGGGGCGTGGGGAAGCGTGAATATTCATTTGGCTTTAGCAGCGGGGACAGGATTCTGTCTCCAGCTGCTGCTAGGCTGGTACAGAGCGGGCCCCCTTGACTCAGGGGCCCCATAGCCAGTCGCTTGGGGCCCCGGGAGCAGTGGGGGCTCTTGAAGCAGTGGGGGCCCTAGGCAGCTGCTGGCAAGTATGCCAGCAGGTGTCAGTGCATGGGCCCACCGGAGAATTATCCGGTTCTCCGGTGGGCCAGTCCAAGCCTGCATATGGGGTATTGCCACATTCAGTAGAAATTGTTGAGCATATTATGGAGCCTTCATTGACCAATGGTATAACATTTTGTGACAGAGCGGTGGTGTTAATATGATCACTGCACCCCTAGATGAATTCATTGAGAGGAGCATTGCAGTTTTCAAAATTGGGTCATTTTTGGATGTTTCTGCTGTTCTGACACCTCATGGGCTCTCCCAGTTGGTCATGGCAGTCGCAAACCATAATAGTAAAATCTGCACTATAGTGTGATGCTCCTTCCCTTCTGAGCTTTGCAATGTGCTGGAAATTTATTTCCAAATTACATATAGTGTACTGGCACACTCAGGAAAAAATGGACCTCCGTTTGTTGTAAAAAAAAAAAAAAATGTCCTTTAGCTCTTAAAAAATTAAAAACGTGGGGCTAAAATAACATTTTAGCGCTAAAAATGTAATTTATTCTTTCTTCACTCACCGCTCAATGGTATAAAATTCTGTGAGGTACAGGTGGTGTCAATATGATCACTGTTTCCCTAGATTAATTCATTGGAGAGTGCAGTTTGTGAAATGATTTCACATATGGGGGGGTTCTGTTGTTCTGGCACCTCAGGGGCTCTGCCAATGTGATATGTGAACCTCAAAACATTCCAGCAAAATCGGAACTTCAATATAGCGCTTTTTCCCTTCTCACTGTGCCTCAAAAGTAGTATTCCCCCACATATGAAGAATTGGTGTAATCAAGAGAAATTGCCCAACAAATTGCATGGTGCAACTTCTCCTGTTACCCTTGTGAAAATAAAAAAATGGGGCTAAAGTAACATTTTTGTGAGGAAAATGTGATTTCTTTATTTTCACTGCTCAACGTTATAAACCTCTGTGAAGGACCTTGGAGTTCAATATGCTCACCACACATCTGAGTACATTCCTTGAGATGTCTAGTTTGTATAATGGGGTCACGTGTGGGGGGTTTCCACTGCTTAGGCACATCAAAGGCTTTCCACATTGGACATGGCAAACTCTAATGATTCCTGCAAATTTTGTGTTCAAAAAGTCAAATGACACTCTTTCCATTCCAAGCCTTGCTGTGCGCCCTAACATTGGTTTTCCCCCACATATGGGGGATCAGCATGCTCAGGAGAAATTGCACAACAAATATTGTAGTCCATGTTTTCCTGTTACCCTATGAAAGTAAAAAAAAATGGGCCTAAATTAATTTTTTGGGGGAAGAAAAGTTAAATGTTAATTTTTTCCCCACATTCCAAATATTCCTGTGAATAACCTGAAGGGTTAATAATCTTCTTGAATGTGGTTTTGAGCTTCTTGATGGGTCCAATTTTTAGGATGGTGTCAATCTTGGGTATTTTCTACCATATAGACCCCTCAAAGTCTCTTCAAATGTGAGCTGGTCTCTAAAAAAATGGTTTTGTAAATTTTGTTGGAAAAAGGAGAAATCGCTAATCAACTTTTTACCCTTAAAACTTCCTAAAAAAAATTAAAAAATTGTTCTGATGTGAAGTAGACATGTGGAAATGTTATTTATTAACTATTTTGTGTGACATATCAATCTGTTTAAGCCCTTAACCCCCAAGGGTGGTTTGCAAGTTAATGACCAGGCCAATTTTTACAATTCTGACCACTGTCCCTTTATGAGGTTATAACTCTGGAACGCTTCAACGGATCCCCGTGATTCTGACATGGTTTTCTTGTGACATATTGTACTTCATGATAGTGGTAAAATTTCATAGACATTACCTGTGTTTGTTTGTGAAAAAATGAAAATTTACGCAATTTACCAACTTTGAATTTTTATGCCCTAAATTAGAGATATGTCACACAAAATCTACTATATAATTGTCTAAGAGTCACTTCCGTCTGTCTTTCTGTCTGTCTGTCATGGATATTGATTGGTCGCGGCCTCTGTCTGTCATGAAAATCCAAGTCGCTGATTGGTCGCTGCCACGACCAATTAGAGACCGTCACAGTCCGGCGGAAAAATGGCCGCTCCATCCTCCCCACTGTCAGTGCCTGCTTCATTCTCCCCTCCAGTCAGCCCTCACACAGGGTTAATCCCAGCGTTAATGGACCGTGGTGTAACACACTCCATTAACGCAGCTAATACGTGGCTGGTTAATATACTACGTGGCTGGGCAATATACTACGTGGCTGGGCAATATACTACGTAGCTGGGCAATATACTACGTGGCTGGGTGATATACTACGTGGCTGGGCAATATACAACGTGGCTGGGCAATATACTACGTGGCTGGGCAATATACTACGTGGCTGGGCAATATACTACATGGCTGGGCAATATACTACGTGGCTGGGCAATATACTACGTGACTGGGCAATATACTACGTAGCTGGGCAATATACTACGTGACTGGGCAATATGCTATGTAGCTGGGCAATATACTACGTGGCTGGGTGATATACTACGTGGCTGGGTGATATACTACGTGGCTGGGCAATATACAACGTGGCTGGGCAATATACTACGTGGCTGGGCAATATACTACGTGGCTGGGCAATATACTACATGGCTGGGCAATATACTACGTGGCTGGGCAATATACTACGTGACTGGGCAATATACTACGTAGCTGGGCAATATACTACGTGACTGGGCAATATGCTATGTAGCTGGGCAATATACTATGTGGCTGGGCAATATACTACGTGGCTGGGCAATATACTACGTGGCTGGGCAATATACTACGTGGCTGGGCAATATACTATGTAAATCCAACAGAAAATAGATACTCCAGCTCCAATAAAAACTTGAAATCTTTAATAATCCAAATGGTTAAAATAGATAATCCTTATATGTGGTGGACCAAACAGGTGTTTGTAATAGATAAGGCTACGCGTTTCGACCTAAATCAGTCTAACTCATGCCTGTGTTACATTGCAAATGAAAGTTACACATATAGTGTTCCTAGACAGAAGGTTCCGCCCTCTCCACATCACATGATCTCTAGTGAAAGGTCCTACAAGGTCCTACAAACACATATGTGATATACAATTTAAAACAATAACACTAAACGATTAGCAATAGTAGTATAATAATTCGTTTCTTTTATTTAACCCTGATGGAAATCGAGTGTTGAGATTAAAAATCCAGAATGCCTCTCTTGTGAGTAGACTTTTTTTATGTCTCCTCCTCGATTAGGCGGATAGATTTTTTCTATGCCATGCACTTTAAAGGATGAAGTATCACCATTATGCATCGTACGAAAATGTTTTGCAGCCATTGATATATTTCTATTAGTCATTTTACACATATTGACATCTTTCAGGTGCTCTGTAATGCGAGTTTTTAATTTGCGCGATGTGCAGCCCACATAGGATTTCTGACATGTAGTGCACTCTATTTCATAGACTACATTTTTTGTATGACAATTTATAAAGCTATTTATATTATAGCTTTTAGATTTATCAGAGTTCCAGAATTTATTTCCCAGCTGCGCATGAATACAAGTGCTGCACGCTGCGGTACCGCATTTAAAGAAACCCTTGCAGTCTAACCAAGTAGTGGACTTAGATTTAGTTTTAGATTGAAGTGAATTAGGGGCAATTATATCACCAATGGTTTGTGCCCTTCTAGCAACTATATTTACACCATCCTTTAATAAATATGATAGCCCTTCATCTTCATATAGAATAGGTAATCTGTTATTGATAATATTTCTGATTAAATTAAACTGTGGGGAAAATTGTAAACATAAATGTAAATTATTTGCATATTTTCTGTTTTTATTTTTATTGTCATTAGTACCTTTTTTAATTTTAGAAGGGACTAGAAGGTCCTCCCTTTGTTTTTTCTCCACTATATTAATGGCCCTATTCAGTGTCCAATTTGGATAGTTTCTAGCTTTTAGCTTGGTTTTTAGTTCCTGGAACTCTTTTGATTGATCCTCTTTTTTGCTGCAATTTCGTTTCAGCCTAGTGAACTCCCCCACTGGTATGGATTTTATAGTGTGACACCCTCATTATTTGGGGGGGTGATGTGTCTGCCATACCGGGATTTGTGGAATACATTAATTCTAATAATTTTGGTATAAAATTCACTTATGTTCAGGACAACAAATCCATTTCTTTTTTAGATCTGGAGCTACGTGGTACTGTTGGCGAAGAAATCACTAGTCAAACTCATATAAAACCAATTAGCGGCAATACAATTCTACATGCTAATAGTAGTCACCCATCTCACACTATAAAATCCATACCAGTGGGGGAGTTCACTAGGCTGAAACGAAATTGCAGCAAAAAAGAGGATCAATCAAAAGAGTTCCAGGAACTAAAAACCAAGCTAAAAGCTAGAAACTATCCAAATTGGACACTGAATAGGGCCATTAATATAGTGGAGAAAAAACAAAGGGAGGACCTTCTAGTCCCTTCTAAAATTAAAAAAGGTGCTAATGACAATAAAAATAAAAACAGAAAATATGCAAATAATTTACATTTATGTTTACAATTTTCCCCACAGTTTAATTTAATCAGAAATATTATCAATAACAGATTACCTATTCTATATGAAGATGAAGGGCTATCATATTTATTAACCCCTCTGTGACCTTAGACGTACTATCCCGTCGAGGTGCCCTGGGCTTATCTGACCCTGGATGGGATAGTACGTCATAGCGATCGGCAGCGCTCACGGAGGGAGCGCCGCCGATCGCGGCCGGGTGTCAGCTGCTTATCGCAGCTGACATCCGGCACTATGTGCCAGGAGCGGTCACGGACCGCCCCCGGCACATTAACCCCTGGCACACCGCGATCAAACATGATCGCGATGTGCCGGCGGTGCAGGGAAGCACCGCGCAGGGAGGGGGCTCCCTGCGGGCTTCCCTGAGCCCCCCGCAGCAACGCGATGTGATCGCGTTGCTGCGAGGGTCTCACCTCCCTCCCTGCTTCCTCCAGCCCCGGATCCAAGATGGCCGCGGATCCGGGTCCTGCAGGGAGGGAGGTGGCTTCACAGAGCCTGCTCAGAGCAGGCACTGTGAAGCCTGCACTGCTGCATGTCACATCAGTGATCTGACAGAGTGCTGTGCAAACTGTCAGATCACTGATCTGTGATGTCCCCCCCTGGGACAAAGTAAAAAAGTAAAAAAAAATTTTTCCAAATGTGTAAAAAAAATAAAAAAAAAATATTCCAAAATAATGAAAAAAAAAATATTATTCCCATAAATACATTTCTTCATCTAAATAAAAAAAAAAACCCAATAAAAGTACACATATTTAGTATCGCCGCGTCTGTAACGACCCGACCTATAAAACTGTAACACTAGTTAACCCCTTCAGTAAACACTGTAAGAAAAAAAAAAAAAAAACGAGGCAAAAAACAACACTTTATTATCATACCGCCGAACAAAAAGTGGAATAACACGCGATCAAAAGGACAGATATAAATAACCATGGTACCGATGAAAACGTCATATTGTCCCGCAAAAAACGAGCCACCACACAGCTTCATCAGCAAAAAAATAAAAAAGTTATAGTCCTGAGAATAAAGCGATGCAAAAATAATTATATTATTTTTTCTGTAAAATAGTTTTTATCGTATAAAAGCGCCAAACCATAAAAAATGATATAAATGAGGTATCGCTGTAATCGTACTGACCCGAAGAATAAAACTGATGTATCAATTTTACTAAACGCGGAACGGTATAAACGCCTCCCCCAATAGAAATTCATGAATAGCTGGTTTTTGGTCATTCTTCCTCACAAAAATCGGAATAAAAAGCGATCAAAAAATGTCACGTGCCCGAAAATGTTTTCAATAAAAACGTCAACTCGTCCCGCAAAAAACAAGACCTCACATGACTCTGTGGACCAAAATATGGAAAAATTATAGCTCTCAAAATGTGGTATTGCAAAAAATATTTTTTGCAATAAAAAGGGTCTTTCAGTGTGTGACGGCTGCCAATCATAAAAATCCGCTAAAAAACTCGCTATAAAAGTAAATCAAACCCCCCTTCATCACCCCCTTAGTTAGGGAAAAATTAAAAAAAATGTATTTATTTCCATTTTCCCGCTAGGGTTAGGGTTAGGGCTAGGGTTAGGGTTAGGGCTAGGGTTAGGGCTAGGGTTAGGGCTAGGGTTAGGGCTAGGGCTTGGGTTAGGGCTAGGGCTAGGGCTAGGGTTAGGGTTAGGGTTAGGGTTAGGGCTAGAGTTAGAGCTAGGATTAGGGCTTGGGTTAGGGCTAGGGTTAGGGCTAGGGTTAGGATTAGGGCTAGGGTTAGGGTTGGGGCTACAGTTAGGGTTGGGGCTAAAGTTATTGTTATGGTTTAGATTACATTTACAGTTGGGAATAGGGTTGGGATTAGGGTTAGGGGTGTGTCAGGGTTAGAGGTGTGGTTAGGGTTACCGTTGGAATTAGGGTTAGGGGTGTGTTTAGATTAGGGTTTCAGTTATAATTGGGGGGTTTCCACTGTTTCGGCACATCAGGGGCTCTCCAAACACGACATGGCGTCCGATCTCAATTCCAGCCAATTCTGCGTTGAAAAAGTAAAACAGTGCTCCTTCCCTTCCGAGATCTCCTGTGTGCCCAAACAGGGGTTTACCCTCACATATGGGGTATCAGCGTACTCAGGACAAATTGGACAACAACTTTTGTGGACCATTTTCTCCTGTTACCCTTGGGAAAATACAAAACTGGGGGCTAAAAAATAATTTTTGTGGGAAAAAAAATATTTTTTATTTGCACGGCTCTGCGTTATAAACTGTAGTGAAATACTTGGGGGTTCAAAGCTCTCACAACACATCAAGATGAGTTCCTTAGGGGGTCTACTTTCCAAAATGGTGTCACTTGTGGGAGGTTTCTACTGTTTAGGTACATTAGGGGCTCTGCAAACGCAATGTGACGCCTGCAGACCATTCCATCTAAGTCTGCATTCCAAATGGCGCTCCTTCCCTTCCGAGCCCTCCCATGCGCCCAAACGGTGGTCCCCCCCCCCACATATGGGGTATCAGCGTACTCAGGACAAATTGTACAACAACTTTTGGGGTCCAATTTCTCCTGTTACCCTAGGGAGAATACAAAACTGGGGGCTAAAAAATAATTTTTGTGGGAAAAAAATTTTGTTTTATTTTTATGGCTCTGCATTATAAACTTCTGTGAAGCCCTTGGTGGGTCTAAGTGCTCACCACACATCCACATAAGTTCCTTAGGGGGTCTACTTTCCAAAATGGTGTCACTTGTGGGGGGTTTCAATGTTTAGGCACATCAGTGGCTCTCCAAACGCAACATGGCGTCCCATCTCAATTTCTGTCAATTTTGCATTGAAAAGTCAAACGGCGCTCCTTCCCTTCCGAGCTCTCCCATGCGCCCAAACAGTGGTTTACTGCCACATATGGGGTATCAGCGTACTCAGGACAAATTGGACAACAACTTTTGAGGTCCAATTTCTTCTCTTACCCTTGGAAAAATAAAAAATTGGGAGCAAAAATATAATTTTTGTGAAAAAATATGATTTTTTATTTTTACGGTTCTGCATTATAAACTTCTGTGAAGCACTTGGTGGGTCAAAGTGCTCACCACACATCCAGATAAGTTCCTTAGGGGGTCTACTTTCCAAAATGGTGTCACTTGTGGGGGGTTTCAATGTTTAGGCACATCAGTGGCTCTCCAAACGCAACATGGCGTCCCATCTCAATTCCTGTCAATTTTGCATTGAAAAGTCAAACGGCGCTCCTTCCCTTCCGAGCACTCCCATGCGCCCAAACAGTGGTTTACTGCCACATATGGGGTATCAGCGTACTCAGGACAAATTGGACAACAACTTTTGGGGTCCATTTTCTCCTGTTACCCTTGGTAAAATAAAACAAATTGGAGCTGAAGTAAATTTTTTGTGTAAAAAAGTTAAATGTTCATTTTTATTTAAACATTCCAAAAATTCCTATTAAACACCTGAAGGGTTAATAAACTTCTTGAATGTGGTTTTAAGCACCTTGAGGGGTGCAGTATTTAGAATGGTGTCACACTTGGGCATTTTCTATCATATAGACCCTTCAAAATGACTTCAAATGAGACGTGGTCCCTAAAAAAAAATGGTGTTGTAAAAATGAGAAATTGCTGGTCAACTTTTAACCCTTATAACTCCCTAACAAAAAAAAAATTTGGTTCCAAAATTATGCTGATGTAAAGGAGACATGTGGGAAATGTTACTTATTAAGTATTTTGTGTGACATATCTCTGTGATTTAAGCTCTCACAACACATCAAGATGAGTTCCTTAGGGGGTCTACTTTCCAAAATGGTGTCACTTGTGGGAGGTTTCTACTGTTTAGGTACATTAGGGGCTCTGCAAACGCAATGTGACGCCTGCAGACCATTCCATCTAAGTCTGCATTCCAAATGGCGCTCCTTCCCTTCCGAGCCCTCCCATGCGCCCAAACGGTGGTCCCCCCCCCACATATGGGGTATCAGCGTACTCAGGACAAATTGTACAACAACTTTTGGGGTCCAATTTCTCCTGTTACCCTAGGGAGAATACAAAACTGGGGGCTAAAAAATAATTTTTGTGGGAAAAAAATTTTGTTTTATTTTTATGGCTCTGCATTATAAACTTCTGTGAAGCCCTTGGTGGGTCTAAGTGCTCACCACACATCCACATAAGTTCCTTAGGGGGTCTACTTTCCAAAATGGTGTCACTTGTGGGGGGTTTCAATGTTTAGGCACATCAGTGGCTCTCCAAACGCAACATGGCGTCCCATCTCAATTTCTGTCAATTTTGCATTGAAAAGTCAAACGGCGCTCCTTCCCTTCCGAGCTCTCCCATGCGCCCAAACAGTGGTTTACTGCCACATATGGGGTATCAGCGTACTCAGGACAAATTGGACAACAACTTTTGAGGTCCAATTTCTTCTCTTACCCTTGGAAAAATAAAAAATTGGGAGCAAAAATATAATTTTTGTGAAAAAATATGATTTTTTATTTTTACGGTTCTGCATTATAAACTTCTGTGAAGCACTTGGTGGGTCAAAGTGCTCACCACACATCCAGATAAGTTCCTTAGGGGGTCTACTTTCCAAAATGGTGTCACTTGTGGGGGGTTTCAATGTTTAGGCACATCAGTGGCTCTCCAAACGCAACATGGCGTCCCATCTCAATTCCTGTCAATTTTGCATTGAAAAGTCAAACGGCGCTCCTTCCCTTCCGAGCACTCCCATGCGCCCAAACAGTGGTTTACTGCCACATATGGGGTATCAGCGTACTCAGGACAAATTGGACAACAACTTTTGGGGTCCATTTTCTCCTGTTACCCTTGGTAAAATAAAACAAATTGGAGCTGAAGTAAATTTTTTGTGTAAAAAAGTTAAATGTTCATTTTTATTTAAACATTCCAAAAATTCCTATTAAACACCTGAAGGGTTAATAAACTTCTTGAATGTGGTTTTAAGCACCTTGAGGGGTGCAGTATTTAGAATGGTGTCACACTTGGGCATTTTCTATCATATAGACCCTTCAAAATGACTTCAAATGAGACGTGGTCCCTAAAAAAAAATGGTGTTGTAAAAATGAGAAATTGCTGGTCAACTTTTAACCCTTATAACTCCCTAACAAAAAAAAAATTTGGTTCCAAAATTATGCTGATGTAAAGGAGACATGTGGGAAATGTTACTTATTAAGTATTTTGTGTGACATATCTCTGTGATTTAATTGCATAAAAATTCAAAGTTTGAAAATTTTCAAAATTTTCGCCAAATTTCCGTTTTTTTCACAAATAAACGCAGGTACTATCAAAGAAATTTTACCACTACCATGAAGTACAATATGTCATGAGAAAACAATGTCAGAATTACCAGGATTCGTTGAAGCGTTCCAGAGTTATAACCTCATAAAGGGACAGTGGTCAGAATTGTAAAAATTGGCCCGGTCATTAACGTGCAAACCACCCTTGGGGGTAAAGGGGTTAAAGGATGGTGTAAATATAGTTGCTAGAAGGGCACAAACCATTGGTGATATAATTGCCCCTAATTCACTTCGATCTAAAACTAAATCTAAGTCCACTACTTGGTTAGACTGCAAGGGTTTCTTTAAATGCGGTACCGCAGCGTGCAGCACTTGTATTCATGCGCAGCTGGGAAATAAATTCTGGAACTCTGATAAATCTAAAAGCTATAATATAAATAGCTTTATAAATTGTCATACAAAAAATGTAGTCTATGAAATCGAGTGCACTACCTGTCAGAAATCCTATGTGGGCTGCACTTCGCGCAAATTAAAAACTCGCATTACAGAGCACCTGAAAGATGTCAATATGTGTAATATGACTAATAGAAATATATCAAAGGCTGCAAAACATTTTCGTACGATGCATAATGGTGATACTTCATCCTTTAAAGTGCATGGCATAGAAAAAATCTATCCGCCTAATCGAAGAGGAGACATAAAAAGACGTCTACTCACAAGAGAGGCGTTCTGGATTTTTAATCTCAACACTCGATTTCCATCAGGGTTAAACAAAAGAAACGAATTATTATACTACTATTGCTAATCGTTTAGTGTTATTGTTTTAAATTGTATATCACATATGTGTTTGTAGGACCTTGTAGGACCTTTCACTAGAGATCATGTGATGTGGAGAGGGCGGAACCTTCTGTCTAGGAACACTATATGTGTAACTTTCATTTGCAATGTAACACAGGCATGAGTTAGACTGATTTAGGTCGAAACGCGTAGCCTTATCTATTACAAACACCTGTTTGGTCCACCACATATAAGGATTATCTATTTTAACCATTTGGATTATTAAAGATTTCAAGTTTTTATCGGAGCTGGAGTATCTATTTTCTTTTGGATTTGCTGTTGCTGGACGTTTGGATCAAGACGGACTCTCGTGCTCCATTACTGCTGGTCTGGTTGATGAGCTTGCTAAGGCTTTCTAAGCCGCTTTTCGTATATATGTGCTATTAATATACTATGTAGCTGGCCAATATACTACGTAGCTAGGCAATACACTACGTTACTGGGCAATATACTATGTAGCTGGGCAATATACTACGCGGCTGGGCAATATACTACGTGACTGGGCAATATACTACGTGACTGTCCAATATACTACGTGACTGGGCAATATACTACGTAGCTGGGCAATATACTATGTGGCTGGGCAATATACTACGTGGCTAGGCAATATACTACGTGGCTGGGCAATATACTACGTGACTGGGCAATATACTACATGACTGGGCAATATACTATGTGACTGTCCAATATACTACATGACTGGGCAATATACTACGTGACTGGGCAATATACTACGTGGCTGGGCAATATACTACGTGTCTGGGCAATATACTACGTGACTGGGCAATATACTACGTAGCTGGGCAATATACTACGTAGCTGGGCAATATACTACGTGGCTGGGCAATATACTACGTGACTGGGCAATATACTACGTGACTGGCCAATATACTACGTGGCTGGGCAATATACTACGTGACTGTCCAATATACTACATGACTGGGCAATATACTACGTAGCTGGGCAATATACTACATGACTGGGCAATATACTACGTAGCTGGGCAATATACTACGTGGTTGGGCAATACACTACGTGACTGGGCAATATACTACGCAGCTGGGCAATATACTACGTGGCTGGGCAATATACTACGTGACTGGCCAATACACTAAGTGACTGCGCAATATACTACATGACTGGCCAATATACTACATGACTTGGCAATATACTACGTAGCTGGGCAATATACTACTTGGCTGTGCAATATACTAGGTTGATGTGCAATATACTACGTTGCTGGGCAATATACTATGTTGCTATGCAATATACTACGTGACTGGGCAATATACTACATGACTGGCCAATATACTACGTGACTGGGCAATATACTACATAGCTGGGCATTAAACTACGTAGCTGGGCAATATACAACGTGGCTGTGCAAAATAATAGGTTGATGTGCAATATACTACGTTGCTGGTCAATATACTACATAGCTGGGCAATATGCTACGTGACTGGGCAATATACTAAATGGCTGGGCAATAAACTATGTGGCTGGGCAATATAGTACGTGGCTGGGCAATATACTATGTGGCTGGGCAATATACTACGTCGCTGGGCAATATACTATGTGGCTGGGCAATATACTACATGGCTGGACAATATACTACGTGGCTGGGCAATATACTACGTGACTGGGCAATATACTACGTGACTGGCCAATATACTATGTTACTGAGCAATATACTGTGTAGCTGGGCAATATACTACGTGGCTGGGCAATATACTATGTGGCTGGGCAATATACTATGTGACTGGCCAATATACTACGTGACTGGGCAATATACTACCTGGCTAGGCAATATACTACGTGACTGGCCAATATACTACGTGGCTGGGCAATATACTACGTGGCTGGGCAATTTTCTACGTGGCTGGGCAATTTACTACGTGACTGGACATTATACTACGTGACTGGCCAATATACTACGTGACTGGGCAATATACTATGTAGCTGGGCAATATACTACGTGGCTCGGCAATATACTATGTCACTGGGCAATATACTACGTGACTGGGCACTATACTGCATAGCTGGGCAATATTCTACGTGGCTGGGCAATATACTACGTGACTGGGCACTATACTACGTAGCTGGGCAATATACTACGTAGCTGAGCTATATACTACGTGACTGGCCAATATACTACGAGACTGGGCAATATACTACGTAGCTGGGCAATATACTATGTGGCTGTGTAATATACTACGTTGCTGTGCAATATACTACGTAACTGGGCAATATACTACGTAGCTTGGCAATATACTAGGTGGCTGGGCAATATACTATGTGACTGGCCAATATACTATGTGACTGGGCAATATACTACGTGGCTGGGCAATATACTATGTGGCTGGGCAATATACTATGTGACTGGCCAATATACTACGTGACTGGGCAATATACTACCTGGCTGGGCAATATACTATGTAGCTGGGCAATATACTACGTGACTGGGCAATATACTACGTGACTGTCCAATATACTACGTGACTGGGCAATATACTACGTAGCTGGGCAATATACTATGTGGCTGGGCAATATACTACGTAGCTGGGCAATATACTATGTGGCTGGGCAATATACTACGTGGCTGGGCAATATACTACGTGGCTAGGCAATATACTACGTGGCTGGGCAATATACTATGTGACTGGGCAATATACTACATGACTGGGCAATTGTTATGGCTGGCAATCAGGCAACACAGCGTGCAGTAATCAGCGCACATACAGAGATCTGGCAATAACCAAAAACAATAGGACGAGCTCTGAGACGTGGAATCTCTGTAGACTGCAGTACCTGATCTATCCTCACACAACTATAAGCAGCAGTGGATTGCGCCTAACAACTACCTATGCAACTCGGCACTGCCTGAGGAGCTGACTAGCCTGAAGATAGAAATACAAGCCTGACTTACCTCAGAGAAATACCCCAAAGGAATAGGCAGCCCCCCACATATAATGACTGTTAGCAAGATGAAAAGACAAACGTAGGAATGAAATAGATTCAGCAAAGTGAGGCCCGATATTCTAGACAGAGCGAGGATAGCAAAGAGAACTATGCAGTCTACAAAAAACCCTAAAACGAAAACCATGCAAAGGGGCAAAAAGACCCACCGTGCCGAACTAACAGCACGGCGGTGCACCCCTCTGCTTCTCAGAGCTTCCAGCAAAAGACAATAGCAAGCTGGACAGAAAAAAACAGAAAACAAACTAGAAGCACTTATCTAGCAGAGCAGCAGGCCCAAGGAAAGATGCAGTAGCTCAGATCCAACACTGGAACATAGACAAGGAGCAAGGAAGACAGACTCAGGTGGAGCTAAATAGCAAGGCAGCCAACGAGCTCACCAAAACACCTGAGGGAGGAAGCCCAGAGACTGCAATACCACTTGTGACCACAGAAGTGAACTCAGCCACAGAATTCACAACAGTACCCCCCCCTTGAGGAGGGGTCACCGAACCCTCACCAGAACCCCCAGGCCGACCAGGATGAGCCACATGAAAGGCACGAACAAGATCTGGGGCATGGACATCAGAGGCAAAAACCCAGGAATTATCTTCCTGAGCATAACCCTTCCATTTGACCAGATACTGGAGTTTCCGTCTAGAGACACGAGAATCCAAAATCTTCTCCACAATATACTCCAATTCCCCCTCCACCAAAACAGGGGCAGGAGGCTCCACAGATGGAACCATAGGTGCCACGTATCTCCTCAACAACGACCTATGGAATACATTATGTATGGAAAAGGAGTCTGGGAGGGTCAGACGAAAAGACACCGGATTGAGAATCTCAGAAATCCTATACGGACCAATAAAACGAGGTTTAAATTTAGGAGAGGAAACCTTCATAGGAATATGACGAGAAGATAACCAAACCAAATCCCCAACACGAAGTCGGGGTCCCACACGGCGTCTGCGATTAGCGAAAAGCTGAGCCTTCTCCTGGGACAAGGTCAAATTGTCCACTACCTGAGTCCAGATCTGCTGCAACCTGTCCACCACAGAATCCACACCAGGACAGTCCGAAGACTCAACCTGTCCTGAAGAGAAACGAGGATGGAACCCAGAATTGCAGAAAATTGGAGAGACCAAGGTAGCCGAGCTGGCCCGATTATTAAGGGCGAACTCAGCCAACGGCAAAAATGACACCCAATCATCCTGGTCAGCGGAAACAAAACATCTCAGATATGTTTCCAAGGTCTGATTGGTTCGTTCGGTCTGGCCATTAGTCTGAGGATGGAAAGCCGAGGAGAAAGATAGGTCAATGCCCATCCTACCACAAAAGGCTCGCCAGAACCTCGAGACAAACTGGGAACCTCTGTCAGAAACAATATTCTCAGGAATGCCATGTAAACGAACCACATGCTGGAAGAACAAAGGCACCAAATCAGAGGAGGAAGGCAATTTAACCAAGGGCACCAGATGGACCATTTTAGAAAAGCGATCACAGACCACCCAAATGACCGACATTTTTTGAGAAACGGGAAGGTCAGAAATGAAATCCATCGAAATATGTGTCCAAGGCCTCTTCGGGACCGGCAAGGGCAAAAGCAACCCACTGGCACGTGAACAGCAGGGCTTAGCCCTAGCACAAATTCCACAGGACTGCACAAAAGCACGCACATCCCGTGACAGAGATGGCCACCAGAAGGATCTAGCAACCAACTCCCTGGTACCAAAGATTCCTGGATGACCGGCCAGCACCGAACAATGAAGTTCAGAGATAACTTTACTAGTCCACCTATCAGGGACGAACAGTTTCTCGGCCGGACAACGATCAGGTTTATTAGCCTGAAATTTCTGCAACACTCTCCGCAAATCAGGGGAGATGGCAGACACAATGACTCCTTCCTTGAGGATACTCGCCGGCTCAGATAACCCCGGAGAGTCGGGCACAAAACTCCTAGACAGAGCATCCGCCTTCACATTTTTAGAGCCCGGAAGGTATGAAATCACAAAATCAAAACGAGCAAAAAATAACGACCAACGGGCCTGTCTAGGATTCAAGCGCTTGGCAGACTCGAGATAAGTCAAGTTCTTATGATCAGTCAATACCACCACGCGATGCTTAGCACCCTCAAGCCAATGACGCCACTCCTCGAATGCCCACTTCATGGCCAGCAACTCTCGGTTGCCCACATCATAATTACGCTCAGCAGCAGAAAATTTCCTGGAAAAGAAAGCACATGGTTTGAACACTGAGCAACCAGAACCTCTCTGTGACAAAACCGCCCCTGCACCAATCTCAGAAGCATCAACCTCGACCTGGAACGGAAGAGAAACATCAGGTTGACACAACACAGGGGCACAGCAAAAACGACGCTTCAACTCCTGAAAAGCTTCCACGGCAGCAGAAGACCAATTAACCAAATCAGCACCCTTCTTGGTCAAATCGGTCAATGGTCTGGCAATGCTAGAAAAATTACAGATGAAGCGACGATAAAAATTAGCAAAGCCCAGGAATTTCTGCAGACTTTTTAGAGATGTCGGCTGAGTCCAATCCTGGATGGCCTGAACCTTAACCGGATCCATCTCGATAGTAGAAGGGGAAAAGATGAACCCCAAAAATGAAACTTTCTGCACACCGAAGAGACACTTTGATCCCTTCACGAACAAGGAATTAGCACGCAGTACCTGGAAAACCATTCTGACTTGCTTCACATGAGACTCCCAATCATCTGAGAAGATCAAAATGTCATCCAAGTAAACAATCAAGAATTTATCCAGATACTCACGGAAAATGTCATGCATAAAAGACTGAAAAACAGATGGAGCATTGGCAAGTCCGAACGGCATCACCAGATACTCAAAATGACCCTCGGGCGTATTAAATGCCGTTTTCCATTCATCTCCCTGCCTGATTCTCACCAGATTATACGCACCACGAAGATCAATCTTAGTAAACCAACTAGCCCCTTTAATCCGAGCAAACAAGTCAGAAATCAATGGCAAGGGATACTGAAACTTAACAGTGATCTTATTAAGAAGGCGGTAATCAATACACGGTCTTAGCGAACCATCCTTCTTGGCTACAAAAAAGAACCCTGCTCCCAATGGTGACGACGATGGGCGAATATGTCCCTTCTCCAGGGACTCCTTCACATAACTGCGCATAGCGGTGTGTTCAGGTACGGACAAATTAAATAAACGACCCTTAGGGAATTTACTACCAGGAATCAAATCGATAGCACAATCACAATTCCTATGCGGAGGTAGGGCATCAGACTTGGACTCTTCAAATACATCCTGAAAGTCCGACAAGAACTCTGGGATGTCAGAAGGAATGGATGACGAAATAGACAAAAATGGAACATCACCATGTACTCCCTGACAACCCCAGCTGGTTACCGACATAGAGTTCCAATCCAATACTGGATTATGGGTTTGTAGCCATGGCAACCCCAACACGACCACATCATGCAAATTATGCAGTACCAGAAAGCGAATAACTTCCTGATGTGCAGGAGCCATGCACATGGTCAGCTGGGCCCAGTACTGAGGCTTATTCTTGGCCAAAGGTGTAGCATCAATTCCTCTCTAAACGGAATAGGACACCGCAAAGGCTCCAAGAAAAATCCACAACGTTTAGCATAATCCAAATCCATCAGATTCAGGGCAGCGCCTGAATCCACAAACGCCATGACAGAATACGATGACAAAGAGCACATTAAGGTAATGGACAAAAGGAATTTGGACTGTACAGTACCAATAACGGCAGAGCTATCGAACCGCCTAGTGCGTTTAGGACAATTAGAAATAGCATGAGTAGAATCACCACAATAGAAACACAGTCTGTTCAGACGTCTGTGTTCTTGCCGTTCTACTTTAGTCATAGTCCTGTCGCACTGCATAGGCTCAGGTTTACTCTCAGGCAGTACCGCCAGATGGTGCACAGATTTACGCTCGCGCAAGCGACGACCGATCTGAATGGCCAAGGACATAGACTCATTCAAACCAGCAGGCATAGGAAATCCCACCATTACATCCTTAAGAGCTTCAGAGAGACCCTTTCTGAACAAAGCCGCTAGTGCAGATTCATTCCACAGAGTGAGTACTGACCATTTCCTAAATTTCTGACAATATACTTCTACATCATCCTGACCCTGGCATAAAGCCAGCAGATTTTTCTCAGCCTGATCCACTGAATTAGGCTCATCGTAAAGCAATCCGAGCGCCAGGAAAAATGCATCAACATTACTCAATGCAGAATCTCCTGGTGCAAGAGAAAACGCCCAGTCCTGTGGGTCGCCGCGCAAAAAAGAAATAATAATCAAAACCTGTTGAATAGGATTACCAGAAGAATGAGGTTTCAAGGCCAAAAATAGCTTACAATTATTTCTGAAGCTCAGGAACTTAGTTCTGTCACCAAAAAACAAATCAGGAATCGGAATTCTTGGTTCTAGCATCGATTTCTGATCAATAGTATCTTGAATCTTTTGTACATTTACAACGAGATTATCCATTGAGGAGCACAGAGCCTGAATATCCATGTCCACAGCTGTGTCCTGAAGCACTCTAATGTCTAGGGGAAAAAAAAGACTGAAGACAGAGCTAAGAAAAAAAAATGATGTCAGGATTTCTTTTTTCCCTCTATTGGGAATCATTGGTGTGGCTCCTTGTACTGTTATGGCTGGCAATCAGGCAACACAGCGTGCAGTAATCAGCGCACATACAGAGATCTGGCAATAACCAAAAACAATAGGACGAGCTCTGAGACGTGGAATCTCTGTAGACTGCAGTACCTGATCTATCCTCACACAACTATAAGCAGCAGTGGATTGCGCCTAACAACTACCTATGCAACTCGGCACTGCCTGAGGAGCTGACTAGCCTGAAGATAGAAATACAAGCCTGACTTACCTCAGAGAAATACCCCAAAGGAATAGGCAGCCCCCCACATATAATGACTGTTAGCAAGATGAAAAGACAAACGTAGGAATGAAATAGATTCAGCAAAGTGAGGCCCGATATTCTAGACAGAGCGAGGATAGCAAAGAGAACTATGCAGTCTACAAAAAACCCTAAAACGAAAACCACGCAAAGGGGCAAAAAGACCCACCGTGCCGAACTAACAGCACGGCGGTGCACCCCTCTGCTTCTCAGAGCTTCCAGCAAAAGACAATAGCAAGCTGGACAGAAAAAAACAGAAAACAAACTAGAAGCACTTATCTAGCAGAGCAGCAGGCCCAAGGAAAGATGCAGTAGCTCAGATCCAACACTGGAACATAGACAAGGAGCAAGGAAGACAGACTCAGGTGGAGCTAAATAGCAAGGCAGCCAACGAGCTCACCAAAACACCTGAGGGAGGAAGCCCAGAGACTGCAATACCACTTGTGACCACAGAAGTGAACTCAGCCACAGAATTCACAACAGGCAATATACTACGTGACTGTCCAATATACTACATGACTGGGCAATATACTACGTGACTGGGCAATATACTACGTGGCTGGGCAATATACTACGTGTCTGGGCAATATACTACGTGACTGGGCAATATACTACGTAGCTGGGCAATATACTACGTGGCTGGGCAATATACTACGTGACTGGGCAATATACTACGTGACTGGCCAATATACTACGTGGCTGGGCAATATACTACGTGACTGTCCAATATACTACATGACTGGGCAATATACTACGTAGCTGGGCAATATACTACATGACTGGGCAATATACTACGTAGCTGGGCAATATACTACGTGGTTGGGCAATACACTACGTGACTTGGCAATATACTATGCAGCTGGGCAGTATACTACGTGGCTGGGCAATATACTACGTGACTGGCCAATACACTAAGTGACTGCGCAATATACTACATGACTGGCCAATATACTACATGACTTGGCAATATACTACGTAGCTGGGCAATATACTACTTGGCTGTGCAATATACTAGGTTGATGTGCAATATACTATGTTGCTGGGCAATATACTACGTTGCTATGCAATATACTACGTGACTGGGCAATATACTACATGACTGGCCAATATACTACGTGACTGGGCAATATACTACATAGCTGGGCATTAAACTACGTAGCTGGGCAATATAGTACGTGGCTGTGCAAAATACTAGGTTGATGTGCAATATACTACGTTGCTGGGCAATATACTACATAGCTGGGCAATATGCTACGTGACTGGGCAATATACTAAGTGGCTGGGCAATATACTATGTGGCTGGGCAATATACTACGTGGCTGGGCAATATACTATGTGGCTGGGCAATATACTACGTCGCTGGGCAATATACTATGTGGCTGGGCAATATACTACATGGCTGGACAATATACTACGTGGCTGGGCAATATACTACGTGACTGGGCAATATACTACGTGACTGGCCAATATACTATGTTACTGAGCAATATACTGTGTAGCTGGGCAATATACTACGTGGCTGGGCAATATACTATGTGGCTGGGCAATATACTATGTGACTGGCCAATATACTACGTGACTGGGCAATATACTACCTGGCTGGGCAATATACTACGTGACTGGCCAATATACTACGTGGCTGGGCAATATACTACGTGGCTGGGCAATTTTCTACGTGGCTGGGCAATTTACTACGTGACTGGACATTATACTACGTGACTGGCCAATATACTACGTGACTGGGCAATATACTATGTAGCTGGGCAATATACTACGTGGCTCGGCAATATACTACATCACTGGGCAATATACTACGTGACTGGGCACTATACTGCATAGCTGGGCAATATTCTACGTGGCTGGGCAATATACTACGTGACTGGGCACTATACTACGTAGCTGGGCAATATACTACGTAGCTGAGCTATATACTACGTGACTGGCCAATATACTACGAGACTGGGCAATATACTACGTAGCTGGGCAATATACTATGTGGCTGTGTAATATACTACGTTGCTGTGCAATATACTACGTGACTGGGCAATATACTACGTAGCTTGGCAATATACTAGGTGGCTGGGCAATATACTATGTGACTGGCCAATATACTACGTGACTGGGCAATATACTACGTGGCTGGGCAATATACTACGTGACTGGCCAATATACTACGTGACTGGGCAATATACTACGTAGCTGGGCAATATACTACGTAGCTGGGCAATATACTACGTGGCTGGGCAATATACTACGTAACTGGGCAATATACTACGTGGCTGGGCAATACAGTACGTGACTGGGCAATATACTACGTGACTGGGCAATATACTACGTGGACATGCATATTCTAGAATACCCGATGCGTTAGAATCGGGCCACCATACTTTACATCAGCACATCCCTGGGAAAAACCACCAGCCAGGGACCCACGACACCTGACGCACTGGTCCCCTGGACAAAGCTTTCCTGAGCGAAACGTGCGTCGGGTCTCGTGGGTCCCTGGCTGGTGGTTTATACTGGGTAAATATGTTCTCTTTACTTGCTTTTTTCTAATGCTGTTATTATATCCTCTGATGCTTCGGCTTACAATGATTCTGAACCCTTAAAAACGTTACTATTTATTGATACTTATATTTATTCCTAGCTGGTACTTTATATAAACTATTATTTTATCATATATATGCACTGGCTTTGAGTTCATTGTCATTGACGGCTGTGGTATCAGGTGTATTATTAATGCTTTATATATAGTCCTTTGAACATGTGATTACTTTGCTGTCATTATGATGATGCTGATATTGTGAAGGTTACTCCATATTGTCTGTTACCACTTTTTCCAGCCGTACCTTGTGGTTTTTCTGTATTTTTTGGTTCCCCTTGGTTATGTATGGTATTTACTTGATTGATTTTATTGGTGTTATAATACAATTTATATATTTTATTACTTTTTCGCTTAGTGCTTTTTCTTTCGTGTATTTATGACTACTTGCCTGGCGTAATAATGATTTAGGTGCGGTTTATAGGTGTTTTATATATATATACAGTGGGGCAAAAAAGTATTTAGTCAGTCAGCAATAGTGCAAGTTCCACCACTTAAAAAGATGAGAGGCGTCTGTAATTTACATCATAGGTAGACCTCAACTATGGGAGACAAACTGAGAAAAAAAAATCCAGAAAATCACATTGTCTGTTTTTTTAACATTTTATTTGCATATTATGGTGGAAAATAAGTATTTGGTCAGAAACAAAATTTCATCTCAATACTTTGTAATATATCCTTTGTTGGCAATGACAGAGGTCAAACGTTTTCTGTAAGTCTTCACAAGGTTGCCACACACTGTTGTTGGTATGTTGGCCCGTTCCTCCATGCAGATCTCCTCTAGAGCAGTGATGTTTTTGGCTTTTCGCTTCGCAACACGGACTTTCAACTCCCTCCAAAGGTTTTCTATAGGGTTGAGATCTGGAGACTGGCTAGGCCACTCCAGGACCTTGAAATGCTTCTTACGAAGCCACTCCTTCGTTGCCCTGGCGGTGTGCTTTGGATCATTGTCATGTTGAAAGACCCAGCCACGTTTCATCTTCAATGCCCTTGTTGATGGAAGGAGGTTTGCACTCAAAATCTCACGATACATGGCCCCATTCATTCTTTCATGTACCCGGATCAGTCGTCCTGGCCCCTTTGCAGAGAAACAGCCCCAAAGCATGATGTTTCCACCACCATGCTTTACAGTAGGTATGGTGTTTGATGGATGCAACTCAGTATTCTTTTTCCTCCAAACACGACAAGTTGTGTTTCTACCAAACAGTTCCAGTTTGGTTTCATCAGACCATAGGACATTCTCCCAAAACTCCTCTGGATCATCCAAATGCTCTCTAGCAAACTTCAGATGGGCCCGGACATGTACTGGCTTAAGCAGTGGGACACGTCTGGCACTGCAGGATCTGAGTCTATGGTCGCGTAGTGTGTTACTTATGGTAGGCCTTGTTACATTGGTCCCAGCTCTCTGCAGTTCATTCACTAGGTCCCCCCGTGTGGTTCTGGGATATTTGCTCACCGTTCTTGTGATCATTCTGACCCCACGGGGTGGGATTTTGCGTGGAGCCCCAGATCGAGGGAGATTATCAGTGGTCTTGTATGTCTTACATTTTCTAATTATTGGTCCCACTGTTGATTTCTTCACTCCAAGCTGGTTGGCTATTGCAGATTCAGTCTTCCCAGCCTGGTGCAGGGCTACAATTTTGTTTCTGGTGTCCTTTGACAGCTCTTTGGTCTTCACCATAGTGGAGTTTGGAGTCAGACTGTTTGAGGGTGTGCACAGGTGTCTTTTTATACTGATAACAAGTTTAAACAGGTGCCATTACTACAGGTAATGAGTGGAGGAAAGAGGAGACTCTTAAAGAAGAAGTTACAGGTCTGTGAGAGCCAGAAATCTTGATTGTTTGTTTCTGACCAAATACTTGTTTTCCACCATAATATGCAAATAAAATGTTAAAAAAACAGACAATGTGATTTTCTGGATTTTATTTTCTCAGTTTGTCTCCAATAGTTGAGGTCTACCTATGATGTAAATTACAGACGCCTCTCATCTTTTTAAGTGGTGGAACTTGCACTATTGCTGACTGACTAAATACTTTTTTGCCCCACTGTATATAAAGTACAATATGTCACAAAAAATTTACTCAGAATCAGTGGGATTCATTGAAGCATTTCTGAGTTATTACCTCATAAAATAACAGTGGTAAGAATGGTAAAAATTGGCATATCAATAATGTGCAAACCACCTTGGGGGGTAAAAGGGTTAATGTTTGCTCACATCTTAGTGTGTACGCTGTACTTCTGCACTCTTTAGATTGCACTTTTTACATTACATATTTGATCTACGTATTACATCTAGTTGTTATGTCCTTTTCGTTTTGATAAATACAATAATAACAATACAAATGTGATCACACTACAGCAATGTAGAATGCTTTTGAAGACTTGTTCTGTAATAATTTACCTTTGCTTTAGAACCATTAAAAGATTTCATAAAAAGGTGTTTGGGTATGTGGCTGGTAATTAGGCGAGGGTGTTCTTCACTTTGTTGCAGCAGTTTGGCAACACCTGAGTATTCAATCCAAGGTACTCTTTCCCAGTTCGGTACAGTATTTTTCCAGGTTGGGTCTCCATTCTTATGAATGAGGCTTAAAATCTCAATCATCCATGTGGTACCTAATAATGTTATTAAAAGCAAAAGGAAAAAAATATATATCATTTCAACATTTGAGAAATACTAGGTATTTAAGATGACCTCTGAGCATTTGTTCAAGACATTTAAATTTATGGGGCCAGATCTGAATACATCTTATATGACACATGCAAAAAATATATTAAATGACACAATAAATTACAATAAAAAATGTACAACTACAAATAGGATACATGGAAGAAGTGAATTTAAACTCAGAAATGCATTTTCTTACTTGTAAACCATCTGTTATTGACATTTTTTGTATTGAGGATGACAAGGTTTATTGACATTAATAGCTTTATTAGGAACAGAATGATTGGAGCGGAGACAAACTCAACCTGACTTTTACGGTTTGCTCAAACCCGCATCTAATAAATTGGTCCCATTCTCATCCGGAAAAGACTGGTGAAAACAATACAGTTCGCCTTTTGTCATGAGAATGCAATGCAATTGTAAGATTATTTTCTCGTCTGGGATTCATATGGAATCCGTAAGCAATGCATTTTTATAATCCTCTTTTACATTCTATAATACACTATGTAAACTTAATAGCTACTTGACAAAAATATAGATACAAATATAGATACAAAGATGATAGAAAGATCTAAAACATATAGATAGTAAATGGAATAGATAGTGTCTTGTAAACGTATTCACCCTCTTGGTATTTTATGTGTTTTGCTATCTCACACCTGTTTTTTTAAGGGTTTGCATCAGTTCATGTAAAGAGCGTGTCTACAACTCTGAATATTTAGTTTTCTTTTTATTGTAAAACGAACAATAAATAGTACAAAAAAATGAAAACTTCAGTATGAATAACTATCCCCTCCTAAGGTCAGGACTTTGTAGAGCCTCCTTTTGAGGCAATTGCAGCTGCAAGTCACTTTGGATAAGTCTCCATGAGCTTTCCACATCTTGCTACTTAGATTTTTGTTCAATGCTCAAGGCTAAACTGCTTCAGGTCCTTCAGTTTAGATGATTTCCTTTGATGAACAGCAATCTTCAAGTCTGACCAGAGATTCTCAATTGGATTAAGGTGTAGGCTGTGAGTAGGCTACTCCAAAACACTTACACATTTCCTCTTAAACCACTGGAGATTTGAGTGTTGCTTTAGCAGTTTGCTTTGGGTCATTGTCCCATTGTAAAATCACTGACAGACAGAAACAGGTTTTGCTTCAATAATATCCCTGAATTTCGTACCATCAATTTTCTTCTCTATGCAGACCATGTTCCCTGTCCCTGCTCCTGAAAAACATCCTCACAGCATGAAGCTGACACCACCATGTTTCATTGTGGAGATAATGTTCTTGGGGTGATGAGTTGCGTTGGTTTGGCTTCAGATATAGCATTTACCTCGGTCGACAAAAAGTTAAATTTTGGTCGCATCTGTGTCACGATTCCTCAGCTCAGTGAAAGATTGCTATGCTGTTCTATGGAGACTGCCTTGCTAAGCTGTCTGTGTCTTGATTGGCAGCTCTGCTGTCCAATCTGTGACTGGGACATGCAGGACTTTCTGCAGGTGTTCAATGTTTTGGTGATTGCATAGCTACTTAACTGAGCTGTCTGCCCCTGATCCCTGCCAGACAAAGTTTGTGCTTCTAGGTGAGTGGTACCCAGATTTTGTTGCTCTGAGTTCTGATCTTCTGCTGCCTGACCCTTTGGACCATGTTCTGACTATCCCTTTGTCTTGTCCTTTGACTTTTGATCCAGTATCTCTTATTATTGACCCTGGTCTGTGACCAGACATACGTCTTCATCTTTTCCCTTGGTTATCTACATACTCTCTTGATATTGACCCCGGAATGTCTGACTCTAATGCCTGTCCGTGAGTAGTGACTATCGTCACATTACATCTGGCCATATACTTTTTTTTGTGTTTCCTGAACAATGAACCCAGTACGTGCACTCTGTGATCAGGTGACAAATCTGAAAATCAACCAAAAATAGGTATGAGAGGGTAAATCAACATAGGCTAACATAAAAGAACCCCAATTTTGATAAGATATAAAATATAACTTTTATTATTAATTTTTAAAAAATGGACAAACAACAAATAGAAACACCACACTAGAAAGTGCACACTGCGTTCACCCGAAAGATAAACCCTGACCTGAATGTCTGTATAAATGCGGAGGTTGGCACCCTATATCAACCCCATTAGAATGGCGCCCCTGCTCACCGATGACTGACCCTACTGTCCTATTGTGCCCTATAGATAAGTGCCAGCTGATACTTTCATAACACATGAGGACAGTACCCAATAATGCAGGCAAGAAAAGCAGTAGATGCATAATTAAGGTCAAGTAAAAGGTAAATCTCCATGCCTGATAGATAATGATGCAATGAAAAATACATGAGATAAGTATATCCCTCTAGTCTGTACCTATGCTGAACCCTGCCTATTCAGCAGAGGTCGGCACCATACTTGTCAGCGGATATGGTGTTCCTACTCAAAGGCGGCTGGCCCTATGAAACCCTATAACCCATAAAACCCAATTGTCAGTAAAACAGATATAAAAGGTGCTTAGAAATCAATGAGATAACATAATTAATCCAATCTTCAGATCTTAAAAAAACTATAGTTTAATATAAAGCAAATAATATAGTCATAAGGGGTACTTTATTTAGATGTCATGTGACCTCTACACATTTCACTACACGGCTCATCAGGAGGCTGGATAAATGGATAACATATCTGACCCAGAGGGCTCAGGATCTGACCAGGGATCATCAAAGGCTAGAATCATCACAGTCCCAGCTGCAGGGTCAGTTTAGTGAGTGGTTCCCAAAGCGCTCCGCTATCAACAGTAGTTATGTCTCCTGGACTCCCGGATGTGCAGGTGAATACCCCGAACCAGTTGTGGCACCTATTGACAGATTTTCAGGGTGGAAGGATCAATTTAGGGTATTTAAAGAGAGCTGTAAGTTATTTTTTACTCTACGACCCCAGTCTTCAGGGGATGAGTCCCAGTGGGTGGGTATAATTATGTCCCTATTGCATGGGAGTCCTGTTGTGAGTTCAGCTTTTGGGCTCCCTTCGGTGGTTGTAGAGGGTAATGCAGTTGTGCCTGGACTGCAGGATTGGACAGGTGTATCTACTAATTGCAAAACTGACTGGGGTATATAGCTTTGCAGGACTCTTTAGTCCCTGCCAGTTGTCCATTGTTTTTGGAGGATTCACATCCCTTCTGGTCTCTCCTGTTCGCTGTGCTTTTTTTCAAAGATAAGTCCTGGCTTTGTTTTTGCTGTCCACCTGCTGTGGACCTTATTGTTCTGTGCATTTTCATGTTTTGTCTTGTCCAGCTTTGTCTGTGAAGTATTTTTTGCAGCCTTGCTGTGTATCTGGAGATGCAGATATACCCTCCATGTCTTTAGTCAGATGTGGTGTTTTGTTTTTTCTGTGGTGGATATTTTCTAGTGTTTTTATACTGACCGCATAGTACTCTGTTCTTTTCTTTCTATTTAGCTAGTATGGCCTCCTATGCTAAATCCTGATTTCATGTCTGCGTGTGTTTTTTCCCTCTCCTCTCACAGTTAATATTTGTGGGGGGCTGTCTGTCCTTTGGGGATTTTCTCTGAGGCAAGATAGGTTTCCTGTTTCTGTCTTTAGGGGTAGTTAGTTTCTTAGGCTGTGTCGAGGGGTCTAGGGAGAGTTAGGTACCCCCCACGGCTGCTTCTAGTTGCGCTGCTAGTTCAGGGTTTGCGGTCAGTACAGGGCCACCTTCTCCAGAGTACGTCTCATGCAGCTCCAAGGCCACCAGATCATAACAGTACAACTGGCCAACAATGAGTTAATTGCATCTCAGAAGAAGGGAGGGAAGGTTTTGAGCCATTTTTTTTACTTAGCCTGTTCCTCCCTCTTAATCTCTGGGTGGCTGCGGAACCTAGTAATAACATGAGTGTTCAGGAGTTAGTTTCTCGTGTGGATCAGCTTGCTGCTAGGGTACAGGGTATTTCAGATTATATTGTTCAGACTCCTGCCTTAGAACCTAGGATTCCCACTCCTGATTTATTCTTTGGTGACAGATCCAAATTTTTGAGTTTCAAAAATAACTGTAAACTGTTTTTTGCATTGAGACCCCGGTCTTCTGGTGATCCCATTCAGCAGGTTAAAATTATCATATCCCTGCTGCGTGGTGACCCACAGGATTGGGCATTTTCCCTGGAAACTGGCAATCCTGCTTTGCTTAATGTTGATTCTTTCTTTCAAGCATTGGGGTTATTGTATGATGAGCCTAATTCTGTGGATCAAGCTGAGAAAATCTTGTTGGCCCTGTGTCAGGGTCAAGAAGCGGCAGAATCGTATTGCCAGAAATTTAGAAAATGGTCTATACTGACTAAATGGAATGAGGATGCCTTGGCGGCAATTTTCAGAAAGGGTCTTTCTGAATCCGTTAAAGATGTTATGGTGGGGTTCCCCACGCCTGCTAGTCTGAGTGATCCTATGTCTCTGGCCATTCAGATTGATCGGCACTTGCATGAGCGCAGAGTTGTGCACACTGTGGCGTTGTCCTCCGAGCGGAGCCTGGAGCCTATGCAGTGTGATAGGATTTTGTCTAGAGCTGAACGTCTAAGATTCAGGCGCCAGAATAGGTTGTGTTTTTACTGCGGCGATTCTGCTCATGTTATTTCTGATTGCCCTAAGCGTACAAAGAGAATCGCTAGTTCTGTTACTATCAGTACTGCGCTACCTAAATTTCTGTTATCTGTGACCTTGATCTGCTCATTATCATCATTTTCTGTCATGGCATTTGTGGATTCAGGCACCGCTCTGAACTTAATGGACTTAAAATTTGCCAGACGTTGTGGTTTCCCCTTGCAGCCTTTGCAGAACCTTATTCCTTTAAGGGGCATTGATGCTACACCGTTGGCTAAAAATAAACCTCAGTTTTAGACACAGCTGACCATGCGCATGGCGCCAGCCCATCAGGAAGATTGTCGTTTTCTGGTGTTGCATAATTTGTATGATGATATTGTGCTGAGTTTCCCATGGTTACAGGAACATAATCCAGTGTTAGATTGGAGATCTATGTCTGTGACTAGTTGGGGTTGTCAGGGGGTTCATGGTCATGTTCCTTTGATGTCAATTTCCTCTTCCCCCTCTTCTGAAATTCCTGAGTTTTTGTCTGATTTCCAGGATGTATTCGATGAGCCCAAATCCAGTTCCCTTCCACCGCATAGGGACTGTGATTGTGCTATTGACTTGATTCCAGGTTGTAAGTTCCCTAAGGGCCGACTTTTCAACCTGTCTGTGCCAGAACATGCCGCCATGCGGAGCTATATTAAGGAGTCTTTGGAGAAGGCACATATTCGGCCATCTTCTTCACCATTGGGAGCAGGTTTTTTTTTTGTTGCCAAGAAAGATGGCTCCTTGAGACCCTGTATTGATTATTGCCTCTTGAATAAGATCACGGTCAAATTTCAATACCCTTTGCCTTTGCTTACTGATTTGTTTGCTAGGATTAAGGGGGCTAGCTGGTTTACCAAGATAGACCTTCGAGGGGCATATAATCTTATTCGTGTTAAGCAGGGTGACAAATGGAAAACTGCATTAAATACGCCCGAAGACCATTTTGAATACCTTGTGATGCCATTCGGACTCTCTAATGCTCCATCTGTGTTCCAATCCTTCATGCATGATATCTTTCGGAGTTATCTTGAGAAATTCATGGTTGTATATTTGGATGATATTTTGATTTTTTCCGATGATTGGGAGTCTCATGTGAAACAGGTCAGGATGGTATTTCAGATCCTCCGTAGTAATGCTTTATTTGTGAAGGGGTCAAAGTGCCTCTTTGGAGTGCAGAAGGTTTCTTTTTTGGGCTTCATTTTTTCTCCCTCTTCTATAGAAATGGATCCGGTTAAGGTTCAAGCCATTCATGATTGGATTCAGCCCACATCTGTGAAGAGCCTTCAGAAATTCTTGGGCTTTGCTAATTTTTATCGTCGTTTCATTGCCATTGCCATTCTCCAGTGTGGTTAAACCTCTGACCGATTTGACAAAGAAAGGCGCTGATGTGACGAATTGGTCCTCCGCGGCTGTTTCTGCCTTTCAGGAGCTTAAACGCCGATTTACTTCTGCTTCTGTGTTGCGTCAGCCAGATGTTTCTCTTCCATTTCAGGTTGAGGTTGACGCGTCTGAGATTGGGCAGGGGTCGTTTTGTCTCAGAGGAATTCTGATGGGTCATTGATGAAACCGTGTGCCTTCTTTTCTCGGAAGTTTTCACCTGCGGAACACAATTATGATGTCGGCAATTGGGCATTTTTGGCTATGAAGTGGGCATTTGAGGAGTGGCGACATTGGCTTGAGGGGGTTAAGCACCGTATTGTGGTCCTGACTGATCATAAGAATCTGATTTACCTCGAGTCTGCCAAACGGCTGAATCCTAGACAGGCTCGATAGTCCCTGTTTTTCTCCCGTTTTGATTTTGTGGTCTCGTACATTCCTGGTACTAAGAATGTTAAGGCAGATGCCCTCTCTAGGAGTTTTTTCCTGATTCCCCTGGGGTTCTTGAGCTGGTCGGCATTCTGAAGGAAGGGGTGGTCCTTTCTACCATTTCCCCTGATTTACGACGGATTTTTCAGGAATTTCAGGCTAATAAACCTGACCGCTGTCCTGTGGGGAAACTGTTTGTTCCTGATAGATGGACTAGTAAAGTGATTTCTGAGGTTCATTGTTCTGTGTTGGCTGGCCATCCTGGGATTTTTGGTACCAGAGATTTGGTTGGTAGTTCCTTTTGGTGGCCTTCTTTGTCGTGGGATGTGCGTTCTTTTGTGCAGTCCTGTGGGATTTGTGCGCTGGCTAAGCCTTGCTGTTCCCGCGCTAGCGGGTTGCTTTTGCCATTACCGGTTCCCGAGAGGCCCTGGACACATATTTCTATGGATTTTATTTCCGATCTTCCTGTTTCCCAAAGGATGTCGGTTATTTGGGTTGTCTGTGACCGATTTTCTAAGATGGTTCATTTGGTGCCTTTGCCTAAATTGCCTTCTTCTTCTGATTTGGTTCCGTTGTTTTTTCAGCATGTGGTACGTTTGCATGGTATTCCGGAGAATATTGTGTCCGACAGAGGTTCCCAATTTGTTTCTAGGTTTTGGCGGGCCTTTTGTGCCAAGCTGGGCATTGATTTGTCTTTTTCTTCTGCATTTCATCCTCAGACAAATGGCCAGACTGAGCGAACTAATCAGTCCTTGGAGACCTATTTGAGATGTTTTGTGTCTGCAGATCAGGATGATTGGGTGGCTTTTTTGCCATTGGCCGAGTTTGCCCATAATAATCGGGCTAGTTCGGCTACTTTGGTTTCGCCTTTTTTTTGTAATTTTGGTTTTCATCCTCATTTTTCTTCTGGGCAGGTTGAGCCTTCTGACCTTTGTGGTGTGGATTCTGTGGTCGACAGGTTGCAGCAGATTTGGGCTCATGTGGTAGACAATTTGGTGCTGTCTCAGGATCAGGCTCAGCGTTTTGCTAACCGTCGTCGGTGTGTTGGTTCCCGGCTTCGGGTTGGTGATCTGGTTTGGTTATCTTCCCGTCATGTTCCTATGAAGTTTTCTTCCCCTAAGTTTAAGCCTCGATTTATTGGTCCTTATAGGATTTCTGAGATTATTAATCCGGAGTCCTTTCGCCTGGCGCTTCCGGCCTCTTTTGCTACTCATAATGTCTTCCATAGATCTTTGTTGCGGAAATATGTGGAGCCCGTTGTTCCCTCTGTTGATCCTCCGGCCCCTGTGTTGGTCGATGGGGAGTTGGAATATGTTGTTGAGAAGATTTTGGATTCTCGTTTTTCGAGGCGGAAGCTTCAGTACCTTGTCAAATGGAAGGGTTATGGCCAGGAGGATAATTCTTGGGTTTCTGCCTCTGATGTCCATGCCGCTGATTTGGTTCGTACCTTTCATCGGGCTCATCCTGATCGGCCTGGGGGCTCAGGTGAGGGTTTGGTGACCCCTCCTCAAGGGGGGGTACTGTTGTGAATTCAGCTTTTGGGCTCCCTCCGGTGGTTGTAGAGGGTAATGCAGTTGTGCCTGGACTGCAGGATTGGACAGGTGTATCTATTAATTGCAAAACTGACTGGGGTATATAGCTTTGCAGGACTCTTTAGTCCCTGAAAGTTGTCCATTGTTTTTGGAGGATTCACATCCCTTCTGGTCTCTCCTGTTTGCTGTGCTTTTCTTCAAAGATAAGTCCTGGCTTTGTTTTTGCTGTCCACCTGCTGTGGACCTTATTGTTCTGTGCATTTTCATGTTTTGTCTTGTCCAGCTTTGTCTGTGAAGTATTTTTTGCAGCCTTGCTGTGTATCTGGAGATGCAGGTATACCCTTCATGTCTTTAGTCAGATGTGGTGTTTTGTTTTTTCTGTGGTGGATATTTTCTAGTGTTTTTATACTGACCGCATAGTACTCTGTTCTTTTCTTTCTATTTAGCTAGTATGGCCTCCTATGCTAAATCCTGATTTCATGTCTGCGTGTGTTTATTCCCTCTCCTCTCACAGTTAATACTTGTGGGGGGCTGTCTGTCCTTTGGGGATTTTCTCTGAGGCAAGATAGGATTCCTGTTTCTGTCTTTAGGGGTAGTTAGTTTCTTAGGCTGTGTCGGGGGGTCTAGGGAGAGTTAGGTACCCCCCACGGCTGCTTCTAGTTGCGCTGCTAGTTCAGGGTTTGCGGTCAGTACAGGGGCCACCTTCTCCAGAGTACGTCTCATGCTGCTCCAAGGCCACCAGATCATAACAGAGTCCTCAGACTTGGGCATTCTCTTTGTCCCCACTAGCCCCAAAACACCCTTCTGTTGATGCATTTTTTGATGCTTTAGGGATGATTTATGACAAACCTGATAGGGTGCAGGTCACAGAGGCTATGATCATGAACATGACGCAAAGGAGCTGCACCGCTGAACAATATAGCTCACAGTTCCGGCAATTGTCATCTGAGGTTCTATGGAACGATGCTGTTCTCAGGTTACAGTTTTGCCATGGCTTTACGGATGCACTTAAGCATGCTTTGACTTTGTATTCTCCACCCTGTTCTTTGGGGAGGCCATGACTCAGGCAATTCTTATGGATCATAGAATTCGAGAGAGAAGTGATGACAAGCGACAAGGGGTTTTGGTCATTCTTCCCGAGTTGGTTTTCTTACCTGAGACAGTACCAATTGAGTTTGGAACCGCCAGCTCACAGGCCATGGAGAGGAGACGTCAGCATGATCTGCGACTCTGCTTCTACTGTGGTTGTGCTGTACATTACCTCAATGACTGCTCGATTTGCCCTCAAACAAACAAGCCGTTGGGAAACTCCTGTCTGGGTGATACTCAAGGAGGTCACCAAGACTTCCAGGTACCCTTAGGCTAGGTTCACACTTGCGTTGTGCAGTCCGTTCAACAAATCTGATAAACGGACTGCACTAATGCAAGTGCCGACTTTGGCCCTGCGCTAGCGCAGATGGAGCATCTGCTAGCTCCATCTGCGCTAGCAGTGCGCTACTAGTGACGGACCCGGGAACGCTGCAGCCCGCATCTCGGGTCCGTCACTCAATGATGGCACATCGCTAGCTCATGCCCATCGTGGACGTGCGCTAGCAATGCGTTCGCCATTGCAAGTAATGGTGGCGTTAACGGACTACGTTACACCGCGTTATGCCGCGGTGTATCATAGTCCGTTAAACGGGTTCACACAACGCCGTGTGAACCCAGCCTTATACTTCTCAGATACAGTGCTGTTGACTGTGGAACTATTGTGATGATGTTCGTCCTTCGTTTTTGAAGATGACCATGACTTCAGGGTTAGAAGAGAATTAATAGTTATGGCTCTGGAGGTGGCTGATGAGTCCAATCCGGGCCCTGAAGGTTCGCCCACATACTTGACATAAGGAAGCAGATGTGGTCAGTACACCAGATTCTATTTGTGCCTTGCGTACAGCACGCTTTCTTTTTGCGTCACAGATTTTCCTATCTTCAGCTGCACGTGCTCCTGAGGTGATCCTGCCCCGCCAACCTGGACGATCCACGGCAAGCTCTTCCCATTCATTGGTGTTGACTTCCTGGTTTTTGAGAGACACCTTAAGGCAGTCTTTATAGCGCTTCTTCTGCCCCCCAACTGCTCGCTTTCCTTGGAACAGTTCTCCGTACAGCAGTTGTTTCTGTAGTCGGTTGTCAGGCATTCTGACCACAAGTCCAGCCCACCTGGCTTGGACTTTCAGCAGGAGAGTGTAAATGCTGCAGAGCCCAGTTTGTTCCAGAATTGCCGTGTCCAGGACATTGTCTTGCCACCTGATGTGGAGGAGTCTGCGGAGGCAACTCATGAGGAAATGATTAAGCTGTTTAGCATGCCGGCTGTACATTGTCTAGGTCTCGCTAGCATAGAGAAGTGTGGTGAGGACCACCGCGCAGTAGACCTTCAGCTTGGTGGTAAGGCTGAGTCCCGTTCGTTCCCAGACGTTCTTACGCAGTCTCGCAAAGGCGGCACTGGCATTGGCGATTCTGTTATTAACCTCAGCATCTATGGTTACTTCACGGGAAAGTGTGCTGCCTAAGTAGGTGAAGTTATCGACTGCTTTGAGGTTTTGCTCCTTCACCGTGATACGTGGCTCCTTGTACAGTTTTCCTGGAACCGGTTGATACATGACTTCGGTTTTTCTAATGTTGATCTCGAGACCAAAACTGTCGCAGGCTTGCGAAAAACAGTCCATTTCATGCTGCATCTGCTGTTTTGTGCTAGCGTTCAGTGCACAGTCATCAGCAAATAGTAATTCACGGATAACAGTCTCATGCACTTTTGTAACCACCTTCAGGCGTTTTGGGTTGAATAGCTTGCCATCAGTCCTGTACCTAACCTGGATTCCATCTTCACAGTTGATAAAGGCATCACTTAACATTGCAGAGAACAGCATACTGAACAGGGTTGGAGCAAGCACACAGCCTTGGTTTACGCCGTTTGTTACTGGGAAAGCCTCAGATACTTCTCCATCGTTCAGAACCTTCACCATCATGCCATCATGGAACTGCCGGATAACTGAGATGAACTTGCTCAGGCAGCCGAATTTTGCCATGATCTTTCACAGGCCGTCTCTACTGACTGTGTCAAAAGCCTTGGTCAGATCAACAAAAGTTACATAAAGGTCACGGTGTTGCACTTTTCCTGAAGTTGACGAGCTGAAAAGACCATATCTACTGTTCCACGTTTAGCACGGAAACCACACTGGCTTTTGGGTAATAGTCCTTGCTCAAGGTGATGTAAAAGGCGGTTGAGCAAGAGACGAGCCAATATCTTGCCTGCAGTGGACAGAAGGGAGATGCCTCGATGGTTTTCACAAGATTGGCTATTACATTTCCTCTTGTATATGTGAATTATGCTGGCATCTTTCATCTGTTGTGGAACCTGTTCCTTTGTCCACATATATTGGAATAGTTTGGTCACCATTTGCATCAGAACAGGGCTGCCAGCTTTATATACCTCAGCAGGTATAGCATCATTTCCGGGTGCTTTTCCACAAGAAAGTTGTTTTACTGCTTTCCTGACTTCATCTCCACTTGGAAGAACATCAAGCTCCTTGTTGATTTGTACCTTGGGCAGGCGAGCAATAGCCTCATCATTGATATTGGCAGGGCGATTAAGAATGTTATTAAAGTGCTCAGCCCAACGTTCCAGAATTTGTTTCTTTTCTGTCAGCAGCTTAGTTTCATCTGCGTTAAGCAAAGATGAGGAGCTTGATGACCGGGGTCCATATACAGCTTTGAGCGCATTGTAGAACCGTTTCATGTCATGGGTATCTGCATAGTCCTGAATTTCGTCGGCCTTCTTGCTAAACCAGATATCCTGCATCTCGCGTAGCTTGATTTGTACCTTTCTTTCTATGTTGGTAAAGGCACCTTTCTTAGCTAACGACGTGGGGTCATTTGATACACCTTATACCGCTGATGTTTCTGTTCTAGGAGTGTCTTTATTTCCTCGTCATTTTCATCGAACCAGTCTTGATTATTTCTGGCTGCTGATCTGAGATGCTCCAGAGCAGTATTATAAACAGCATCTCTCAGAATTGTCCACTGTTCCTCAACGCCAATCTCCTCTGCCTGTAGTATATTTAACAGTCTGCCATCAAGGTCATTGGCAAATTCCCTTGCAATTCTTTTATTTTGCAGCTTATAGATATTCAGCCTCTTTGTCGTTTTCTGCCGTTGGGGTCTCCTCGCAGGAAGGATGTGGAGCCTGCACTTAGACATAATGAGGCGATGGTCAGTCCAGCAGTCTGCACTGCACATGGCCTTCGTCACTCTATAGTCCATCTCATCCCTTTTCCTGGCAATGATGTAATCAATGGGATACCAATGCCTCGAGCGTGGGTGCATCCATAATGTCATCTTGCGTGTGGGTAAGCGGAATAAAGTGTTGGTGATGACAAGGTCATGTGTGACACACATCTTGAGGAGTAGCAGGCCATTACTGTTACACTTGCTAGTACCGTGTCTCCCAATGACCCCTTCCCAGTTTTGATGGTCTGTTCCCACTCTGGCATTAAAGTCTCCAAGTATAATGAGCTTGTCTGCCTGTGGGATTGCTGAAATAAGTGTGTCAAGTTCATCGTAGAACTTATCTTTAATGTCATCCGGATTAGTCATCGTGGGAGCATAGGCACTGATCAGAGTTGCGTGTTTCTTGTTTGTAAGTGAGAGTTGAAATGTCATCAGACGGTCGTTGATGCCCTCCTGAAGCCTGGTAAGTTTACAGGCAAGATGAGTTTTGATAGCAAATCCCACGCCTGCTTCTCGTTTTTCAGTGCTGTACCGACCACTCCAGAAGAATGTATATCCACCACTATGCTCTGTCAATTGACCCTTGTCTGCCAGGCGTGTTTCGCTGAGAGCTGCTATATCAACCTTGTAACGAGCTAGCTCCCGAGCAACCAATGCCGTTCTTCTCTCTGGTCTGTCTGCCTTGGTATTATCCAGCAAAGTTGTCACATTCCATGTGCCAAGGTTGAGTAACATCATTTTCTTTTTCTTTATTGTGTCGACCGCTGTATGGGAAACCCGCCAGCTGCGGTAGGCTGGCCAGGTGAAATTAAGCAGACTATGTTTGAGGCACCTTTTCTAGCCCCGTCCTCCATTGAGGTGAGCAGAGTGATCCTGAACAGGACTGCTCAGACACCCAGTAGGCTGCCGAACTCCACTGCTGCTTCGGTCCAGTAGAGAGCGACCGCCTGCGTGCAGGTTTGAGACTACAGCTTCCAGTGACTCCACACCTGCTGCTTTGCCACTCTCCCATCGCCACAGGACTTTTGATACTCAGTGGTTGAAGTCAAGACTTGCGCTTGACTTGGATTAAAGTGAGAAGGAGTTGGGCAGTCGTCAACCTCACTCTCTTGCCCGTACCTATTGAGCCCCAGTCGCAAGAACTAGGCGAGACAACTGGAGATAGGTCAGGATGCAGTGGATGGCCAGCAGTATCCTATATGTGTCTCGCTGCGCCCTCTCAGGACTCCACAACGCTGTGCTGGAAATCGCTTGTCTGTCCGTTGAATCTTGGTTTCTTCCGCACAGTCTGCCATATCCAGTCTTCACATGCAAGGGTAGGCAAACCCGTTAAAATCACTGTAGGTCTCAAAGAAACCCAACAGCTACCATCACCTGGTTTGGCCCGCCTGGCGAGGCGGTGTTCTGGGGTGTACCCGCTGCCGCATGCTAGCAGCTACTTGGAGGTACAGGTGAGAGTTGAGCATCAGATGAGGACCAAAGATGGAAGAGCTGTCCAAAAAGGACACGGCAAGCACTCCACCAGAGGTGCTACCTCTATCTAGATACCCCATAAACCCCAACTATTAGTGATGAGCAAATATACTCGTTACTTGAGATTTCTCGAGCATGCTCGGGGGTCCTCCGAGTATTTTTTAGTGCTCTGAGTTTTAGTTTTAAGCGCTACAGCTGAATGATTTACATTTGTTAGCCAGCATAAGTACATGTGGGGGTTGCCTGGTTGCTAGGGAATCCCCACATGTACTTATGCTGGCTAACAGATGTAAATCATTAAGCTGCAGCGCTAAAAACTTAAAGTCCGAGCACTAAAAAATGCTCGGAAGACCCCCGAGCATGCTTGAGAAATCTCGAGTAAAGAGTATATTCGCTCATCACTAGGAACGATGTTTTCAAAACCTGTGGTTATCTGCACTTGCTTTCATTGACTGTGGGTCTGCAGTGAACTTTATTGATTCTGGACTTGTTCTTAAATTAGGATTAGGGACAGTTAGATTGGAAGGACCTATTCAGATTGTTGCTATTGACTAAACATCATTTGTTAGGACCTGGCGGAACCCACCAAATATAAATAAGAGGTGATATAAGATACATTCGCAGTCCGGAGTCCACCGTGCAGAGAAGACACTTGCTGCTCAGTAATGTTGGTCTATATGGTGGTATTAAGAGAAAACATACACGGGTTAGCCTTACCCGGTATAAGGGAAGCGGACCCTGTTGCATCACAGGGCCGCGATACCGCACAGAGAGCACAAGCAAGGAGTCACAGAACTCTGCCCCAAGACTCAGGGTCAGAGTCCCTCGAGACCTCCTGCGCTCGACACCGCTACAGTCGTGTCAAGAGAAAACTAAACTAAAATAGGTTTAGCGCACTGGGTGCACTGGGTGCACTGGGAACACCACTAGCCACCCTAACTAGGGACGGGTAAGCGCATCGGTTGCGCACGGTGCCGCACTGGCTAACGCTGCTGATAGACGCTGCAGATTGTGCCTGGTGCTGGATGGCACTAACTGGCGCTGGATAGCTCCAACATTCACGAATAGTCATCAACACTAGGGATGGGAATGATTCGGAACTTTCACCAGAACAGGCATATATCCACACACACAAAAACTGATTTATACTAGCGCATGGCCGTGCAGCCATGCAAACCTTTTAAAGCTGTAGCTCTCCAGGACCTTCCTAGTGATCCAATAGGAGCCACTGCAAGACCTGAGCATGTGACCCCCGACCTCCAATGAGAGGTCGACCCGTGGGCATGCTCAGTAAGGGAAAAGCAGGACATAGTCCCTGGAACGTCTGCTCACCACTGATCAGTGCTGGCTATAGGGGCTGAGACTGGAAATGCAGCAGTAACCAAGCGCACAGTATCAGCTTGAGCCCGATGCTGGGATCGACGTCTCTGCTGAGCAGGTTCCACTGCAGCTGGAAGAGAATGGGAGACCACAGCGAACATGGTTAGAAATTCCCCCTGTGCAGAGGTGGGAACTCGACACATAACATTACACCCCCCTCCTTGGGCCTGGCTACGCTTGAAGGCAGCATTGAGCTGCGGAGCCCGAATGTGCTCAACAGGCTCCCAGGGCCTGTCCTCTGGGCCATGACTCTTCCAAACCACCAAATAGAATTTTTTTCCACGTACCACCTTACACCCCATGATAGCGTTCACCCCATACTCGTCCGTGGATGAACCCGATGTCCCGGCACATGACTCAGAAAACCGGGACATGTGAACGGGCTTTTAGGAGGGAGACATGAAAGGTGTCGGTGATACCCAGGCGTGGAAGAAGGTGCCAGATGATAGACCACAAGGTTAACCTGTTCCAGACCTTGAAGGTACCTAAGTAGCGAGGCGTAAACTTAGTGGACTCAACTCGCAGCCTGATGTTATGGGCAGAGAGCCACACTAATTCACCAGGAGCAAAGGCCGGAGTGGGGCATCAATGTGCATCAGTGGAGACCCTCATTCTCTCCTTAGAGACCAGGATGGCATCCTGTGTACAGTCCCAAATGTCACGTGCTTCCACAGCCCAGTCTGCCACCCTGGAGTCGGCAGAAGACATGGGCATGGGCACCAGAATCCGCGGATGCTGGCCGTAGTTAAGGAGGAATGGGGTCTGCCCAGTGGAGTCGGCTATGGCGTTGTTCAGCATGAACTCCACCCATGGTAGCAAGGATGCCCAGTCATCCTGCTTGGCAGAAGCAAAATGTCACAGGTATGTGACCAGGGTCTGGTTGGCCCTCTCTACCAACCCATTCATCTCTGGATGGTACACTGAAGAGAGATTCAGATCAATACCAATTAGGTGACAAAGCTGTCTCCAGAATCGAGACGCAAACTGTGGAACCGGTCACTGACAATCTTATCAGGCATACCGTGTAAGCAAAAGACATGTTTGACAATCAACGCCGCCAAAGCCCATGCAGAAGGTAACCGTGCAAGAGGCACCAAATGCACCATTTTAGAGAAATGGTCGGTAACTATTCAAATAATGGTGCAGCTACGGGACTTGGGTAAGCCAACCATCCCAACCATCTCCAAGGGCCTATCAGCCACAGGTAGGGGGTAAAGTAGCTCAGCAGGCCATTGTCCAGAAGACCTATTCTTGGCGCAGGAGACGCACGCCCGAATATAGTCTTCGACATCACGGGCCATATGCAGCCACCAGTACGTCCTCGCCAGAAGCTCTGATGTCCTCTTGATCCCGAAATGTCCACCCACCCTTGACAAGTGAGCCCAAGAGAGAACCTCTGGTCACAAATTAGATGTCACGAAAGTCTTGCCCGGTGGCACAGACTCTAGCGAAACCGGAGCCACAGTTCTCAGACTCTCGGAGGGGACAATTAGCCGAGGCTCCTCCTCCCCATCTGATGACACCACGGAGCGGGAGAGAGCATCGGCGCAAATGTTCTTCTCCCTGGATAGGAAATGAAGGGTGAAGTGGAACCGGGAGAAGAACAGGGACCATCTAGCCTGATGAGAATTTAGCCGCTGGGCTGTTTGCAAATACACTAAATTCTTGTGGTCAGTGTAAACTAGGAAAGGGAAAGAGAGCTCCCTCCAGGAGGTGTCTCCACTCTGAAAAGGCCAACTTCATTGCTAGCAACTCCCTGTCCCCGATGGAATAATTCCTCTTTGCTGGCGTGAAGGTCTTGGAATAGAAGAAGCAAAGATGCTTCCGACCTTAAGCGTCCTTTTGGAAGAGGTCCGCTTCTGCCCCGACGGATGAGGCATCCACCTCAATAATGAAGGGCTTATCTACATTGAGATGATGCAAAATGGGACTTAACAGATAAGAAGGCCTTGGAGACTTCCTCCGACCACAATTTGGGATTTGCACCCTTCTTGGTGAGGGCTACCAAGGGAGCTACCAAAGTGGAGAAGTAGGAAATGAACTGGCGGTAATAACTAATGAACCCCATAAAGCGCTGCACCACTTTGAGAGAATGAGGTTCCTGCCAGTCCATCACTGCTTGTAGCTTGGCAGGATCCATAGCTAATCCCCGGGCTGAGATGATATAACCCAGGAAAGGCAAGGACTCCTGCTCAAACAGACACTTCTCCAACTTGGCATAGAGGGAGTTTGCCCGTAGGAGGTCGTAGACTCTGCAAACATCTCTCCAGTGGGAATCTATATCTGGAGAGTAGATGAGAATATCATCCAGATAGACTACCACCGAGGTGGAGAGCATATCCCAAAAGATGTCTTTCACAAAGTCTAGGAAGACGGCTGGGGCATTACAGAGCCCAAAGGGCATCACCAGATAACTCATAGTGCCCATCCCTGGTATTAAAAGCCGTCTTCCATTCATCCCCCTCACGGATGCAAATCAGGTTGTAAGTACCGCACAGATCTAACTTAGTAAATACCCTCGCCCCTCGTAGTCTATCGAAGAGCTCAGATATCAAAGGCAGAGGATACTTATTCTTAACGGTGATGGCGTTAAGACCCCGGTAATCAATACATGGACGCAATTCTCCATTCTTCTTTTGCACAAAGAAGAACCCTGCCCTCACAGGTGACACTGTCTTCCTAATGAATAATCTTGCCAGATTTTCCTGGATGTATAGGGACATTGCCCCGGTCTCCGGGAGAGACAGGGGATAGACTCATCCCCAGGGAGGTTCTGACCCAGGCAAGAGATCAAAAGGACAGTCATAGGGGCAGTGAGGCGGAAGAGTCTCTGCAGCTATCTTGGAGAATACATCCGCTTAAAACCAATAGTGTTTGGGGAGAGAAGTAAGTTCTGCGGGTACCTGTGTTGTAGCAACTAGAACGCACTCCCTCATATATCTGCATTCACAAGATTTATGCCATCCCAGAATTCTTCCAGAGGACCACTCTATATGTGGAGATTGGTAATGCAACCAAGGTATCCCTAGCAGAATCTTGTCTATTCCCTCAGGAATGACAAGAAGGGAAATGATCTCCTGATGAAATGAAGACATGGATAATGTAAACGGGATAGTCTGGTGTGTTATTTGTGTGGGCAATGTTGATCAATTCACCACTCTTACGGTCACTGATTTGGCTAGCATAACCATGGGTATTGCGTGCCGTTGGGCGAAGGCTGAGGACATTAAATTTCCCTCTGCCCCAGAATCCACACAAAGCTCGACCATAAAAGTGGAAGGGCCAAAGGTAAGTGGAAGGGCCAAAATTGAAGGACAATTTTGAGGAAAACAACGCTGTGTCTAGTGAACCTCCTCCTACCGTTACTAGATGCGGTCGTTTCCCCTGCCACTGTGGACATTTCTTGGTATAATGTCCTGACTGCTGGCAGACATTACAGACCATGGGTATTCCAGCTGCTTGAGACTTAGGACCCGCTCGAGAATCCTCCATGACCTCATAGGGTTTGGACGCCGGAACAAGGGACTCCAGTGGCTTGGTGAAGGTAGGTGCCAGCCGAAACCTCTGCCTACACTGTGCTTGATCCAACCCGGGCTCATGAAAACGGAGGTCAATGCGAGTGGATATGGCTTTCAGCTCTTCCACTGTGACAGTAATCTCCCTAGTGGCCAAGGCGTCCTTCACATGGTCAGCCAGTCCTCTCCAGAACACAGGGATAAGGACTATATCCGGCCACTCCAGCTCAGATGCCAAAGTCTGGAAGTGAACGGAAAAGTGACTGACCATGGATGAACCCTGTGTCAAAGCCAGCAGTTAGAGTGCCGAATCATGGGTGACACGAAGTCCCAAAAAGACCTGTCTCAGAGAGTCCAGAAACCTTGGAGCACTCTGCACCACATGATCGTCACCCTCCCACAGCGGCATTCCGCACTCTAACGCCCTGACCGACTACAGGGCTACAATAAATTCCACCTACGCCCGCTCCATGGGAAAACATGCAACCAGGAGCTCAAGGTGTATGGCACATTGGCTCACAAATCCCCGACACAGCTTACTGTCACCAGTAAACTTATCAGGTAGCGGGAGACGGGATAAAGTCGGAGCATGAGTGGCAGTGGACAAACTGGCTGCAGCTATGCTAGCAGCCTGAACAGCGACCGCGGTAACATCCACAGCCGACGTTGTGCGCTCAAGAGCCACCAACCTACCCACAAGCTGCTGGATGTACCGTTGTAATCGCTGTTCGTCCGCCATCACTTGCCAGACGCTGGCTTTAGTGTAATTTTAGGGCTAGCGGAACGCACCAAATAATTAGAAAGATGATATAAGGTGCGTTCACAGCCCGGTGTCCACCATGCAGAGATGGAACCTGCTACTGAGTAATGACGTACTATATGGTGGTATAATGTGAATACACACACGGGTTAGCTTCACCCGGTATGAAGGAAGCGAACCCTGTTGCATCACAGGGCCGTGGTACCGTACAAAGAACGCAAGCAAGGAGTCACAGAACTCTGTCCCAAGACTCAGGGAAAGAGTTCCTCTAGACCTCTTGCGCTCGACACCGCTAATGGGGTGTCAGAGTTTAACAGAAAAAATAATTTAGTGCACAAGAGTGCGTGCAGTGCCACTCTGGTGGACGCCACTAACCAACCAGACTTAGGCCAGGAAAGCACTCTATTAGCGCACGGCACTGCACTGGCGGTCACTGCAATGAGACGCTGTATCGTGTGCTAGGTGTATAGGTAGCACTGTCAGGTGCTAGATAGCATCCACCATTCACGAGCAGTCAACAACATTGGGAAGGGGATGATTAATGAGCGACAGTCACACATCAACACACATATGTTATCAAGTATGCACTAGCACATGACTGAGTGGCCATACAAACCTTTTATAGCAGCAGTGCTACGGGACCTTCCAGATGGTCCAATAGGAGCCGCAACAGGACCCAAGCATGTGACCCCTGACCACCAATGGGAGGTCGTCCTGTGGGCAGTATGGGAAAAGTAGGACTTAGTCCCAAAAAGACCTGCTCGCCGCTGATCAGTGCAGGCTACAAAAGCAGAGCCTGGAAGGGCAGCAGTAACCAGTCGCACAGTATCAGCTTGAGCCAGATGCTGGGACCAACGTCTCCGCTGAGCAAGCATCACTGTGACTGGAGAAGAATGGGAGACCGCAGCGTAGACAGTTTATGGTTCCCCCCATACTGAGACGGGAACTTGACACCTAACAGGCTTAAAATGGAGTTCCATTCTTTTGCAAAATCTTCACAAAAGATCGTTGAAGGGATTTTTTTAAAACTCAACCCTCTTGGGATCATATTTTTAGACTCATAAGTCTTAAGAGTAGTGAAATTCCACTAAGTTCGCATCTCTTTGACCATTTTTTTCTCCAGTTCTAGCATTAAAATGTTAAGTTCATCCAATTCAGATACAAGCACAGGTGTATCATTACTGAATACTGAGGCTAGTTTTTTCAACCTGGCAGTATAGTCATCTATGTCAATGAAGATTTTGGACTGAGGATCCATGGTTCGTAAACAAAAGAAAGGCAGGAGTTAAGGCGCATCCACACAAAATCAAAAAAAGGTTGATTTGAAAAAATCTAAAATATACACGGGGGACAACACAGTAATAGTACGACTGAAAAAACTCAAAATTAGTGATGGGTGAGCACTAAAATGCTCGCGTGCTCATTGCTCGGGTACAGCAAATTGGAATACTCGGGTACTCGACCCAAGCAACGAGCCCAATGTAAGTCTATGGGAAACCTGAGTATTTTTACCGCAATCTTCCCCAAGGGGTCTTTTTAGGGTCTAAAAACATCTGGGCTGCCAAGAATTACAATGCACCCCAATACCCCTTTCATGAGAGGCACAGGAGGGTCTCCTAAAAAATGTTGCATTGAATGCAAGGCCTGCCCTGCTATCAAGTCATATGTACCTCAATAAGCATTTGAACCCAGATACTGGATGGCCACAGGAAAACCCACTTTACATTCTTCAGTTGGTCCTGCCTTACAGTTTCTGTATGCATTGAATGCAAGGGCTACTTGACCCAAATTTGCACCCACACCAATCCCTCCTTGGAAAAAACATGGAGGAGAGCCTCCTAAAAAAAACTGTCCCATTACAAAGGAGTGGGTCTCCTAGACTCGTAATGCCCATACACTAAGTGTTTGGGCTGACAAACATTTCCCCATGGGGGCACATTTTTTAAACAATTTTTTAGGGTGATCATAGACACTTGCCAAAAAATTTACAGGCGGTAGCAGCACGGAACATGTTACCCTGGTGATCTAGTGGCACTGGATGATGAGATGTGGAGGAAGGCCTCATTAAAACCTACGCCCAATTTAAAAGAGTGGGTCTCCTAGACTTGAAATGCCCATACACAAAGTATATTGGCTGACAAACATTTCCCTATGAGGGGTACATTTTTACAAAAAAAAATTCATCACAATTTCTCTCCTCCGTCCCCCAGCGCCTCCTCCCTCCCCACTCATCGATGTTGAAGACTTTGCCTCATTTTTCAAGCAGAAGATTGATAACATCAGAGACGGTTTTTGTCGACAACCCCCAGAGCCCTTCTTCCCAACTGCCCAGCCCTCCACCTCCAAAACCAACTTCTCCACCATTACAGAAGTTCAACTCTCCACTCTACTCTCAAGATCGCATCTCACCACCTGTGCACTTGACCCTATCCCTTCCACCTTCATCCCAAACCTCACCACAGTGTTCATCCCAACTCTAACCTATCTCTTCAACCTATAACTAGTGTTGAGCATTCCGATACTGCAAGTATCGGGTATCGGCCGATATTTGCTGTATCGAAATTCCGATACCGAGTTCCGATATTTTTGTGATATCGGAAATTGGTATCGGAGTGTGCGGTGCGTATGGTTCCAAGGGTCTGGAGGAGAGGAAACTCTCCTTCAGGCCCTGGGATCCATATTAATGTAAAAAATAAAGAATAAAAATAAAAAATATGGCTATACTCACCCCTCCGAAGGACCCTGGCTGTCACCGCTGCAAGCGTCCGCCTCCGTTCCTGAGAATGTAGTGAGTGAAGGACCTTCGATGATGTCGCAGTGAGGTGAGCGGTCACATGAGCGTTCAGGTGACCGGTCACCTGACCGCGACGTCATCGAAGGTCCTTCACTCTCTGCAATTCTCAGGAACGGAGGCGGACGCTTGCAGCGGTGACAGCCAGGGTCCTTCAGAGGGGTGAGTATAGCCATATTTTTTATTTTTATTCTTTATTTTTTACATTAATATGGATCCCAGGGCCTGAAGGAGAGTTTCCTCTCCTTCAGACTCTGGGAACCATCGAGGATACATTCCGATATTTGTGTCCCTTTGACTTGTATTGGTATCAGGTATCGGTATCGGCGAGATCCGATATTTTGCCGGTATCGGCCGATACCATTTGGTACCGATACTTTCAAATATCGGAAGGTATCGCTCAACACTACCTATAACTAACAACTGGTGTTTTCCTCTCAAGCTTTAAACATGCTTCAGTCACACCTATCTTCAAAAAGCCCTCTCTTGACCCATCCTCTGTATCTAGCTATCACCCTATATCTGAGTGAGATATGTGACTGAGATTACAGACTGCTTCAATATGTGGGATGTATTTTTTTTAATTTTAGAAACCACAAAATACTGTATACACCAAGGGTAGCAGTCATGCAGACCAAAAAATGCAATACATGCCTGCAAAGCAAGGATTTGGACTCCACAGTTACACCATGCATCTGACAGAGATAACAGAGTGACCAAAAAGTTTTTTTGAATTTTTTTTTGACCACCAAAATTGTGTCCAGAAGTAGGATGTGACACTAAAATAAAACATTTGCATTACTAAAATTGTACAAACATTTCCCCATGGGGCATCAAAGACACCCTTTCCAAAAATTTGACTGCCTGTAGCAGCACAGAACCCGTTAACACTGGTGATCGAGTGGCGGAGAATGAGGAGACATAATGAATGATCAATCATACTGAAATAAAAAAAAGAATAAATGATGTGAATCTACCTATGAAAGAAAATAATGAAAAGTAGGGGCGAACACAGGTTCATATATATGAAGCCAGAATGTGTCCAACGAGATATGTTGGTCCCTAGCAACAGTTCAGAAACAGGCATATTAATAAAAATATAATATAATAGTATTTCAATATTTTTAGATTGGAGAGGTATAAACTAGGTCATAAAAGGATGGTCCAGAGATAGGAAAAATGGAAAGACCATGTGGAATGCATAGTGGTGGTGATGACTAAGTGACTGGAAGCACTATCCACTCTCCAACCAACAACCATTTCACACTGCTCTGGCTTCAATAGTGGTGTGCTGTGGTCCCCTAGAAACTGGGACAGGAAGGTCGAGCGCAAAGATTTTTTTTTCCATTTTTTTTCCATTTTTAATGGACTACTGAAATATTTGAAAAGCTCAATAAAAATGGATTTTTTTGGAGAAAAATAATATGTGATCATTATGCCTGAAAAGCCAGTATTTGGAGACCACAGATACACCAAGTGACTGACGGAGATAACAGAAAATTAAAATATATATAAATATATATATATATATATATATTAATTTTTTTTAGCAAAAAATAATGAGTAAACCAAGGCTAGCAGAGAAAAATACAACGTATGCCTGCAAAGCGAAGATTTGGACACCGCAGATACTCCAGGCGTCAGTCAGAGATAACAGACTGATCAAAATGTGGCCTTGATTATTTGGGGCACACCAAAATTGTCAATAAGTTGGCTATGACACAAAAAAATGGAGTACTAAAATTGTAAGATATTTTGCACAATGATATGCGATGCGTGTGGTGTACAACACACAGTAATAAATATAAGAACTGTAGCTAAATATTTTTGGGCCAGCTACAGATTTTTGGGGTAGCAAAATGGTGTCCAAAAATGTGTAAGACACTACAAAATATTAGATAGTACCAAAAAAAAGGACAGATTTGCACGGTCTTGTATTGCAATGACCTGGCTGTATTCTGCAGTGTGACCAAGCAAATAAATGTAGAAAAAAGGGGGCTATGGATTGCTTTCTAATATAATTAGCAGGTATAAGCTTCAAAATAAAAAAAAAAAATTCCCACGGATAACTGCAGCTAGGTATATATATAAATAAGCAACAGCAGAAGACAGTAATGGAGCTTTTGGAGGTATGCAGTGTTAGGGCTGGCAGAACGCACCAAATTATAAGGCCGGCATCACACTCAGCGCATGAACATACGGTCCGTTATTTACGGCCATAATACGCAGAAAAGTCCCCAAAATAGTGATCCGTATGTCATCCGTAGGCAGTTTGTGTCAGCGTATTTTGCGCATGGCATCCTCCGTATGTAATCCGAATGGCATCCGTACTGAGAGATTTTCTCGCAGGCTTGCAATTCGGACATACAATGGATCCATGAGCTCAAATAATCGTAAAAACATATATACTGTGTATATATATATATATATATATATATATACACATATATATATATATATATATATATATATATATAGATATATTAATATTTCATACAGCGCTATATAGCAGAAAAGCCGGTAATTCAATTGCCGGCTTTTCCTATCTCCTTCTCAAACCCGACATGATATGAGACATGGTTTACATATAGTAAACCATCTCATATCCCTTCTTTTATTACATATTCCTCTTTAGTAATTGAAGAAGTGTATGTGTGTCAAATTTGTTGGCTCTAGCTATTAAAATAAAGGATTAAATCGCAGAAAAAATTGGTGTGGGCTCCCGCGCAATTTTCTCCGCCAGAGTGGGAAAGCCAGTGACTGAGGGCAGATATTAATAGCCTGGAGAGGGTCCACGGTTATTGGCCCCCCCCTGGCTAAAAACATCTGCCCCCAGCCACCCCAGAAAAGGCACATCTGGAAGATGCACCTCTGCTGGCACTTAGCCTCTCTCTTCCCATTCCCGTGTAGCAGTGGAATATGGGGTAATGAAGGGTTAATGTCACCTTGCTATTGTAAGGTGACATTAAGCCAGATTAATAATGGAGAGGCGTCAATAAGACACCTATCCATTATTAATCCAATAGTATGAAATGGATAATAAAACACACACACTATTATTTATTAAAGAATTTTAATGAAATAAAGACACAGGTTGTTGTAGAAGACCCTTGTCACCTGAAACAAAGTTAAACAAAACAAACAACAATATTTCATACCTTCCGTCGTTCAGTCTCGTCCCACGCTGTAAATCCATATGAAAGGGTTATCTAGTTTTACAAGCAGAATGTTGTGAATTCTGTTGTCAAGCTCCCTCCTGTGGTCATGAATGGTACTTCGGCTGGTTCTGTCCATGGGCTTCCTCTGGTGGTTGTGAGTGGGGCTGCGGCTTCTGAGTTTCCTTCCACAGGTGATGAGGTTAATTCGTTAGCTAGCTGCTCTATTTAACTCCACTTAGATCATTGCTCCATGCCACCTGTCAATGTTCCAGTATTGATCTAGTTCACTCCTGGATCGTTCTTGTGACCTGTCTTCCCAGCAGAAGCTAAGTTCCTGCTTGTTTTTCTTTTGTTTGCTATTTTTCTGTCCAGCTTGCTATTTTGATTGTTGTCTTGCTTGCTGGAAGCTCTGGGACGCAGAGGGAGCGCCTCCTCACCGTGAGTCGGTGCGGAGGGTCTTTTTGCGCCCTCTGCGTGGTCTTTTTGTAGTTTTTTGTGCTGACCGCAAAGTTACCTTTCCTATCCTCAGTCTGTTCAGTAAGTCGGGCCTCACTTTGCTAAATCTATTTCATCTCTGTGTTTCTAATTTTCATCTTTACTCACAGTCATTATATGTGGGGGGCTGCCTTTTCCTTTGGGGAATTTCTCTGAGGCAAGGTAGGCTTTATTTTTCTATCTTCAGGGCTAGCTAGTTCCTTAGGCTGTGACGAGCTGCATAGGGAGCGTTAGGAGCAATCCACGGCTATTTCTAGTGTGTGTGATAGGATTAGGGATTGCGGTCAGCAGAGTTCCCACGTCTCAGAGCTCGTCCTATATTATTAGTAACTATCAGGTCATTCCATGTGCTCTTAACCACCAGGTCCATTATTATCCTAACCACCAGGTCATAACAGCAGAAGCCTGCTAATGCAGCCGCCCCTATATATATATATATATATATATATATATATATATATATACATATATTTATATATACCCTATACTATGTGTAGACATTTATTTTAGCTATTCTATTCTAACCTGTCAGTGTGATTTTACTGTACACCGCCCTGAATTGCCAGCTTTTCTCTAGAACACCTCTGCGTATTTCTCGCAAGTCACACTGTTGGTCCGTATGTAATCCGTATTTTTCTCGTCCCCATAGACTTTCATTGGCGTATTTTTTGCGCAATATGGTGACAAACGCAGCATGCTGCGATTTTCTACGGCCGTAGAAAACCATATAATACAGATCAGTAAAATACGGCAGATAGGAGCTGGGCCATAGAGAATCATTCTACCATGTGCAATCCGTATTTTCTGCGTCTCTTATACGTCCGTAAAACTCGCCAGTGTGACGCCGGCCTAAGAGAAATGGTATAGGTGCATTCGCAGCCCGAGGTTCACCATGCAGAGATGGAACCTGCTGCTGAGTAATGACGGACTATATGGCGGTACAATGTGGATGCACACACGGGTTAACTTCACCCAGTGTGAATGAATTAAACCCCGTTGCGTCACAGGGCTGCGGTACCGCACCAAGAGCACAAGCAAAGAGTCTCAGCACTATATCCCAAGACACAGGATTAGAGTACGTTCAGACCACTTGCGCTTGACACCGCAACTGGGGTGTCAGAGTAACTGAAAATATAACTTAAATGCACAAGAGTGCATGCTGTGCCGCTCTGGCGGATGCCCCTAACCACCCAGACTTGTGATAGGAAAGCGCTTTAATAGCGCACGGCGCCGCACTGGCGGCCTCAGCAATTAGACACTGTTTCATGTGTTTAATGCTGATAGCTCAGTCGGGCGCTAGATAGCAGACATCCACCTTACGCGAGCAGTCATACACAAAGGAGGAGATGATTAAAGAACGACTTGCACCCGTCAACACACACATGTTTTCAAATGTACACTAGGGCATGGTCGAGTGGCCATGCAAACCTTTTATAGCGGAAGTGGTACAAGACCTTCCAGATGGACCAATAGGAGCCGCAACAGGACCTGAGCATGTGACCCCGACCTCCAATGGGAGGTCGTCCCGTGGGCATGCTCAGTATGGGAAAAGCAGGACTTAGTCCCAGAAAGACCTGCTCGCTGCTGAACATTGCTGGCTACAAGGGCAGAGCCTGGAAGGGCAGTAGTAACCAGTCATCCAGTATCAGCCTGAGCTAGATGATGGGACCGATGTCTCTACTGAGCAGACTCCACTGCGGCTGGAGAAGAATGGGAGACTGCAGCGGAGATGGTTCGAGATTCCCCCTGTGCAGAGGCAGGAACTCGATACCTAACATGCAGTAAGATCTATGTACTCACATACAGTGCCTGCAGGCCTTGCATGGATGTGGATATGTAGACTCCCCTGCCTACCTAGCGCTGCAATCTATGTATTGCCAAATTAGCCCTAAAAAAGACTGTTGGTTTATCAGGATTTGTGGACTGAACACTAGCAGACCCACAATAACTATTAAAAGAACGATTCTGACCCTATGCCAGCAGCAGCTCTCCCTACACTAGCTGACTCCAGAGCAGGGCGGCGCCAGGTCTCTTATAGACTTGATGACTCTGTGCAACCAGCCAATCACTCTAATACCACAACAAAGATGGCTGTGGCATTACAGTGCATGGCAGACAATCCCTGCATGGTCACTTGCTCTCTAAAGAGCGCCAAAATTGCAGGGCTGAGACGTGAGCTCCCGCCGAATAATCCCAGAAATACTCGGTTCTCGCTGAGTACACCGAGCATAGTGATACTTGGGTGAGTACCTATTAGGCTGCCATCACACTAGCAGTATTGGTCAGTATTTTACATCAGTATTTGTAAGCCAAAACTAGGAGTGGGTGATAAATGCAGAAGTGGTGCATATGTTTCTATTATACTTTTCCTCTAATTGTTCCACTCCTGGTTTTGGCTTACAGATACTGATGTAAAATACTGACCAAATACTGCTAGTGTGACGGCAGCCTTAGTGGTGAGCACGTTTGCTCATCACTAGTTTGCATCAGTTCATGTAAAAAACATGGCTACAACTGTGAACATTTGGTTTTCTTTTTATTTTGGGGCAAACAAATACAACAAAATACCAGAAAACCTCAGTGTGCATAACTATTCACCCCTTAACCCCTTTCTGCCATCCGACGTACTATTTCGTCCATGTGGGGTGGGCCTTAATTCCCATGGACGGAATAGTACATCCAGGGCGATTGGCCGCGCTCTCGGGGGGAGCGTGGCCGATCGCGGCCGGGTGTCAGCTGCCTATCGCAGCGCTATGTGCCAGAAGCGGTCACGGACCGCCCCCGGCACATTAACCCTCGGCACATCGCGATCAAACATGATCGCGGTGTGCCGGCGGTATACTGAAGCGTCGCGCAGGGAGGGGGCTCCCTGCAGGCTTCCCTGAGACCCCCGCAGCAACGAGATGTGATCGCGTTGCTGCGAGGGTCTCCTTACCTCCCTCCCTGTAGCAGGCCCGGATCCAAGATGGCTGCGGCATCCGGGTCCTGCAGGGAGGGAGGTGGCTTACCAAGTGCCTGCTCAGAGCAGGCGCTTGGTAAGCCTGCAGTGCTTTCAGACAGATCGGTGATCTGACAGAGTGCTGTGCAAACTGTCAGATCAGCGATCTGTGATGTCCCCACCTGGGGCAAAGTAAAAAAGTTAAAAAAAAAATTTCCACATGTGTAAAAAAAAAAAAAAAATTCCTAAATAATGAAAACAAAAAAAATATTATTCCCATAAATATATATCTAAATAAAAAAAAAACAATAAAAGTACACATATTTAGTATCGCCGAGTCCGTAACGACCCAACCTATAAAACTGGCCCACTAGTTAACCCTTTCAGTAAACACAGTAAGAAAAAAAAAAAAAACGAGGCAAAAAACAACGCTTTGTTATCATACCGCCGAACAAAAAGTGGAATAACACGCGATCAAAAAGACAGATATAAATAACCATGGTACAGCTGAAAGCGTCATCTTGTCCCGCAGAAAACGAGCTGCCATACAGCATCATCAGCAAAAAATCAAAAAGTTATAGTCCTCAGAATAAAGCGATGCAAAAATAATTATTTTTTCTATAAAGTAGTTTTTATCATATAAAAGCGCCAAAACATAAAAAAAGATATAAATGAGGTGACGCTGTAATCGTACTGACCCGAAGAATAAAATTTTACCAAAAGTTGAACGGTACAACTGCCTCCCCCAAAAGAAATTCATCAATAGCTGGTTTTTGGTCATTCTGCCTCACAAAAATTGGAATAAAAAGGGATCAAAAAATGTCACGTGCCTGAAAATGATACCAATAAAAATGTCAACTCGTCCTGCAAAAAACAAGACCTCACATGACTCTGTGGACTCAAATATGGAAAAATTATAGCTCTCAAAATGTAGTAACGCAAAAAATATTTTTTGCAATAAAAAGCGTCTTTCAGTGTGTGATGGCTGCCAATCATAAAAATCCGCTAAAACACCTGCTATAAAAGTGAATCAAACCCCTTTCATCACCCCCTTAGTTAGGGAAAAATTAAAAAATTAAAAAAAGTATTTATTTCCATTTTCCCTATAGGGCTAGGGTTATGGCTAGGGTTAGGGTTAGGGCTAGGGTTAGGGCTAGGGTTAGGGCTAGGGCTAGGGTTAGGGTTAGGGCTAGGGTTAGGGTTGGGGCTAGGGTTAAGGCTACAGTTAGGGTTGGGGCTAAAGTTAGGGTTAAGTTTGGGGCTAAAGTAACGGTTGGGAATAGGGTTGGTATTAGGGTTAGGGGTGTGTCTGGGTTAGAGTTGTGGTTAGGGTTACCATTGGGATTAGGGTTAGAGGTGTGTTTGGATTAGGGTTTCAGTTATAATTGGGGGGTTTCCACTGTTTAGGCACATCAGGGGCTCTCCAAATGCGACATGGCGTCCGATCTCAATTCCAGCCAATTCTGCGTTGAAAAAGTAAAACAGTGCTCCTTCCCTTCCGAGCTCTCCCGTGCACCCAAACGGAGATTTAACCCAACATGTCGGGTATCAGAGTACTCAGGACAAATTGGACAACAACTTTTGGGGTCCAATTTCTCCTGTTACCCTTGGGAAAATACAAAACTGGGGGCTAAAAAATAATTTTTGTGGGAAAAAAAGGATTTTTTATTTTCACGGCTCTGCGTTATAAACTGTAGTGAAACACTTGGGGGCTCAAAGTTCTCACAACACATCTAGATGAGTTCCTTGGGGGGTCTAGTTTCCAATATGGGGTCACTTGTGGGGGGTTTCTACTGTTTAGGTACATTACGGGCTCTGCAAACGCAATGTGATGTCTGCAGACCATTCCATCTAAGTCTGTATTCCAAATGGAGCTCCTTCCCTTCCGAGCCCTCCCATGCGCCCAAACGTTGATTCCCCCCACTTATGGGGTATCAGCGCACTAAGGACGAATTGGACAACAACTTTTGGGGTCCAATTTCTCCTGTAACCCTCGGAAAAATACGAAACTGGGGGCTAAAAAATAATTTTTGTAGGAAAAATTTTTTGTTTTATTTTTACGGCTCTGCATTATAAATTTCTGTGAAGCCCTTGGTGGGTCAAAGTGCTCACCACACATCTAGATACGTTCCTTAGGGGGTCTGCTTTCCAAAATGGTGTCACTTGTGGGAGGTTTCAATGTTTAGGCACATCAGTGGCTCTCCAAACGTAACATGGCGTCCCATCTCAATTCCAGTCAATTTTGCATTGAAAAGTCAAACGGCGCTCCTTCCCTTCTGAGCTCTCCCATGCGCCCAAACAGTGGTTTACCCCCACATATGGGGTATAAGCATACTCAGGACAAATTGTAAAACAACTTTTGTGGTCCAATTTCTTCTCTTACCCTTGGGAAAATAAAAAATTGGGGGCAAAATATAATTTTTGTGAAAAAAAAATGATTTTTTATTTTTACGGTTCTGCATTATAAACTTCTGTAAAGCACTTGGTGGGTCAAAGTGCTCACCACACCTCTAGATAAGTTCCTTAGGGGGTCTACTTTCCAAAATGGTGTCACTTGTGGGAGGTTTCAATGTTTAGGCACATCAGTGGGTCTCCAAACGCAACATGGTGTCCCATCTCAATTCCTGTCAATTTTGCATTGAAAAGTCAAACGGCGCTCCTTCCCTTCCGAGCTCTCCCATGTGCCCAAACAGTGGTTTACTCCCACATATGGGGTATCAGCATACTCAGGACAAATTGTACAACAACTTTTAGGGTCCAATTTCTTCTCTTACCATTGGGAAAATAAAAAATTGGGGGCGAAAACATAATGTTTGTGAAAAAAAAATGATTTTTTATTTTTACAGTTCTGCATTATAAACTTCTGTGAAGCACTTGGTTGGTCAAAGTGCTCAGCACACCTCTAGATAAGTTCCTTAAGGGGTCTACTTTCCAAAATGGTGTCACTTGTGGGGGGTTTCTATGTTTAGGCACATCAGCGGCTCTCCAAACGCAACATGGCGTCCCATCTCAATTCCAGTCAATTTTGCATTGAAAAGTCAAATGGTGGTCTTTCGCATCCGAGCTCTGTCATGCGCCCAAACAGTGTTTTACCTCCACATGTGGGGTATCGGCGTACTCAGGACAAATTGTACAACAACCTTTGGGGTCCATTTTCTCCTGTTACCCTTGGTAAAATAAAACAAATTGGAGCTGAAGTAAATTTTTTGTGAAAAAAAAGTTAAATGTTAATTTTTATTTAAACATTACAAAAATTCCTGTGAAACACCTGAAGGGTTAATAAACTTCTTGAATGTGGTTTTGAGCACCTTGAGGGGTGCAGTTTTTAGAATGGTGTCACACTTGGGTATTTACTATCATATAGACCCCTCAAAATGACTTCAAATGAGATGTGGTCCCTAAAATAAAATGGTGTTGGAAAAATGAGAAATTGCTGGTCAATTTTAACCCTTATAACTCCCTAACAAAAAAAAATGTTGGTTCCAAAATTGTGCTGATGTAAAGTAGACATGTGGGAAATGTTACTTATTAAGTATTTTGTGTGACATATCTCTGGGATTTAATTGCATACAAATTCAAAAACGCACGTAATATCAAAGAAATTTTACCACTATCATGAAGTACAATATGTCTCGAGAAAACAATGTCAGAATCACCGGGATCCGTTGAAGCGTTCCAGAGTTATAACCTCATAAAGGGACAGTGGTCAGAATTGTAAAAATTGGTCCGGTCCATAACGTGCAAACCACCCTTGGGGGTAAAGGGGTTAAAGTTATTAATTTATAAATACTCTTTTTGCGCCAATTACATCTACAATTCAGTTTGGATAAGGCCCTATTACCTTTCCCTATCTTTCCCCCGGGATTTTTGTCCATTTCTCTAGTTAAAACTGCCCCAGATGCTTTAAATTAGATGGTTTCTTCTGATGAACAGCAATCGTCAAGTCTGACAACAGATTTTCAATTGGATTAAGGTCTGGGCTTTGCCTCGGTCATTCCAACAAATTTACATGTTTTCCCTTAACCACTCCAGTGTTGCTTTAGAAGTATGCTTTGGTTCATTGTCTTGTTGGAATGTCAGCCTCCATCCCAGTCTTGTGCGCCACCGAACACTGCATGGTGCACGCATACTCTTATTCCTGAAAATAATGCAGAAAACAGGGACGGACGGGGTGGAGAGATAAAGAGGATACGCCGCCCATCTGATTGGTAAGAAATCATTTTAATATCCTGCCAATTTGAGCTGACAGAGTCCCTTTAAATCACTGAAGGTAGTGTGGTGTGCAATCTTGTCTTGAGAGGTGCTGTTGAAGTGGAATGGCAATCCCCGTAGTAGAGTAATGATCAATCACCTCACATTCTTGATAGATGCTTGTGAGAATTTTATGGTATAGACACAGATGCAGCAATAACACAATTGAGATACAGGGATAGAGAAAATAATGAGGCGACAAGAACTTAGTTTTTCGACCCTCACAGGGTCTTGTTCATATAGTCGCTGTTGGCAAGGTTCACTAAAAATGGTATAAAGGATATTTTGATTGCAAAGAACACCTGGATCCAGGTGAGGTCCAGTGCACCTGTACCTTGGTTTATAGACTGCATAGGCTCCTGGAGACATCTATATTTGTCACTGCCACCTCTCTGTGAGCGCCACCCAGTGATCGGCGCTCAAAGCAAGAGAGTAATTCGGCTACATACAGGTGAAGATCATCGCCTCTATGTAGCAGACCCGATCATACAGTAGGGGATGTATCACTTTGAAATTTTTGGGAGCAGATCTTCTTTGTCATACAGGCCTCATCGACACTGAAACAATTCTTTCTGCTGTGAGTAATGTGATTAATCACACCATATTTAACCTTCTAATTTTGTGCCACTGAAATTCTGCTGTGTGCAGAGGTTGCACAGTGTAAAAAAATCTATTTGGTGTTCGAGGTGTATGTGGGGCAGATGTTAATGTTTCTGAAAGCACTAGTGACCCACTAATGTGACATCCTATCCCAGCAATACTGACAACTTCTGTTACTGGATGTTATATTTTTAGTTTGCTGCATTGTTCTTGCAAATTTGCAGTCTCTGATATCTTTAGTGGGGCTTATATGCCTGTTGTTGCTGCTGCTGCTGCTGCTGGCAATGTTAAAAATAAATTGTGGAAATGTGAACACTACTAGCTGGGTGTCTATCTGCTGGGTTAGGTGTAGTGTAAGACATGTCGATCCCTATAATACTACTGTGATAAGATTGATGCCACTTTTAGTGTCTGACACAAATTTTTGTAAATGTGTAGATTCTGCATTGGGTCTCCTTCATGTGTGTTGCCTGTAGCAATAGGCCTCCGATACCTGCAGTCGTCCACTGTCTTTGAGTCACCTACCCGTGTTACGATCCTTACATTTTTCTGACAATAGTAATCTACAAAACTGTTATGTGTGCCACCTGAGTGTGGCTGATCATCACTTTCAATTTTTTTTTTGGGGGGGTTATCACTTATATATTGCCAATAATTCAACATTTGCTTTACAGACATTACTGGCACTGTCATCATTGGGACTCACATACAGATATTTACTTTCTGTATGTCTTTGTAGTGTAGGTATAAAAATAATTACTGGGAGTAAACCCTAGCAAACAAGGATAGAAGATACAAACTCTTTGCGGATGCTGTCCTTGGTGGGGTTGTAACCCAGGACTACAGCGCTGCAAGACTGCTAATATTTTTGCGTTGACGACTGAACATTTCTGTGGTTGGAAGGCTGTCACTGTGATTCAAACTGTGTGCCTCACTGCTGTGTTGGGGAAAACCACTGTCAAGATTGTCTTCCAGCATATTTTGATAAGCAGCATGGGCGTGTCTGTTTCTAAGGGTGGAAGTATCAGGCAAAATTTACTTTTGTATTATGGATATAACACACTTGTCTTCATCTTGTAACTATTTTTCATCTATTACATCTTACATCTCATCCTTTTATGGTCCTTCTCCATTTTTTCCTTCCATAGCAAACATCTGTGAGACCACAGACCTGAACTTATAGATATTGTTAACCCTAAAGATACCCTCCTCTGATCCCTCCTTTTCCCCCAGGACCAACTACACCACCTGCTCACCTACACTATCTAAAGTGTGCTATAGCATGTAGATGACAGTAATAGGGATGCTGATCATGTCATCATCACCGCTATCAGAAGGGTACTGGATCCAGTATTCAAGTGTGATTTGCACCACATTCGTTGTGCAAGGCTATGAAAAATTTAATCCTGCACCAGGTCTCGGCGCTGCTGCCACAATCTCTGCAACATGTGCAAAGTTTAATTCCATGGTGTGGTCATGTCGCATATCAACTGGTAGTCCAAATGATCTTATTTCCTAATCAAGTGGAATGGTGGAAGTCAGGATGATAGTGGTTTCTGGAGCAGTACATCCAGACTGGGACAGTGGAGGAGGAATTGCAGTACCATCAGGTTGAGGATGCGAACCATGCAGGGCACATGTGTAAGGTTGGCCCGACGTAGGCCCATCACCAGGTTTGCACTGTTATTGCACATGGCCTTCCCTGGCTCCAGGTTGAGTGTAGACAGTCATTGCTCAAACTCGGCATGGATAGCTGTCCGCAACTGATGATCCATATGACTGCGATCTCCAAGGCATATTATTGTAAACAATTCCTGATTATGGTGAGCCCTGGCTGTGCAGTACCAAGGTGCGGGAGGTATTCTCTCTACGGTGTTGTAACATGTTGAATAAAGGCAGAGGTTGAGAGCGCAGATGGAGGCCCTTGAGGAGATGTAAGAGGCAGAAGCAATGCAGGAACTGTTACATACAGAGGTTTATTCCGCAAGCCCTGGGGATTCCAAGACTTGGTGCCTAGTGACACCTTAGTGTCTACTGCTTTAGTTCTCCATCCCCTGGTGTGTACCAGTTTAGTTCTCAAACCTAAGCTGTTTTGAAGTTTAGTTCTCTAATCACTGTTGTCCTTTAGTTTAGTTCTCCATGTTCTGGTGTTAATTTGCTTGGTTCTGCAACCATAGCTGTTTAGTAGTTTAGTTCTCAAACCCCTGTTGTCTATCAGTTTAGTTATCCAACGTATGGTGTGTAATGGTTTAGTTCTCCAACCCTAGCTGTTTAGAAGTTTAGTTCTCCAACCCCGTTTTCTAGTAGTTTAGTTAGACATCTTATGGTGTGTTGAAGTTTATTTCTCCATCTCCCAGCGCCCTGCAATCCTTGGGGACTGCAAGTCTTGTGGAGCAGCCATTTCCCCAACAGCCCCTACAGCCACCAGAGTCACCCAGTGCCCAGTCATCTAGCTGTAACTCCCCTGTCCAAGCTTGCTCATCCAGGTGTCATTGCTGAAATGCACCATGGCAGACATAGAGTTTTTCAGGATACAAGTGATGTTGTTTGCAACTTATTGCTGTAGCGCAGGCACATATTTCTTAGAGAAGTAATCATGATTTGGCAACTGGTATTGGGGGGACTGCGCCGACCATCATCTTTGGAAACCATCTGTATCCATAAGGCAGAAAGGCTGAATTTCCTTTGCAAACAGATTGGAGTGGCCATGCAGTAATGACAGAGATCACAGGCCATCAGTCATACAGAAAGAAGCACTGTGATCTTAGAAGCGAATAGCTCTCAGATGGCCCTTATCGTCCAGACAATGACATGATTGGGTGACAAATTATTCGAGGAGGCTGCAGGCTGTTCACAATAATTAGCTCTCAGAAAATTAATAGTGAACGTATTACTTATCCACACCCAGATTACAACACATGGAATATGCGTATGTACACTCATTGCTAACTCCACGATAACCCTACACGTCTCGCTGCCAACAACAATCTTGTTTTTAGCTCAATAAGTAAATGCAGGCCGATTGGATGCCTTTCTTCTTTTGAGGATCACACCATCAAGGTGTTCCATCCCCTCTCCCTCAGAGTAGCACTTATATACCGGCCTCCAGTCTCACCAACCCACTTCATTGACCACTTTAATGCGTTGCGGCCACACTTCATGTCCTCTGGATTGACAACCCTTATCCTGGGAGACTTCAAGAGATTCACCCTCCCCAATTGCATTGCAGCTTTTATCTCTAGCCAATTCCCATGCCCTCTCACAACGTTTCAAATTCTGAGACAAACAAATATGGCAACACCCCAGATCTGGACTTTGTCCAGCTCAGTTTAATCTCCAACCTAGATGACTCACCTCTTACACTTTGTCCCCCATGAAATTAGGAGTATAACCATATCTTAGAAATTTTTAGGTGCTCCCTAAAAACACATCTGTTTAGGGCTGCCTATCTCGTTCATAATTAATGTCCTTTTTATATATATAGCTTATTCTCTACTTCTCTGAACATAATTCACCATCAAACTACACCGTACCCAAAAGGCTCATGCAGTCTCTATCTACCTCCCCCCCATTTCCTCAAGATGGTTGTATCATCATTGTAAATAAACACTCAGATACTGAGTTTCGATACTTTCTCGATATCGGATACTGGAATCGGAAGTTCCCATAATGCAAAGAGCCAGTTTCATTTAATTCAGCCAATGAGGAATCATTAGAAGTGTGGGCACATCCTGTTCTGCATGTTAGTCATGTAACTACTGGCATGGCTGTGATTGGCTGCTGAAATTATATCATGATGCACTATAAAGGTTGCCGCCGCCATTTTGGGTTCACTCTGCTGTGAATTCAGTTAGGGACAGGACGCTGTGTTCTGACTGAGAGGGCCAGTTTGAGATAGCGATTTTCTTCATTGTGCTTTACCCAGGCTAATTTAGCAACCACTGTGTGAGAACCTTGTTTTTGCCTTGCAGCGCTGTTCACTTCTGTCTGCAAGTTCTCTTTGTGTGTGAGTGCAGCTCACTCTGTAGTCTGTTCTGCAGCCACTGCCTGTTGTAGACGGCTCAGTGTGCGGCACTGCCTCATACTGTTCCATTGTCCTTTTTTTAATTAGTGCTGCCTGCTGCACATTTTGTCCAGATTTATCCTATTAGTGGGTTTCCATCCATATCCTGCTAGATTGTGGAAAAACACTATATAGGATTACATAGAGGAGCTTTTTTATGCCTTGCAGCGCCGTTCACGGCTGTCTGCAAGGTCTCTGTGTGAGTGCAGCTCATGCTGTAGTCTATTCTGCGAAAAAAAAAAAAAAGTAAATAAAGTTCACCAAACACTCCACTTTACGGTTGTGTAGGCCACATTAGCTCATATTAAAGTGTAGTCCACACTTTTTAAAATTTGTGTTTCTTATACCTGTTAGCAGCAGTTCAGGAATAAGCACACTAAGCACTTAGTACTTTTCTGCCTATCTTTATCAGTCTACCAAGATGAAGAAGGCAGAGAGTTAAGGTACCGTCACACTCAGCGATGCTGCAGCGATATAGACAATGAGCCGTGGTCATGGGCGTGGAGGTGGAGCAGGGAGAGGACGTGGGGATTCTGTGCCTGCTGCGGGCACCACTGACTTATCATCACCCAGTTTTAGCAGGGAACCTTCCTTCATGCACAGCTTTGTAGGAGCTCACTTAACTCCGCTGCTGCAGGACGAACAAATTGAAGCCGTTGTCAGATGGATGGCAGATAATGCATCAACTTCAATTAGTGCCACATCCTCTCAGGCACAGAGCACTGAAGAGCACCCATCTGTCTCTTCACCACCTGCCAAATTGCCCAGGCAGTCAGAGAGTCCAGGACAGGAGCCATCTCTACTTCTGTTCTCTGAACCTCTTGGCTTGGAATGAGGGGGTCAGCCAAGCAGCATTCAAGAAATGGAAGAAGAGGCAGTATGCAGTGATGCCCAACAGCTTTGTCTCTCTGAATCTGAAGAGGCGGGTGGCCAGTGCCTCCGATCAGCACACCTCAGTATGCATCTGATAATGAGACTCAGGTGCCACTTTCTGGTGCGTACTGTTGTGAATTCTGCTCTTGGGTTCCCTCCAGTGGTTGTAGGTGGGAATGCAGTTGTCTCTGAGTCACAGACCTGGCCAGGTGTATCGGATGATTACAATTCTGACTGAGATATTTAAGTGGGCAGGATCTTTTAGCCCTTGCCAGTAGTCAATGTTCCTTGTGAAGTGTTGGTTCACTTTCTGGCTTCTCCTGCTCGCTGCCAATTTCAGCAAAGATAAGTGTTTGGTTTTTGTTTCTGTGGCGCACTGCCGGTGTGCTTGTTTCAGTTTTATTCCTGCTCTGATTGTAGGATTCACTGGAGTTGCAGATTTACGCTCCTACATCTTTTAGTAGATGTAGGAAGTTTTTGTATATTCTGCTGTGGATGTTTTGAAGGGTTTTTATACTGACCGCACAGAACTCTGTCCTATCCTGCCCTATCTAGCTAGAGTGGCCTCCTGTGCTAATCCTGTTTTTCTGCCTGTGTACGTTTTTTACTCTCCGACTCACTGCCAATATTTGTGGGGGGCTGTCTATCCTTTGGGGATTTTCTCTGAGGCAAGATAGTATTCCTATTTCCATTTTTAGGGGTATTTAGTTCTCCGGCTGTGAAGAGGTGTCTAGGTGTGTTAGGTACACTCCACGGTTACGTCTAGTTGCGGTGTTAAGTTCAGGATTGCGGTCAGTACAGTGGCCACTTTCTCCAGTGAAAGTTCTCATGCAGCTCCTAGGTCACCGGATCATAACAGTACTACTGGCAAACAATGAGTTAAATGCATCTCAGAAGAAGAGAAGGAAGCTCTTGAGTCATTTTTTTTCTCCAGTCTGTTTTGTCTTCTCCTCCCTCTTTATCTCTGGGTGGCTGAGGAGCCTGGTGCAAGCATGAATGTTCAGGAATTAGCTTCTCGTGTACACCAGCTTGCTGCTAGGGTGCAAGGTATTTCTGATTATATTGTTCAAACTCCTGCTTTAGAACCGAAGATTCCTACTCCTGATTTGTTTTCTGGTGACAGGTCTAAATTTTTGAGTTTTAAAAACAACTGTAAACTGTTTTTTGACCTGAGACCTCGATCCTCTGGTGATTCCATTCAGCAGGTAAAAATCATAATCTCCCTGCTGCGTGGCGTAGAACTGTGCGCGCTGTGGCGTTATCCTCAGAGCAAATTTCTGAGCCTATGCAGTGTGATAGAATTCTGTCTAGAACGGAACGACAAGGTTTCAGACGTCAAAATAGGTTGTGTTATTATTGTGGCGATGCTTCTCATGTCATTTCTGTCTGCCCTAAGCGGACAAAGAGGATCGCCAGTTCAATTACCATCAGTACTGTACAACCTAAATTTCTGTTATCTGTGTCCTTGATCTGCTCATTGTCATCATTTTCTGTCATGGCGTTTGTGGATTCAGGCGCTGCCTTGAATTTAATGGATTTTGAGTTTGCCAAGTGTTGCGGTTTTCCCTTGCAGCCTTTGCAGAACCCTATTCCTTTAAGGGGCATTGATGCTACACCCTTGGCTAAAAATAAGCCCCAGTTTTGGACACAGGTGACCATGCGCATGGCGCCAGCCCATCAGGAAGATTGTCGATTTCTGGTGTTGCATAACTTGCATGATGCTATCGTGCTGGGTTTTCCATGGTTGTAGGTACATAATCCTGTGTTGGACTGGAAGTCCATGTCTGTGACTAGTTGGGGTTGTCAGGGGGTTCATAATGATGTTCCTTTGATGTCAATCTCCTCTTCTTCACCTTCTGAGATTCCAGAGTTTTTGTCTGATTTTCAGGATGTATTCGATGAGCCCAAGTCCAGTTTCCTTCCACCGCACAGGGACTGCGATTGTGCTATTGACTTGATTCCAAGCTTTCCTAAGGGTCGACTTTTTAATCTATCTGTGCCTGAACATACCGCCATGCGGAGCTATATTAAGGAGTCTTTGGAGAAAGGGCATATTCGGCCATTTTCTTCACCGTTGGGAGCGGGGTTCTTTTTTGTTGCTAAAAAAGATGGTTCCTAGAGACCCTGTATAGATTTTCGCCTCTTGAATAAAATCACAGTCAAGTTTCAATACCCTTTACCTTTGCTTTCCGATTTGTTTGCTAGGATTAAGGGAGCTAGTTGGTTTACCAAGATTGACCTTCGGGGGGCATATAATCTTGTTCGTATTAAGCAGGGTGATGAATGGAAAACTGCGTTTAATACGCCCGAAGGCCATTTTGAATACCTTGTGATGCCATTCGGACTCTCTAATGCTCCTTCTGTTTTTCAGTCCTTCATGCATGATATCTTCCGGACTTATCTTGATAAATTCTTGATTGTATATTTGGACGATATTTTGATTTTTTCCAATGATTGGGAGTCTCATGTGCAACAGGTCAGGATGGTATTTCAGATCCTTCGTGACAATGCCCTGTTTGTGAAAGGGTCTAAGTGTCTCTTTGGGGTGCAGAAAGTCTTTTTTTTGGGCTTCATTTTTTCTCCTTCGTCTATAGAGATGGATCCGGTTAAGGTTCAGGCCATTCATGATTGGATTCAGCCCACATCCGTGAAGAGTCTTCAGAAATTTTGGGGTTTTGCAAATTTTTATCGCCGCTTCATTGCTAATTTTTCTAGCGTGGTTAAACCCTTGACCGATTTGACGAAGAAAGGCGCTGATGTGGCGAATTGGTCCTCTGTGGCTGTCTCTGCCTTTCAGGAGCTTAAACATCGATTTACTTCTGCTCCAGTGTTGCGCCAACCGGATGTTTCTCTTCCGTTTCAGGTTGAGGTTGACGCTTCTGAGATTGGGGCAGGGGCCGTTTTGTCTCAGAGGGATCCTGTTGGTTCCTTAATGAAACTGTGTGCCTTCTTCTCCCGTATGTTTTCGCCTGCTGAACGCAATTATGATGTCGGCAATTGGGAGTTGTTGGATATGAAGTGGGCGTTTGAGGAGTGGTGACATTGGCTTGAGGGAGCTAAGCACCGTATTGTGGTCTTGACCGATCATAAGAATTTGATTTTACCTCGAGTCTGCTAAACAGCTGAATCCTAGACAGGCTCGATGGTCCTTGTTTTTTTCCCGTTTTGATTTCGTGGTCTCGTACCTTCCGGGTTCTAAGAATATTAAGGCTGATGCCCTCTCTAGGAGTTTTTTGCCTGATTCTCCTGAGCTTTTAGAGCCGGTCGGTATTCTGAAAGAGGGGGAGGACATTCCGAAGAGCTGTTCTCTTTTCCCTTTAAAGATTCCATACTCTCGGTCAGTCAATTTAAAGTGGGGCAAGATGAGATCGCATGTAGTGATGCCCAAAGATTTGGGCAGCCACGGTAACATGAAGGCGATGGTGGGAAAGTGTCACAAGAGGTGGATGATGATGAGACACAATTGCCAGAAATATAGGAGGGGGAGCAGGGTGTGGATGTGGAAGACAAGGTTGTGGATGACATAGTGACTGACCCAACCGGGCAGAAAGACATGCAGAGCAAGGACAGCAGCACACATGACCCAGGAAAACATACTCAGAAGGGAGGTAAGAACATTTCTAATACAATCCACAGCGAGGAGATTGGAACAAAACAAAATCCTCTAAACTGCATGCTCGCAAACGCCAGAAGCCTGACAAACAAGATGGAAGAACTAGAAGCAGAAATATCTACAGGTAACTTTGACATAGTGGGAATAACCGAGACATGGTTAGATGAAAGCTATGACTGGGCAGTTAACTTACAGGGTTACAGTCTGTTTAGAAAGGAACATAAAAATCGGAGAGGAGCAGGGGTTTGTCTCTATGTAAAGTCTTGTCTAAAGTCCACTTTAAGGGAGGATATTAGCGAAGGGAATGAGAATGTCCATATGGGTCGAAATTCATGGAGGGAAAAATGGTAACAAAATTCTCCTTGGGGTCTGTTACAAACCCCCAAATATAACAGAAACCAAGGAAAGTCTACTTCTAAAGCAGATAGATAAAGCTGCAACCCATAATGAGATCCTGGTTATGGGGGACTTTAACTACCCGGATATTAACTGGGAAACAGAAACCTGTGAAACCCATAAAGGCAACAGGTTTCTGCTAATAACCAAGAAAAATTATCTTTCACAATTGGTGCAGAATCCAACCAGAGGAGCAGCACTTTTAGACCTAATACTATCTAATAGACCTGACAGAACAACAAATCTGCAGGTGGTTGGGCATCTAGGAAATAGCGACCACAATATTGTACAGTTTCACCTGTCTTTCACTAAGGGGACTTGTCAGGGAGTCACAAAAACACTGAACTTTAGGAAGGCAAAGTTTGACCAGCTTAGAGATGCCCTTAATCTGGTAGACTGGGACAATATCCTCAGAAATAAGAATACAGATAATAAATGGGAGATGTTTAAGAACATCCTAAATAGGCAGTGTAAGCAGTTTATACCTTGTGGGAATAAAAGGACTAGAAATAGGAAAAACCCAATGTGGCTAAACAAAGAAGTAAGACAGGCAATTAACAGTAAAAAGAAAGCATTTGCACTACTAAAGCAGGATGGCACCATTGAAGCTCTAAAAAACTATAGGGAGAAAAATACTTTATCTAAAAAACTAATTAAAGCTGCCAAAAAGGAAACAGAGAAGCACATTGCTAAGGAGAGTAAAACTAATCCCAAACTGTTCTTCAACTATATCAATAGTAAAAGAATAAAAACTGAAAATGTAGGCCCCTTAAAAAATAGTGAGGAAAGAATGGTTGTAGATGACGAGGAAAAAGCTAACATATTAAACACCTTCTTCTCCACGGTATTCACGGTGGAAAATGAAATGCTAGGTGAAATCCCAAGAAACAATGAAAACCCTATATTAAGGGTCACCAATCTAACCCAAGAAGAGGTGCGAAACCGGCTAAATAAGATTAAAATAGATAAATCTCCGGGTCCGGATGGCATACACCCACGAGTACTAAGAGAACTAAGTAATGTAATAGATAAACCATTATTTCATATTTTTAGGGACTCTATAGCGACAGGGTCTGTTCCGCAGGACTGGCGCATAGCAAATGTGGTGCCAATATTCAAAAAGGGCTCTAAAAGTGAACCTGGAAATTATAGGCCAGTAAGTCTAACCTCTATTGTTGGTAAAATATTTGAAGGGTTTCTGAGGGATGTTATTCTGGATTATCTCAATGAGAATAACTGTTTAACTCCATATCAGCATGGGTTTATGAGAAATCGCTCCTGTCAAACCAATCTAATCAGTTTTTATGAAGAGGTAAGCTATAGGCTGGACCACGGTGAGTCATTGGACGTGGTATATCTCGATTTTTCCAAAGCGTTTGATACCGTGCCGCACAAGAGGTTGGTACACAAAATGAGAATGCTTGGTCTGGGGGAAAATGTGTGTAAATGGGTTAGTAACTGGCTTAGTGATAGAAAGCAGAGGGTGGTTATAAATGGTATAGTCTCTAACTGGGTCGCTGTGACCAGTGGGGTACCGCAGGGGTCAGTATTGGGACCTGTTCTCTTCAACATATTCATTAATGATCTGGTAGAAGGTTTACACAGTAAAATATCAATATTTGCAGATGATACAAAACTATGTAAAGCAGTTAATACAAGAGAAGATAGTATTCTGCTACAGATGGATCTGGATAAGTTGGAAACTTGGGCTGAAAGGTGGCAGATGAGGTTTAACAATGATAAATGTAAGGTTATACACATGGGGAGAAGGAATCAATATCACCATTACACACTGAATGGGAAACCACTGGGTAAATCTGACAGGGAGAAGGACTTGGGGATCCTAGTTAATGATAAACTTACCTGGAGCAGCCAGTGCCAGGCAGCAGCTGCCAAGGCAAACAGGATCATGGGGTGCATTAAAAGAAGTCTGGATACACATGATGAGAGCATTATACTGCCTCTGTACAAATCCCTAGTTAGACCGCACATGGAGTACTGTGTCCAGTTTTGGGCACCGGTGCTCAGGAAGGATATAATGGAACTAGAGAGAGTACAAAGGAGGGCAACAAAATTAATAAAGGGGATGGGAGAACTACAATACCCAGATAGATTAGCGAAATTAGGATTATTTAGTCTAGAAAAAAGACGACTGAGGGGCGATCTAATAACCATGTATAAGTATATAAGGGGACGATACAAATATCTCGCTGAGGATCTGTTTGTACCAAGGAAGGTGACGGGCACAAGGGGGCATTCTTTGCGTCTGGAGGAGAGAAGGTTTTTCCACCAACATAGAAGAGGATTCTTTACTGTTAGGGCAGTGAGAATCTGGAATTGCTTGCCTGAGGAGGTGGTGATGGCGAACTCAGTCGAGGGGTTCAAGAGAGGCCTGGATGTCTTCCTGGAGCAGAACAATATTGTATCTTCCAATTATTAGGTTCTGTAGAAGGACGTAGATCTGGGGATTTATTATGATGGAATATAGGCTGAACTGGATGGACAAATGTCTTTTTTCGGCCTTACTAACTATGTTACTATGTTACTATGTAACTACGCAAGGCCTGTCACAAAAGGGAATATGATGAGGAAGAAGAATATGAAGAAGATGAAGAAGTTGAATATGAAGAAGAATAATAGCTGAATAAAAAAAATGAAGAATGTAAAAAAAAATAAATAGGAAGAAGGTGAAGAGGATGAAGATGAATAAGGTGAAGGAGAAGTTGATGAAAAAGATGCTGCTGCTGAGGATGATGAAGAATAAAGTGTGAGAGAAGTAAAAAAGAAGGCGAAGAGCATGGAAGTAGTGAAACATAAATATCTGACAAAATATAAAAAATCTTAACATAGTCAATATCTTTGACTCTGAACGTCTTAAAAGAAAAAATATATTTCCTGCTATTCCATTTGATTGGCCTAAACCTCTATGCCTTTAATGTCTTCTCCACCTCCCCCAATACATCCAACATTATTCTTAGTTGTTTTCCTTCATGCTGAATTAACCTATAAGGAAAGAAAGGGTTTATTTTAATTCCGATTATTTTTGTCCCATTGACTTGCATTGGTATCGGGTACCGGTATCGGCGATATCCAATATTTTTTGAATATCGGCCGATCCAATCAGATACCGATACTTCTGGATATCGGAAGGTATCGTTCAATACTAATAAACACCTGTAATTGGTTTCACCCCCACCTCATTGTAGATTGTAAGCTCTGAAGTGCAGGGTCGTTATTACTTTTGCTTGAATTGTTTGATTATCTTTAACTTTGTATCTTTTCACTGTTTTATATTAACTGTTGACTTATACAGTAAAGCTATGCAGAATGTGTTTGCAATATATAAAAAAAAGTTTAATGTTGCTAGTAGATTGAAGATGGTGAAATTCAAGCTGTTAACTTTGCCATGTGTTGGAGTAAAGAAACTATTACATGAGCACAACTGCACAAATGAGGGTTTGCTGCAGTGCCGACACAAGGTGGAGTAGGGTAAACATGACAAGCTGCTGGACTATGATAGAGTTGCAGGAGGGGATGTTATGGTGGATTGAGAATGATGATGATGGGGTGTGCTTGGTATGTAAGATCCGTCAAAAACAGCAGGCATGTGCAATTCCGCTTCAGCTGACAGACTCTCAATCACCCCAACTGTAGGAAGTAAACAAGTGGAGGTTCTTCGGCCTGTGCGACAACACTTGCCATGGTGAGGGAAGAGGAAGCATCAGAAGATGTGGTTGATGGCGAGACCCGCTAGTCTGCATTTTAGCACAATGACATTCCCAAATTAACTCCTGTTGATCGCGCAGATGCCAGTTCATGCATATAGTACTGATTTTATTTTTTTTTTTACTCTGCTAGGTCTTTTTTAAAAACTTTCACAGCTATCAAGATTTTTTAGATTTTTGATTGTCTGAAAAAAGACTCAAGATAGCCAACTGCACAACCCTGACGAAGGAATATACTTCCGAAACGCGCGTCTGGTGCGCACACTACAGTGATCAGACGGACCTTAAAGGTATAGCCCTCCTATTATTTCACTACCCTCGATACACTTATATTTTTACCTTGGCACTCTGCACTTTATCTTTTCTTGCAGATTATCACTTCATTACATGTGGGACTTAGTTATTATTGCCTACGTTTGCCAATTTACACTTTATTATTTTATTCTTATATGGAGATTATCAGTTTACAATTGCACTCTGGATGTGGCACCTTTTTGCACTTTTTTGCACAATTTTGGTTTTTATTCACACAATCTTTTAGTCCCTTATTTCTATTAATAATTTTAAAATCATAAATGCAATTGTTGCACTAGTAGGAGGCATTACATTGGGGCCTCTTGAGTCACCCTTGGTCCTATTATATTATTTTATTTTTTGTCTGGTATTATTTTTAATATTGTCACTATATTGTGTGCATACTTTTAATACATTGTTTTTTGTTACTATTGCTACTGGTATTAATTAAGGCATTTTAATCATTAATTCTTGTTTGGTATTTTTATGGTTTTCCATGGTGTTGGTTTCTCCAAACTAGTGTAGGCAGATTTATATGTAATGCAATTTTCCCATGGGAATTTATGAAAACAATCAGAGAGGAAGGAGACTGGAACGTAGAGCTCCTGATGTCTTTCTCTCTGAAGAGGTTCTTTGCATTGTCTGTTATTATACACAGACAAAAACAGGCTTTAATCAGTTGTAAACCATGAATGCTCTGCATTAAAAAATAATTCTATATTTTGGTCCTGACACCTTTCCTAATTGATCCCTTAGATGTTTTTATTTGTTTTATCATTACTAATTGACTTTGTCCTTGGTCGAATAATTTTGCCAATTTGTTGTCCTTGTTTTTTTTTTAATTAATTGAGTTAATTTTACACACATATCAGCACTGTTTTTCTCATGTTGCTGTCTCATATTCATAATCTCTCCTTTTGATGCCTCCAAGTAAGACACCAAGATTTATTCCACAAGCCAATGGTTTTAAACAGGCTTGAACTGGTTGGCAGGGAAAAAGGATAATTCTCTGGTAGACCCCTGTGAAGTAGAGCTGATGAGCACTTGATTCACTGTTTATAGAAAAAAAGACATCATCTAATCATTCAGTAAATAGCTAGCCAAATCAATATTATATAGAAGCAAAAGCAAATTTGCGTACTAGGGTCAGGTCATTTTTCACGCAGCTGAACAGTGGGGCCAAATAGTCATTGTTATTGGTGGGCCTTTCTCAACCCAGTCTGACACTAGTTTTAACCCCTTTACCCCCAAGGGTGGTTTGCACGTTAATGACCAGGCCAATTTTTACAATTCTGACCACTGTCCCTTTGTGAGGTTATAACTCTGGAACGCTTCAACGGATCCCAGTGATTCTGACATTGTTTTCTCGAGACATATTGTACTTCATGACAATGGTAAAAATTCTTTGATAGTACCTGCGTTTATTTGTGAAAAAAACGTAAATTTGGCGAAAATTATGAAAATTTCGCAATTTTCCAACTTTGAATTTTTATGCAATTAAATCACAGAGATATGTCACACAAAATACTTAATAAGTAACATTTTCCACATGTCTACTTTACATCAGCACAATTTTGGAACCAAAATTTTTTTTTGTTAGGGAGTTATAAGGTTTAAAAGTTGACCAGCAATTTCTCATTTCTACAACACCATTTTCTTTTAGGGACCACATCTCATTTGAAGTCATTTTGAGGGGTCTATATGATAGAAAATACCCAAGTGTGACACCATTCTAAAAATTACACCCCTCAAGGTGCTCAAAACCATATTCAAGAAGTTTATTAACCCTTCTTGTGCTTCACAGGAATATTTTGAAGGTTTAAATAAAAATGAACATTTAACTTTTTTTCACAAAAAATTTAATTCAGCTCTAATTTGTTTAATTTTACCAAGGGTAACAGGAGAAAATAGACCCCAAACATTGTTGTACAATTTGTCCTGAGCACGACAATACCCCACATGTGGGGGTAAACCACTGTTTGGGCGCATGGCAGAGCTCGGAAGCGAAGGAGCGCCATTTGACTTTTCAATGCAAAACTGACTGGAATTGAGATGGGACGCCATGTTTCGTTTGGAGAGCCCCTGATGTGCCTAAACATTGAAACCCCCCACAAGTGACACCATTTTGGAAAGTAGACCCCTTAAGGAACTTATCTAGATGTGTGGTGAGCACTTTGACCCACCAAGTGCTTCACAGAAGTTTATAATGTAGAACCGTAAAAATAAAAAATCATATTTTTCACAAAAATTAAATTTCGGCCCCCAATTTTTTATTTTCCCAAGGGTAAGAGAAGAAATTGGACCCCAAAAGTTGTTGTACAATTTGTCCTGAGTACGCTGATACCCCATATGTGGGGGTAAACCACTGTTTGGGCGGATGGGAGAGCTCGGAAGGGAAGGAGCGCTGTTTGACTTTTCAATGCAAAATCGACAGGAATTGAGATGGGACGCCATGTTGCGTTTGGAGAGCCACTGATGTGCCTAAACATTGAAACCCCCCACAAGTGACACCATTTTGGAAAGTAGACCCCCTAAGGAACTTATCTAGAGGTGTGGTGAGCACTTTGACCCACCAAGTGCTTCACAGAAGTTTATAATGCAGAGCCGTAAAAATAAAACAAAAAATTTTTCCCACAAAAATTATTTTTTTAGCCCCCAGTTTTGTATTTTCCCGAGGGTAACAGGAGAAAGTGGACCCCAAAATTTGTTGCCCAATTTGTCCTGAGTGCGATGATACACCATATGTGGGGGGAACCACTGTTTGGGCGCATGGGAGGGTTCGGAAGGGAAGGAGTGCCATTTGAATGCAGACTTAGATGGATTAGTCTGCAGGTGTCACATTGCGTTTGCAGAGCCCCTAATGTATCTAAACAGTAGAAATCCCCCACAAGTGACCCCATATTGGAAACTAGACCCCCATGGAACTTATCTAGATGTGTTGTGAGAACTTTGAACCCCCAAGTGTTTCACTACAGTTTATAACGCAGAGCCGTGAAAATAAAAAATCTTTTTTTTTCCACAAAAATTATTTTTTAACCCCCAGTTTTGTATTTTCCCAAGGGTAACAGGAGAAATTGGACCGCAAAAGTTGTTGTCCAATTTGTCCTGAGTACGCTGATACCCAATATGTTGGGGTAAACCCCTGTTTGGGCATACGGGAGAGCTCGGAAGGGAAGAAGCACTGTTTTACTTTTTCAACGCAGAATTGGCTGGAATTGAGATCGGACGCCATGTCGCGTTTAGAGAGCTCCTGATGTGCCTAAACAGTGGAAACCCCCCAATTATAACTGAAACCCTAATCCAAACACCCCCCTAACCCTAATCCCAACAGTAACCCTAACCACACCTCTAACCCTGACACACACCTAACCCTAATCCCAACCCTATTCCCAACTGTAAATGTAATCTAAACCCTAACCGTAACTTTAGCCCCAACTCTAACTGTAGCCTTAACCCTAGCCCTAACCATAGCCCTAGCCCTAACCCTAGCCCTAGCCCTAGCCCTAACCCTAGCCCTAACCCTAGCCCTAACCATAGCCCTAGCCCAAACCCTAGCCCTAACCCTAGCCCTAACCCTAACCCTAGCCCTAACCCTAACCCTAGCCCTAACCCTAGCCCTAACCCTAACCCTAGCCCTAGCCCAAACCCTAACCCTAGCCCTAGCCCAAACCCTAACCCTAGCCCTAGCCCTAACCCTAGCCCTAATGGAAAAATGGAAATAAATACATTTTTTTAATTTTTCCCTAACTAAGGGGGTGATGAAGGGGGGTTTGATTTACTTTTATAGCGGGTTATTTAGCGGATTTTTATGATTGGCAGCCGTCACACACTGAAAGACGCTTTTTATTGCAAAAAATATTTTTTGCGTTACCACATTCTTGTTTTTTGCGGGACGAGTTGACGTTTTTATTGGTAACATTTTCGGGCACGTTACATTTTTTGATCGCTTTTTATTCCGATTTTTGCGAGGCAGAATGACCAAAAACCAGCTATTCATGAATTTCTTTTGGGGGAGGCGTTTATACCGTTCCGCGTTTGGTAAAATTGATAAAGCAGTTTTATTATTCGGGTCAGTACGATTACAGCGACACCTCATTTTTATCATTTTTTTATGTTTTGGCGCTTTTATACGATAAAAACTATTTTATAGAAAAAATAATTATTTTTGCATCGCTTTATTCTCAGGACTATAACTTTTTTTTTTTTTGCTGATGATGCTGTATGGTGGCTCATTTTTTGCGGGACAAGATGACGCTTTCAGCGGTATCATGGTTATTTATATCTGTCTTTTTGATCGCGTGTTATTCCACTTTTTGTTCGGCGGTATGATAATAAAGCGTTGTTTTTTGCCTCGTTTTTTGTTTTTTTTCTTACGGTGTTTACTGAAGGGGTTAACTAGTGGGCCAGTTTTATAGGTTGGGCCGTTTCGGACGCGGCGATACTAAATATGTGTACTTTTATTGTTTTTTTTTTTATTTAGATAAAGAAATGTATTTAGGGGAATAATATATATATATTTTTTTTTCATTATTTAGGAATATTTTTTTTAATTTTTTTTACACATTTTGAAATTTTGTTTTTTACTTTTTCACATTGTCCCAGGGGGGGACATCACAGATCAGTGATCTGACAGTGTGCACAGCACTCTGTCAGATCACTGATCTGACATGCAGCGCTGCAGCCTTCACAGTGCCTGCTCTGAGCAGGCTCTGTGAAGCCACCTCCCTCCCTGCAGGACCCGGATCCGCGGCCATCTTGGATCCGGGGCTGGAGGAAGCAGGGAGGGAGGTGAGACCCTCGCAGCAACGCGATCACATCGCGTTGCTGCGGGGGGCTCAGGGAAGCCCGCAGGGAGCCCCCTCCCTGCGGGAAGCTTCCCTATACCGCCGGCACATCGCGATCATCTTTGATCGCGGTGTGCCAGGGGTTAATGTGCCGGGGGCGGTCCATGACCGCTCCTGGCACATAGTGCCGGATGTCAGCTGCGATAAACAGCTGACACCCGGCCGCGATCGGCGGCGCTCCCCCCGTGAGCGCCGCCGATTGCGCTGGACGTACTATCCCGTCCATGGTCATGGGGGCCCACCCCACCTCGACGCGATAGTACGTCCCATGTCAGAAAGGGGTTAAATATTTGTGGAAATGCTGTCAAAGTCAGAAACACTAGTTTGTAAATAAAGTACAATTCTTTACTTTGCATATAAAATATTGTAAAAGAAAGAGAAAAAAACAAAGAGAAAGTGTGAAAAAAACTATGACAAAGCAGAAGAACCATGTTATCTAAAAAGAAATGATTTGTATATATACTTTGAATTTAATAATCCTTTACCTGATTTTGGATATGTTATATTATAGATATCATCATCTCTAACTTGAAATTCTTTTTCGATAAACTCCAGATCTTCTATGGAGGTTAATATTTTAGGGAAAAGGACTCCCTTGTATTCAATGTAAGGATCCGACATGTCTTACTTTAAAATAAATAAAAGATGAGGTTACAATAAGGTAATATGCATACTTCGAGATATTGAAAAATAACACACAGTTCACAGAGTAAGTTCTTTTATCTCTTTAGACTTTAGAATAGAAACTGTCATTTACCATACCCCAACTTAGGTACTAACGTCAGTTACTGGGTTTAACATGCAAATATGATCAACATTCATCGGATAACACCCAGCGGTACAATGACCACAAAGAAAGTATAATCCTTAAAATAGTATTATATTATATTACATAAATATACAATCAAATAACCAATAATTAAAAAGATACTACTGGATACCACAATAACAGGGAACTCTGTCACCAGCATAAACAAATGCCTAAGTGGATACTACTGCTCCATACCTCTGAACTAACAAATGTGCAAATAAGGATGAGGTCTGTGCAAATAGCTAAGATAACCATAGCTGCATTTAACATGTACTGAAAAGTGCAAAGTGCATCAGGTCCAAAGTGGACAATCTACAGAAATGCAAGCTCATAATAGAAGCACGAGGTGAGCAATACTTACATAAGTTTAAACAGGCAAAATGCTGGTGACAGGTGATCCCCGCTGCCCCAACGCACGTTTCGTCAAAACTTCTTCAGGAGGCGTGCGTTAGGGAGGGGGTTCCGGCTATTTAAACAAGTCCTGGCCAATAATGAGCATAAATGCCGATAACAAATGACATCAGCTGCACAGCGCTGGACACGCCCCCATCAGCCGACGTGCCAGAGAAGACGACACATCCCATACAACCAGTCAGGCACTACATAAACGGCGCATGCGCCGCCTCCGGAACACCGATGGGCCCACACAGAAGCGGCGGCGGAGCACAAACAAGCGAGCGCCATCATGGAGACGGCGGTCACATGCCGCGCGCCAGGTGCCACCCCCAGGAAGGCCCAGGAGTCAGGGAAGCCGCGCATGCGCACTGAGAGCCAAGACATGGAGGTAATACAAATGAGCGCACAGCACCACTATTCAGCCCACATTCTAGTTATACCATAGGGCAAAACAAAGAAAGCATAACGTCAAAAGTGCACATTATCACATAATGACAGTGTCAATAAAGTGCAATTAGTGCAGTACATATTATTAGGACATAACAAGAGATATGCGTATAGCGATCATACATGCATGATAAATGTGCCAACAATATAAAAATACGTGACATAGAACATGTGACAAAGTATTTATAACTTTTAAAGCAATAAGGCACAAAATGTGCTATAATATGATCTATAACCACAAATAATAAAAACAAATAAATAAATATATATATATATATATATATATATATATATATATATATATATATATATATTGGGTCCTTTTTATAATTTACATCATTCACGTTTTTTAGGGGGGTTGGGTTTTGGTTTTATCATGTTTGTATATTGTGTTTTTAATTTTTCTCTTTTCAAATATTTTCAGTTCTGGCCTTGTCGAAATTTGCTTGATTGAAGTTTATCCCACTCCGTGTCCAGGCCTATCTATTTGCCATTGAGATGGAAGCCCATCACATTGACTCTCAAGAATTTTTTTCATGCTTTTATGAATTGTCTTGGGCGGACAGTATATAAATTCATTAGCTTTTATGTGTTTTTCAAGCACTAGCAACACAGTCTTTGTTATTTATTTAATTTTTATTATTGGTTTTTGTATGTTTTTTCACCATTATTTGTATATATATATATATTTATTTATTTGTTTTTATTATTTGTGGTTATAGATCATATTATAATCTATAAGATGTACCGTATTTTTCGGACTACAAGACGCACTTTTTCCCCACAAAAAATGTGAGAAAAAGGGGGGTGCGTCTTATAGTTGGAATGCAGTCTTACCGGCAGCAGTGTGGCAGCGGCAGAGGAGCGGGGATGATGAGGCACAGTGAGCGGTATGGCGTGAGCGGGGTCCCTTCCACAGGTGAGGTGACGCAGTGGCCCGGTATCCAAGGTAAGCAGCAGAGCCGGGTGAATCATGGCTTAATTGGTGGTGGCGGCCGCGGGATGCCGCATGTGGGCAGATGGAGATCGCAGCGGCCATTTTCCTGAAGCTGAAATCTAAATCTGTAAACTCGGCTTCAGGAAAGTGGCCCCCGCGATCTCCATCAGCGCACGTGCGGCCATTTTCCTGAAGCCCCGGGAAGCAGAGCACTTCATCTGCGCATGCGCGGCCTCAGAAAGATAGCCGCCACCACCAATAAAGCCATGATTCACCCGGTTCTGCTGCTTACCTTGGATACCGGGCTACTGCGTCACCTCACCTTTGGAAGGGACCCTGCTCACGCCATACCGCTCACTGCGCCTCATCATGCCTGCACCTCTGCTGCTGCCACAGCACTGCTGCAACCCCCCAATGGACACCAGGCCATGGCGTTGCCAACCTAAACAGAAAGGGACCCTGCTCAGGTGCATGCCATATCACCCACCGCATCACCACACCTCTGCCGACACCATGCCTCCTGTGACCCTGCTCTGCCACCGCCAGCCCTCAGGTAAGATACTGTAAATTTGGACAATAAGACGGACCCCCATCTTAAAAAAAATCTTTTTTTCTGCAATTTTCACCCCAAATTTGGGGTGCGTCTTATGGTCCGGTGCGTCTTATAGTCCGAAAAATACGATATGTCTTACCTGAACCTGAAGCAGTTATGGGTGTTTTTTACTACCATAAACTTTATGGTAGGTAAATATTCAGTCAATTTATGAGTGTTCAGTCGCAGGCATTGTGACTGCAGGCATCTGTTCCCGAGACACTTTGGAAATATATTTCTTTTTTGTATGTCCGTGTAAGGAGAAGACACGGATCAGGCATACCTACTCCGTGACGGATCCGCAACTGTGCGGCTGTCACCCCGGTTGCACAGGGGAAAGAACAATGCCCCGGACCGACCATTGCTCTCAGAAGGGGGCGCTTCTAAGGTTAAAGAGCTGCAGTGCACGGGAAATCAGTCAGTCTTAGCGGGAACATGCAGCATGCAGGAGGGAAGTGTCAGGGCTCCTACTGTAGAGCATCCAGAAACAGCAGGCCCAAGCCAGAAGGGTCTGAGAGCCGTGACCAGAGACTGCCTACAAAGACGCATCTGGTCCCCGCACACATCACTGAACTTGAGTGACAAATCCCACAGTCAAGACATAGACACACGCACGCACCATCAGGGAAGCCAGATCACCTGTGAGTGGTTTCCCATTATACCTGCTTTTAACCGATTATTATCTCTGGACTCTGACAAGGATAAAGACTGTTTTCTTTCCTGCTCATCATTTCTCGACCCGACGATCATCGACCGGACCATGAAAAATCACTGCCGTTGCCAGGATCCAGGATGCCATCTTCTCCATTACTGCATCAGACCCCTTACGCGCCATGGCTTTGGCACCAATGATCAGATCCCAAAAACTGCGTTCTGACATCATCGGACTGATAAGTTTGCTATTCTTGCACTTGTTACCTTTCCTCTACACCTGTTTACCCTGGGTTCCAAACCTCTTCTTCAGTTATACTGTTTTCCCATTTTCTCCCTGCAAGGAGCATACCTGTTAAAGTAAAACCCATATTAGCCCTGGCTCTGCTTCAGAAACGTTACTGCATCTTGCCACCTGCTCACACTTGGCGTAGTTGGCAAGATGCAGTCTACCAGCATGGAGGGGGCAGACCAAGCATCTGGGGAGGGCCCTAGGTCCAGGATTTCTCGGGGGCAATGTTGAACAACCGACCAAAATTTAATGGGAACAATAGCATGTTGTGGAGCTGGACTGAAAGTATTAGAGGGATGATGAGGATGCACCCCATGATACCTGCCCTACGACACCGAAGACAATGGGATACATTTGAAAAATTGTTATGTACACTGGAGGAAACACATGGGTACCCCACAGACATAGGGGAGCTGCGCATGGAGCTGTTTAGCCGGGTTCAAGGAAAGGGGGAGACGGTGACAATGTACATGAGCCTATTGCAGGAGATTCACACTGCCATATCCAGAAAAGAAGGTGTGGGGATAGGGCCGATTGACATAGTGACCAGTTAGTGACCGGGTTGAGAGATGCACTGCTGAAACCGGTTCTGTGCGAGCACTTGCATGTAAACCCACACTTGACTTTTGCAGAAGTTGGAGGTGAGGTACATGAGCAAGAACAGGGTGACAGTTCCGGTGGCAAAGGTCTGGAGCGGAGAGGTAGCCATGAATGTAATGGCTGCACCACAAAGAGTGGGAGATTTACAGAAAGAAATCCAAGTGATTAGGAAGACTTGACAGAAACTGAAAAGAAGGTGACCTCGCTGAGCACATCTGGGGACCGAGCTTTTTCAGAACCGTTATGGGGCAGAAGAACATCTAGATGGGGGGAACTTCCTACCTGCTTCCTCTGTGGAGAGCGGGGGCATATGGCCCAGGTGTGTCCACAATGGTGGTGGCCTCTCTGGCATCATCTGTTAAACTAGGAGTCTCTGTGGCTGGGGAACGCTGCCCCTAGCAAGAACAGCCAGTAAGAAGAACCATAAGTCTCACCAATTTAGTTTCATTGTGTCCTTTAGTCTGGGCCGAGATGGATGGACAGGCCATACGCTGCCTGGTGGATACCGGTTCTCAAATAACTACAATACCTGAAGTATTTTAGAAACCATTTCCCTGAACTAATGAGGCAAACACTTCAAAGGAAAATATTTCTACAGTTGATTCAGATGGTTCAAGCGCAAGAGGTCTGCGATGGAAAAGTGCTGGGAAAAGTGATCGTTCCAGCTGTGAAAAATCTTGAAATATCTCGGGGCAGACCATGCTTTCTGTCCCTGTCCAGACCTGCACCTTTCTGGAAGGAGTTGAAGTACAACTAGAGCCAGCTTCTATGGAGAACCTACCACCAAGACTCCTAGTTTCCTGGACATTGGCTATTGTGCATGTGAAGGTACCCGTGCGATGTGTAAATTTGAGAGAGGACACACTGACACTTCCCCCCAGGAGTGAGAGAGTACAAATTGTCGGCATGCAGGAGGAGCTGATACCACCACAGACTGTCCAATTGACAGCAAAAAATGGAGACCCTTGGACCGTAGCTGTAGAAGCCCATTTAGTGTCAGAACCCTTACAACAAAAAAAGGGCAAAGAATTTTAGAACAAATGTTGGCAGAAATAACAGAGCTCACACCGTGACAGGTACAGCAAGTGTAAGACGTATGCGCTCGTCATGAGTATGATTTCGGCTGTACCAAGCAATTGCTCATGAGATCCCAACAGGCAATGCTGGACCCGTAAGAGAATGCTACAGTCAAATTTCTCCACAGCTGTACCAGGAGGTGAAGGGATGCTCACACAGATGTTACAGAATGGTGTCATCCAGGAAAGCCAAAGCCAGTGGGCTGCCCCTATAGTACTAGTACAAAAGAAAGACCGAACTCTAAGATTCTGTGTGGGCTATCACAAGTTAAATTCCTGCACTGTGTGAGATTCATACCTGTTACCCCATATCGAGGTGTCCTTATCCGCCCTGGGACACACAAAATACTTCTCTACACTAGATCTGGCCAGTTGTTATTGGCAGGTGCCGATGTCTGAACGCGACCAAGTGAAGACAGCCTTTATACTACCCATGGGCTTGTTTGAGTTTAAAAGAATACCGTTTGGGCTGGCTAACGCTCCAGGAGCAATTCAGCGACTCATGGAAAGGTGTTTGGGTGATATGAAATTTGAAGTCACCTTAATCTACTTGGATGATATATTTGTGTATGTCGCTACATTCGAAGAAAACCTGCAATGTTTAGAAAAAGTACTGAGCCAGCTCCAGAGACATGGGCTGAAGGTAAAACCATCCAAGTGCCATCTGTTTCACACACTCAGATCGAATACCTAGGGCATGTGGTCTCTGCGGTAGTAGTATGGCCATCCTGAAAAAAGATTGTAGCAGTACAAATTGGCCCACTCAGAAGACTGTGAAGGATGTTCTGGCCTTTCTGGGATTAATTGTGTACTATCGGCGATTCATGAAAGACTTCACTCGCATTGTGAACCTTTTATTAGAGCTGCTGAGAAGGAGTCCCTTCTGGAGACAAAAATTGAGAAATCCAGTTGTGAGAACTCCAGGTGAAAGCATTTCAAGCCTTAAAAGTGGCTTTGACTGAAGCACCAGTCCTAGCCTAAGCCGATTTCTCTCAACTCTTGATCCTACATACTGATGGGAGCATGCATGGACTCGTGTTGTCATAGATTCAGGATGGGAAAGAGCGGGTGTTGCATATGAGAGTCGCTCACTCCATGACTTCAAATGGAATCCGGACAACTACAGTTCATTCAAGTTGGAGTTGCTGGAATTAATGTGGGCTATGACAAAAGTCTGTGAAATACCTGTCGGGGTCTAAAGTTCTGGTGCGCACTGACAACAACCCACTGGCCCACCTGGAGAACTCAAAGTTAGGGGCCTGGAATGATGATGGGTGGTTAGGATGACTAAATGCTAGTTTAAGATTGCCTGCAGAAAGGGAGCCGAAAACACTCATGCAGATGCGTTATCCAGAGTGACATATGAGAAACCTGGCTTAAACCGAGATTAAGAACTTGAGGCTGAAGAAGTTCCCAAGTTCCGAAGTCCTGCCAGGACATTGACAGCTATGTAGGAACAGGTACAAGCAGATCCCCAGGAAAATGTATTGGGACAGCCTCGTGACCAGTGGGTGCAGATTCAACAGGAGGATGGAGAGCTTGCACAAATTCGACAGTGGGTGGCCCACAAACATCTGCCTTGCAGGAAAGAGAGAGAAGCCCTGCCTCCTGGGGCCCTACAAATTGTTCGGCAATGGGAGAGATTACACCTAAAGAATGGACTGTTGTATTGGCTACAGCGAGCCCTATCCATCACTTTGCAAGTGGTGATCCCTGAAGCACCGTTGCACAAAGTGGCAGAACAGGCACATAAGAAAGGATCTAATTTTGGCCAAGAGAAGACCTTTCAGTGGCTACAGAAATTAGTCTACCACCTCTTACTGAAGACGGAGGTCAAAGAAGTGTGTTCACACTGTAGGAGCTGCGAATTATCCAAATGTCCAAAGCAGAGGGCCCCCATGCAAACTATTGTGACCTCGGCCCCACTGGAGGTCTTGATGATCGACTATTTGACAATTGGTCCGGCCCATCAAGGATACGAACACTGCTTGGCAATGATGGATCATTTCACCAAATTTGCCGTTGTGACTCCAACTCGAGATCAGACAAATCTATGAAGTCCAGCCTGAGGGAGAAGAAGATGCTCCTACTCGCACAGTACACAGAAACATGTTCTGCCCCTGCATAGCCAGAGACCCTGCCTTAGAGAAAGTGGAAAAACCCAGCATTGCTGAGAGCCTCTCCTTAGTCAATAGCGATTGTGAAGAAGAATGTCTGAAGCTACCGCAAGTAGGGCAGGAAGGAGAGCAAATATCTGAGACCCCTGGGACTCCTGAGATTCCTCAGATGGCTGTTTCACCAAATCTGGGCGCGTCCCCACCCCTGTCAGTCCAACCTGATTCAACTACCCAACAGAATTTAACAGAAGCTCCTAGTTCATGACATTCTGAACGTTCGACAGCAGGAAAAAACCCTAAACGGTTTGATCAGGGACATTTTGTTTTGCAACATATCGTTCAAGGGCTGGGAGAATGTCATCGCATACTGCAAAAAATCTCATTCATGGAATGGTGAGCACAAAGATAGGGGGAATGTAAGGAGAAGAACCGAATCAGGCATAGCTACTCCATGACGGATCCGGAACTGTCGTGGCTGTCACCCAGAATGCACGAGGAAAGCATAATGCCTCGGACCAACCTTTGCCCTCGGTAGTAGGGGGCATGGCTAAGATAAGAGCTGCAGTGAGCAGGAAATCAGTCAGTCTTAGTGGGAACATGCAGCGCCCAGGAGGGCAGGGTCTGGGCTCCTACTGTAGTGCATCCAGACTGAGCAGGCCCAAGCCAGAAGAGTCTGAGAGCTGTGACCAGAGATGGCTCACAAAGACGCAACCAGTCCCCGCTGACATCGCTGACCATGAGTGACAAATCCCGCAGTGAAGACATAGACACGTGCACGCACCGACGGGGAAGCCGGGTCACCTGCCGTGAGTGGTTTCTACTTATACCTGCTTTCAACCGACTATTGGCTCTGGACTCTGACAAGGAAAAAGACTAAAATTTTATTGATAATATTAAAATATAAATAACATAAATAAAACTCCTTGAGAAAGCCATTACCAGGCGAAATGTGTGTTGGGGGAACAGGAACCACGCGGTACGGACTTATGTTATTTTTATAGATTTTTTTCACTCCACCTCTCTCTTGCCTTTTCATTTATAATGCATGTTTGCTACTTATACTTATAATTAATGTGTAGGCTATTGTTTATGTGGTTTTTGTGATAATATACAGTATAAGTTTGTGATTGTACACATTCTGTCATTTGGTTTCCCATGTTATGTTATTTATATTTCAATATTATCAATAAAATTTTATATTTTATTTGTTTTCTTTTCATCTGGTTTATTCACCCAGTTTGAGTAGGTTTCATTAGTGTGCAAGGGTGACTATTCTATTTATTTCATTTTTATTCTGAGCTAGTCTCAGTAAGGTGTTGAGTTAAGGAAAAAGACTGTGCTCTTTCCTGTTCATCATTTCTTGACTCGCCGATCATCGTCCGGACCACGAGGTATCACCGCTGCCGCCAGGATCTAGGTCACCATCTTCTCCAGGACTACACTGGACTCCTTACGCGCCCCGGCCTTGGCGCCAATGATCACATCCCAAAAAACACGTTCTGACATCATAGGAATAATAAGTTTGCTATTCTTGAACTTTCTATCTTATCCTCTACACCTGTTTACCCTGAGTTCCAAACCTCTTGTTCATTTATACTGTTTTTCCAATTTTCTCTCCTTTCTCTTGCCTAAACCCGACATGATATGAGACATGGTTTACATACAGTAAACCATGTCATATCCCCCTTTTTTTTGCACATTACACACTACTAATGTTAGTAGTGTGTATGTGCAAAATTTCGGCGCTCTAGCTATTAAATTTAAGGGTTAAATCGTGGAAAAAATTGACATGGGCTCCCGCGCAATTTTCTCCGCCAGAGTAGTAAAGCCAGTGACCGAGGGCAGATATTAATAGCCTGGAGAGGGTCCATGGTTATTGGCCCCCCTGGCTAAAAACATCTGCCCCCGGCCACCCCAGAAAAGGCACATCTGGAAGATACGCCTATTCTGGCACTTGGCCACTCTCTTCTTATTCCCATGCAGCGGTGGGATATGGGGTAATGAAGGGTTAATATCACCTTGCTATTGTAAGGTGACATTAAGCCAGATTAATAATGGAGAGGCGTAAATTCTGACACCTATCCATTATTAATCCAATTGTATGAAAGGGTTAAAAAAACACACACATTAATAAAAAGTATTTTAATGAAATAAACACACAGGTTGTTTTAATATTTTATTGCTCTCTCAATCCACCTGAAGACCCTCGTTCTCTAACAAATTAAAAATAATAAACCAACAATATACATACCTTCCGTTGATCTGTAATGTCCCACGCTGTAAATCCATCTGAAGGGGTTAAAATATTTTACAGGCAGGAGCTCTGCTATAATGCAGCTGTGCTGGTGCCTGTAAAACCCCGGGGAATAAAGGTAATGTAGGTCAATGACCTATAGTTACCTTCATTCGCGGTGATGCGCCCTCTGCTGGATGTCCTCATATGAACTCGAGCCTGGGAGCTTTCCACAACATTATCGCGCTGAAGTAAATATAAATATAAATATATATATATGTGTGTGTCTCAATGACATATATATATATATATGTGTGTGTCTCAATGACATATATATATATATATATATATATATATATGTATAAAACGAAACCCGACTTTGGAGTAAAGATCGCCGACTGTGGGATCGGGTCGGGTTTCACGGAACCCGACTTTGCTAAAAGTCGGCGACTTTTGAAAATTGCCGATCTGTTTCGCTCAACCCTAGTGTATACATTTTTTTGTGATTCGTTTTGTCTGTGATGCATAAATAGTGTAAGTTGGTTAAGTGAGAAAAATATAGGCATAAATTAAATTTATAGAAGGAAATAACTAAAAATTGGCACGTGCATATGTATTCACCCCTTTTGCTATGAAACCCCTAAAACTTTTTGCTGCAAGTAATTAACTTCATAAGTCACATGCTCAGCGAAAGGAGATCCACCTGTGTGCAATCTAAGTGTCACATGGTCTGTCACATATACACACTTTTTTACAAAGGCCACAGAGACTGCAACACCATAAGGCCTCATCACTATGCTCGCGGTGATCTCATTTAGGTCAATAACTGGCGGTAACCTCTATGATGTCACCGCTCGATAATGAATCTGCGCTAGCAGCACCTCATTGTATCCTGATTTTCAGCCTGGGTAATCACATCAAGGCACCGTTCAAGTTGAAAGCCAGTTGTTGCTGAGATGGATTACGGCATGGGACAGTAAATTGGACAGGTGAGGGATATGGTTGTTTATTTATTTTTTTTTACAGGGGACAAAGGCTCCAATGGATTGGGCATAAGGTTAGTATAACTGTGTTTTTTATTTTTAAATAAATGTGTAAAACAGGGTGTTTTGTATATAAAGGACTTTATTCTTGCTCTGTGTTTATTTACAAACTTGCTATGGGGTTAGTAATGGGGGCATCGTATAGTCGCCTCTCCATTACCAACCCATGGGTGACATCAGCCCCAAACCCTATTTACCCCACTTGCCAACTACACAGAGCATGTGAGAAGAGCAAGGCTAAGCACCAGATTTGAAGTATCTTACGGGCCATTTCTGAGGTGGCTGAGGTCTGATGTTGGTAGCCTTGGGGGACAATATCTCTGACCCTTTACCAGGCTACTAATATCAAGCCACAGCTGTCTGTTTAGCCTTTGCTGGTTTGAATTTATAGTTATTTATAGTTGAATTTATACTACTTCATTTTTATCTTAGGTCCTCCCATAAATTCACCAGGAAATGCTAAGAAAACAGCTGTGATCTGTTATCAATAGACTGGGAACCAGGGCCGCCATCAGGGCATGACGGGCCCCGTCTCATCTGCTCACCGGGCCCCTACCGGCAGCCGCAGGCTAACCGGGCCCTTAGCGCCGACGCTGCAGCTGTTTAAAGCTATTGACGTGCGGGCCCGCGGGCCCGCACATCAATAGTTAACAGCCGCCAGCCAATCTGAGGCTGGCAGCTGACGTCAGCTGCAGCGTGCGTGCATGTTGCCGGCATCTGACATCATTGTCAGTCGCCGGCTAGTGCACGCTGCAGCTGCGTGGAGACAGAGATCTTTGCCCGCCGCAGGAGCGCGACCAGGTAAGAAGAACTTCTTTTTTTTTTTCTTGAGAGCGGCGATCCGGGGGGCCCAGGGAAGAACGCTGGACAGAGATGGGGCAGAGTGCTGAACAGAGATGGGGCAGAGTGCTGAACAGAGATGGGGCATAGTGCTGGACAGAGATGGGGCAGAGTGCTGAACAGAGATGGGGCATAGTGCTGGGCGGAGATGGGGCAGAGTGCTGGACAGAGATGGGGCAGGATTGGAAACAGATGGGGCAGAGTGCTGGACACAGATGGGGCAGGATTGGAAACAGATGGGGCAGAGTGCTGGACACAGATGGGGCAGGATTGGAAACAGATGGGGCAGAGTGTTGGACACAGATGGGGCAGGATTGGAAACAGATGGGGCAGAGTGCTGGACACAGATGGGGCAGGATTGGAAACAGATGGGGTAGAGTGCTGGACACAGATGGGGCAGGATTGGAAACAGATGGGGCAGAGTGCTGGACAGAGATGGGGCAGAGTGCTGGACAGAGATGGGGCAGAGTGCTGGACAGAGATGGGGCAGAGTGCTGGACAGAGATGGGGCAGAGTGCTGGACAGAGATGGGGCAGAGTGCTGGACAGAGATGGGGCAGAGTGCTGGACACAGATTGGGGCAGGATTGGAAACAGATGGGGCAGAGTGCTGGACACAGATGGGGCAGGATTGGAAACAGATCGGGCAGAATGGAGACAGATGGGGCAGGATGGATACGATGGAGACAGATGGGGCAGGATGGGGAGATCATATGGGGCAGAATGGATACTCATGAGGGCAGGATGGGAGAACATATGGCTGGAGCCTGGAATGAGACACACGGGGGCTAGGATGGCGAATATTACCATAGGGGCTAATTAAGGGATGTTATTATTGCAGTGATGTATTTATTTTATTTTTTGAGTATACTGTTTTAAATGGGGGAAAGGAAAAGGGAATATCCAGCACGTCCATCCAGTGTAAGTAAAATATCCAAAATTTATTGAAACATTTTAAAAAACAATATTAAGAAAGAGAGAGGGAGACTCTCTCTGCCTGACGCGTTTCTGGCGCACCACGGCGCCCTTAGTCATAGGAACTAATACCATATAGATGAACAGGTTTATATATAGCAAGGAACCAATCAGAGACATAGCAATCAATTACATTGAAAAAAGCTGCAGCTAGACACACATAATAAGACTTTTTCTCCTATTTCAAATACACTGAAATTGCATAAATATATACTTTAAATTGCGGCAAGATCTGTCTGTTAGTTCAATATATGTAAAAAAGGTCATTCCTGTAATTCATACCGTGTGGATGTTTAGTGTCTAAAGTCAGAATCCAAGAGGCTTCCCGCAGTGCTAATTGTTTCTTCCAATCTCCACCTCTAGGTGACTGACTAACCCTTTCTATGCCAAAAAATGAAAAATCTGATAGGTCTCCTTTATGTACAGAAATAAAGTGTTTCGTAGCCCCAGAATAGCCTGAATTATTGTTATTTATATTTGCTATGTGTTCTGAAATTCTTTTTTTGATTTTCCTTGTGGTGTAACCTATATAGCAAATGTTGCAAGCCTTACATTTTATGCAGTATATGACGTGGTCAGAATCACAATTAATAAATGATTTTATATTATAAGTAACATTGTGATTCGAGGAAAAGGTAGTTCTTTTGTTGTCTGCAAATTGGCAGACATTACATCTGTTGCCAGAACATGTAAAAAAACCTTTTATTGATAGCCATGATGTGGGAGTTATTCTTTTGTAACTTGTGATGTCACAAATTTATATTCATGCATTCCCCATTCTTTGGCTATGACAGCAATTGAACATCATCTAAGCAAGTATAGTAGCTATTCAGATTCATTGAAATGATTCATTCTTGCGTCTCTACATTTTTTACTAAAGCATAATTTTTTTATGTTTCAAAATGAGTACTTCATCCAGACCATGGGTGCTCCTATGGGGTCTAAATTCTCCCCATCTTTAGCCGTTTTATTTATGGCATGGTTGGAAGAAACCTACATATTCACAGATGATAATCCATTTCTCCCATACCTTAATTGGTATGGGAGATTTGTGGATGATATTCTGCTAATTTGGCAAGGGGGTGTGACTAAGTTTTCTGATTTCATGCTCTATTTGAATAATAACAAGTGTAACCTGCGTTTCACCAGCGGCATTCCATCGCACAAGGTTTCATTCTTGGATGTGCTCCTTACAGGGAGCAATACAACACATAGGGTTAATACTTCTCTTTATAGAAAGGACAATTCTGGAAACACAATCCTGATGTCTTCAAGCGCACACCCTCGACATACCATTCATGCCATTCCTAGGGGTGAGCTCACGAGAGAGAGAAGAATTTGCTCTAGTGAGGAAAGTTTCCACAAGGAAAGTCATCTTATTTCTGATAGATTATTTGATAGGGGATATAAACAATCCAATATAAGACATGCATTCAGACATGTTTCCAAAATTCCACGTGCTGATTTATTGTATTCTGACAGTGAAAATGCAAGTGCCGCTCCTGAGACGCAGATCACTTTTTCTACCGCTTATAGCAGTCAGTACAATAAAATTAGACAGATCATTCTTAAATATCTCCCTGTAGTCAATCAGGATAAATCTTTATGCACAATTCTTCAGAATGGATGCAGAGTAGTGGCCAGGAGAGGTTGCACACTGGGGAATATTTTGTCTCCCAGTATGGTGCGCCAGAAAAAAACTCCCACATCATGGTTATCAATAAAAGGTTTTTTTAAATGTTCTGGTAACAGATGTAATGTCTGCCAATTTGCAGACAACAAAAGAACTACCTTTTCCTCGAATCACAATGTTACTTATAATATAAAATCATTTATTAATTGTGATTCTGACCACGTCATATACTGCATAAAATGTAAGGCTTGCAACATTTGCTATATAGGTTACACCACAAGGAATTCAAAAAAAGAATTTCAGAACACATAGCAAATATAAATAACAATAATTCAGGCTATTCTGGGGCTACGAAACACTTTATTTCTGTACATAAAGGAGACCTATCAGATTTTTTATTTTTTGGCATAGAAAGGGTTAGTCAGTCACCTAGAGGTGGAGATTGGAAGAAACAATTAGCACTGCGGGAAGCCTTTTGGATTCTGACTTTAGACACTAAACATCCACACGGTATGAATTACAGGAATGACCTTTTTTACATACATTGAACTAACAGATAGATCTTGCCGCAATTTAAAGTATATATTTATGCAATTTCAGTGTATTTGAAATAGGAGAAAAAGTCTTGTTATGTGTGTTTAGCTGCAGCTTTTTTCAATGTAATTGATTGCTATGTCTGTGATTGGTTCCTTGCTATATATAAACCTGTTCATCTATATGGTATTAGTTCCTATGACTAAGGGCGCCGTGGTGCGCCAGAAACGCGTCAGGCAGAGAGAGTCTCCCTCTCTCTTTTTTAATATTGTTTTTTAAAATGTTTCAATAAATTTTGGATATTTTACTTACACTGGATGGACGTGCTGGATATTCCCTTTTCCTTTCCTCTACTTCAGCTGAAATCACCAGCAGGTACGGCACCCACCAGCTATATTCATTTGCAATGGCTTACAGATGCATATCTCGGCGTGTCAAGCTCCTAACTTTTCCTCTCCCCCCTCCTCTTTTCTTGAATGATTTAAATGGGGGGCAGTCCTGTTACTGTGTAGAGTGATACTATGTCGCCTTCTTCATGTGGTGTAATGTAGAGGCTGGGAAAATTAAGCAATGTATTCTACAAGCGGAACTCGAGATAACTGTGTTATTTCCTGCAGAGATGAGTCCTGGCTGGATGAAGTGATGGCGGTCTGTGCTGGATGAAAGATGAAGGACTTCACCTAGAGACGTCACTGGTGAGTCAGTGTTACCTATACACTGACACTATACACTGTATACTATATACAGAGGTCCTGTGTACAATATCACCAGTGATCACTGTATTACCTATACATTATATACAGAGCTCCTGTGTACAATGTCACTGGTGATCACTGTATTACCTGTAGACAGACACTGCTTACTAGTGTTGAGCGATACTGTCCGATACTTGAAAGTATCGGTATCGGATAGTATCGGCCGATACCCGAAAAGTATCGAATATCGCCGATACCGATATCCGATACCAATACAAGTCAATGGGACACCAAGTATCGGAAGGTATCCTGATGGTTCCCAGGGTCTGAAGGAGAGGAAACTCTCCTTCAGGCCCTGGGATCCATATTAATGTGTAAAATAAAGAATTAAAATAAAAAATATTGATATATTCACCTCTCCGGCGGCCCCTGGACATCACCGCGGGTAACCGGCAGGCTTCTTTGCTTAAAATGAGCGCGTTTAGGACCTGAGAATGACGTCGCGGCTTCTGATTGGTCGCGTGCCGCTCATGTGACCGCCACGCGACCAATCAGAAGCCGCGACATCATTCGCAGGTCCTAAATTCCTAGAATGAGGAGTTTAGTGCCTGAGAATGACGTCGCGGCTTGTGATTGGTCGCGTGGCGGTCACATGAGCAGCACGCGACCAATCAGAAGCCGCGACGTCATTCTCAGGTCCTAAACGCGCTCATTTTAAACAAAGAAGCCTGCCGGTTACCAGCGGTGATGTCCAGGGGCCGCCGGAGAGGTGAATATATCAATATTTTTTATTCTAATTCTTTATTTTACACATCACTATGGATCCGATACCGATTCCCGATACCACAAAAGTATCGGAACTCGGTATCGGAATTCCGATACCGCAAGTATCGGCCGATACCCGATACTTGCGGTATCGGAATGCTCAACACTACTGCTTACTAATTACAGATCTCCTGTGTATAATGGCACTGATGGTGATAGTATTGTGGGTTTTTTTTTATTACTGATCAGTATTGTAGTATTCAGTCACTATGTGGTGGTAATATGTGGTCTTGTCATGATGCGGTGGTATTTGTTCCTTGTATTTTATATTATTCGATCACTGTGGTGGTAATATGTCATCTGGTCATAGTGCTGTGGAATTTGTTCCTTGTATGTAGTATTATAGGTCATTTTAAAATTTGAAAAATAAATAAAAATATACCTAAATTGTATTGCATATTTTAACAAATATTTAATAGGTTACAGCAGAGTAGGGCCCGGCCAAAAGTGTCTACCGTGTTATGGTGGCGGTTTAAAAAATCTTTTGGCCAAAACAAAAGCTGCCAGCTATATGTGTGATCTGGTGATGGGAACTGTCAATGTGTGATAGGTGAAAAGTGGAAATTTTCCAAGAGAGAGCGGTGCGACTTTGGACAGTTCGAGGGGTGGAGCCTGGAGGCGGGGCTGGGGTGGAGCCTGGGCGGAGTCTCAAGGGGGCCCCGAAAATTTTGCCAGTATGGGGCCCTGAAATTTCTAGTGGCAGCCCTGCTGGGAACCTTATGGGATATTGTTCCTTGTTCCAGATTATTGACATCATCTCCCAGCAGTGGGCTTGGCCTCTGATGGTTATGAAAATTGTGCAGACCCATCATTTTCTCCTGGTCGCGAGGAACTCATGGAGACCAGGCGACAATGATGAGAGCTGTCTTCAGATGTCGCCGACACATGAGATTAGCTCAAACTCTATCCACTTTTTCCCAGGCACTGGTAGGTGAATACAACTCCAATTTGCAAGTTTTTCAGATGGACACACGGTCTGTGTGAAAAACCTGACATTTGCACACTTACCTTGAATACAATAGGTGTGTGCAGGTCGGTATTTTCGGTCCATAAAAAATGGACCGCATACAGACATAAAAAACAGACATACAGTGTAGGAAGAAGGCCTCTAAGGGAAAGTTCCATAAAAAAAGCTTTTCAACAATAGAAAAAATTTAAATTATTAATGTTTTAATTTATTTTAAATTATTGTAATTTGTTTTTAACCCCTTAGTGACAGAGCCAATTTTGTACTTAATGATCAAACCAATTTTTCCAGTTCTGACCATAGTCACTTTATGAGGTTATAGCTCTGGAAAGCTTCACTGTATCCCACTGATTCTGAGATTTTTCATGACATATTGTACTTTATATTAGTGGTAAAATTTCTTCGGTATGACTTGCATTTATTTCTGAAAAAAACTGAAATTTGGCAAAAAATTTAAAATTTAGCAATTTTCAAACTTTTAATTTCTGTATCCTTAAATCAGAGAGTCGTGTAAAACAAATAGTTTAATTTTTAATTTTAATTTAATAACATTTCCCACATGTCTCCTTTACATCAGCACAATTTTGGAACAAAACTTTTTTTGTTAGGATTAGTGTTGAGCATTCCGATACCGCAAGTATCGGGTATCGGACGATATTTGCGGTATCGGAATTCCGATACCGAGTTCCGATATTTTTGCGATATCGGGAATCGGTATCGGGAAGAAGAATCATGTGTAAAATAAAGAATAAAAAAAAAAAAATATTGATATACTCAACCTCAGACGCGCCCTGGTTGTAACCGCTGCAACTGCCATGCTTCCCTTCCTAAGAATGAGCGCGTGAAGGACCTGCAATGACGTCGCGGCTTGTGATTGGTCGCGTGAGCGGTCACATCAGCGGTCACGCGACCAATCACAAGCCGCGACGTCATCGAAGGTCCTTCACGCGCTCATTCTTAGGAAGGGAAGCATGGCGGTTGCAGCGGTTGCAACCAGGGCGCGTCCGAGGGTGAGTATATCAATATTTTTTATTTTTATTCTTTATTTTACACGTGAATATGGATCCCAGGGCCTGAAGGAGAGTTTCCTCTCCTTCAGACCCTGGGAACCATTACAGGATACATTCCGATATTTGTGTCCCATTGACTTGTATTGGTATCGGATATCGGTATCGGCGATATCCGATATTTTTTGGATATCGGCCGATACAATCCCATACCGATACTTTCAAATATCGGAAGGTATCACTCAACACTAGTTAGGATGTTATAAGGGTTAAAAGTTGACCAGCGATTTCTCATTTTTGTGGGAAAAAAATGAACTTTTTAAGTTTTTCACAAAAATTTAATTTAGTCCCAAACTTTTTTATTTTCACACGGGTAACAAGAGAAAATGGACCACAAAATTTGTTGTGCAATTTCTCCTGGGTACACCTATATATGTGGGGGAAAGCCACTGTTTGGGCACATGGCAGGGCTCAGAAGGAAGGAGCACCATTTGACTTTTTGAACACAAAATTGGCTGAAATCAATGATGGGTGCCATGTCGCGTTTGGAGATTCCTTGATGTACCTAAACAATGGAAACTCCCCAATTTTAATTCCAACCCTAACACAGCCATATCCCTAACCCTAATCCCAACTCTAACCCTATTCCCAACCCTAACCCCAACTCTAACACCACCATAACCCCAGCACCTCAACCGTAACCCCAACACAACTGTAACTCCAACACAACCCTAACCCCAACACAACTCTAACCCCAACACAATCCTAATCCCAACGCAACCCTAAGCCCAGCAACACAACAGTAACTCCCACACCACAACCGTAACCCCAACACCACAATCGTAACCTCAACACAACTCTAAATCTAGCCCAAACCCTAACCCTAGCCCAATCCTAAGCCTAGCCCAACCCTAACTCTAGCCCAAATCTAACCCTAGCACCAATCCTAGCCCTAACCCTAGTGTGATACCCCACGGCCCTGGTTGTCACAGCGGCATTGCTTTCCTCACGGGGAGAATGATTGTTATGCTTGGAAGCAATGGAAGATTCTTCTTAACAGGTAATTAGCCCATACAACACCGTTCTGACTCCAAGCCAGAAGTGGGAGCTCTACACCCGACTTCAGGGGAGCTGCACTGTCTGGTCGGGAAGAGTTAGTTGCTAGGCAGTTGCAAGGCAGTTAGGAAGATTTAGACAGTTGGTGCTAGTCAGCAGACTGGAGCAGTCAGAGGCAGAAGGACGGGTGAGGGGCCATACAGCCTGAAGTGCTGTAGCCCCTGGATAGCGATATACAGAAGGAAGAACACCTTTTAGTGAACATGCCGGAGAGCAAAGCACAGGAGAGTGACCACAAGGGAGATTAGCTGCGAGAGGGCTACCTTCCTGACAGAACCCAAATACAGGTAACTGGAAGACCGATGTTGTGTTATACTCTAGGAGGCACAGCAGAAACCGGTAGGACAGCTAGACTACACGTAACCTGTCCACCCTAATACCCAGGAGACACAAAGACACATAGAGCCCAGGTCATGATAGAGACCCTGTAAAAAGGCTCGAGTCACCTGTCATACGGGTTTGTGTCCCACTTCAATAAAGGACAGATATAACTGTGAGGACCTTGCCAGAAGCCATAGGCAGTAAGGGACTATAACACCACCAGGCAATGAGGAAGGCTTCTAACTCCACCTGGTAAGGAGAACTCTGAATTCCCTTCCAAGTCGGCCAGACCCTGCCTGTACCTGTGATCTTGGACTCTGGACTGCGGCTGCCTGCTACCATCAGTAAACCAGGTAAAGAGACTGCAAATCTGTGTCCTTCGTTCTTTACTGCACCATTCATCATCTCCATCTACACACGGGAGCTCTCAGGACCTACTTCACCTGTGGGAAGTTATACCACCTAGCTGCCATAACATCACCCCAGAGTACCCCTTTAAGCAGAGTTGGTCCTTACTGACCGAATGCCACAGATGGTGTCACGACCTTTCTTTTTTTCAAAAACCCGTTTAAAGACCTTTACTTTAACATGGTCACCCAGGGCCATGGCCCGGGTCACCGCCGCCGTGACACATTGTGGGGTACCAAGTACCCCACGGCCCTGGTGGGCATTTCACTAGCCCAACCATAACGCTTGTTCTAACCCCAACTCTAACCCTAGCCCCAATCCTAGCTCTAACCTCAACTTTAGTTCCAACCCTAATCTTAGCTCTAACCCCAACCCTAACACTAATGGAAATATGGAAATAAATTCCTTTTTTTATTATTATTATTATTATTTTTACCTTACTAAAGGGATGATAAAGTGGGGTTTGATTTACAATTTTTTTTACTTTGTTCATTGTGATAGGGTATATCACAGTGATCAAAATGAACCAAAAGGAGAAATCTCCTATTATTGCCGGGTGCCCTCAGGCAGATCTTGGCAGGTGCACTGCGGAAGTGCCCACCATTTTCTTTCCGGAAGAAGACACTGGGGGCTGGGGGACAGAGCCAGAGGGATCGGGGGACATCGCAGGTACTGGGGGAGTTTGGGGGACCCCATTTCTCTCTCCTCTGATGTGCAAGATATTATCAGAGGAGGGATGAAATGGGAAGTCTGACTTTTTTTGCGGTCGCCATTATTAGGCAATAGCAACAGTGTGACAGTAAAAACTGATGCGAATCATGTTCTCCGGAGTCCAGAGATTTTCCAACGCTGGGGGGCGCTATCACCTTATTTCTCAGGGCCACTAAAAAGCGGAGGAATACAGTTAGGTCCATATATATTTGGACAGAGACAACATTTTTCTAATTTTGGTTATAGACATTACCACATTGAATTTTAAACAAAACAATTCAGATGCAGTTGAAGTTCAGACTTTCAGCTTTCATTTGAGGGTATCCCCATTAAAATTGGATGAAGGGTTTAGGAGTTTCAGCTCCGTAACATGTGCCACCCTGTTTTTAAAGGGACCAAAAGTAATTGGACAATTGACTCCAAGGCTATTTCATGGACAGGTGTGGGCAATCCCTTCGTTATGTCATTCTCAATTAAGCAGATAAAAGGCCTGGAGTTGATTTGAGGTGTGGTGCACACATTTGGAAGGTTTTGCTGGGAAGTAAACATGTGGTCAAAGGAGTTCTCCATGCAGGTGAAACAAGCCATCCTTAAGCTGCGAAAACAGAAAAAACCCATCCGAGAAATTGCTACAATATTAGGAGTGGCAAAATCTACAGTTTGGTACATCCTGAGAAAGAAAGAAAGCTCTGGTGAACTCATCAATGCAAAAAGACCTGGGTGCCCACCGAAGACAACAGTGGTCGATGATCGCAGAATAATCTCCATGGTAAAGAGAAACCCCTTCACAACAGCCAACCAAGTGACCAACACTCTCCAGGAGTTAGGTGTATCAATATCCAAATCTACCATAAAGTGAAGACTGCATGAAAGGGGTTCACTGCACGGTGCAGCCACTCATAAGCATCAAGAATAAAAACACTAGACTGGACTTTGCTAAAAACATCTAAAAAGCCAGCACAGTTCTGGAAGAACATTCTTTGGACAGATGAAACCAACACCAACCTCTACCAGAATGATGGAAAGAGAAAAGTATGGTGAAGGCGTGGTACAGCTCATGATCCAAAGCATAGCACATCATCTGTAAAACATGGCAGAGGCAGTGTGATGGCTTGGGCATGCATGGCTGCCAGTGGCACTGGGTCACTAGTGTTTATTGATGATGTGACACAGGACAGAAGTAGCCGAATGAATTCTGAGGTATTCAGAGCCATACTGTGTGCTCAGATCCAGCCAAATGCAGCCAAACTGATTGGTCGTCGTTTCATACTACAGATGGACAATGACCCAAAACATAAATTTCACTTGTTAAAGACTAAACTTCAGACAGAAAGGCCCACAAACAAACGGCAACTGAAAACCACCGCAGTGAAGGCCTGGGAGAGCATCAAAAAGGAGGAAACACAGCATCTGGTGATGTCCATGAGTTCAAGACTTCAGGCAGTCATTGCCAACAAAGGGTTTTCAACCCAAGTACTAAAAATGAACATTTAATTTAAACTTATTGACTCTGTCCAATTACTTTTGGTCCCTTTAAAAACAGAGTGGCACATGTTAAGGAGCTGAAACTCCTAAACCCTTCATCCAATTTTAATGTGGATACCCTCAAATGAAAGCTGAAAGTCTGAACTTCAACTGCATCTGAATTGTTTTGTTTAAAATGCATTGTGGTAATGTCTATAACCAAAATTAGAAAAATGTTGTCTCTGTCCAAATATATATGGACCTAACTGTAAGTACACTTAACTGTCGCTGTCAAAAGGCTTATTGGCAGTCATTAAGGGGTTATTGAAGTAAGATATGAAAAATATTTTAAATAGGTTTGGTATTTTCGGTTTTAAACACTTGAGGGAGCAGCTACTTAAATTTGTCATGAAACCTAGTGTACAACTAACTCACATTACGTAAATGTTGCCTGACTTTTCTCACATGTGTCTGACATTGCTCCTCTCCTACTCTCCTACCCTTCTTTATGTTTGTAAAAAGATAGGTGTGACCCTGCTATGTCCACTATATTACTACTCCCATGAAAGTAGACAGAGCAGAGTCACACATTACACCGCTGTTACCATAGAAGTGGATGGAGCAGGGTCAAACATTACACCACTGCTCCCTTAAAAATATGTAACCCTACTCTGTCCACTTCTATTAGGGCAGTGGTGTAATACGACAGATAGGATAGAGAAGGTGAATACATAGATGTACAGAAGATATATGTTGCAAGCTCTATACATATAATGCACTTACACGCTTTAGTGCCATTCATGTGGCACTAAAGGGTGTTTCGCCTAATAAATTTAAAAAAATTATGTTGGAATCCCCCATATTATTGATAACCAGCCAAGGTAAAGCAGACAGCTGTGAGCTTATATTATCAGGCTGATAAGGTATCTGATTATTGGGTTCTTTTCAGCCTAAAAATAGCAGCCCACAGGCACCCCAAAATTGGCGAATCACATTAGATGCGCCAATTCTGGCGCTTCATCGTCGCTCTTCCCAATTTCCCTAATATAGTGGCGATCGGGGTAATAGTAGTTGTGGTTGATGACAGCTGTTTGTCAAAAATCACAGATGGCATCAATTCTTGGGGTTAGCAATGTAGAGATGTATATCAGACACCCCCATTACTAACCCTATAATGAAAGAAAAACACACAGACAGAAAAATTATTTTATTTAAAAGAAAAACAATCCCCGGCAGGTTCCATGGTCCACCAATGTATTTTTGAAAAAAAAAAAAAACAGGCAGAAATTGGAGAAAAATAAAATAAGAGAAATAAAAACAAGACACTGTCCCTTCTTAACCGGATTATTAGAAAATAAAAAATTCCCATGCAGATGCAACGTAGTCCATGGCGTTTTCACGACAATCCCTGAATCCAGCATCCGAAAGCTTTGGAGCACCATAGGCTGTGATGAGTGGTGATGCCAGTAACTACACCGCTCATCAGTCACTGAATCCTCTGTATAATGGCCTCATATAGTGTCCCACAGTATAATGGCTGCATACAGTGCCCAAGAGTATAATGGTCCCATATAGTGCCCCTCAGTATAATGGCCCCATATAGTGCCCCTCAGTATAATGGCCCCATATAGTGCCCCACAGAATAATAGCTTCACATAGTACCCAACACTATAATGGCCCCATATAGTGCCCCTCAGTATAATGACCCCATATAATTCCCCAGTGTATATTGGCCCCATATTCTGCCCCACAGTATAATGGCCTCATACAGTGCCTTATAGTGTAATAGCCCCAAACAGTGCCACATACTATATTTGCCTCATATATTGATCCACGGTATAATAGCCTCATATAGTGCATCCTGGTATATGTCATCCATCCTGATATATGGCCCCCGTCATGGTATATGACTCCCTTTGTGGTATATGACCTCGTCCTGGTATATGGCCCCATCCTGGTATATGGCTTCCATTATGGTATATAGCCGCCATCCTAGTATATGGCCCCATGATGGTAGATGTCTTCATCCTGGTATATGGCCAACATCATGGTATATGTACATCCATCCCAGTATATGGACCCCATCCTGGTATATGGTCCCATTCTGGTAAAAGTCTGGATCCTGGTATATGGCTCCCATTATGGTATATGTCCATCCATTCTGGTATATGGCCTCTATTCTGAAATATTGCCCCCATATATTCAAAGCAAAGAAAAAAATAAACGCTTTTACTTATCTTCCTTGTACTCCCATGCAGCGCTGTGTTTTCTACGTGCTCTGAACAGGTCGGCAGTGAGCTGTGATCACAGACTGTACTGTAATACTGACAGGCTGTGATCACCACACCCTGCTGTCCCAGATACTCACATCACACCTCCGCTCGCCAACACCTTCTCTCCCCAGCAGCTCCTGTCATCATACTCACTACCTGAGCAGTGATAGGGGGCAGTTTCTGCCCACAGCATTCACTGGGTTCTTCACAAAGTTGTAAACAATCTCCTCGTACAGTTGATACCTGGACAACCCAAGGGATGTGCTCAGGTTATAGCTAAAGGCAGGAGGAGCAGCCTCAAGGCAAGAGATGAGGTCGCCGTCCAATGGCATGCTTTTATGCCCAGGGTCTGCTGTATGTGAGTGGTGTAATTGTCATGCTCAGACACTTAGGCCCGTGTCATACTAGTGAATTTTATGGACGCATGAGAGGCGCAGAAAATACTGATTGTACACGGTACAATGCTTCTCTATGCCCCAGCTCCAATCAGCCGTATTCTACTGATCCATATTATACGGTCTTCTACAGCCGTACAAAATCGCAGCATGCTGCGTTTTTCACCGTATTGCGCAAAAAATACGTCAATGAAAGTCTATGGGGGAGAGAAAAATACGGATTACATACGGACCAACAGTGTGACTTATGAGAAATACGCAGCGGTGTTCTAGAGAAAAGCCGGCAATTCAGTGCTGTGTACAGTAAAATCACACTGACAGGTTAGAATAGAATAGCTAAAATAAATGTCTACACATAGTATAGGGGTATATATATATATATACAGTGGGGCAAAAAAGTATTTAGTCAGTCAGCAATAGTGCAAGTTCCACCACTTAAAAAGATGAGAGGCGTCTGTAACTTACATCATAGGTAGACCTCAACTATGGGAGACAAACTGAGAAAAAAAATCCAGAAAATCACATTGTCTGTTTTTTTAACATTTTATTTGCATATTTTGGTGGAAAATAAGTATTTGGTCAGAAACAAACAATCAAGATTTCTGGCTCTCACAGACCTGTAACTTCTTCTTTAAGAGTCTCCTCTTTCCTCCACTCATTACCTGTAGTAATGGCACCTGTTTAAACTTGTTATCAGTATAAAAAGACACCTGTGCACACCCTCAAACAGTCTGACTCCAAACTCCACTATGGTGAAGACCAAAGAGCTGTCAAAGGACACCAGAAACAAAATTGTAGGCCTGCACCAGGCTGGGAAGACTGAATCTGCAATAGCCAACCAGCTTGGAGTGAAGAAATCAACAGTGGGAGCAACAATTACAAAATGGAAGACATACAAGACCACTGATAATCTCCCTCCAACTGGGGCTCCACGCAAAATCCCACCCCGTGGGGTCAGAATGATCACAAGAACGGTGAGCAAAAATCCCAGAACCACGCGGGGGGACCTAGTGAATGAACTGCAGAGAGCTGGGACCAATGTAACAAGGCCTACCATAAGTAACACACTACGCCACCATGGACTCAGATCCTGCAGTGCCAGACGTGTCCCACTGCTTAAGCCAGTACATGTCCAGGCCCGTCTGAAGTTTGCTAGAGAGCATTTGGATGATCCAGAGGAGTTTTGGGAGAATGTCCTATGGTCTGATGAAACCAAACTGGAACTGTTTGGTAGAAACACAACTTGTCGTGTTTGGAGGAAAAAGAATACTGAGTTGCATCCATCAAACACCATACCTACTGTAAAGCATGGTGGTGGAAACATCATGCTTTGGGGCTGTTTCTCTGCAAAGGGGCCAGGACGACTGATCCGGGTATATGAAAGAATGAATGGGGCCATGTATCGTGAGATTTTGAGTGCAAAACTCCTTCCATCAGCAAGGGCATTGAAGATGAAACGTGGCTGGGTCTTTCAACATGACAATGATCCAAAGGACACCGCCAGGGCAACGAAGGAGTGGCTTCGTAAGAAGCATTTCAAGGTCCTGGAGTGGCCTAGCCAGTCTCCAGATCTCAACCCTATAGAAAACCTTTGGAGGGAGTTGAAAGTCCGTGTTGCCAAGTGAAAAGCCAAAAACATCACTGCTCTAGAGGAGATCTGCATGGAGGAATGGGCCAACATACCAACAACAGTGTGTGGCAACCTTGTGAAGACTTACAGAAAACGTTTGACCTCTGTCATTGCCAACAAAGGATATATTACAAAGTATTGAGATGAAATTTTGTTTCTGACCAAATACTTATTTTCCACCATAATATGCAAATAAAATGTTAAAAAAACAGACAACGTGATTTTCTGGATTATTTTTTCTCAGTTTGTCTCCCAAAGTTGAGGTCTACCTATGATGTAAATTACAGACGCCTCTCATCTTTTTAAGTGGTGGAACTTGCACTATTGCTGACTGACTAAATACTTTTTTGCTCCACTGTATATATATATATATAGAGAGAGAGAGAGAGAGAGAGAGACAAAAAAGAGGCAGCACTCCATTGTAAAGTGGGAAAATATTCTGAAAAATTCCCAGGCTCGAGTTCATATGAGGACATCCAGCAGAGGGCGCATCACCGCGACTCGAGGTAACTATAGAGGTCATTCCCCTGCATTCCATTCATTCCCCGGGTTTTTACAGTCAGGGGCGGCGGCATTAGCAGGCTTCTGCTTGTAAAATTAGTTAACCCTTTGAGATGGATTTACAGCGTGGGACAACACTGAACAACGGAAGGTATGGAATATTGTTGTTTGTTTTGTTTAACTTTGTTTCACGTGACAAGGGTCTTCACGTGGATTAAGAGTATAATAAAATATTACAACAACCTGTGTCTTTATTTCATTAAAATACTTAATAATGTAATAATGTGTGTGTGTGTGTTTTATTAACCATTTCATACTATTGGATTAATAATGGATAGGTGTCATAATTGACGCCTCTCCATTATAAATCTGGGTTAATGTCACCTTACAATACCAAGGTGACATTAATCCTTTATTACCCCATATCCCACTGCTACACGGGAGTGGGAAGAGAGAGTCTAAGTGCCAGAATAGGCGCATCTTCCATATGTGCCTTTTCTGGGGTGGCTGGGGGCAGATGTTTTTAGCCAGGGGGGGCCAATAACCTTGGACCCTCTCCAGGCTATTAATATCTGCCCTCAATCACTGGCTTTCCCACTCTGGCGGAGAAAATTGCGCAGGAGCCCACGCCAATTTTTTCCGCGATTTAACCCTTTAATTTAATAGCTAGAGCCACCAAATTTGACACACATACACTTCTTACATTACTAAAGAGGAATATGTAATAAAAGAAGGGATATGAGATGGTTTACTGTATGTAAACCATGTCCCATATCATGTCCGGTTTGAGAAGGAGATAGGAAAAGCCGGCAATTGAATTACCGGCTTTTCTGCTATCTAGCGCTGTATAAAATATTAATATATATATATATATATGTATATATATATATATATACTAGCTGAAGAGCCCGGCCTTGCCTGGGCATAGTAAATGTCTGTGGTTAGTTAGAGCACCTCACTGTTATGGCTGGCAATCAGGCAACACAGCGTGCAGTAATCAGCGCACATACAGAGATCTGGCAATAACCAAAAACAATAGAACGAGCTCTGAGACGTGGAATCTCTGTAGACTGCAGTACCTGATCTATCCTCACACAACTATAAGCAGCAGTGGATTGCGCCTATCACTACCTATGCAACTCGGCACTGCCTGAGGAGCTGACTAGCCTGAAGATAGAAATACAAGCCTGACTTACCTCAGAGAAATACCCCAAAGGAATAGGCAGCCCCCCACATATAATGACTGTTAGCAAGATGAAAAGACAAACGTAGGAATGAAATAGATTCAGCAAAGTGAGGCCCGATATTCTAGACAGAGCGAGGATAGCAAAGAGAACTATGCAGTCTACAAAAAACCCTAAAACGAAAACCACGCAAAGGGGCAAAAAGACCCACCGTGCCGAACTAACAGCACGGCGGTGCACCCCTTTGCTTCTCAGAGCTTCCAGCAAAAGTTAATAGCAAGCTGGACAGAAAAAACAGAAAACAAACTAGAAGCACTTATCTAGCAGAGCAGCAGGCCCAAGGAAAGATGCAGTAGCTCAGATCCAACACTGGAACATTGACAAGGAGCAAGGAAGACAGACTCAGGTGGAGCTAAATAGCAAGGCAGCCAACGAGCTCACCAAAACACCTGAGGGAGGAAGCCCAGAGACTGCAATACCACTTGTGACCACAGAAGTGAACTCAGCCACAGAATTCACAACACCTCACGTCTCTTATTTTCCCATCATGCCTCTCATCTTCTCCCTTACACCTCTCATTTTCTTCCCTTACACCTCTCATTTTCCCCCTCACTCCTCTTATTTTCCCCCTCACTCCTCTCATACCCCCCAACACTTGTCATTTCGACCTCACATCTGTCATTTTCCGATCACTCCACTATTTTCCCTCACTCCTCTCATTTTGCACTCACACCTTTTCATTTTCACCTCACACCCCTCATTTTCACCTCAGTATATACATGTTTGTCATCTCCTTTATATATAGTATACACCTGTATGTCTTCTCTTGTTTATATATATACCTGTATGTCATTTCCCCTGTAAATAGTATATACCTGCGGTATGTCATCTCCTCCTGTATATTGTATATACCCATTTGTCATCTCCTATATTATATACCTGTATGTCATCTCTTCTGTATATACTATATACCTGTATGTCATCTCCTCCTATATATGGTATATTCATGTATGTCATCTCCTGTATATAGTATATACCTGTATGTCATCTCCCCTGTATATAGTATATATAGTCATGGCCAAAAGTATTGACACCCCTGCAATTCTGTCAGGTAATACTCATTTTCTTCCTGAAAATGATGGCAAACACAAATTCATTGGTATTATTATCTTCATTTAATTTGTCTAAAATGAAAAAACACAAAAAGAATTGTCCTAAAGCCAAATTAGATATAATTCCACACCAAACATAAAAAAGGGGGTGGACAAAGGTATTGGTACTGTTCGAAAAATCATGTGATGCTTCTCGAATTTGTGTAATTAACAGCACCTGTAACTTACCTGTGGCACCTAACAGGTGTTGGCAATAACTAAATCACACATGCAGCCAGTTGACATGGATTAATGTTGACTCAACCTCTGTCCTGTGTCCTTGTGTGTACCACATTGAGCATGGAGAAAAGAACGAAGACCAAAGAACTGTCTGAGGACTTGGGAAACCAAATTGTGAGTAAGCATGAGCAATCTCAAGGCTACAAGTCCATCTCCAAAGACCTGAATGTTCCTGTGTCTACCGTGCGCAGTATCATCAAGAAATTTAAAGCCCATGGCACTGTGGCTAACCTCCCTAGATGTGGACGGAAAAGAAAAATTGACAAGAGATTTCAACGCAAGATTGTGCGGATGTTGGATAAAGAACCTCGACTAACATCCAAACAAGTTCAAGCTACCCTGTAGTACAAGGGTACAACAGTGTCAACCCGTACTATCCGTCGGCATCTGAATGAAAAGGGACTGTATGGTAGGAGACCCAGGAAGACCCCTCTTCTTACCCCAAGACATAAAAAAGCCAGGCTGGATTTTGCCAAAACTTACCTGAAAAAGCCTAAAACGTTCTGGAAGAATTTTCTCTGGGCAGATGAGACAAAAGTAGAGCTTTTTGGGCAAAGGCATCAACATAGAGTTTACAGGAGAGAAAAAGAGGCATTCAAAGAAAAGAACACGGTCCCTACAGTCAAACATGGCAGAGTTTCCCTGATGTTTTGGGGTTGCTTTGCTGCCTCTGGCACTGGACTGCTTGACCATGTGTATGGCATTATGAAGTCTGAAGACTACCAACAAATTTTGCAGCATAATGTAGGGCCCAGTATGAGAAAGCTGGGTCTCCCTCAGAGGTCATGGGTCTTCCAGCAGGACAATGACCCAAAACACACTTCAAAAAGCACTAGAAAATGGTTTGAGAGAAAGCACTGGAGACTTCTAAGGTGGCCAGCAATGAGTCCAGACCTGAATCCCATAGATCACTTGTGGAGAGATCTAAAAATGGCAGTTTGGAGAAGGCACCCTTCAAATATCAGGGACCTGGAGCAGTTTGCCAAAGAAGAATGGTCTAAAATTCCAGCAGAGCATTGTAAGAAACTCATTGATGGTTACCGGAAGCGGATGGTCGCAGTTATTTTGGCTAAAGGTTATGCAACCAAGTATTAGGTTGAGGGTGCCAATACTTAAGTCTGGCCGATTTTTGGAGTTTTGTGTGAAATGATCAATGTTTTGCTTTTTCCTTCATTCTCTTTTGTGTTTTTTCATTTAAGACAAATTAAATGAAGATAATAATACCAAAGAATTTGTGTTTGCAATCATTTTCAGGAAGAAAATGAGTATTATCTGACAGAACTGCAGGGGTGTCAATACTATTGGCCATGACTGTACCTGCTGTATGTCATCTCCTCTATATACCTATGTCATCTCCTCTTTTAGATAGTATATACCTGTATGTCATCTCCTCCTGTATATAGTATATACGTGTGTCATCTCCTCTTGTATATAGTATGTACCTGTAAGTCATCTCCTGGATATAGTATATACCTGTGGATCATCTGCTCCTGTATATAGTATATACCTGTGTGTCATCTCCTCCAGTATATAGTATATACCTGTATGTCATCTCCTATATATAGTATATACCTGTGTGTCATCTCCACTGTATATAGTATATACCTGTGTGTTATCGCCCCTGTATATAGTATGTTCCTCTGTCATCTCCCCTGTATATAGTATATACCAGGTTGTCATCTCCTCCTGTATATAGTATATACCTGTGTGTCATGTCCTTCTGTATATAGTATATACCTGTGTTTCATCTCCTCCTGTATATAGTATATACCTGTGTGTCATCTCCCCTGTATACAGTATATATGTGTGTGTCATCTCCTCCTGTTATAGTATATACCTGTGTCATCTCCTCCTGTATATAGTATATACCTGTATGTCATCTCCTCCTGTATATAGTATATACGTGTGTCATCTCCTCCTGTATATAGTATATACCTGTCAGTCATCTCTTCCTGTATATAGTATATACCTGTGTCATCTGCTCCTGTATATAGTATATACCTGTGTGTCATCTCCTCCTGTATATAGTATATACCTGTGTGTCATCTCCTCCTGTATATAGTATATACCTGTGTGTAATCTCCTCCTGTATATCAGTATTTTTACCTCAGTATTTGTAAGCTAAATTGGCAGCCTGATAAATCCCCAGCCAACAGGAAGCCCTCACCCCTGGCAGTATATATTAGCTCACACATACACATAATAGACAGGTCATGTGACTGACGGCTGCCGTATTTCCTATATGGTACATTTGTTGCTCTTGTAGTTTGTCTGCTTATTAATCAGATTTTTAGTTTTGAAGGATAATACCAGACTTGTGTGTGTTTTAGGGCGAGTTTCATATGTCAAGTTGTGTGTGTTGAGTTGCGTGTGGCGACATGCATGTACCGACTTTTGTGAGATGAGTTTTGTATGGCGACATGTGTGTAGCAACTTTTTGTGTCGAGTTGCATGTGACAGGTTAGTGTAGCAAGTTGTGCAGCAAGTTTTGCGCATGGCAAGTTTTGCGCATGGCGAGTTTTGCGCGTGGCGAGTTTTGCACGTGGTGAGTTTTATGTGTGGTGCGTTTTGAGTATGTGCAAGTTTTATGTGAGGCAACTTTTGCATGTGTTGAAACTTTTGTGCATGTGGCAATTTTTCCGCGTGTGCAAGTTTTGCATGTGGCGAGTTTTTCATGAGGTGAGTTTTGCACGTGTGGCGAGTTTTGCGTGAGCCTAGTTTTGCATGTGGCGAGTTTTTCATGAGGTGAGTTTTGCACGTGTGGCGAGTTTTGCGTGAGCCTAGTTTTGCATGTGGCGAGTTTTGCGCGCGGCGAGTTTTGAGCGGCGACTTGTGTTTCGACTTTTATGTGGCAAGGTTGGTGTATGCGTGATGAAATGTGTGCTGAGGGTGGTATATGTGCAGCACCCCAGAGATCTGGTTGTTGCAGTAACGTCGCTCTGCCACTAAGGGGAGTGATGGTACGTCTGATGGCACTAAAGGAGTTCTACTGACCAGGTATCACCAAGCACACACTACACTTCACACTCCGGCCACTAGGGGGAGCAAAAGGTTTATTTATTGGGCCACTTCTCACATTGGTAAAACTAGGGGTCGGACAGGAAGTTAGGAAGAACGAAGCCTGGGAGAGCTCCAGGGAGGACCTGTCAGAATGGGGAAATCTGGCAGGTACCTAGCGAAAGGACAGATTGTTACGGAACCGCGCCTGCACTACCTTGCAGCGGTATCCTAAGAAAGAGACAAGAAAGGAAGGATATTGTGGAACAGTGAGAAACGAGATCAGCACAAAGGAGATCCAGTAGGAGTCATGCCCCGAGAACGGCAACATCTTACTGAGGTGCATAGCCGGTGGCCGGAGCACTGAAGAATTAACAGTCTCCACGCATTACTTCAAACAGCGGCAGGACAGTTAATTACAGGCTGGCTGTCTACCATACAACACCTAAGAACGACATAGGAGGCAATCGTGGGAGAGGGGCGACACTAGGGTTCCAGAATAACTCCAGGCTTACCTGTCATAAAGGTGCGTCCTAGCCATAACATATCTGGGGGACGGAGAAGAGAAAGATCTAGAACGAACGAGAACAGAAGTTGTGAGGACTATCCTGAATGCTCAGCAGGGATGCACTACAAAACACAGGCGCTAGTGGGTAGACACTGATTTCCACCTGCAAAGGGAACTCTGGATGTGCCTTCGGACCGGCCGGTCTCAGACAGCCCTGTTGAAAGTGCCCTGGATTGAGGATCCTGAAACCTTCAGTAAAAGGTAAAGAAACTGTACACTGTGTCCTCATTATTCCTCGCACTACGCACCATCACCCTTTATTGGACGCCCCTTAGCAGGGTCACGGACTGGGTCCAGCCACCGTGACAACCCCAGAACTGAGACAGAAAGGACCGGTACCAAGTAACCTGTGGCCCTGTGTCTGGGGGCGATCCATATGTGTTCAAGCACGTGGAAGTTTGTGGCGCCTTTTTTTTGTGCATTCATATCCCCATGTGTGGTGAGTATCCCATGTTGGGGCCTGTTATGACCTGGTGGTTAAGAGGCCACACTGATATGACCTAGTGGCTAAAACGCAACATGGAGCGAGCTCTGAGAAGGTGGTATCTCTACTGACCGCAGTCCCTAATTCTAACAACAACACTAGAAATAGCCGTGGGATGTTCCTGACTCTCCCTAGACAAATCTTCACAGCCTAAGAAATAACTACCCCTAAAGAAGGAAATAGAAAGCTATCTTGCCTCAGAGAAAACCCCCAAAAGGAAAGATAGCACCCCACAAATATTGACTGTGAATGGAGAGGGAAATGACGTACAAAGAAATGAAATCAGAATTCAGCAAAGGACGCCAATACTAAACTTGATAGACAGAGAGAAAAGGATACTGTGCGGTCAGTATAAAAACTACAAAATCCACGCAGAGTTTACAAAAATGAACTCCACACCGACTCACGGTGTGGAGGGGCAAATCTGCTTTCCCAGAGCTTCCAGCTAGCCTGAATAACACATAGTGACAAGCTGGACAAAAAGAGACATATTTGCAAAGCAATAGAGTCAAAACAAATGGACAAACAAAAACTAGCAAAAACTTATCTTTTGCAGACAAGGACTGGCCATATGAGAATTCCAAGGAAAGAACCAAATCCAACCAAGAACATTGACAGCAGGCATGGACTAAAGCCCAGAGCAGGTTCAAATAACAAACCCAGGCAAGGCGATTGGTGAAGGCAGCTGCTACAGCAACCTAAAGGAGCAGCAGTTCCACTCGAAACCACCAGAGGCAGCCCAAGGGCAGAACTCACAATAATACCATTAGCAACCACAGAAGAGAAAGCTACAGAACGGAATTCACAACAGTACCCGCCCCTTGAGGAAGGGTCACCGAACCCTCACCAGAGCTCCCAGGCCGATCAGGATGAGCCAAATGGAAAGCACGAACCAAATCGGCAGCATGAACATCGGAGGCAACAACCCAAGAATTATCCTCTTGGCCATAACCCTTCCACTTGACCAGATACTGAAGCTTCCGCCTCGAAAAACGAGAATCCAAAATCTTCTCCACCACATATTCCAATTCCCCCTCAACCAACACCGGAGCAGGAGGATCAACGGAGGGAACCATAGGTACCGCATATCTCCGCAACAAGGATCTATGGAACACATTATGAATGGAAAAGGAAGCTGGAAGGGCCAAACAAAAAGACACTGGATTGATAATTTCAGAAATCTTATAGGGCCCAGTAAAGCGAGGCTTGAACTTAGGGGAAGAAACCTTCATAGGAACATGACGAGAAGACAACCAGACCAAATCACCAACACGAAGCCGGGGACCAACACACCGACGACGGTTAGCAAAACGTTGAGACTTTTCCTGAGACAACGTCAAAATGTCCACCACATGAGTCTAAATTTGCTGCAACCTGTCCACCACGGAATCCACACCAGGAATGTCAGAAGGCTCAAGCTGCCCTGAAGAAAAACGAGGATGAAAACCAAAGTTACAAAAGAAAGGCGAAACCAAGGTAGCAGAACTAGCCCGATTATTAAGGGCAAACTCGGCCGACGGCAAAAAGGTCACCCAATCATCCTGATCAGCAGACACGAAGCATCTCAAATAGGTTTCCAAGGTCTGCTTGGTTCGCTCCGTTTGGCCATTTGTCTGAGGATGGAATGCTGAAGAAAAAGACAAATCAATGCCCATTCTAGCACAAAAGGACCGCCAAAACCTAGAAACGAACTGGGAACCTCTGTCAGACACAATATTCTCCGGAATACCATGCAAACGAACCACAGGCTGAAAAAATAATGGAACCAAATCAGAGGAGGAAGGCAACTTAGGCAACGGCACCAAATGGACCATCTTAGAAAACCGGTCACAAACCACCCAGATGACAGACATCTTCTGAAAGACAGGAAGATCAGAAATAAAATCCATGGAAATATGCGTCCAGGGCCTCTCAGGAATAGGCAAAGGCAAAAGCAACCCGCTGGCACGGGAACAGCAAGGCTTAGCCCGAGCACAGGTCCCACGGGACTGCACAAACGAACGCACATCCCGCAACAAGGAAGGCCACCAAAAGGACCTAGCCACCAAATCTCTGGTACCGAAAATCCCAGGGTGACCAGCCAACACCAAACAATGAGCCTCAGAAATTACCCTACTAGTCCATCTATCAGGAACAAACAATTTCTCCACAGGACAGTGGTCAGGTTTATCAGCCTGAAACTCCTGAAGTACCTGCCGCAAATCAGGGGAGATGGCAGAAAGAATCACCCCCTCCTTGAGGATCCCAGGCGGCTCAAGAACTCCCGGAGAATCAGGCAAAAAACTCCTAGAAAGGGCATCAGCCTTCACATTCTTAGAACCCGGAATATACGAGACCACAAAATCAAAACGTGACAAAAACAGAGACCACCGAGCCTGTCTAGGATTCAACCGCTTAGCAGACTCGAGGTAAATCAGATTCTTGTGATCAGTCAAGACCAACACGCGATGCCTGGCTCCCTCAAGCCAATGTCGCCACTCCTCAAATGCCCACTTCATAGCCAACAACTCCCGATTGCCGACATCATAATTACGCTCAGCAGGCGAAAACTTTCTGGAGAAGAAAGCACACGGTTTCATCAAAGAGCCATCAGAATTTCTCTGAGACAAAACGGCCCCTGCCCCAAACTCAGAAGCATCAACCTCAACCTGAAAAGGCAGAGAAAAATCTGGCTGACGCAACACAGGGGCAGAAGTAAAACGACGTTTAAGCTCCTGAAAGGCCTCAACAGCCGCAGAGGACCAATTCACCACATCAGAGCCCTTCCTCGTCAAATCGGTCAGAGGCTTCACCACACTAGAAAAATTAGCAATAAAACGGCGATAAAAATTGGCAAAGCCCAAAAATTTCTGAAGGCTCTTTACAGATGTAGGTTGAGTCCAATCATGAATGGCCTGGACTTTAACAGGATCCATTTCAATAGCCGAGGGGGAAAAAATGAAACCCAAAAAAGAAACCTTCTGAACTCCAAAGAGGCACTTAGACTCCTTCACAAATAACGCATTAGCACGAAGGACCTGAAATACCATCCTAACCTGCTTTACATGAGACTCCCAATCATCGGAGAAAACCAAAATATCATCCAAATACACAATCATGAATTTATCCAGATAATTCCGGAAGGTATCATGCATAAAGGACTGAAATACCGATGGAGCATTAGAGAGCCCGAATGGCATCACAAGATATTAAAAATGGCCTTCGGGCGTATTAAATGCTGTTTTCCATTCATCACCTTGTTTAATACGCACGAGATTATATGCCCCTCGAAGGTCGATTTTAGTAAACCAACCCGAGCAAACAAATCAGAAAGTAAAGGTAAAGGGTACTGGAATTTGACAGTGATCTTATTGAGAAGGCGATAATCTATACAGGGTCTCAAGGAGCCATCCTTCTTGACAACAAAAAAAAATCCCGCTCCCAACGGTGATGAAGACGGGCGAATATGCCCCTTCTCCAAGGACTCCTTTACATAACTCTGAATAGCGGCATGCTCTGGCACAGACAGATTGAAAAGTCGGCCATTAGGGAACTTACAGCCAGGAATCAAATTAATGGCACAATCGCAGTCCCTATGAGGAGGCAGGGAACTGGACTTGGGCTCATCAAATACATCCTGGAAATCCGACAAAAACTCAGGAACTTCAGAAGAAGGGGACGAGGAAATGGACATCAAAGGAATATCACTATGTATCCCCTGACAACCCCAACCAGTTACAGACATAGATCTCCAATCCAGCACTGGGTTATGTACCTGTAACCATGGAAAACCCAGCACAACAACCTCATGCAAATTATGCAACACCAAAAAGCGAATATTTTCCTGATGTGCTGGAGCCATGTACATGGTTAACTGAGTCCAATACTGAGGTTTATTCTTGGCCAATGGCGTAGCATCAATCCCCCTTAAGGGAATAGGACTCTGCAAAGGCTCCAAGGAAAAACAACAGCGCTTGGCCAATTCTAAGTCCATTAAGTTCAGGGCAGTGCCAGAATCCACAAATGCCATAACAGAAAAGGACGACAATGAGCAAATCAGGGTAACAGACAAGAGAAATTTAGGCTGTACAGTACTAATGGTAACAGACCCAGGAACCCTCCTAGTACGCTTAGGGCAATCAGAAATAGCATGAGCAGAATCACCACAGTAAAAACACAGGCCATTTTGACGTCTGAATTTCTGTCTTTCTGCTCTAGTCAAAATCCTATCACATTTCATAGAGTCAGGACTTTGCTCAGAGGACACTGCCATATGGTGCACCACCTTGCGCTCACGCAAGCGCCGATCAATCTGTATGGCTAGAGACATAGATTCGCTCAAACCGGTAGGCGTAGGAAAGCCCACCATAATAACTTTAAGGGTTTCAGAAAGACCTTTTCTGAAAATAGCAGCCAGAGCCTCTTCATTCCACTTAGTGAGCACAGACCATTTTCTAAATTTCTGGCAGTATAACTGCCGCTTCTTGACCCTGACATAGGGCCAACAGTGTTTTCTCAGCATGCTCTACTGAGTTAGGTTCATCATACAACAATCCGAGCACTTGAAAAAATGCATCTACACTCAACAATGCCGGATCCCCTGTTTCAAGAGCAAAAGCCCAGTCTTGAGGATCACCACGCAGTAAGGATATGATGATTTTTACTTGCTGAATGGGATCACCAGAAGAACGGGGTTTCAAAGCAAAAAACAATTTGCAGCTATTTTTAAAGTTCAAAAACTTGGATCTGTCCCCAAAAAACAAATCAGGAGTAGGAATTCTAGGCTCTAGAGCCAGAGTCTGGACAATATAATCTTGGATACTCTGGACTCTTGCAGCAAGTTGATCCACACGAGAAAACAAACTCTGAACCTCCATACCAGAGCATATATCCAGCACCACCCAGATATCAAGAGGAAAAAAAAGACAGAACAGAGCACAGAAAAAAAAATGGTTCAGAACTTTCTTTTCCTTCTTTTGAGATGCATTTAATTCATTTTTGGCCTGCTGTACTGTTATGACCTGGTGGTTAAGAGGCCACACTGAAATGACCTGGTGGCTAAAACGCACCATGGAACAGCTCTGAGAAGGTGGTATCTCTACTGACCGCAGTCCCTAATCCTAACAACACAACTAGAAATAGTCATGGGATGTTCCTGACTCTCCCTAGAGACCTCTTCACAGCCTAAGAAATAACTACCCCTAAAGAAGGAAATAGAAAGCTATCTTGCCTCAGAGAAAACCCCCAAAAGGAAAGATAGCCCCCACAAATATTGACTGCGAATGGAGAGGGAAATGACGTACAAAGAACTGAAATCAGAATTCAGCAAAGGAGGCCAATACTAAACTAGATAGACAGAGAGAAAAGGATACTGTGCGGTCAGTATAAAAACTACAAAATCCACGCAGAGTTTACAAAAATGAACTCCACACCGACTCACGGTGTGGAGGGGCAAATCTGCTTTCCCAGAGCTTCCAGCTAGCCTGAATAACACATAGTGACAAGCAGGACAAAAAGAGACATATTTGCAAAGCAATAGAGTCCAAACAAATGGACAAACAAAAACTAGCAAAAACTTATCTTTTGCAGACAAGGACTGGCCATATGAGAATTCCAAGGAAAGAACCAAATGCAACCAAGAACATTGACAACAGGCATGGACTAAAGCCCAGAGCAGGTTCAAATAACAAACCCAGGCAAGGCGATTAGTGAAGGCAGCTGCTACAGCTACCTAAAGGAGCAGCAGTTCCACTCGAAACCACCAGAGGGAGCCCAAGGGCAGAACTCACAAAAATACCATTAGCAACCACAGGAGGGAGCTCCAGAACGGAATTCACAACAGGGGCCCCACCTTAGCAACTGTAGGGTATATACTCTTTGGCGCCATCGCTTTCACTCTTTAAGTTCCCTTGTTCACATCTGGCAGCTGTCAATTTGCCTCCCAACACTTTTCCTTTCATTGTTTCCCCATTATGTAGATAGGGGCAAAATTGTTTGGTGAATTGGAAAGCGCAGGGTTAAAATTTCACCTCACAACATAGCCTATGACGCTCTCAGGGTCCAGACGTGTGACTGTGCAAAATTTTGTTGCTGTAGCTGCGATGCCTCCAACACTTTTCCTTTCACTTTTTCCCCATTATGTAGATAGGGGCAAAATTGTTTAGTGAATTGGAACGTGCGGGGTTAAAATTTTGCCTCACAACATAGCCTATGACGCTCTCGGGGTCCAGATGTGTGACTGTGCAAAATTTTGTGGCTGTAGCTGCGACGGTGCAGATGCCAATCCCGGACATACATACATACATACATACACACACACATTCAGCTTTATATATTAGATGTCTCACTGACTATATATATATATATATATATATATATATATATATATATATATCATATACTAGATGGTGGCCTGATTCTAACGCATCGGGTATTCTAGAATATGCATGTCCACGTAGTATATTGCCCAGCCACGTAGTATATTGCCCAGTTACGTACTATATTGCCCAGTCAAGTACTATATTGCCCAGCCACGTAGTATATTGCCCAGCCACGTAGTATATTGCCCAGTCATGTAGTATATTGCCCAGTCGCGTAGTATTATATTGCCCAGTCATGTAGTATATTGCCCAGTCGCGTAGTATATTGCCCAGCCATGTAGTATATTGCCCAGCCACATAGTATATTGCACAGTGACATAGTATACAGCAGAGCCATGTAGTATACAGCACAGACACATAGTATATTGGCCAGTCCCACGTAGTATATAGCAGCCATGTAGTAGATAGTACTGCCCACGTAGTATATAGCAGCCATGTAGTATATAGTACTGTCCACGTAGTATATAGCAGCCATGTAGTAGATAGTACTGCCCACGTAGTATATAGCAGCCATGTAGTATATAGTACTGTCCACGTAGTATATAGCAGCCATGTAGTAGATAGTACTGCCCACGTAGTATATAGCAGCCATGTAGTATATAGTACTGTCCACGTAGTATATAGCAGCCATGTAGTATATAGTACTGTCCACGTAGTATATAGCAGCCATGTAGTATATAGTACTGCCCACGTAGTATATAGCAGCCATGTAGTATATAGTACTGTCCACGTAGTATATAGCAGCCATGTAGTATATAGTACTGTCCACGTAGTATATAGCAGCCATGTAGTTTGTAGTACTGCCCACAGTATTTAGCAGTGTGGGCACATATCCCTGTTAAAAAAAAAAGAATTAAAATAAAAAATAGTTACATACTCACCTCTGGGATCCAACGGCGCTGTGGCGATGGGCGCGCGGCTGCCGCCATCTTCCATTCCCAGGATGCATTGTGAAATTGCCCAGAAGACTTAGCGGACTCCTAAGTCTTCTGAGTAATTTCGCAATGCATCGCTGGGAACGGAAGATGGTGGCAGGCGCGAGCTCATCGTCGGACTACGGAGGGTGAGTATAGCAGGTTTTTTGTTTTTTTATTATTGTTAACTTTACATTTTTTTACTATTGATGCCGCATAGGCAGCATCAATAGTAAAAAGTTGGGGGGACACAGGGTTAACAGCGGCGGTAACGGAGTGCGTTACCCGCAGCATAACGTGGCCCGTTACCGCCGGCATCAACCCTGTCTTAGCGGTGGCTGGACAGGAGTATGTGGGTGCCGGGCAGTGACTGCGGGGAGTAAGGTGCTGCCATTTTCTTCCGGACTGTGCCCGTCGCTGATTGGTCGTGGCTGTTTTGACGCGACCAATCAGCGACTTGGTTTTCCTTGACAGACAGAGGCTGCGACCAGTGAATATCCGTGACAGAAAGAAGGACAGACAGAAAGACAGAAAGACGGAAGTGACCCTTAGAACAATTATATAGTAGATATATATATATATATATAGACAGGATATGTTTTTACGGTTATTTGAGCCCATGGATCTATTATATGTCCGTATTGCAAGCCTGCGAGAAAATCTCGCAGTACGGATGCCATACGGATTATATACGGAGGATGACATGCGCAAAATATGCTGACACACCCTGCCTACGGATGACATACGGATCACTATTTTGGGGACATTTCTGCGTATTACGACCGTAAAAATTGGACCGTATTTTCATACGTTTGACGCCGGCGTTAGACACCCTCAAATGAAAATGGCCGCCTCCAGTGGTTAAAGTAAAAATGATTAAATAATAAACTAATAAAGTGGTACATTTAATTTTGTATTAAAATTAATTGATTATATAACCAATTATTATTATAAAATTTAAAAAATGCAGCGCCTTCCTTTTATACACTAAAAAAACCTTCCAAAACTTTTTATGGATTCAAGGATTCATCCATACATTGTAAAGTAGTTTTTGCTACATTTCTCTGGTATACTAAACTCACAGAAACCTTCCAAAACTGTTTATGGATTCAATGATTTGTCCATACACTGCAACGCAGTTCCTGTTACATTTTGCTGGTATATTAAACTCTAAAAAATGCTCCAAGAAATGTAATAGGTTCAATGATTCATGAATACAGTTTAGCATGCTTTGAGTAATGTAGTTAAGGTGGGTTAAAATAAAAAAAAAAACACTCGGCCTGGTACAGTTCACAAAATATTTTTGGTTAAAAAAAATTGACTACTGTCATATACAGTGGGGGAAATAAGTATTTGATCCCTTGCTGATTTTGTAAGTTTGCCCACTGACAAAGACATGAACAGTCTATAATTTTAAGGGTAGGTTAATTTTAACATTGAGAGATAGAATATCAACAATAAAATCTAGAAAATCACATTGTATAAATTACATAAATTTATTTGAATTTTGCAGTGAGAAATAATTATTTGATCCCCTACCAACCATTAAGGCCTCTTTCACACCTCCGTCTTTTCAGATCCGTTGCAAAGCGTCGTTTTGGGAAAAAAACGAATCCTGCAAATTTGCCCGCAGGATCCTTTTTTTCCCCATAGACTTGTATTAGCAATGGATCGCGACAGATGGCCACACGTCGCATCCATTGTGCGACAGATCCTTCGTGTTTTGGCCGACTGTCGTCTGGAAAAAACGTTCAATGTAACGTTTTTGTCTGCGTCAGGAAAACGTGTTGCAACAGATCCTGTGGCATACGTCATTGACTAGAATGGAAGCCTATGGACACAGGATCTGTCGTGACACGTCATATGATGGAATCCAGCACTGGATTCCATTTTTTTACACTGAGCATGCACAGAATCATGAATTTGTAGCCAATTGGACAGACAGGCCCCAAATCTATATAAACCTGGCCTGGGGCGTCACCCCCAAATGTGCCAGCAAGACTCCTGCCAGCCTGAAGACAGCCATCCAGTCAATATATTGGTTTCCCTATTTTCCAGTAGCCAATCACATTTGGGAGACTCTCATTTTTAGGCATGGAAAACGGATCCATCAAAAAAAGGATGAAACGGATGGTAAAAACGGACAAAACGGAAGCAACGGATCCAGTTTTTCGACGGAACCGTCTAGTAGATTCGTCGAAATACTGGATGCGTTGCATCCGTTTTTCCAGTATTTTTGATGACACATTGTAACGGATTAAAAAAAACGGAAGTGTGAAAGTAGCCTAAGAGTTCTGGCTCCTACAGACCAGTTAATCACTAGTAATCAACTCGTTACCTGTTTAAGACAGGTGTCTTACATAGTCACCTTTATAAAAGACTCCAGTCCACAGACTTAATTAATCAGTCATACTCTAACCTCTACATCATGGGCAAGACCAAAAAGCTTTATAAGGATATCAGGGACAAGATCTTAGATCTGCACAAAGCCACAATGGGCTACAAAACTATAAGTAAGATGCTGGGTGAGAAGGAGACAACTGTTGGTGCAATAGTAAGAAAATGGAAGAAACATAAAATGACTGTCAAGTAAAATCGATCTGGGGCACCATGCAAAATCTCACCTTGTGGGATATCCTTGATCGTGAGGAATGTGAGAGATCAGCCTAAAACTACACAGGGGGAACTTGTTAATGATCTCAAGGCAGCTGGGACTCAAGAAGTCAAGAAGAAAACTATTGGTAACACATTATGCCGTAAAGGTTTAAAATCCTACAGTGCCCGCAAGGTCCCCCTGCTCAAGAAGACACATGTGCAGGCCCATCTGAAGTTTGCCAATTAACAACTAGATGATTCTGTGAGTGATTGGAAGAAGGTGCTGTGGTCAGATGAGACACGAATTGAGGCCTGTCATTAACTCAGCTCGCCATATTTGGAGGAAGAGAAATGCTACCTATGACCCAAAGAACACCTTCCCCACTGTCAAGCATGGAGGTGGAAACATTATGTTATTGGGGTGCCTCTCTGCTAAGGGCAAAGGACTACTTTACAGCATCAATGGGATGGAGCCATGTACCATAAAATCCTGAGTGACAACCTGGTTCCCTCCACCAGGACATTAAAAATGGGTCATGGCTGGGTCTTCCAGCAAGACAACGACCCAAAATATACAGCCAAGGCAACAAAGGAGTGGCTCAAAACGAAGCACATTAAGGTCATGGAGTGGCCTAGCCAGTCTCCAGACCTAAATCCCATGGAAAACTTATGGAGGGAGTTGAAGCTCCGAGATGCCAAGCGACAGCCTCAAAATCTTAATGATTTAGAGAGGATCTGCAAAGAGGAGTGGACCAAAATTCCTCCTGACGTGCGCAAACCTCATCATCAATTACAAAAAATATCACTGCTGTGCTTGCGAACAAAGATTTTGCCACCAAGTATTAAGTCTTGTTTGCCAGAGGGATCATTTACTTATTTCTCACTGCAAAATGCATATAAATTTATATAATTTATACAATGCGATTTTCTGGATTTTATTTTTGATGTTCTACCTCTCAATGTTAAAGTGAACCTGTTACCAGATTTGGCCGATACGAATTTTGTTGGGTGGGAAGTTGCTTCAGGGCCCCCCATTGTCTCAGCTGGGCAAGTTCTTTATCTGCTTGTTGAAGTTGCACCCAATCATCCCTAGGTCATCCCGAGGTCATCCCATCACCCGATCTCCAGATGCCTCTTCGATCTGTCCCTGCATCGCCACCAACGACCTAGCAAGGTCCCAAAAACCAGGAATCTCTTCTGCCTCCAATTCTTGATCTCGATCGCGTTCGGGCCACTCATGAGTCACTGTCTCTCACAAGCGTCAGCGTGTGTATTCTCGGCCCCCGGCCTGATAAGCGATCTTACCCCGATACTTGGCCGTGCGGACCACCCATCATTGTTCCAAGTTCCCCAATTTTGCATTTTCTATGTGGGCTAGGTGATTATTACTGGTGCACACCAGGACTTCGAACCCCGACAAATATTATGCAAACTTTTTGGTCATTGCCCACACCTACACCAGCAGTTCCAACTTGAAGGAGCTGTAATTGTCCGGGTTCCATTCGAATTTGTGAAGAGATTGGCTTGCAGAGGCTATCACTCATCCCTTTCCTTCCTGCATTTGTGATGGAACAGCCCCCATTTAGACTTCCATCAGTGTGAAGGATGAAGGGCTGTGAGAAATCCATATAGGCGATTATTGGGGCCTCTGTCAAGGCCATTTTCAAGGCTCTGAAAGCTTCTTCCTGGCTGCTTCCCTGTTGTGAATTCTGTGGCTGAATTCACTCCTGTGGTCACAAGTGGTACTGCAGCTTCTGAGCTTCCTCCCTCAGGTGTTCTGGTGAGCTCGTTGGCTGCTTTGTTATTTAACTCCGCCTGATTCTGTCTTCCTTGCTCCTAGTCAATGTTCCAGTGTTGGATCTGAGCTTCTGGATCTTTCCTGTGGCCTGCTGCTCTGCTTAGATAAGTGCTGCTTTGTTTTTGTTGCTACTTTTTCTTTCCAGCTTGTCTATTCGTTTTGCTGGTAGCTCTGAGACGCAAAGGGTGTACCGCCGTGCCGTTAGTTCGGCACGGTGGGTCTTTTTGCCCCCTTTGCGTGGTTTTTTGCTTTAGGGTTTTTTGTAGACTGCAAAGTTCTCTTTGCTATCCTCGCTCTTTCTAGAATATCGGGCCTCACTTTGCTGAATCTATTTCATCCCTACGTTTGTCTTTTCATCTTGCTAACAGTCATTATATGTGGGGGGCTGCCTTTTCCTTTGGGGTATTTCTCTGAGGCAAGCCAGGCTTAATTTTCTATCTTCAGGCTAGTCAGTTTCTCAGGTTGTGCCGAGTTGCCTAGGTAGTGTCAGGCGCAATCCACAGCCACCTTTAGTTGTGTTTAGGATAGGTTCAGATTTGCAGTCTACAGAGATTCCACGTCTCAGAGCTCGTTCTATTGTTTTTGGGTTATTGTCAGATCACTGTATGTGCTCTGATTGCTGGCACACTGTGTCACTGGATTGCCTGCATAACAGTACTAGGAGCCAACCTAATGATTCTCAATAGAGGGAAAAAAGAAGTTCTGACATCATTTTTTTTTTCTCTCAGCTCTGTGTTCAGTTTTTTTTTTTTTTTTCCCCTAGACATTTGGGTGTTTCAGGACACAGGTGTGGACATGGATATTCAGGGTCTGTGCTCTTCAATGGATAATCTCGTTACAAATGTACAAAGGATTCAAGATACTATTGATCAGAAATCTATGTTAGAACCAAGAATTCCTATTCCTGATTTGTTTTTTGGTGATAGAACTAAGTTTCTTAATTTCAAAAATAATTGTAAGCTATTTCTGGCCTTGAAACCTCATTCTTCTGGTAATCCTATTCAACAGGTTTTGATTATTATTTCTTTTTTGCGCGGCGACCCTCAGGACTGGGCATTTTCTCTTGCGCCAGGAGACCCTGCATTGAGTAATGTCAATGCGTTTTTCCTGGCGCTCGGATTGCTTTACGATGAGCCTAATTCAGTGGATCAGGCTGAGAAAAATTTGCTGGCTTTGTGCCAGGGTCAGGATGATATAGAAGTATATTGTCAGAAATTTAGGAAGTGGTCAGTACTCACTCTGTGGAATGAATCTGCGCTGGCAGCTTTGTTCAGAAAGGGTCTCTCTGAGGCTCTTAAGGATGTCATGGTGGGTTTTCCTATGCCTGCTGGTTTGAATGAGTCTATGTCTTTGGCCATTCAGATCGGTCGACGCTTGCGCGAGCGTAAATCTGTGCACCATTTGGCGGTATTGTCTAAGATTAAACCTGAGCCTATGCAGTGCGATAGGACAATGACCAGAGTTGAACGGCAAGAACACAGACGTCTGAATGGTCTGTGTTTCTACTGTGGTGATTCCACTCATGCTATTTCTGATTGTCCTAAGCGCACTAAGCGGTTCGATAGGTCTGCCGTCATTGGTACTGTACAATCCAAATTCCTTCTGTCCATTACCTTAATATGCTCTTTGTCATCGTATTCTGTCATGGCGTTTGTGGATTCAGGCGCTGCCCTGAATCTGATGGATTTGGATTATGCTAAACGTTGTGGGTTTTTCTTGGAGCCTTTGCGGTGTCCTATTCCGTTGAGAGGAATTGATGCTACACCTTTAGCCAAGAATAAACCTCAGTACTGGACCCAGCTGACCATGTGCATGGCTCCTGCACATCAGGAAGTTATTCGCTTTCTGGTGCTACATAATTTGCATGATGTGGTCGTGTTGGGGTTGCCATGGCTGCAAACCCATAATCCTGTATTGGATTGGAACTCTATGTCGGTATCCAGCTGGGGTTGTCAAGGGGTACATGGTGATGTGCCATTTTTGTCTATTTCGTCATCCACTCCTTCTGAGGTCCCAGAGTTCTTGTCTGATTATCAGGATGTATTTGAAGAGCCCAAGTCCGATGCCCTACCTCCGCATAGGGATTGCGATTGTGCTATCAATTTGATTCCTGGTAGTAAATTCCCTAAAGGTCGATTATTTAATTTATCCGTGCCTGAACACGCCGCTATGCGCAGTTATGTGAAGGAATCCCTGGAGAAGGGACATATTCGCCCATCGTCATCACCACTGGGAGCAGGGTTCTTTTTTGTAGCCAAGAAGGATGGTTCGCTGAGACCGTGTATTGATTACCGCCTTCTTAATAAGATCACTGTTAAATTTCAGTATCCCTTGCCATTGTTATCTGACTTGTTTGCTCGGATTAAGGGGGCTAGTTGGTTCACTAAGATAGATCTTCGTGGTGCGTATAATCTGGTGAGAATCAGGCAAGGAGATGAATGGAAAACTGCATTTAATACGCCCGAGGGTCATTTTGAGTATCTAGTGATGCCGTTCGGACTTGCCAATGCTCCATCTGTGTTTCAGTCTTTTATGCATGACATCTTCCGTGAGTATCTGGATAAATTCCTGATTGTTTACTTGGATGACATTTTGATCTTCTCAGATGATTGGGACTCTCATGTGAAGCAGGTCAGAATGGTTTTCCAGGTCCTGCGTGCTAATTCTTTGTTTGTGAAGGGATCAAAGTGTCTCTTCGGTGTGCAGAAAGTTTCATTTTTGGGGTTCATTTTTTCCCCTTCTACTATCGAGATGGATCCGGTTAAGGTCCAAGCCATCCAGGATTGGACTCAGCCGACATCTCTGAAAAGTCTGCAAAAATTCCTGGGCTTTGCTAATTTTTATCGTCGCTTCATCTGTAATTTTTCTAGCATTGCCAAACCATTGACCGATTTGACCAAGAAGGGTGCTGATTTGGTTAATTGGTCTTCTGCTGCTGTGGAAGCTTTTCAGGAGTTGAAGCATCGTTTTTGTTCTGCCCCTGTGTTGTGTCAACCAGATGTTTCTCTTCCGTTCCAGGTCGAGGTTGATGCTTCTGAGATTGGAGCAGGGGCGGTTTTGTCACAGAGAGGTTCTGGTTGCTCAGTGTTGAAACCATGTGCTTTCTTTTCCAGGAAGTTTTCGGCTGCTGAACGTAATTATGATGTGGGCAACCGAGAGTTGCTGGCCATGAAGTGGGCATTCGAGGAATGGCGTCATTGGCTTGAAGGAGCTAAGCATCGCGTGGTGATATTGACTGATCATAAGAACCTTACTTATCTCGAGTCTGCCAAGCGCTTGAATCCTAGACAGGCCGTTGGTCGTTATTTTTTGCCCGCTTCGATTTTGTGATTTCGTACCTTCCGCGCTCTAAAAATGTGAAGGCGGATGCTCTCTCTAGGAGTTTTGTGCCCGACTCTCCGGGTTCATCTGAGCCGGCGAGTATCCTCAAGGAAGGAGTCTTTGTGTCTGCCATCTCCCCTGATTTGCGGCGAGTGTTGCAAAAATTTCAGGCGAATAAGCCTGATCGTTGTCCGGCGGAGAAACTGTTCGTCCCTGATAGGTGGACTAGTAAAGTTATCTCGGAACTTCATTGTTCGGTGTTGGCTGGTCATCCTGGAATCTTTGGTACCAGAGAGTTAGTGGCTAGATCCTTCTGGTGGCCATCTCTGTCACGGGATGTACGTGCTTTTGTGCAGTCCTGTGGGATTTGTGCTAGGGCTAAGCCCTGCTGTTCACGTTCCAGTGGGTTGCTTTTGCCCTTGCCGGTCCCAAAGAGGCCTTGGACACATATTTCGATGGATTTCATTTCTGACCTTCCCGTTTCTCAAAAGATGTCAGTCATTTGGGTGGTCTGTGATCGCTTTTCTAAAATGGTCCATCTGGTGCCCTTGGTTAAATTGCCTTCCTCCTCTGATTTGGTGCCTTTGTTCTTCCAGCATGTGGTTCGTTTGCATGGCATTCCTGAGAATATTGTTTCTGACAGAGGTTCCCAGTTTGTTTCAAGGTTTTGGCGAGCCTTTTGTGGTAGGATGGGCATTAACCTATCTTTTTCCTCGGCTTTCCATCCTCAGACTAATGGCCAGACCGAGCGAACCAATCAGACCTTGGAAACATATCTGAGATGTTTTGCTTCTGCTGACCAGGATGATTGGGTGTCCTTTTTGCCGTTGGCTGAGTTCGCCCTTAATAATCGGGCCAGCTCGGCTACCTTGGTCTCTCCATTTTTCTGCAATTCTGGGTTCCATCCTCGTTTCTCTTCAGGACAGGTTGAGTCTTCGGACTGTCCTGGTGTGGATTCTGTGGTGGACAGGTTGCAGCAGATCTGGACTCAGGTAGTGGACAATTTGACCTTGTCCCAGGAGAAGGCTCAACTTTTCGCTAATCGCAGACGCCGTGTGGGTCCCCGACTTCGTGTTGGGGATCTGGTTTGGTTATCTTCTCGTCATATTCCTATGAAGGTTTCCTCTCCTAAATTTAAACCTCGTTTTATTGGTCCGTATAGGATTTCTGAGATTCTCAATCCTGTGTCTTTTCGTCTGACCCTCCCAGACTCCTTTTCCATACATAATGTGTTCCATAGGTCGTTGTTGCGGAGATACGTGGCACCTATGGTTCCTTCTGTTGAGCCTCCTGCCCCGGTTTTGGTGGAGGGGGAATTGGAGTATATTGTGGAGAAAATTTTGGATTCTCGTGTTTCTAGATGGAAACTCCAGTATCTGGTTAAATGGAAGGGTTATGCTCAGGAAGATAATTCCTGGGTTTTTGCCTCTGATGTCCATGCTCCAGATCTTGTTCGTGCCTTTCATGTGGCTCATCCTGGTTGGCCTGGGGGCTCTGGTGAGGGTTCGGTGACCCCTCCTCAAGGGGGGGGTACTGTTGTGAATTCTGTGGCTGAATTCACTCCTGTGGTCACAAGTGGTACTGCAGCTTCTGAGCTTCCTCCCTCAGGTGTTCTGGTGAGCTCGTTGGCTGCTTTGTTATTTAACTCCGCCTGATTCAGTCTTCCTTGCTCCTAGTCAATGTTCCAGTGTTGGATCTGAGCTTCTGGATCTTTCCTGTGGCCTGCTGCTCTGCTTAGATAAGTGCTGCTTTGTTTTTGTTGCTACTTTTTCTGTCCAGCTTGTCTATTCGTTTTGCTGGTAGCTCTGAGACGCAAAGGGTGTACCGCCGTGCCGTTAGTTCGGCACGGTGGGTCTTTTTGCCCCCTTTGCGTGGTTTTTTGCTTTAGGGTTTTTTGTAGACTGCAAAGTTCTCTTTGCTATCCTCGCTCTATCTAGAATATCGGGCCTCACTTTGCTGAATCTATTTCATCCCTACGTTTGTCTTTTCATCTTGCTAACAGTCATTATATGTGGAGGGCTGCCTTTTCCTTTGGGGTATTTCTCTGAGGCAAGCCAGGCTTAATTTTCTATCTTCAGGCTAGTCAGTTTCTCAGGTTGTGCCGAGTTGCCTAGGTAGTGTCAGGCGCAATCCACAGCCACTTTTAGTTGTGTTTAGGATAGGTTCAGGTTTGCAGTCTACAGAGATTCCACGTCTCAGAGCTCGTTCTATTGTTTTTGGGTTATTGTCAGATCACTGTATGTGCTCTGATTGCTGGCACACTGTGTCACTGGATTGCCTGCATAACACTTCCCCTCTGAATAGAACGATTCTTCAAACCAGATGGCATTACTTTTAGCAGCTCCAACAGCGTATTAGCGAGGCGAGTGAAATTCTTCATGAATCTTCGGTAGTACTAGGGAGTCCCAGGAAGGCCCGAATGTCCTTCACTGTTGTCGAGGTGGGCCATTCTTGCACATCCACTATCTTCCCAAGCACAGCCCTCACTCCTTCAGCAGATACAATGTGTCTTCAGGCCGTGACTCTGCAGCCGACTCAACACTTGCTCAACCGCCAAAGATTTTCTTCAAAGGTGGCCGCATAGACGATGATATTGTCCAGATAGATAAGTGTTGCTTCAAAATTCAAGTCACCCAAGCATCTTTCCATCAACCGCTGAAATGTCCTGGGAGCATTGGTCAGGCCAAAGGGTATCTTATTAAGCTCAAACAGTCCCATGGGCAGTATAAATGCCATCTTTGGCCGGTCGTGTTCAGCCATGGACACCTGCCAGTACCAGATGGCCAGATCCAGGGACAAAAAGTACTTTGCCATTCCCAAGATGGACAGAGATTCCTCAATTCTGGGCAATGGATAGGAGTCCCGCAATACACAAGCATTCATTCATCTGTAATTAACACAGAAGCGCATGGTTCTGTCCTTTTTCTGGACTAAAACAATGGGAGGTGCAGCAGGTGAGCCAGCATCTACATTACTTCCTTATACATCTGAGGTTGTATCTGTCAATATATTTCCCGAACTGGTGTAGCACTGCCCGTGAGAATTTCATGGGTGATAGCTTGGGTGCACCCGAAGTCATCCTCATGGCGAGTGAAGACCTCCTGGTAGCGCTCCAGTACAGCTTCCACCTGTTGCACTTGTTTAAGCGGTGAATTCTTGAGGCCGACCACAAACTGATCCCTCAGGTTCACATCAGGGCGTCCCTCTCATATAGCCCCCACATCATCCTGTTTAAAAATATAATCGTTCACCTCCTGCAGCCTATTAATGTACTGAGTCAAAGATTTCCCCTCCCTCTGGATGCGGGGAAACAGTAGCATCCGTAATTCCTCAACATTGGTGCGATCCCCATGCATCTCTTCCAGAATCTGCATCACCTTGTCCAGAATATCCTGTTCATGGGAAGGCAAAACATGTGGTCATGGTGTGCATCCTCAACATGCTTTTAACCCGCTCGGTCCAGTCCCACAGCATTAGATTACTCCCTGTAAATTTTGGGAGATTGCTGAACATCTTTTTTTTTTATTTTTTTTATATAGCGCTAACATATTACGCAGCGCTTTACAGTTTTTCATACATTATCATCACTGTCCCCGATGGGGCTCACAATCTAGAATCCCTATCAGTATGTCTTTGGAATGTGGGAGGAAACCGGAGTGCCCGGAGGAAACCCACGCAAACACGGAGAGAACATACAAACTCTTTGCAGATGTTGTCCTGGGTGGGATTAGAACCCAGGACCCCAGCGCTGCAAGGCTGCTGTGCTAACCACTGCGCCACCGTGCAGCACATAGCCCCCAGCGGCAAGCTAGACCTCGGGGCCCTCATGATAGATTAATCTGCTGCATGCTGTAAGCAGGTTAAACGCATGCAGTGATGCAGGGATGCAGAGAGAGGGATAGCAAGAGTGTGGTTTAATTTACAGTAATAAACTCCTCGCAGGGAGGTAACAAGGAGATAACAAGGAGGGGGAAAGCAGGTGAATACAGTGTAATTGTGATATGACACAACAGTCTTGCTATCAAATTTAACTTATTGTGACTCCGCTGGTCTTTATTCGCTTGCGGACCAATGGATGATGAAATGCTGGCGTAGGCTGACACTGCGTCTTTAGGTTTCCCCGCACAACACACGATCCTGCTTCTGGCTGCATCTTGGAGGTCACACGTTTTCGCCGTTGAGCCCCTTGTCCATTAAACTGCAGAGCCGAAGTGTGGAGCTCTGCACAAGTCTCTACTCGGCGTGTGCTCCGCTGTGCACCCACCGATAGCTGGATACACACCCCACGATACTGCTCCTGATGCTTGTTCCTCAGTACACCCGTGCAACACAGATTTGCTCAGTGCCCGTCTCTCTGTGCATTCACTGGTACTCGGGAGCCCACACTGAACTCCTCCTGGGTTTCTGCTCCACGCTTCACCTTACATCGCAGAGCACAGTCGGCCCCTGCCTTCTCTTTCCTCCGGTGGGAACTCTCCGGCTTTTCTCATGCTACACTCTTTCTCATACCCCTGCTTACTATGCCCTTTCTCTCCATGTCATGGGTCCTGTCGGGCTCCCATTTCCTTCCCCCTGCCACACTGGACGCAGCCTCGGCAGTTCCAGACCCAATATTGCGCAGGTACCCACAGCCCGGTCTTCCTCCTTACAGTTCTATATCAAAGAAGCCTTGCAGGCACCACAGTGGTTAATGAAGGTGCCAGGGACTGCAAGGGATAACAATTAATATAAGGTGTGATGATATCTTTTGAAATGGGGTTTTGGGGAATGTTAATTGGTCATAGGAGAAAGAGGAAGAGTCAAAGGTTTATACAGGTTTTAGAGTGGGAAAATGTCCCCCCTCTCTCCTACCTCTGTCATGAGGTAAAACAACCACCGTCCCTCCCCCATTTTTTAGTACTTTTCTGGATGTTTCGGTTATTGTCACAGCTAGCGGTAAATTTTGGCCCATTGCAATAACATGCTCACTGTGATACACTGACAGATATGTTTCGATTTGTTTTAGAAGACATTTTGGTCAACTGATTGTGGTGTTATAATGAGGGAAATGAATAAAATGAAACTGTGACCATTTTCCACCCAACAGGAAGTTGTCTCTGGTGGTATTTTGTGTTAAGATCATCCAGGGTAATGTTATATATAGAAGGAGTCTCACAACCTCTCTGATAGTGAGCACTCCACATTCAGGAGGGATTATGTGATATCAATGTGCAAGTTTTGTGCCAGTAAATAGACGTAAGTTCTCTGTTATTGAAAAACTTCTCAGATAAGCAGGTATTTCTTCATAGTTTAATCCAATGTTCTTTTCAATAGCAATTACTTACCTTTTAGAGTAATACCTGCCCTGACAAAGCAGAACTTTGTATGAGGGAATGCTTCAGGATTTACAACTCGTCCCCTTCATTTTATTGTTATTTAGTTTAGCCAGATTTGTATTTATTTTACGTACTGTGCACAGCTTGCATCCCCTCTTTCACTTGTGATCCTTGCCATGAGCCCTGGATGCTAAGTGGGCTGTTGCCATTCCCAGTAGCACCAAAAATCTTTAACCCTGCTGTACTGTTCGGGTCAATATGACCCAAAATGATTTTTGAGACCCTGTAGATTTTTTTATATGAGGATTTGAAACTAGTGGTATCTTGACTTCTCATTTGTGGAGCTCTATATATATATGTATATTTTTTTTTTGTTTACTTTTTGCTACACGCTGATTGTTACACTTGTACTGTTCAGGTCAATATGACCCGATAGCATTTTATACTGTTCTACAGGTCTCTGATTATTTCTGACTGCAAAAGTTATGTTTTTTTATGTGTACTTCATCTCAAAATGGTGGTGGTTTCACTGTTCTTATCAGTAAACAAGTAATTATCTAGTATTATCCATTTGCTGTTTGTGAGAGAGAAGACTGGTCAGGTAATTCTAATGAGCACAATGCACCATGATGACAATGCCATAAGTGATAGAGAAGACAGAAAGCCTGACATTATTTTGGATTATAATGCCACAAAGGGAGCAGTTGATATTTTAGACCAAGCAATATCAACATATACATGCAAACGCAAAACCAATCGGTGGCCAATGATTTTATTTTATAACATACTGGACGTTTCTGCATATAATGCATTTGTCTTATGGAGAGAAATCGACCCCGATTAGAACCGGAATAAGCTGCATAAAAGAAGATTATTTCTTGAGAAATTGGGCAAATCCCTGGTTAGGCCATATATTGAGAGCAGAAAAGTGACCCCCAGAAGTGAAGGAGCAACAGCCATTGTAAAAAGTGTCCAGCATGCTCCAGAAAGAGACTCCACATCCACGGCCTCCACCAGCACAGCTACCAGCAGCACAGCTACCAGCACAGCTACCAGCAGCACGGCCTCCACCAGCACAGCACAGCTACCAGCAGCACAGCTACCAGCACAGCCACCACCAGCACAGCTACCAGCAAAACAAGGAAGAGATGGAGCTTCTGTCCATCTTCCTGTGACAATAACACTAATCTGACATGTGCTGGATGTTCAACATATCTGTGTAAAGGACATGTGTCTTATTATTGTGTTCAGTGTAAAAACGCATGAGCATGTTCAGTTTTTCTTTTTTCTTTCAAAAAAGGTTGAAGTTTTTATGATTTTTCATTTGTTGATTTATAAATATTGTTTTCAAAAAGTTAAATTTCATGTTTTAGTAATAGTAATTAGGGTTGAGCGAAACGGGGCGGTCATTTTCATAAGTTGACGACTTTTGGCAAAGTCGGGTTTCATGAAACCCGACCCGATGCCTGTGTAAGGTCGGCCATGCGGTACGCGACTTTCGCGCCAAAGTTGCATTTCAATGACGTGAAAAGCGCCATTTCTCAGCCAATGAAGGTGGACGCAGAGTGTGGGCAGCGTGATGACATAGGTCCTGGTCCCCACCATCTTAGAGAAGGGCATTGCAGTGATTGGCTTGCTGTCTGCGGCGTCACAGGGGCTATAAAGGGGCGTGCATGCCGACCGCCATCTTACTGCTGCTGATCTGAGCCTAGGGAGAGGTTGCTGCCGCTTCGTCAGAAGCAGGGATAGCGTTAGGCAGGGTCCATTAACCCCCAAACCGCTTGTGCTGTAGCGATTTCCACTGTCCAACACCACCTTCGGTTTGCAGGGACAGTGGAAGCTACATTTTTTTTTTCTCAGCACTGTAGCTCATTGGGCTGCCCTAGAAGGCTCCCTGATAGCTGCATTGCTGTGTGTACGCCGCTGTGCAAACCAACTGCTTTTTTCAAAGCACAAATCCTGTTGCTTCTTCCTTTCTGCACAGCTATCTTGTTTGTCCACATTTTTTACTTTTTTGTGCAGCAGTCCACTCCTTGTTATTACTGTCTGCCATACTTTGCTGAGATTACTGCAGGGAGATAGTAATTGAGTAATTGTAGGACAGTCCTTTTTTTTTTTTTTTTTGTTTCGTTATATCTCTTCAAGCCACTTTCTGCCACAGAAAATATACTCTAATACAGTGGCCCAGATTTATTCACTAGTCTCCCTGAAGAAAAAAAAAAGGGTGCAGATTAAAATTGGCAAATCCGTATCAGTGGCAGTCCTGTGTGTGGCATCAGTGTCTCATTTTCTGGCACAGAAAACATACAGTCTAACAGTGGGCCTGATTTCTAGCCAATTCTCCCATAAATAAAAAAAAATAGTGGGAGATTAAGATTGGCATTTCTGCTTCAGTGCCACTCCTGTGTGTGCCACCTGTCTCAAATTTTGTACCACATTAAACCTAGTGTGTAATACTGGGCCAGATTTCTTTTAAATTCTCCCTGAAAAAAAAATAGTGGGAGATTAAGATTGGCATTTCTGTTGTGAATTCAGCTTTTGGGCTCCCTCCGGTGGTTGTAGAGGGTAATGCAGTTGTGCCTGGACTGCAGGAGTGGACAGGTGTATCTACTAATTGCAAAACTGACTGGGGTATATAGCTTTGCTGGATCCTTTAGTCAGTGCCAGTTGTCCATTGTTCTTGAAGGATTCACTTCCCTGCTGGTGTCTGCACTTTGCTGTGTTTTTCTACAAAGATAAGTCCTGGCTTTGTTTTTGCTGTCCACCTGCGGTGGACCTTATAGTTCTGTTAATTTTCATGTTTTTGTCTTGTCCAGTTTGGTCTGCGAATGATTTTTTGCAGCCTAGCTATTTCTCTGGAGATGCAGATATACCCCCCCATGTCTTTAGTCAGATGTGGTGATCCGTATTTTCTGCGGTGGATATTTTCTAGTGTTTTTATACTGACCGCATAGTACTCTGTTCTATTCTTTCTTTTTAGCTAGTATGGCCTCCTATGCTAAAATCTGATTTCATATCTGTGTATGTTATTTCCCTCTCCTCTCACAGTCAATATTTGTGGGGGGCTATCTATCCTTTGGGGATTTTCTCTGAGGCAAGATAGGTTTCCTGTTTCTGTCTTTAGGGGTAGTTAGATCTTAGGCTGTGCCGAGGGGTCTAGGGAGTGTTAGGTACCCCCACGGCTATTTCTAGTTGCGCTGCTAGGTTCAGGGTTTGTGATCAGTACAGGGACCACCTTATCCAGAGTACGTCTAATGCTGCTCCAAGGCCACCAGATCATAACAGTACAACTGGCCGATAATGAGTTAATTGCATCTCAGAAGAAGGGTGGAAAGATTTTGAGCCTTTTTTTTCTGAGCCTGTTTGGTCTGTTCCTCCCTCTTTACCTCTGGGTGGCTATGGAGTCTAGTATTAACATGAATGTTCAGGAGTTAGTTTCTCGGGTGGATCAGCTTGCTGCTAGGGTACAGGGTATTTCATTGTTCAGACTCCTGCCTTAGAACCTAAGATTCCCACTCCTGATTTATTCTTTGGTGACAGATCCAAATTTTTGAGTTTCAAAAATAACTGTAAACTGTTTTTTGCATTAACACCCCGGTCTTCTGGTGATCCTATTCAGCAGGTTAAAATCATCATATTTCTGCTGCGTAGTGACCCACAGGATTGGACATTTTCCCTGGAATCTGGCAATCCTGCTTTGCTTAATGTTGATTCGTTCTTTCAGGCATTGGGGTTGTTGTATGATGAGCCTAATTCTGTGGATCAGGCTGAGAAAATCTTGTTAGCCCTGTGTAAAGGTCAAGAAGCGGCGGAATTGTATTGCCAGAAATTTAGAAAATGGTCTGTACTGACTAAATGGAATGAGGATGCCTTGGCGGCAATTTTCAGAAAGGGTCTTTCTGAATCCATTAAAGATGTTATGGTGGGGTTCCCCACGCCTGCTGGTCTGAGTGATTCTATGTCTCTGGCCATTCAAATTGATCGGCGCTTGCGCGAGCGCAGAATTGTGCAGACTGTGGCGCTGTCCTCTGAGTGGAGCCCTGAGCCTATGCAGTGTGATAGCATTTTTTCTAGAGCTGAACGTCAAACATTCAGGCATCAGAATAGGTTGTGTTTTTATTGCGGCGATTCTGCTCATGTTATTTCTGATTGCCCTAAGCGTACTGAGAGAATCGCTAGTTCTGTTGCCATCAGTACTATACAACCTAAATTTCTGTTATCTGTGACCTGGATCTGCTCATTATCATCATTTTCTGTCATGGCGTTTGTGGATTCAGGCGCCGCTCTGACCTTAATAGACTTAGAATTTGCCAGACGTTGTGGTTTCCCCTTGCAGCCTTTGCAGAACCCTATTCCTTTGAGGGGCATTGATGCTACACCGTTGGCTAAAAATAAACCTCAGTTTTGGACACAGCTGACCATGCGCATGGCGCCAGCCCATCAGGAAGATTGTCGTTTTCTGGTGTTGCATAATTTGCATGATGATATTGTGCTGGGTTTTCCATGGTTGCAGCTACATAATACGGTTTTAGATTGGAAATCCATGTCTGTGACTAGTTGGGGTTGTCAGGGGGTTCTGTTATGACCTGGTGGTTAGGAGCACCCGGAATGACCTGATAGTTAAAACTCACACAGGACAAGCTCTGGGATGTGGGAGCTCTGCTGACCGCAATCCCTAATCCTATTACACACACTAGAAATAGCCGTGGAGCGCTCCTGACTCTACCTAGGCGCCTCGTCACAGCCTAAGAGCTAGCTAGCCCTAGAAAATAGAAAATAAAGCCTACCTTGCCTCAGAGAAATTTCCCAAAGGAAAAGGCAGCCCCCCACATATATTGACTGTGAGTAAAGATGAAAGTCACAAACGCAGAAATGAAACAAGTTTCAGCAAAGGGAGGCCAGACTTACTAAATAGACAGAGGATAGGAAAGGTAGCTTTGCGATCAGCACAAAAAACTACAAAAGACCACACAGAGTGTGCAAAAAGACCTCCGCACCGACTAACGGTGCGGAGATGCCACTCTGCATCCCAGAGCTTCCAGCTAGCAAGACAAAATCATGATATCCAGCTGGACAAGAAAACAATGAACGAATTAGATACTATCAGGAACTTAGCTTCTGCTGGAGTAGACAGGTCACCAGAAAGATCCAAGAGCGAACTGAACCAATGCAGAAACATTGACAGCTGGCATGGAGTAACGACCTAAGTGGAGTTAAATAGAGAAGCCAACCAAAGGATAAACCACGTCACCTGTGTAAAGAACCTCAGAAGCAGCAGCTCCACTCACAGCCACCAGAGGGAGACCACGGACAGAACTCACCGAAGTACCATTCACGACCACAGGAGGGAGCTCGACAACAGAATTCACAACAGTACCCCCCCTTGAGGAGGGGTCAACGAACCCTCATCAGAGCCCCCAGGCCGATCAGGATGAGCCAAATGAAAGGCACGAACTAAATCGGCAGCATGAACATCAGAGGCAAAAGCCCAGGAATTATCTTCCTGACCATAACCCTTCCACTTGACCAGGTACTGGAGTTTCCGTCTTGAAACACGAGAATCCAAAATCTTCTCCACCACATACTCCAACTCCCCCTCGACCAACACCGGGGCAAGGAGTATCAACGGAGGGAACCATAGGCGCCACGTATCTCCGCAACAACGACCTATGGAACACATTATGGATGGCAAAAGAAGCTGGAAGGTCCAAACAAAATGACACCACAGGATTAAGAACTTCAGAAATCTTATATGGCCCAATGAAACGAGGCTTAAACTTAGGAGAGGAAACCTTCATAGGAACATGACGAGATGATAACCAAACCAAATCCCCAACCCGAAGTCGGGGACCAACACAGCGCCGGCGGTTAGTGAAACGTTGAGCCTTCTCCTGGGACAATGTCAAATTGTCCACCACATGAGTCCAAATCTGCTGCAACCTGTCCACCACAGTATCCACACCAGGACAGTCCGAAGGCTCAACCTGCCCTGAAGAGAAACGAGGATGGAAACCAGAATTGCAGAAAAAAGGAGAAACCAAAGTAGCCGAGCTGGCCCGATTATTAAGGGCGAACTCAGCCAAAGGCAAGAAGGACACCCAATCATCCTGATCAGCAGAAACAAAGCATCTCAGATATGCTTCCAAAGTCTGATTAGTTCGTTCGGTTTGGCCATTAGTCTGAGGATGGAAAACCGAAGAAAAAGACAAATCAATGCCCATTTTAGCACAAAAGGACCGCCAAAACCTTGAAACAAACTGGGAACCTCTGTCCGAGACGATGTTCTCTGGAATGCCATGCAAACGAACCACATGCTGGAAAAACAATGGCACCAAATCAGAGGAGGAAGACAATTTAGATAAGGGTACCAAATGGACCATCGTAGAGAAGCGATCACAAACCACCCAAATGACCGACATCCTTTGAGAAACAGGGAGATCTGAAATAAAATCCATGGAAATATGCGTCCAGGGCCTCTTCGGGATCGGGAAGGGCAAAAGCAACCCACTGGCACGAGAACAGCAGGGCTTAGCCCGAGCACATGTCCCACAGGACTGCACAAAAGAACGCACATCCCGTGACAAAAAAGGCCACCAAAAGGATCTAGCCACCAAATCTCTGGTACCAAAGATTCCAGGATGACCAGCCAACACTGAACAATGAATCTCAGAGATAACTCTACTAGTCCATCTATCAGGGACAAACAGTTTCTCCGTAGGACAACGGTCAGGTCTATCAGCCTGAAACTTTTGCAGCACACGCCGCAAATCAGGGGAGATGGCAGACAAAATTACCCCTTCTTTAAGAATACCCGCCGGCTCCGGAACACCCGGAGAGTCAGGCACAAAACTCCTTGACAGGGCATCAGCCTTCACATTCTTAGATCCCGGAAGGTATGAAACCACAAAATCAAAACGGGAGAAAAAGAGCGACCATCGAGCCTGCCTAGGATTCAACCGTTTGGCAGACTCGAGATAAGTCAAATTCTTGTGATCCGTCAAGACCACCACGCGATGTTTAGCTCCTTCAAGCCAATGTCGCCACTCCTCGAATGCCCACTTCATGGCCAACAACTCTCGATTGCCAACATCATAATTGCGCTCAGCAGGCGAGAATTTTCTAGAAAAGAAGGCACATGGTTTCATAACCGAGCCATCAGAACTTCTTTGCGACAAAACAGCCCCTGCTCCAATCTCAGAAGCATCAACCTCGACCTGAAACGGGAGCGAAACATCTGGCTGGCACAGCACAGGGGCAGAAGAAAAACGACGCTTCAACTCCTGAAAAGCCTCTACAGCCGCAGAGGACCAATTGACCACATCAGCATCTTTCTTGGTCAAATCAGTCAACGGTTTAGCAATACTAGAAAAATTAGCGATGAAGCGACGGTAAAAATTAGCAAAGCCCAGGAACTTCTGTAGGCTCTTCACAGATGTCGGCTGAGTCCAATCATAAATAGCCTGAACCTTAACAGAGTCCATCTCGATAGTAGAAGGGGAAAAAATGAAACCCAAAAATGAAACCTTCTGAACTCCAAAGAGACACTTTGACCCCTTCACAAACAAGGAATTCGCACAAAGGACCTGGAACACCATTCTGACCTGCTTCACATGAGACTCCCAATCATCCGAAAAGACCAAAATGTCATCCAAATATACAATCATGAATCTATCCAGGTACTCTCGGAAGATGTCATGCATAAAGGACTGAAACACAGATGGAGCATTAGAAAGCCCGAATGGCATAACTAGGTACTCAAAATGGCCCCCGGGCGTATTAAATGCTGTTTTCCATTCATCGCCCTGTTTAATTCGCACAAGAATATACGCCCCTCGAAGATCTATCTTAGTGAACCAACTAGCCCCCTTAATCCGAGCAAACAAATCAGACAGCAGCGGCAAAGGATACTGAAATTTGACTGTGATCTTATTAAGAAGGCGGTAATCAATACAAGGTCTTAAAGAGCCATCCTTCTTGGCCACAAAAAAGAACCCTGCTCCCAATGGTGACGACGGGCGAATATGACCCTTCTCCAAGGATTCCTTTATATAACTCCGCATAGCAGCGTGCTCTGGCACAGATAAATTAAACAGTCGGCCCTTAGGAAACTTACTACCGGGAATCAAATTAATAGCACAATCGCAATCCCTATGAGGAGGTAGGGCACCGGATTTGGGCTCCTCAAATACATCCCGGTAATCTGATAAAAACTCAGGGACTTCAGAAGGAGTGGAAGGCGAAATTCACAACAATGGAACATCACCATGTACCCCTTGACAATCCCAGCCGGACACAGACATAGATTTCCAATCCAACACTGGATTATGGACCTGTAGCCATGGCAACCCCAAAACGACCACATCATGCAGATTATGCAACACCAAAAAGCGAATATCCTCCTGATGTGCAGGAGCCATGTACATGGTCAATTGCGTCCAGTACTGAGGTTTATTCTTGGCCAAAGGCATAGCATCAATTCCTCTCAATGGAATAGGATACTGCAAGGGCTCCAAGAAAAAACCACAGCGCCTGGCAAACTCCAAGTCCATCAAATTCAGGGCAGCGCCTGAATCCACAAATGCCATAGCAGAATAGGACGACAGAGAGCAAATCAGAGTAATGGACAAAAGAAATTTAGACTGTACCGTACCAATGGTGGCAGACCTAGCGAACAGCTTAGTGCGCTTAGGACAATCGGAGATAGCATGAGTGGATTCACCACAGTAAAAACACAGTCCATTCCGATGTCTGTGTTCTTGCCGTTCAGCTCTGGTCAAAGTCCTATCACATTGCATAGGCTCAGGCCTATTCTCAGAGAACACTGCCAAATGGTGCACAGCTTTGCGCTCACGCAAGCGCCAATCGATCTGAATGGCCAAGGACATAGACTCATTCAGACCAGCAGGCGTGGGAAATCCCACCATGACATCCTCAAGGGCTTCAGAAAGACCCTTTCTGAAAATTGCCGCCAGGGCACATTCATTCCACTGAGTAAGCACAGACCAATTTCTAAACTTCTGACAGTACACCTCCGCTTCATCCTGACCCTGACACAAAGCCAGCAAGATTTTATCTGCCTGATCCACTGAATTTGGTTCATCATAAAGCAATCCAAGCGCCAGAAAAAACGCATCAACATCACGTAATGCAGGTTCTCCTGGAGCAAGGGAAAATGCCCAGTCTTGAGGGTCACCACGCAACAAAGAAATAATGATTTTTACTTGTTGAGCGGGGTCACCAGAGGAGCGGGGTTTCAAAGCTACAAACAGTTTACAATTATTTTTGAAATTCAGAAACTTAGATCTATTCCCAGAAAATAAATCAGGAATAGGAATTCTAGGCTCTAAGATAGGATTCTGAACCACAAAATCTTGAATGTTTTGTACCCTTGCAGTGAGATGATCCACACAAGAGGACAGACTTTGAATGTCCATATCTACACCTGTGTCCTGAACCACCCAAAGGTTTAGGGGAAAAGAAAGACAAAACACAGTGCAAGAAAAAAAAATGGTCTCAGAACTTCTCTTATCCCTCTATTGAGATGCATTAATACTTTGGGCCAGCTGTACTGTTATGACCTGGTGGTTAGGAGCACCCGGAATGACCTGATAGTTAAAACTCACACAGGAATAGCTCTGGGATGTGGGAGCTCTGCTGACCGCAATCCCTAATCCTATCACACACACTAGAAATAGCCGTGGAGCACTCCTGACTCCTAGGCGCCTCGTCACAGCCTAAGAGCTAGCTAGCCCTAGAGATAGAAAATAAAGCCTACCTTGCCTCAGAGAAATTCCCCAAAGGAAAAAGCAGCCCCCCACATATATTGACTGTGAGTAAAGATGAAAGTCACAAACGTAGAAATGAAACAAGTTTCAGCAAAGGGAGGCCAGACTTACTAAATAGACAGAGGATAGGAAAGGTAGCTTTGCGATCAGCACAAAAAACTACAAAAGACCACGCAGAGTGTGCAAAAAGACCTCCGCACCGACTAACGGTGCGGAGATGCCACTCTGCATCCCAGAGCTTCCAGCTAGCAAGACAAAATCATGATATCCAGCTGGACAAGAAAACAATGAATGAATTAGATACTATCAGGAACTTAGCTTCTGCTGGAGTAGACAGGTCACCAGAAAGATCCAAGAGCGCACTGAACCAATGCAGAAACATTGACAGCTGGCATGGAGTAACGATCTAAGTGGAGTTAAATAGAGAAGCCAACCAAAGGATAAACCATGTCACCTGTGTAAGGAACCTCAGAAGCAGCAGCTCCACTCACAGCCACCAGAGGGAGCCCACTGACAGAACTCACCGAAGTACCATTCATGACCACAGGAGGGAGCTCGACAACAGAATTCACAACAGGGTTCATGATCAGGTTCCTTTGATGTCAATCTCCTCTTCCCCCTCTTCTGAAATTCCTGAGTTTTTGTCTGACTTCCAGGATGTATTCGATGAGCCCAAATCCAGTTCCCTTCCACCGCATAGGGACTGTGATTGTGCTATTGATTTCATTCCAGGTTGTAAGTTCCCTAAGGGCCGACTTTTCAACTTGTCTGTGCCTGAACATACCGCCATGCGGAGCAATATTAAGGAGTCTTTGGAGAAAGGGCATATTCGGCCATCTTCTTCACCATTGGGAGTGGGGTTCTTTTTTGTTGCCAAGAAGGATGGCTCCTTGAGACTCTGTATTGATTATCGCCTCTTGAATAAGATCACGGTTAAATTTCAGTACCCCTTGCCTTTGCTTACTGATTTGTTTGCTAGGATTAAGGGGTCTAGCTAGTTTACTAAGATTTACCTTCGAGGGGCATATAATCTTATTCGTATCAAGCAGGGTGACGAATGGAAAACTGCATTTAATACGCCCGAAGGCCATTTTGAATACCTTTTGATGCCATTCGGACTCTCTAATGCCCCATCTGTGTTCCAATCCTTCATGCATGATATCTTTCGGAGTTATCTTGATAAATTCATGGTTGTATATTTGGATGATATTTTGATTTTTTCCAATGATTGGGAGTCTCATGTGAAACAGGTCAGGATGGTATTTCAGATCCTCCGTAATAATCCTTTGTTTGTGAAGGGGTCAAAGTGCCTCTTTGGAGTGCAGAAGGTTTCTTTTTTGGGTTTCATTTTTTCTCCCTCATCTATAGAAATGGATCCGGTTAAGGTTCAGGCCATTCATGATTGGATTCAGCCCACATCTGTGAAGAGCCTTCAGAAATTCTTGGGCTTTGCTAATTTTTATCGTCGTTTCATTGCCAACTTCTCCAGTGTGGTTAAACCTCTAACCGATTTGACCAAGAAAGGCGCTGATGTGACGAATTGGTCCTCCGTGGCTGTTTCTGCCTTTCAGGAGCTTAAACGCTGATTTACTTCTGCCCCTGTGTTGCGTCAGCCAGATGTTCCTCTTCCATTTCAGGTTGAGGTTGACGCGTCTGAGATTGGGGCAGGGGCCGTTTTGTCTCAAAGGAATTCTGATGGTTCCTTGATGAAACCGTGTGCCTTCTTTTCTCGGAAGTTTTCGCCTGCGGAACGCAATTATGATGTCGGCAATCGGGAGTTGTTGGCTATGAAATGGGCATTTGAGGAGTGGCGACATTGGCTTGAGGGGGCCAAGCACCGTATTGTGGTCCTGACCGATCATAAGAATCTGATTTACCTCGAGTCTGCCAAACGGCTGAATCCTAGACAGGCTCGATGGTCCCTGTTTTTCTCCCGTTTTGATTTTGTGGTCTCGTACATTCCTGGTACTAAGAATGTTAAGGCGGATGCCCTCTCTAGGAGTTTTTTTCCTGATTCCCCTGGGGTTCTTGAGCCGATCGGCATTTTGAAGGAAGGGGTGATTCTTTCTGCCATCTCCCATGATTTGTGACGGGTTCTTCAGGAATTTCAGGCTGACAAGCCTGACTGCTGTCCTGTGGGGAAACTGTTTGTCCCTGATAGATGGACTAGTAAAGTGATTTCTGAGGTTCATTGTTCTGTGTTGGCTGGCCATCCTGGGATTTTTGGTACCAAAGATTTGGTTAGTAGGTCCTTTTGGTGGCCTTCTTTGTCACAGGATGTGCGTTCTTTTGTGCAGTCCTGTGGGATTTGTGCGCGGGCTAAGCCTTGCTGTTCCCGCGCTAGTTGGTTGCTTTTGCCATTGCCGGTCCCTGAGAGACCTTGGACGCATATTTCTATGGATTTTATTTCCGATCTTCCTGTTTCCCAAAGAATGTCGGTTATTTGGGTTATCTGTGACCGATTTTCTAAGATGGTTCATTTGGTGGCTTTGCCTAAATTGCCTTCTTCTTCTGATTTGGTTCCATTGTTTTTTCAGCATGTGGTACGTTTGCATGGTATTCCGGAGAATATTGTGTCCGACAGAGGTTCCTGTTGTGAATTCTGTGGCAGAGCTCCCTCCTGTGGTCACAAGTGGTACTTCGGCTGGTTCTCTCTGTGAGCTTCCGTTGGTGGAGTAAAGTGGTACTGCGGCTTCTGAGTTTCCTTCCTCAGGTGATGTGGTGAGGTCGTTAGGTGCTTCTCTATTTAACTCCACCTAGTGCTTTGATCCTGGCCTCCAGTCAATGTTCTAGTATTGGACCTGTTTCCTCCTGGATCGTTCCTGTGGCTTGCTGCTCTGCATAGCTAAGTTCCTCTTTGCTATTTGTTTGCTGTTTTTTTCTGTCCAGCTTGTCAATTTGTTTTTTCTGCTTGCTGGAAGCTCTGGGACGCAGAGGGTGTACCTCCGTGCCGTTAGTTCGGTACGGAGGGTCTTTTTGCCCCCTTTGCGTGGTTTTTGTAGGGTTTTGTGTTGACCGCAAAGTTACCTTTCCTATCCTTGCTCTGTTCAGAAAGTTGGGCCTCACTTTGCTAAATCTATTTCATCTCTACGTTTGTCTTTTCATCTTTACTCACAGTCATTATATGTGGGGGCTGCCTTTTCCTTTGGGGTATTTCTCTGAGGCAAGGTAGGCTTATTTTCTATCTTCAGACTAGCTAGTTTCTCAGGCCGTGCCGAGTTGCATAGGCAGTGTTAGGCGCAATCCACGGCTGCTTCTAGTGTGGTTGGTGAGGATCAGGGATTGCGGTCAACAGAGTTCCCACGTCTCAGAGCTCGTTCTTGTTTTTTGGGTTATTGTCAGGTCACTGTATGTGCACTGACCTCTATGTCCATTGTGGTTCTGAATTACCTTTCATAACAGGTTCCCAGTTTGTTTCTAGGTTTTGGCGGGCCTTTTGTGCCAAGCTGGGCATTGATTTGTCTTTTTCCTCTGCATTTCATCCTCAGACAAATGGCCAGACTGAGCGAACTAATCAGACCTTGGAGACCTATTTGAGATGCTTTGTGTCTGCTGATCAGGATGGTTGGGTGGCTTTTTTGCCATTGGCCGAGTTTGCCTTTCATAATCGGGCTAGTTCGGCTACTTTGGTTTTGCCTTTTTTTTGTAATTTTGGTTTCCATCCTCGTTTTTCTTCTGGGCAGGTTGAGCCTTCTGACCTTCCTGGTGTGTATTCTGTGGTCGACAGGTTGCAACAGATTTGGGCTTATGTGGTGGACAATTTGGTGCTGTCTCAGGAGGAGGCTCAGCGTTTTGCTAACCGTCGTCAGTGTGTTGGTTCCCGGCTTCGGGTTGGTGAACTGGTTTGGTTGTCTTCCCGTCATGTTCTTATGAAGGTTTCTTCCCCTAAGTTTAAGCCTCGATTTATTGGTCCTTATAGGATTTCTGAGATTATTAATCCGGTGTCCTTTCGCCTGGTGCTTCCGGCCTCTTTTGCTATTCATAATGTCTTCCGTAGATCTTTGTTGCGGAAATATGTGGAGCCCGTTGTTCCCTCTGTTGATCCTCCGGCCCCTGTATTGGTTGATGGGGAATTGGAATATGTTGTTGAGAAGATTTTTGATTCCTGTTTTTTGAGGCGGAAGCTTCAGTACCTTGTCAAGTGGAAGGGTTATGGCCAGGAGGATAATTCTTGGGTTTCTGCCTCTGATGTCCATGCCGTTGATTTGGTTCGTGCCTTTCATCGGGCTCATCCTGATCGGCCTGGGGGCTCTGGTGAGGGTTCGGTGACCCCTCCTCAAGGGGGGGTACTGTTGTGAATTCAGCTTTTGGGCTCCCTCTGGTGGTTGTAGAGGGTAATGCAGTTGTGCCTGGACTGCAGGAGTGGACAGGTGTATCTACTAATTGCAAAACTGACTGGGGTATATAGCTTTGCTGGATCCTTTAGTCAGTGCCAGTTGTCCATTGTTCTTGAAGGATTCACTTCCCTGCTGGTCTCTCCAGTTTGCTGTGTTTTTCTACAAAGATAAGTCCTTGCTTTGTTTTTGCTGTCCACCTGCGGTGGACCTTATAGTTCTGTGAATTTTCATGTTTTTGTCTTGTCCAGCTTGGTCTGCAAAGGATTTTTTGCAGCCTAGCTATTTCTCTGGAGATGCAGATATACCCCCCCATGTCTTTAGTCAGATGTGGTGATCCGTGTTTTCTGCGGTGGATATTTTCTAGTGTTTTTATACTGACCGCATAGTACTCTGTTCTATTCTTTCTTTTTAGCTAGTATCGCCTCCTATGCTAAAATCTGATTTCATATCTGCGTATGTTATTTCCCTCTCCTCTCACAGTCAATATTTGTGGGGGGCTATCTATCCTTTGGGGATTTTCTCTGAGGCAAGATAGGTTTCCTGTTTCTTTCTTTAGGGGTAGTTAGATCTTAGGCTGTGCCGAGGGGTCTAGGGAGTGTTAGGTACCCCCCACGGCTACTTCTAGTTGCGCTGCTAGGTTCAGGGTTTGCGGTCAGTACAGGGACCACCTTCTCCAGAGTACGTCTCATGCTGCTCCAAGGCCACCAGATCATAACACATTTCTGCTTCAGTGCCAGTCCTGTGTGTGCCACCTGTCTCAAATTTTGTGCCACATTAAACCTAGTGTGTAATACTGGGCCAGATTTCTTTTAAATTCTCCCTGAAAAAATAAAAATACTGGGAGATTAAGATTGGCATTTCTGCTTCAGTGCCACTCCTGTGTCTGCCACCTGTCTCAAATTTTGGGCCACATTAAACCTAGTGTGTAATACTGGGCCAGATTTCTTTTAAATTCTCCCTGAAAAAACAAATAGTGGGAGATTAAGATTGGCATTTCTGCTTCAGTGCCACTCCTGTGTGTGCCACCTGTCTCAAATTTTGGGCCACATTAAACCTAGTGTGTAATACTGGGCCAGATTTCTTTTAAATTCTCCCTGAAAAAATAAAAATAGTAGGAGATTAGGATTGGCATTTCTGCTTCAGTGCCACTCGTGTGTGTGCCACCTGTCTCAAATTTTGGGTCACATTAAACCTAGTGTGTAATACTGGGCCAGATTTCTTTTAAATTCTCCCTGAAAAAAAATAGTGGGAGATTAAGATTGGCATTTCTGCTTCAGTGCCAGTCCTGTGTGTGCCACCTGTCTCAAGTTTTGTGCCACATTAAACCTAGTGTGTAATACTGGGCCAGATTTCTTTTAAATTCTCCCTGAAAAAAAATAGTGGGAGATTAAGATTGGCATTTCTGCTTTAGTGCCAGTCCTGTGTGTGCCACCTGTCTCAAATTTTGTGCCACATTAAACCTAGTGTGTAATACTGGGCCAGATTTCTTTTAAATTCTCCCTGAAAAAAAATAGTGGGAGATTAAGATTGGCATTTCTGCTTCAGTGTTACTCCTGTGTGTGCCACCTGTCTTAAATTTTGGGCCACATTAAACCTAGTGTGTAATACTGGGCCAGTTTTTTGTTAAATTATCCCAGAGAAAAAAATAGTGGGAGATTAATATTGGCAATTCTACCTCATTGCCAGTCCTGTGTGTGGCATCTGTCTTTCATTTTATGCCACAGAACATATACTGTATAAGAGTGGGCCACATTTCTTCAATATTCTCCCAGAAAAAATAAAAAGGGGGAGATTTTTATTGGTAGTGTCTGCATCAGCGTCAGTCCTGTTAGTGGCATATCTGTCTGCCACTGAAGCTGTGTACTGTTATACATTGGGCCTGATTTTCCCTGCAGTCTCACCCACCTATAAAGGGATATATAAATCCAACAGAAGTTTGAGTTCACCTTGCAACTGGTTTTACACTAACAAATACCGTTAGTTTGGTCACGTTTTTCAAACAATGAGGAAGTCTGGTGGAAGAGGTCGTGGCCGTGGGCGGTCATTGCCAGCTGGTAATGATGGTAGTGGTGGTGGAGCATCAGGTGGCCGTGGGAAAAGCAACATAGCACCTAAGTCTCGAGTTGTTGAGCCAGGTTCGTCGTCTGGCTACACAAGGCCTCGAACGCTCCCTTTTCTGGGAATAGGAAAACCGCTTTTAAAGCCGGAGCAGCAAGAACAAGTTTTGGCTTTCCTTGCTGACTCAGCCTCTAGCTCTTTCGCCTCCTCTTCTGAAACTGCTAAATGTAAAAGCAGCGCGTCGTTAGTGGTTGTTCACGGTCAGGGACAAATCGCTTCCTTGTCTTCTTCACCAAGAACAACAGAGATGAATGCATCAGGCGACACAACGGGTTACTCCATGGAGCTCTTTACACATACCGTTCCTGGGTTAGAAAGTGAAACAGTTAACAGGCCATGCCCATTGCAAGTTGAATCGGACATGGAGTGCACAGATGCACAGCCACAGCCAGGTTACTATGCTGTTCCTTTGACTCAGACCAGAACATTGCCCTCGCAGTGTACTGATCCAGAATCAGACCCTGATGAGACTATGGTGCCCCGTCACGAACGCTATACCACCGGCTTACACGGTGACACAGACGAAGTTGCACACGAGATAGAAGAGGAGGTCATAGATGACCCAGTTGTTGACCCCAATTGGCAGCCATTGGGGGAACAGGGTGCAGGCGGCAGTAGCTCTGAAACGGAGGAGGAGGAGCCGCAGAAGGCATCAACATCGCAACAGGTTCCATCTGCCAGGCCTGTATCTTGCCAAAAACGTGTGGCAAAACCAAAACCAGTTGTAGGACAGCGTGGACATCCGGTTAAAGAAGCTCAGTCTGCAATGCCTGAAAAGGGATCCGATAGTAGAAAGAGTGCAGTCTGGCATTTTTTTAAGCAACATCCAAATGATCAGCGCAAAGTCATCTGTCAAAAATGTTAAACTACCTTATGTAGAGGTCAGAATCTTAAAAGTCTAAATACAAGTTGCATGCGTAGACATTTAACCACCATGCATTTGCAAGCCTGGACTAACTACCAAACGTCCCTTAAGGTTGTAGCACCCTCGGCCAATGAAGCTAGTCAGCAACACTACATGCCTTCCCTCACTGTAAGGCCACCATTTCCCACACCACCTGCAGTAAATGTGCAGGTTTCGTCGCCAGGCCAAAGCAGTCAGGGAATCACCAGTTTCGTAGTAGGAAACACTACATGTAGGGCACCAGCAAGAATACCATCTCCAACCCTCTCTCAGTCTGCCATGTCCACCGGCACCCCCGCTAGTTCCACGATCTGCAGCTCTCCAGTACAGCTCACCCTACATGAGACTCTCATTAGGAAAAGGAAGTACTCATCCTCGCATCCGCGTACACTGGGTTTGAACGCCCACATTGCTAGACTAATCTCATTAGAGATGATGCCCTACCGGTTAGTTGAAAGCAAAGCTTTCAAAGCCCTGATGGACTACGCTGAACCACGCTACGAGCTACCCAGTCAACACTTCTTTTCGAGAAAAGCCATCCCAGCCCTCCAACAGCATGTAAAAGACCGCATCATCCATGCACTCAGGCAATCTGTGAGTACAAAGGTGCACCTGACAACAGATGCATGGACCAGTAGGCATGGCCAGGGACGTTACGTGTCCATCACGGCACACTGGGTTAATGTGGTGGATGCAGGGTCCACAGGGGACAGCAATATTGGGACAGTTCTGCCTAGCCCACGGTCTAGGAAACAGTTGGCTGTAGGCGTTCCCCCCCCCTCCTCCTCATCCTCCGGCAGAAGCGAAAGCTCGTCCACTGACCGCAGTCGCACGAGCACTCCATCTGCAGCTGCCACTGTTGCACACGAGGTGTCCCATTATGGTACAGCTAGTGGCAAGCGTCAGCAGGCTGTATTGGCAATGAAGTGTTTGGGCGACAACAGACACTCTGCGGAAGTTCTGTCCACGTTCTTGCAGCAAGAAACTCAGTCATGGTTGGGCACTATACATCTTGAAGCAGGCAAGGTAGTGAGTGATAACGGAAGGAATTTTATGGCTGCCATAGCCCTTTCCCAACTGAAAAACATTCCTTGCCTGGCTCACACCTTAAACCTGGTGGTGCAGTGCTTCTTGAAAAGTTATCCGGGGTTTCCCGACCTGCTCCTCAAAGTGCGCAGACTTTGCACGCATAACCGCCGTTTGCCCGTACACTCCAGCCGTATGCAGAACCATCAGCGGTCTTTGATCCTTCCCCAGCATCGCCTAATCATCGACATTGCAACAAGGTGGAACTCCACACTGCACATGCTTCAGAGACTGTGCGAACAGAGGCATGCTGTTATGTATTTGTGGGAGGATACACATACACGGGCAGGCAGTTGGATGGCAGACATGGAGTTGTCAGGTGTGCAGTGGTCGAAGCTACAAGACCAAGTCTTGTCAAGTCAAGTCCTTCAGTGTTTTGAGGAATGCACACGGCTGGTTAGTGCAGACAATGCCATAATAAGCATGAGCATCCCCCTAATGCGTCTGCTGATGCAAAGTTTGACGCACATAAAGGAGCAGGCGTCTGCAGCCGAGGAAGAGGATAGCCTTGATGACAGTTAGCCATTGTCTGTTCAAGGCAATCTACAGAACGAGGCAGCGGGCGAAGAGGAGGAGGCCGAGGAGGATGATGAGGATGAGTATTTTTTGAATGAGGAAGCTTCTCCGGGGCCAATAGAAACTGGTGGCGTTGCAAAGCCGGGTTCAGGTTTTTTGAGGGAGACAAGTGACGTAGATTTGCCTGAAACTGCCCCTCAACCCAGCACAACCACAGATTTGACAACTGGAACTTTGGCCTACATGGCGGATTATGCCTTACGTATCCTCAAAAGGGACCCACGCATTATTAAAATGATGACCGATGACATTTACTGGTTGGCCTGCCTCCTTGATCCTCGCTATAAAGGCAAATTGCAAAACATCATGCCACATGAGAACCTCGAACAAATATTAGCAACCAAACAAGCAACTCTTGTAGACCGTTTGATTCAGGCATTCCCAGCACACAGCGCCGGTGATGGTTCTCACACGAGCTGCAGGGGGCAACAGGGCAGAGGTGTTAGAGGTGCACAAATCAGAAGTGGCGTTGGACAGAGGGGTTTTCTGACCAGGTTGTGGAGTGATTTCGCAATGACCGCAGACAGGACAGGTACTGCAGCATCAATTCAAAGTGACAGGAGACAACATTTGTCCAGTATGGTTACTAACTATTTTTCATCCCTTATCGATGTTCTCACTCAACTGTCCCATTTGATTACTGGGCATCCAAAATAGACACCTGGCCTGAATTGGCAGAATATGCAATGCAGGAGCTTGCTTGCCCAGCAGCTAGTGTGCTATCAGAAAGAGTATTTAGTGCTGCTGGTTCAATATTGACCGAAAAAAGGACTCGTCTGGCTACCCAAAATGTTGATGATCTAACTTTCATTAAAATGAACCACTTATGGATTTCGAATTATTTTGCCCCACCGTTCCCGGCTGACACCTAGCTTTCCTATAAAAAGGTCTCGCTTGTGGACTGGTCTTACTGACTGTTCCAATCTCTTAATTTGCAGCAGCTGTATGTCCAGCATACGACATGTTTACACCTCCCTAAGTGGGCTAACTCACCCCATGGGACCGTGGTCTCGCCACTTGGTGCAAGCACCCGTTTGTCTGAAGAGGTGGGTGTGCCCGTTTTTGGTCGGCACTGCCACTGGGTCCCTCATAGTACAATAAAGTGTCTCTGGTGGTGGTGGTGCGCAACCAACGTCAGACACACCGTAGTAAGATCAAGGGCCCTGGGCCTGTACCGCCGGCCACAAGAGAGTTTCCCCCCAGCTCAAACAGTGCTCTACCACTTGCAAAATTATCTCTCACAGCTCCACCAATGTTTAGTCTATGCGCTGACATCCTTCAATGCCTGGCACTGACAATACCAATTTGTTGACATGTATGATGCTAGTTAAAATAGTCAGGGTCAGTGTCCTATATTGACACCAGTAAATACTTAGCGCCAAATTACTATGTCTGAAACTCAGCAGAGGAGCCCACCCCTGTACCTAAGTATGCCACCCTTTTGTTTTTTGGTTTTGTTGCTTTGCGAGACATTAACATCTATTTATTTTTTGGAAGTACTAACTGTGTCAGACACTCCTTCCAATCGTCCTCCGCTGACCACACCAATGCTGCCTGTGTACCCCTGCAAGATAATTGAAACTGCTTTGAGCCTAATTTTTTTATTTTAGGCCTACTAAGTCTGTCTGCGGTCCCTCCTTACATTTGTCCTCCGCTGAGCACACCAATGCCGACCGTGTACCCATGTAACTTTTTGTCATCCTGCAGTGAGCCTACTTTGTGGTGTAAGGTCTACTAGCAGTGTCTGTCTGTGCCACTTAATACAGCTGTCCTCCTCTAAAAAAAAAGGCTGACTTTCAGCTTGTCAGAATTATAAAACTGCATTGGGGCCACAAGTTTCGTTGTGGTCTACAAACTGAGACTTCCGCTCCAAGGTGTTCTCTCTGTTGCCTCTTCCTCGCTTCTATCTTGAAGCTCTTGTTAAGTAGTTGTTGAAACAACACTGCTTTAGGCCTACAAGTGGGTCTGGGTTGTAGAGACGGTGTCTGCCGCTCCAAGGTGTTCTCCTGGTTGCCTTTCCTGAGCTTCAATCTTCAGGCTCTTGTTAAATAGTTTTTTAATTGATCAACTACAGTGGGGCTACTAGTTTGGTTGGGGCGTACTAACAGTGTCTGCCACTCCAAGGTATTCTCCTGGTTGCCTTTCCTGAGCTTCAATCTTCAGGCTCTTGTTAAATAGTTTTTTAATCGAACAACTGCAGTGGGGCTACTAGTTTGGTTGGCGCCTACTAACAGTGTCTGCCGCTCCAAGGTGTTCTCCTGGTTGCCTTTCCTGAGCTTCAATCTTCAGGCTCTTGTTAAATAGTTTTTTAATCGAACAACTGCAGTGGGGCTACTAGTTTGGCTGGGGCCTACTAACAGTGTCTACCGCTCCAAGGTGTTTTCCTGGTTGCCTTTCCTGAGCTTCAATCTTCAGGCTCTTGTTAAATAGTTTTTTAATCGAACAACTGCAGTGGGGCTACTAGTTTGGTTGGGGCCTACTAACAGTGTCTGAAGCTCCAAGGTGTTCTCCTGGTTGCCTTTCCTGAGCTTCAATCTTCAGGCTCTTGTTAAATAGTTTTTTAATCGAACAACTGCAGTGGGGCTACTAGTTTGGTTGGGGCCTGCTAACAGTGTCTGCCGCTCCAAGGTGTTCTCCTGGTTGCCTTTCCTGAGCTTCAATCTTCAGGCTCTTGTTAAATATTTTTTTAATCGAACAACTTCAGTGGGGCTACTAGTTTGGTTGGGGCCTGCTAACAGTGTCTGCCGCTCCAAGGTGTTCTCCTGGTTGCCCTTCCTGAGCTTCAATCTTCAGGCTCTTGTTAAATAGTTTTTTAATTGAACAACTGCAGTGGGGCTACTAGTTTGGTTGGGGCCTACTAACAGTGTCTGCCGCTTCAAGGTGTTCTCCTGGTTGCCTTTCCTGAGCTTCAATCTACAGGCTCTTGTTAAATAGTTTTTTAATCGAACAACTGCAGTGGGGCTACTAGTTTGGTTGGGGCATACTAGCGGTGTATGCCGCTCCGTGCTCTTCTCCAGGTTTCCTGTCCTGAAATTCCATTTTCAGGCTCTCGTAAAGTAGTTGTTGAAACAACACTGCATTAGGCCTACAAGTTGGGTCTGGGTTGTAGAGACGGTGTCTGCCGCTCCAAGGTGTTCTCCAGGGTGCCTCTCCCTTGCTTCTATCTTCAAGCTCTCGTTAAGTAGTTGTTGAAACAACACTGCATTAGGCCTACAATTTAGGTCTGGGTTGTAGAGACGGTGTCTCCCGCTCGAAGGTGTTCTCCAGGTTGCCTCTCCCTAGCTTCTATCTTCATGCTCTTGTTAAGTAGTTGTTGAAACAACACTGCATTAGGCCTACAAGTTGGGTCTGGGTTGTAGAGACGGTGTCTCCCGCTCCAAGGTGTTCTCCAGCTTGCCTCTCCATAGCTTCTATCTTCATGCTCTTGTTAAGCAGTTGTTGAAACAACACTGCATTAGGCCTACAAGTTGGGTCTGGGTTGTAGAGACGGTGTCTGCCGCTCCAAGGTGTTCTCCTGGTTGCCTTTCCTGAGCTTCAATCTTCAGGCTCTTGTTAAATAGTTTTTTAATCGAACAACTTCAGTGGGGCTACTAGTTTGGTTGGGGCCTGCTAACAGTGTCTGCCGCTCCAAGGTGTTCTCCTGGTTGCCCTTCCTGAGCTTCAATCTTCAGGCTCTTGTTAAATAGTTTTTTAATTGAACAACTGCAGTGGGGCTACTAGTTTGGTTGGGGCCTACTAACAGTGTCTGCCACTCCAAGGTGTTCTCCTGGTTGCCTTTCCTGAGCTTCAATCTACAGGTTCTTGTTAAATAGATTTTTAATCGAACAACTGCAGTGGGGCTACTAGTTTGGTTGGGGCATACTAGCGGTGTATGCCGCTCCGTGCTCTTCTCCAGGTTTCCTGTCCTGAAATTCCATTTTCAGGCTCTCGTAAAGTAGTTGTTGAAACAACACTGCATTAGGCCTACAAGTTGGGTCTGGGTTGTAGAGACGGTGTCTGCCGCTCCAAGGTGTTCTCCAGGGTGCCTCTCCCTAGCTTCTAACTTCAAGCTCTCGTTAAGTAGTTGTTGAAACAACACTGCATTAGGCCTACAATTTAGGTCTGGGTTGTAGAGACGGTGTCTCCCGCTCGAAGGTGTTCTCCAGGTTGCCTCTCCCTAGCTTCTATCTTCATGCTCTTGTTAAGTAGTTGTTGAAACAACACTGCATTAGGCCTACAAGTTGGGTCTGGGTTGTAGAGACGGTGTCTCCCGCTCCAAGGTGTTCTCCAGCTTGCCTCTCCATAGCTTCTATCTTCATGCTCTTGTTAAGCAGTTGTTGAAACAACACTGCATTAGGCCTACAAGTTGGGTCTGGGTTGTAGAGACGGTGTCTGCCGCTCCAAGGTGTTCTCCAGGGTGCCTCTCCCTAGCTTCTATCTTCAAGCTCTCGTTAAGTAGTTGTTGAAACAACACTGCATTAGGCCTACAAGTTGGGTCTGGGTTGTAGAGACGGTGTCTGCCGCTTCAAGGTGTTCTCCAGGGTAACTCTCCCTAGCTTCTATCTTCATGCTCTCGTTAAGTAGTTGTTGAAACAACACTGCATTAGGTCTACAAGTTGGGTCTGGGTTGTAGAGATGGTGTCTGCCGCTCCAAGGTGTTCTCCAGGGTGCCTCTCCCTAGCTTCTATCTTCATGCTCTTGTTAAGTAGATGTTGAAACAACACTGCCTTAGGCCTACAAGTTGGGTCTGGGTTGTAGAGACAGTGTGTGCTGCTCCAAGGTGTTCTCCAGGGTGCCTCTCCCTAGCTTCTATCTTCAAGCTCTTGTTAAGTAGTTGTTGAAACAACACTGCATTAGGCCTACAATTTGGGTCTGGGTTGTAGAGACGGTGTCTGCCGCTCCAAGGTGTTCTCCAGGGTGCCTCTCCCTAGCTTCTATCTTCAAGCTCTCGTTAAGTAGTTGTTGAAACAACACTGCATTAGGCCTACAATTTAGGTCTGGGTTGTAGAGACGGTGTCTCCCGCTCGAAGGTGTTCTCCAGGTTGCCTCTCCCTAGCTTCTATCTTCATGCTCTTGTTAAGTAGTTGTTGAAACAACACTGCATTAGGCCTACAAGTTGGGTCTGGGTTGTAGAGACGGTGTCTCCCGCTCCAAGGTGTTCTCCAGCTTGCCTCTCCATAGCTTCTATCTTCATGCTCTTGTTAAGTAGTTGTTGAAACAACACTGCATTAGGCCTACAAGTTGGGTCTGGGTTGTAGAGACGGTTGTTGTGAATTCTGCTTTTGGGCTCCCTCCGGTGGTTGTAGGTGGTAATGCAGTTGTCCCTGGGCTGCAGTCCTGGTCAGGTGTATCTACTGATTGCAATTCTGACTGGGGTATTTAGGTTTGCAGGATTCATTAGTCCTTGCCAGTTGTCCATGGTTTTTGGGAGGTGTTGGATCTCTGTCTGGTTCCTCCTGCCTTGCTGCCTAATCAGCAAAGATAAGTGTCTGGTTTTGTTTCTGTGGCACACTTGCTGTGTGCTTGTTATTTCAGCTCTATTCATTTGTTTTTTCCTGTCCAGCTTAGATTGTGGCAATATTTTCTCAGTCTATTTGGATTCTCAGGAGTTGCAGATATTCGTTCCACGTCTTTAGTTAGATGTTGCAATTTTTTGTATTATCGGCTGTGGATATTTTTGGAAGGATTTTAATACTGACCGCTTAGTATTCTGTCCTATCCTTTTCTATCTAGCTAGAGTGGCCTCTTTTGCTAAATCCTGTTTTCTGCCTACGTGTGTCTTTCCTCTCCTACTCACAGTAAAATATTTGTGGGGGGCTGCCTATCCTTTGGGGTTCTGCTCTGAGGCAAGATAGATTTCCTATTTCCATCTATAGCGGTATTTAGTCCTCCGGCTGTGTCGAGGTGTCTAGGGTTTGTTAGGCACACCCTGTTATGATCTGGTGGTTTAGGAGCAACATGGGACGAGCTCTGAAGGAAGTGGTACTTGTACTGACCGCAGTCCCTAAGCTCAACACAACACTAGAAGTAGCTGTGGGATGCTCCTAACACTTCCTAGGCACCTCGTCACAGCCTGAGAACTAACTACCCCTAAAGATAGAAACAGGAAAACTATCTTGCCTCAGAGAAAATCCCCAAAGGATAGATAGCCCGCTACAGGTAATGACTGTGAGTGGAGAGGGAAAAGACATACACAGAATGAAACCAGGATGAGCACAGGAGGCCAGTCTAGCTAGATAGATAGGACAGGATGGAATACTGTGCGGTCAGTATAAAACACTAAAAAAATCCACACAGAGTTTACAAAAATCTCCACACCTGACTAAAGGTGTGGAGGGTAAATCTGCTTCCCAGAGCTTCCAGCATCACAGAATTAATTCATACTGACAAGCTGGACAAACATAGAAAGCACAGAACGGATAAGTCCACAACCTGTAGACAGAAAAGAGCAAGCAAGGACTTAGCTTTGCTGAACTGGTCAGGATAACAGGGAAATCCAAAGAGATGTGAATCCAACCAGGAACCATTGACAAGTGGCTCAAGATGAAGGAAAGGGCCAGGCTAAATAGCCGAGCAGAATAGACAATCAGTGGAAGCAGCTGCTGACAGCTAAATCCAAGGAGCAGGCATTCCTCTTAAAACCACCGGAGGGAGCCCAAGAGCAGAACTCACAAAAGTGCCACTTACAACCACCGGAGGGAGCCCAAGAGCGGAATTCACAACAGTACCCCCCCTTGAGGAGAGGTCACCGAACCCTCACCAGAGCCCCCAGGCCGATCAGGACGAGCCAAATGAAAAGCACGAACCAAATCGGTGGCATGGACATCGGAGGCAACAACTGTTGTGGCCGGCAATCAGGCAACACAGTGTGCAGTAATCAGCGCACATACAGAGATCTGGCAATAACCAAAAACAATAGGACGAGCTCTGAGACGTGGAATCTCTGTAGACTGCAGTACCTGATCTATCCTCACACAACTATAAGCAGCAGTGGATTGCGCCTATCACTACCTATGCAACTCGGCACTGCCTGAGGAGCTGACTAGCCTGAAGATAGAAATACAAGCCTGACTTACCTCAGAGAAATACCCCAAAGGAATAGGCAGCCCCCCACATATAATGACTGTTAGCAAGATGAAAAGACAAACGTAGGAATGAAATAGATTCAGCAAAGTGAGGCCCGATATTCTAGACAGAGCGAGGATAGCAAAGAGAACTATGCAGTCTACAAAAAACCCTAAAACGAAAACCACGCAAAGGGGCAAAAAGACCCACCGTGCCGAACTAACAGCACGGCGGTGCACCCCTTTGCTTCTCAGAGCTTCCAGCAAAAGATAATAGCAAGCTGGACAGAAAAAACAGAAAACAAACTAGAAGCACTTATCTAGCAGAGCAGCAGGCCCAAGGAAAGATGCAGTAGATCAGATCCAACACTGGAACATTGACAAGGAGCAAGGAAGACAGACTCAGGTGGAGCTAAATAGCAAGGCAGCCAACGAGCTCACCAAAACACCTGAGGGAGGAAGCCCAGAGACTGCAATACCACTTGTGACCACAGAAGTGAACTCAGCCACAGAATTCACAACAGTACCCCCCCCTTGAGGAGGGGTCACCGAACCCTCACCAGAACCCCCAGGCCGACCAGGATGAGCCACATGAAAGGCACGAACAAGATCTGGGGCATGGACATCAGAGGCAAAAACCCAGGAATTATCTTCCTGAGCATAACCCTTCCATTTGACCAGATACTGGAGTTTCCGTCTAGAGACACGAGAATCCAAAATCTTCTCCACAATATACTCCAATTCCCCCTCCACCAAAACAGGGGCAGGAGGCTCCACAGATGGAACCATAGGTGCCACGTATCTCCTCAACAACGACCTATGGAATACATTATGTATGGAAAAGGAGTCTGGGAGGGTCAGACGAAAAGACACCGGATTGAGAATCTCAGAAATCCTATACGGACCAATAAAACGAGGTTTAAATTTAGGAGAGGAAACCTTCATAGGAATATGACGAGAAGATAACCAAACCAGATCCCCAACACGAAGTCGGGGTCCCACACGGCGTCTGCGATTAGCGAAAAGCTGAGCCTTCTCCTGGGACAAGGTCAAATTGTCCACTACCTGAGTCCAGATCTGCTGCAACCTGTCCACCACAGAATCCACACCAGGACAGTCCGAAGACTCAACCTGTCCTGAAGAGAAACGAGGATGGAACCCAGAATTGCAGAAAAATGGAGAGACCAAGGTAGCCGAGCTGGCCCGATTATTAAGGGCGAACTCAGCCAACGGCAAAAATGACACCCAATCATCCTGGTCAGCGGAAACAAAACATCTCAGATATGTTTCCAAGGTCTGATTGGTTCGTTCGGTCTGGCCATTAGTCTGAGGATGGAAGGCCGAGGAGAAAGATAGGTCAATGCCCATCCTACCACAAAAGGCTCGCCAGAACCTCGAGACAAACTGGGAACCTCTGTCAGAAACAATATTCTCAGGAATGCCATGTAAACGAACCACATGCTGGAAGAACAAAGGCACCAAATCAGAGGAGGAAGGCAATTTAACCAAGGGCACCAGATGGACCATTTTAGAAAAGCGATCACAGACCACCCAAATGACCGACATTTTTTGAGAAACGGGAAGGTCAGAAATGAAATCCATCGAAATATGTGTCCAACGCCTCTTCGGGACCGGCAAGGGCAAAAGCAACCCACTGGCACGTGAACAGCAGGGCTTAGCCCTAGCACAAATTCCACAGGACTGCACAAAAGTACGCACATCCCGTGACAGAGATGGCCACCAGAAGGATCTAGCAACCAACTCCCTGGTACCAAAGATTCCTGGATGACCGGCCAGCACCGAACAATGAAGTTCAGAGATAACTTTACTAGTCCACCTATCAGGGACGAACAGTTTCTCGGCCGGACAACGATCAGGTTTATTAGCCTGAAATTTCTGCAACACTCTCCGCAAATCAGGGGAGATGGCAGACACAATGACTCCTTCCTTGAGGATACTCGCCGGCTCAGATAACCCCGGAGAGTCGGGCACAAAACTCCTAGACAGAGCATCCGCCTTCACATTTTTAGAGCCCGGAAGGTATGAAATCACAAAATCAAAACGAGCAAAAAATAACGACCAACGGGCCTGTCTAGGATTCAAGCGCTTGGCAGACTCAAGATAAGTAAGGTTCTTATGATCAGTCAATACCACCACGCGATGCTTAGCACCCTCAAGCCAATGACGCCACTCCTCGAATGCCCACTTCATGGCCAGCAACTCTCGGTTGCCCACATCATAATTACGCTCAGCAGCAGAAAATTTCCTGGAAAAGAAAGCACATGGTTTGAACACTGAGCAACCAGAACCTCTCTGTGACAAAACCGCCCCTGCACCAATCTCAGAAGCATCAACCTCGACCTGGAACGGAAGAGAAACATCAGGTTGACACAACACAGGGGCACAGCAAAAACGACGCTTCAACTCCTGAAAAGCTCCCACGGCAGCAGAAGACCAATTAACCAAATCAGCACCCTTCTTGGTCAAATCGGTCAATGGTCTGGCAATGCTAGAAAAATTACAGATGAAGCGACGATAAAAATTAGCAAAGCCCAGGAATTTCTGCAGACTTTTTAGAGATGTCGGCTGAGTCCAATCCTGGATGGCCTGAACCTTAACCGGATCCATCTCGATAGTAGAAGGGGAAAAGATGAACCCCAAAAATGAAACTTTCTGCACACCGAAGAGACACTTTGATCCCTTCACGAACAAGGAATTAGCACGCAGTACCTGGAAAACCATTCTGACTTGCTTCACATGAGACTCCCAATCATCAGAGAAGATCAAAATGTCATCCAAGTAAACAATCAAGAATTTATCCAGATACTCACGGAAAATGTCATGCATAAAAGACTGAAAAACAGATGGAGCATTGGCAAGTCCGAACGGCATCACCAGATACTCAAAATGACCCTCGGGCGTATTAAATGCCGTTTTCCATTCATCTCCCTGCCTGATTCTCACCAGATTATACGCACCACGAAGATCAATCTTAGTAAACCAACTAGCCCCCTTAATCCGAGCAAACAAGTCAGAAATCAATGGCAAGGGATACTGAAACTTAACAGTGATCTTATTAAGAAGGCGGTAATCAATACACGGTCTTAGTGAACCATCCTTCTTGGCTACAAAAAAGAACCCTGCTCCCAATGGTGACGACGATGGGCGAATATGTCCCTTCTCCAGGGACTCCTTCACATAACTGCGCATAGCGGTGTGTTCAGGTACGGACAAATTAAATAAACGACCCTTAGGGAATTTACTACCAGGAATCAAATCGATAGCACAATCACAATTCCTATGCGGAGGTAGGGCATCAGACTTGGACTCTTCAAATACATCCTGAAAGTCCGACAAGAACTCTGGGATGTCAGAAGGAATGGATGACGAAATAGACAAAAATGGAACATCACCATGTACTCCCTGACAACCCCAGCTGGTTACCGACATAGAGTTCCAATCCAATACTGGATTATGGGTTTGTAGCCATGGCAACCCCAACACGACCACATCATGCAAATTATGCAGTACCAGAAAGCGAATAACTTCCTGATGTGCAGGAGCCATGCACATGGTCAGCTGGGCCCAGTACTGAGGCTTATTCTTGGCCAAAGGTGTAGCATCAATTCCTCTCAACGGAATAGGACACCGCAAAGGCTCCAAGAAAAATCCACAACGTTTAGCATAATCCAAATCCATCAGATTCAGGGCAGCGCCTGAATCCACAAACGCCATGACAGAATACGATGACAAAGAGCACATTAAGGTAATGGACAAAAGGAATTTGGACTGTACAGTACCAATAACGGCAGAGCTATCGAACCGCCTAGTGCGTTTAGGACAATTAGAAATAGCATGAGTAGAATCACCACAATAGAAACACAGTCTGTTCAGACGTCTGTGTTCTTGCCGTTCTACTTTAGTCATAGTCCTGTCGCACTGCATAGGCTCAGGTTTACTCTCAGACAATACCGCCAGATGGTGCACAGATTTACGCTCGCGCAAGCGACGACCGATCTGAATGGCCAAGGACATAGACTCATTCAAACCAGCAGGCATAGGAAATCCCACCATTACATCCTTAAGAGCTTCAGAGAGACCCTTTCTGAACAAAGCCGCTAGTGCAGATTCATTCCACAGAGTGAGTACTGACCACTTCCTAAATTTCTGACAATATACTTCTACATCATCCTGACCCTGGCATAAAGCCAGCAGATTTTTCTCAGCCTGATCCACTGAATTAGGCTCATCGTAAAGCAATCCCAGCGCCTGGAAAAATGCATCAACATTACTCAATGCAGAATCTCCTGGTGCAAGAGAAAACGCCCAGTCCTGTGGGTCGCCGCGCAAAAAAGAAATAATAATCAAAACCTGTTGAATAGGATTACCAGAAGAATGAGGTTTCAAGGCCAAAAATAACTTACAATTATTTCTGAAGCTCAGGAACTTAGTTCTGTCACCAAAAAACAAATCAGGAATCGGAATTCTTGGTTCTAGCATCGATTTCTGATCAATAGTATCTTGAATCTTTTGTACATTTACAACGAGATTATCCATTGAGGAGCACAGAGCCTGAATATCCATGTCCACAGCTGTGTCCTGAAGCACTCTAATGTCTAGGGGAAAAAAAAGACTGAAGACAGAGCTAAGAAAAAAAAATGATGTTAGGATTTCTTTTTTCCCTCTATTGGGAATCATTGGTGTGGCTCCTTGTACTGTTGTGGCCGGCAATCAGGCAACACAGTGTGCAGTAATCAGCGCACATACAGAGATCTGGCAATAACCAAAAACAATAGGACGAGCTCTGAGACGTGGAATCTCTGTAGACTGCAGTACCTGATCTATCCTCACACAACTATAAGCAGCAGTGGATTGCGCCTATCACTACCTATGCAACTCGGCACTGCCTGAGGAGCTGACTAGCCTGAAGATAGAAATACAAGCCTGACTTACCTCAGAGAAATACCCCAAAGGAATAGGCAGCCCCCCACATATAATGACTGTTAGCAAGATGAAAAGACAAACGTAGGAATGAAATAGATTCAGCAAAGTGAGGCCCGATATTCTAGACAGAGCGAGGATAGCAAAGAGAACTATGCAGTCTACAAAAAACCCTAAAACGAAAACCACGCAAAGGGGCAAAAAGACCCACCGTGCCGAACTAACAGCACGGCGGTGCACCCCTTTGCTTCTCAGAGCTTCCAGCAAAAGATAATAGCAAGCTGGACAGAAAAAACAGAAAACAAACTAGAAGCACTTATCTAGCAGAGCAGCAGGCCCAAGGAAAGATGCAGTAGCTCAGATCCAACACTGGAACATTGACAAGGAGCAAGGAAGACAGACTCAGGTGGAGCTAAATAGCAAGGCAGCCAACGAGCTCACCAAAACACCTGAGGGAGGAAGCCCAGAGACTGCAATACCACTTGTGACCACAGAAGTGAACTCAGCCACAGAATTCACAACAAACAACCCAAGAATTATCCTCCTGGCCATAACCCTTCCACTTGACAAGATACTGAAGCCTCTGCCTCGAAAAACGAGAATCCAAAATTTTCTCAACCTCATATTCCAACTCTCCCTCAACCAACACCGGGGCAGGAGGATCAAATGAGGGAACAACGGGCACCACATATCTCCGCAACAAAGATCTATGGAAAACATTATGAATGGCAAAAGAGGCTGGAAAAGCCAAACGAAAAGACACCGGATTAATAATTTCAGAAATTTTATAAGGACCAATAAACCGAGGCTTAAACTTAGAGGCAGAAACCTTCATAGGAACATGACGAGAAGACAACCAAACCAAATCCCCCACACGAAGTCGGGGACCAACACACCGACGGCGGTTAGCAAAACGTTGAGCCCTTTCCTGAGACAACGTCAAATTGTCCACCACATGAGTCCAAATCTGCTGCAGGCTGTCCACGACAGAATCCACACCAGGACAATCAGAAGGCTCAACCTGCCCAGAAGAAAAACGAGGATGAAAACCAAAATTACAAAAGGTGAAGCCAAAGTAGCCGAACTAGCCCAATTATTAAGGGCAAACTCGGCCAACGGCAAGAAAGCCACCCAATCATCCTGATCAGCAGACACAAAGCATCTCAAATAGGTCTCCAAGGTCTGATTAGTTCGCTCAGTTTGGCCATTAGTTTGAGGATGAAACGCCGAAGAAAAAGACAAATCAATGCCCTTCCTAGCACAAAAGGCCCGCCTAAACCTAGAGACAAACTGAGAACCTCTGTCAGACACAATATTCTCCGGAATGCCATGCAAACGAACCACATGCTGAAAAAACAATGGAACCAAATCTGAGGAGGAAGGCAACTTAGGCAAAGGTACCAGATGGACCATTTTAGAGAACCGGTCACAAACAACCCAGATAACAGACATCTTCTGGGAAACAGGAAGATCCGAAATAAAATCCATGGAAATATGCGTCCAGGGCCTCTCAGGGACCGGCAAAGGCAAAAGCAACCCACTAGCGCGGGAACAGCAAGGCTTGGCTCGGGCGCAAGTCCCACAGGACTGCACAAAAGCACGCACAAGGAAGGCCACCAAAAGGACCTAGCAACCAAATCTCTGGTACCAAAAATCCCAGGATGACCAGCCAACACTGAACAATGAACCTCAGAAATCACCTTACTTGTCCATCCATCAGGAACAAACAGCTTCCCCACTGGACAGAGGTCAGGCCTATCAGCCTGAAATTCCCGAAGCACCCGCCGCAAATCAGGGGAGATGGCAGAAAGAATCACCCCTTCCTTAAGAATGCCAACCGGCTCAAGGACTCCAGGAGAATCAGGCGAAAAACTCCTAGAGAGGGCATCAGCCTTAACATTCTTAGATCCCGGAAGATACGAGACCACAAAATCAAAACGGGAGAAAAACAGGGACCATCGAGCCTGTCTAGGATTCAGCTGCTTGGCCGACTCGAGGTAAATCAGATTCTTATGATCAGTCAAGACCACAAAGCTCCCTCAAGCCAATGTCGCCACTCCTCAAACGCCCACTTCATAGCCAACAACTCCCGATTGCCAACATCATAATTGCGTTCTGCAGGTGAAAACTTTCTGGAAAAAAAAGCACACGGTTTCATCAAAGAACCATCAGAATCCCTCTGAGACAAAACAGCCCCAATCTCAGAAGCGTCAACCTCCACCTGAAAAGGAAGAGAAACATCCGGCTGACGCAACACAGGGGCAGAAGTAAATAGGCGTTTAAGCTCCCGAAAGGCCTCAACAGCCGCAGAGGACCAATTCATCACATCAGCACCTTTCTTCGTCAAATCAGTAAGGGGCTTAACTGCACTGGAAAAGTTGGCAATGAAACGGCGATAGAAATTAGCAAAGCCCAAACATTTTTGAAGGCTCTTCACAGATGTGGGTTGAATCCAGTCATGAATAGCTTGGACCTTAACAGGATCCATTTCCATAGACGAGGGAGAAAAAATAAAACCCAAAAAAGAGACCTTCTGAACTCCGAATAGGCACTTAGACCCCTTCACAAATAAAGCATTATCACGAAGGATCTGGAACACCATCCTGACCTGCTTCACATGAGACTCCCAATCATCGGAAAAAATCAAAATATCATCCAAATATACAACCATGAATTTATCAAGACAGTTGCGGAAAATATCATGCATGAAGGATTGGAACACAGATGGGGCATTAGAAAGCCCGAACTGCATCACAAGGTATTCAAAATGGCCTTCGGGCGTATTAAATGCAGTTTTCCATTCGTCACCCTGTTTAATACGAACAAGATTATATGCCCCTCGGAGGTCAATCTTAGTAAACCAACTAGCCCCCTTAATCTGAGCAAACAAATCAGAAAGCAAAGGCAAGGGGTATTGGAATTTGACCGTGATCTTATTAAGAAGACGATAATCTATACAGGGTCTCAAGGAGCCATCCTTCTTAGCAACAAAAAAGAAACCCGCTCCCAATGGTGACAAAGACGGACGAATATGCCCTTTCTCCAAAGATTCCTTAACATAGCTCCGCATGGCGGCATGCTCTGGCACAGACAGATTGAAAAGTCGGCCATTAGGGAACTTACAACCAGGAATCAAGTTAATAGCACAATCACAGTCCCTATGTGGAGGAAGGGAACTGGAATTGGGCTCATCAAATACATCCTGGAAATCCGACAAAAACTCAGGGACCTCAGAAGAGGGGGAAGAGGAAATTGACATCAAAGGAACGTCACTATGTACCCCTTGACAACCCCAACTAGTCACAGACATAGTTTTCCAATCCAGCACCGGATTATGTTCCTGTAACCATGGAAAACCCAGTACAACAACATCATGCAGGTTATGCAACACCAGAAAACGGCAATTTTCCAGATGTGCAGGAGCCATGTACATGGTCATCTGCGTCCAGTACTGAGGTTTATCCTTGGCCAATGGAGTAGCATCAATGCCCCTCAAAGGAATAGGGCTCTGCAAAGGCTGCAAGGAAAAACCACAGCGCCTGGCGAATTCTAAGTCCATTAAGTTCAGGGCAGCGCCTGAATCCACAAATGCCATGACAGAAAAGGACGACAATGAGCAAATCAGGGTCACAGATAAAAGAAATTTAGGCTGTACAGTACAAATGGTAACAGACCTAGCGACCCTCCTAGTACGTTTAGGGCAATCAGAAATAACATGAGCAGAAACACCACAGTAAAAACACAGCCTATTCTGACATCTGAATTCCTGCCGTTCTGTTCTAGTCAAAATCCTATCACATTGCATAGGTTCAGGACTCTGCTCAGAGGACACTGCCATATGGTGCATAGCTTTGCGCTCGCGCAAACGCCGATCAATCTGAATGGCTAGAGACATAGATTCGCTCAAACCAGTAGGCGTAGGGAAGCCCACCATAACATCTTTAAGGGCTTCAGAAAGACTTTTTCTGAAAATAGCAGCCAGAGCATCCTCATTCCATTTAGTGAGCACAGACCATTTCCTAAATTTCTGGCAGTATAATTCTGCCGCTTCCTGACCTTGACACAAGGCCAACAGGGTTTTTTCTGCATGATCCACAGAATGAGGTTCGTCATACAATAATCCGAGCGCTTGAAAAAATGCGTCTACATTCAGCAATGCCGGATCCCCTGATTCAATGGAGAATGTCCAGTCCTGAGGGTCACCACGCAGCAAGGATATGATGATTTTAACTTGCTGAATGGGATCACCAGAAGAACGGGGTTTCAAAGCAAAAAAACAAGTTGCAGTTATTTTTAAAGTTCAAAAACTTGGATCTGTCTCCAAAAAACAAATCAGGAGTAGGAATTCTAGGCTCTAAAGCTAGAATCTGGACAACATAATCTTGGATACTCTGTACTCTTGCAGCAAGTTGATCCACACGAGAAAACAAACCCTGAACATCCATGCCAGAGCATAAATCCTGAACCACCCAGAGATCAAGAGGAAAAAAAAGACAAAAGAGAGCACAGAAAAAAAAATGGCTCAGAATTTTTTCCTTCTTTTGAGATGCATTTAATTCATTTTTGGCCACTTGTACTGTTATGATCTGGTGGTTTAGGAGCAACATGGGACGAGCTCTGAAGGAAGTGGTACCTGTACTGATCGCAGTCCCTAAGCTCAACACAACACTAGAAGTAGCTGTGGGATGCTCCTAACACTCCCTAGGCACCTCGTCACAGCCTGAGAACTAACTACCCCTAAAGATAGAAACAGGAAAACTAACTTGCCTCAGAGAAAATCCCCAAAGGATAGATAGCCCCCTACAAGTAATGACTGTGAGTGGAGAGGGAAAAGACATACACAGAATGAAACCAGGATGAGCACAGGAGGCCAGTCTAGCTAGATAGATAGGACAGGATGGAATACTGTGCGGTCAGTATAAAACACTACAAAAAATCCACACAGAGTTTACAAAAATCTCCACACCTGACTAAAGGTGTGGAGGGTAAATCTGCTTCCCAGAGCTTCCAGCATCACAGAATTAATTCATACTGACAAGCTGGACAAACATAGAAAGCACAGAACGGATAAGTCCACAACCTGTGGACAGAAAAGAGCAAGCAAGGACTTAGCTTTGCTGAACTGGTCAGGATAACAGGGAAATCCAAAGAGATGTGAATCCAACCAGGAACCATTGACAAGTGGAACAAGCTGAAGGAAAGGGCCAGGCTAAATAGCCGAGCAGAATAGACAATCAGTGGAAGTAGCTGCTGACAGCTAAATCCAAGGAGCAGCCATTCCACTTAAAACCACCGGAGGGAGCCCAATAGCAGAACTCACAAAAGTGCCACTTACAACCACCGGAGGGAGCCCAAGAGCGGAATTCACAACAACACCCCACGGCTACTTCTAGTTGCGTGTTAGTTCAGGATTTGCGGTCAGTATAGTTACCACCTACTCCTGAGAAAGATTCATGCGGCTCCAAGGTCACCGGATCATAACAGACGGTGTCTCCCGCTCCAAGGTGTTCTCCGGGTTGCCTCTCCCTAGCTTCTATCTTCATGCTCTTGTTAAGTAGTTGTTGAAACAATACTGCATTAGGCCTACAAGTTGGGTCTGGGTTGTAGAGACGGTGTCTGCCGCTCCAAGGTGTTCTCCAGGGTGCCTCTCCCTAGCTTCTATCTTCAAGCTCTTGTTAAGTAGTTGTTGAAACAACACTGCATTAGGCCTACAATTTGGGTCTGGGTTCTACAAACGGTGTCTTCCGCTCCAAGGTGTTCACCAGGTTGCCTTTCCCTAGCTTCTATCTTCAGGCTCGCGTTAAATTGTTTTTAATATAACACTGCATTTGGCCTACTTGTTTTGTTGGCCCTACTAACGGTGTCTGCCGCTCCTTGATGTTCTCCTCCACTGAACAAACCAGTGCCGCCTGTTTACTTCTGTTACCAATTTTGAACTGCATTTAGCCTACTTACTGATTTGGGCCTACTCACTGTGTCAGCCTCTCATTACAGTTGTCCTCCACTTAACAAAGCAATGCCCCCTGGTTAGTCCTGTTACCAATTTTGAACTGCATTTAGCCTACTTTATTCTTTGGGCCTATATCTGTGTTCCCACTTCATCCTGCCCATTGCCCAGCCAGTGATAGATGAGTCTGCTGGTACATTGACCCATAACGCAACATTCCCCATGCACGCTACACAGCAAGATTGTGACCCTGCTGAAAGTCAGGTTCCCCTTCCCACATACCATACCACCTTACACGGGGACAAAGAGGAAGGTGCAGATGAAAGTGCAGGTTCCTTCATCAGGTGGGGGGAGGAATACTAGTTGGCGACGTCACTGGCACAGGGCCCCTCATAGTACACAAAAGTGTCGCTGCCGGTGGGAGGTGCCCCCGCCGTGCAAACACACCGCCGTACTTTGAGGGGCCCTGTGCCAGTGCCAATGCCAATGAGTGCCCCCCCCTGCTTGCTCAGGATCACAGCACTTGCAAAGTTGAAATACTTACCTCTTCCTGCTCCACTGCCGTGACATGGTCCAGATTTCCTGGGCCCACTAAATACTTGAACCAGCCCTACCCCCCACAACTTTAGCCAAATGACCCCCAATTTCCAATGCCTTACTATTATTATAAGGTAAATTAAGATTGACAAGCTTCAGTAACAAGAATGGATGTTTTTGCCATTAAAATGGGCACTGTAGGTGTTTTCCTGGCCTCCACTTACTGCCGACTATGCTCCCCCATTGACTTGCATTGGGTTTCGTGTTTCGGTCGATCCCCGATTCCACTCGACTCGACTTTTGAGATAGTCGGGTTTCGTGAAACCCGACTCGACCCTAAAAAACTAAAAGTCGCTCAACCCTAATAGTAATGTAAAGTTTCTTTGTTTTTTGTGTGCAGAATGCCAACAGTCAAAGATAATTGTAAAAAGCCTATGTAACCTTTTTATGAAAAAAAATAAATTATTAAGTTTAAATTTTTAATTTGTTTATGATCAACCATGTTTACATACAGTATAATAATGAAAAAAGTATTCAAATAAAACACTTAGAGTAGCTAAAAATCAAGAATTAATAGGTCAGGTCATATTGACCCGGGAACAGTACAAGTTTATAGCAAATGCGAACAGAACAGCAGGGTTAAATAACAAAAATGTTACCACTATGATCAAACTGCTTTAATTGGAAGCAAATGTCTGAAATAATTCAGATTAACCAAAATCATATTTTTTTTTTCCAATTTAGACAAATCCAGCTAGCATTGGCCAGCTGTCATTTTGCTGGATTAAAAATGTCAGAAAAGTTTAAAAAAAAAAAAAAAATTTGAACGTGTCTTCAACTGTCATCTTCATTCTGGTCATGTCTTGCTCTGACATGGCTGCAACGTCATGGTCGTCAAGAAATGACAGAGGATGACCCAATGAAGATTGTGATAAAGAATAGAACCAGGCCAGAGAGTATGTGCGCGGTGAGATAATTTTGGGCTGAGCGAGTATACCTTGTTTTCATCCTTTACTTTTATTATATAGCAGAAGGCTATTTTATTGTAGTGATGAGACATAAGTTTATTCAGTTTTATATATTTTTTAAACAATGTGATAGCGCACTTCACTCAGCTGGACACAGAGACATCTCTGGAACACAATATGTTTAAGAAAGTGCTTAGTTTATTGAAGCAACCAAGCGTAAAAGTAAACACAGACCTTTGGGCAAAAAAAAAAAAACAAAAGAAAGAAAACTCGGTCCTTTTTTCCTAGCGAGATCAGACCGCTAACACATAGCAATGTGCATGGTTCAATTAAGTCACACAACTCCCTAGTGTCCTATCTCTCCAGGAACCACTGAACACTGTTATCCCAAAGAAAAACTTAGCTTCCCACCACAGCCTCGACGCGTTTCCCCGTCATACGGTTCATCAGGAGGCAAAATATGGAAACAGCTTCTCCATAGATGCAGGCGTCACGATTGAGAGACAGACTCCCTCCGGTGGGGTATAGGTCTTATTTAAATTGTGTATTAGCCATAAAAACTATTTGATGTACATTTATACTGTGGGATTTTGATCCTTTCGTGTGGCTATTTTTTTGAGAGGCTAGCACCCTTCTGGATGAGGGTATCTAATTTTGTATAATGACCTTTTAGCAATAAGCACTTTCCCTTTATCTCTTTATACTGCTTTTTATTTTCCAACCACCACATCTTCCACATGGTCAAGTCTGAGTAGCCGTGAGTGTGGACCGCATATTGCTCACCCTGATCCTCCTTCCTCCCACCATGCCGAGTGCCCTGAGACAACTGATCCCACACTTGGACACTCCGAAGAGCTGTTCTCTTTTCCCTTTAAAGATTCCATACTCTCGGTCAGTCAATTTAAAGTGGGGCAAGATGAGATCGCATGTAGTGATGCCCAAAGATTTGAGCAGCCACGGTAACATGAAGGCGATGGTGGGAAAGTGTCACAAGAGGTGGATGATGATGAGACACAATTGCCAGAAATATAGGAGGGGGAGCAGGGTGTGGATGTGGAAGACAAGGTTGTGGATGACATAGTGACTGACCCAACCGGGCAGAAAGACATGCAGAGCAAGGACAGCAGCACACATGACCCAGGAAAACATACTCAGAAGGGAGGTAAGAACATTTCTAAAACAATCCACAGTGAGGAGATTGGAACAAAACAAAATCCTCTAAACTGCATGCTCGCAAATGCCAGAAGCCTGACAAACAAGATGGAAGAACTAGAAGCAGAAATATCTACAGGTAACTTTGACATAGTGGGAATAACCGAGACATGGTTAGATGAAAGCTATGACTGGGCAGTTAACTTACAGGGTTACAGTCTGTTTAGAAAGGAACATAAAAATCGGAGAGGAGGAGGGGTTTGTCTCTATGTAAAGTCTTGTCTAAAGTCCACTTTAAGGGAGGATATTAGCGAAGAGAATGAGGATGTCGAGTCCATATGGGTCGAAATTCATGGAGGGAAAAATGGTAACAAAATTCTCATTGGGGTCTGTTACAAACCCCCAAATATAACAGAAACCATGGAAAGTCTACTTCTAAAGCAGATAGATAAAGCTGCAACCCATAATGAGGTCCTGGTTATGGGGGACTTTAACTACCCGGATATTAACTGGGAAACAGAAACCTGTGAAACCCATAAAGGCAACAGGTTTCTGCTAATAACCAAGAAAAATTATCTTTCACAATTGGTGCAGAATCCAACCAGAGGAGCAGCACTTTTAGACCTAATACTATCTAATAGACCTGACAGAAAAACAAATCTGCAGGTGGTCGGGCATCTAGGAAATAGCGACCACAATATTGTACAGTTTCACCTGTCTTTCACTAGGGGAACTTGTCAGGGAGTCACAAAAACACTGAACTTTAGGAAGGCAAAGTTTGACCAGCTTAGAGATGCCCTTAATCTGGTAGACTGGGACAATATCCTCAGAAATAAGAATACAGATAATAAATGGGAAATGTTTAAGAACATCCTAAATAGGCAGTGTAAGCGGTTTATACCTTGTGGGAATAAAAGGACTAGAAATAGGAAAAACCCAATGTGGCTAAACAAAGAAGTAAGACAGGCAATTAACAGTAAAAAGAAAGCATTTGCACTACTAAAGCAGGATGGCACCATTGAAGCTCTAAAAAACTATAGGAAGAAAAATACTTTATCTAAAAAGCTAATTAAAGCTGCCAAAAGGGAAACTGAGAAGCACATTGCTAAGGAGAGTAAAACTAATCCCAAACTGTTCTTCAACTATATCAATAGTAAAAGAATAAAAACTGAAAATGTAGGCCCCTTAAAAAATAGTGAGGAAAGAATGGTTGTAGATGACGAGGAAAATGCTAACATATTAAACACCTTCTTCTCCACGGTATTCACGGTGGAAAATGAAATGCTAGGTGAAATCCAAAGAAACAATGAAAACCCTATATTAAGGGTCACCAATCTAACCCAAGAAGAGGTGCGAAACCAGCTAAATAAGATTAAAATAGATAAATCTCCGGGTCCGGATGGCATACACCCACGAGTACTAGGAGAACTAAGTTATATAATAGATAAACCATTATTTCTTATTTTTAGGCACTCTATAGCGACAGGGTCTGTTCCGCAGGACTGGCGCATAGCAAATGTGGTGCCAATATTCAAAAAGAGCTCTAAAAGTGAACCTGGAAATTATAGGCCAGTAAGTCTAACCTCTATTGTTGGTAAAATATTTGAAGGGTTTCTGAGGGATGTTATTCTGGATTATCTCAATGAGAATAACTGTTTACCTACATATCAGCATGGGTTTATGAGAAATCGCTTCTGTCAAACCAATCTAATCAGTTTTTATGAAGAGGTAAGCTATAGGCTGGACCACGGTGAGTCGTTGGACGTGGTATATCTCGATTTTTCCAAAGCGTTTGATACCGTGCCACACAAGAGGTTGGTACACAAAATGAGAATGCTTGGTCTGGGGGAAAATGTGTGTAAATGGGTTAGTAACTGGCTTAGTGATAGAAAGCAGATTGTGGTTATAAATGGTATAGTCTCTAACTGGGTCGCTGTGACCAGTGGTGTACCGCAGGGGTTGGTATTGGGACCTGTTCACTTCAACATATTCATTAATGATCTGGTAGAAGGTTTACACAGTAAAATATCGATATTTGCAGATGATACAAAACTATGTAAAGCAGTTAATACAAGAGAAGATAGTATTCTGCTACAGATGGATCTGGATAAGTTGGAAACTTGGGCTGAAAGGTGGCAGATGAGGTTTAACAATGATAAATGTAAGGTTATACACATGGGAAGAAGGAATCAATATCACCATTACACACTGAACGGGAAACCACTGGGTAAATCTGACAGGGAGAAGGACTTGGGGATCCTAGTTAATGATAAACTTACCTGGAGCAGCCAGTGCCAGGCAGCAGCTGCCAAGGCAAACAGGATCATGGGGTGCATTAAAAGAGGTCTGGATACACATGATGAGAGCATTATACTGCCTCTGTACAAATCCCTAGTTAGACCGCACATGGAGTACTGTGTCCAGTTTTGGGCACCGGTGCTCAGGAAGGATATAATGGAACTAGATAGAGTACAAAGGAGGGCAACAAAATTAATAAAGGGGATGGGAGAACTACAATACCCAGATAGATTAGCGAAATTAGGATTATTTAGTCTAGAAAAAAGACGACTGAGGGGCGATCTAATAACCATGTATAAGTATATAAGGGGACAATACAAATATCTCGCTGAGGATCTGTTTATACCAAGGAAGGTGACGGTCACAAGGGGGCATTCTTTGCGTCTGGAGGAGAGAATGTTTTTCCACCAACATAGAAGAGGATTCTTTACTGTTAGGGCAGTGAAAATCTGAAATTGCTTGCCTGAGGAGGTGGTGATGGCGAACTCAGTCGAGGGGTTCAAGAGAGGCCTGGATGTCTTCCTGGAGCAGAACAATATTGTATCATACAATTATTAGGTTCTGTAGAAGGACGTAGATCTGGGGATTTATTATGATGGAATATAGGCTGAACTGGATGGACAAATGTCTTTTTTTTCGGCCTTAATAACTATGTTACTATGTTACATGTCCAGCTACAATTCTTATATTTATCACTGTATTTTGTACGCCACACGCATCGGATATCATTGCGGTAAATATTTTACCATGTTAGCACTCCAATTTTGTTTTTTAGTGTCATACCCTACTTATTGACACAATTTTGGTGGGCCCCAAAAAATCAAGGCCACATTTTGATCAGTCTGTTATCTCCGTCTGACACCCGGTCTATCTGTGGTCTCCAACGTCTTGCTGTTCAGGCATACATTGCATTTTTTGGTCTGCTAGCTTTGTTATACTCATTATTTTGTGGTTTAAATTTTTATTTTTGAAAGGCAACATATTTAAACAGTCTGTTATCTCTGTCAGAAGCCTGGTGTATCTGTGGTGTCAAAATCCTCGCTTTGCAGGCATACATTGTATTTTTTTGTCTGCTAGCCTTGATCTACTCAGTATTTAGTAGTTTGAATTTTTTTTACAAAAAGGCCACATATTTAAACAGTATGCTATCTCCGTCAGACGTCTCATGTGTCCGTGGTATCAAAATCCTCGCTTTGCAGGCATACATTGCATTGTTTTGTCTGCTAGCCTTGTTCTACTCATCATTTTGTGGTTGAAACATTTTTTTTTTAAAAGGCCACATATTTAAACAGTCTGTTATCTCTGTCAGACGTCCGGTGTACCTGTGGTTTCAAAATCCTCACTTTGCAGGCACACATTGCATTTTTTGGTTAGCTAGCCTTGCTCTACTCATTATTTTGTGGCTTAAACTTTTTTTTTTTAAAAAAGGCCACAGTCTGTTATCTCTGTCAGAAGCCTGGTGTATCTGTGGTGTCAAAATCCTCGCCTTGAAGGCATACATTGTATTTTTTTGTCTGCTAGCCTTGGTCTACTCAGTATTTAGTGGTTTGTTTGTTTTTTTACAAAAACGCCAAATATTTAAACAGTCTATTATCTCTGTCAGACGCCCGGTGTACCTGTGGTGTGAAAATCCTCGCTTTGCCTGCATACATTGCATTGTTTTGTCTGCTAGCCTTGTTCTACTTATTATTTTCTGGATGAATTTTTTTTTTTAAAAAAGCTACATATTTAAAGTCTGTTATTTCCATCAGACGCCCGGTGTATCTGTGGTGTCAAAATCCTCACTTTGTAGGCATACATTGCATTGCTTTGTCTTCTAGCCTTGTTCTACTCATTATTTTGTGGTTGAATTTTTTTTTAAAAAGGCCACATATTTTAAACAGTCTGTTATCTCCATTAGATGCCTGGAGTATCTGTGGTGTCAAAATCCTCACTTTGCAGGCATAAATTGCATTGTTTTGTCTTCTAGCCTTGTTCTACTCATGATTTTGTGGTTTAATTTTTTTTTTTAAAAGGCCACATATTTTAAATAGTCTGTTATCTCCATCAGATGCCTGGAGTATCTGTGGTGTCAAAATCCTCACTTTGCAGGCATACATTGCATTGTTTTGTCTGCTGGCCTTGTTCAACTCTTTTTTTTGTGGTTGAAAAAAAATATATTTTTTTTTCTTTAAAGAAGGCCCCATATTTATGTTATCTCCATCAGGCGCCCGGTGAATCTGTGGTCTCCATATGCTTGCTTTTCAGGCACACTGATCACATACGTTTTCTCAAAATTAATCCATTTGTATTGAACTTTTAAAATATTTCAGTAGCCCAATGAAAATGGGCAATGCAAGGGGCAAAAGACGGGGAAGTGGATGTGATGCTGATGGTGCATGCAGAGGACAAGGCAGTGGCCAAGATGAAAGTGGGCCACAACAAAGATCCACATCTTCTCACTCGACATTCCTGTCCCATTTTCTAGGGGACCGCAGCACACCACTTTTGAAGCCAGTGTGAAACGGTTGTTGGTTGGATAGCAGATAATGCTTTCAGTCCAGTCACTTAGCCACCACCACCACCACCATGCCTTCCACATGGTCAAGTCTAAGTAGCCGTGAGTGTGGACTGCATATTACTCACCCTGATCCTCCTTCCTCCCACCATGCCGAGTGGCCTGAAACAACTGATCCCACACTTGGACACTCCGAAGAGCTGCTCAGTTTTCGCTTTGAAGATTCCGGACTCTTGGCCGGTCAACTTGAAGTGGGGCCATAAGTGATTGCATGTAGCATGCACAAAGATTTGAATAAACATGGTCACACAAAGGCGATGGTGGGAAAGTGTCACAAGAGGTTGATAATGATGAGACACAATTGCCAGAAAATCTGGAGGGGGAGCTGGGTGTGGATGTGGAAGACGAGGTGGTGGATGACATAGTAACTGACCAACCTGGCAGGAAGACATGCAGAGCAAGGACAGCAGCACACATGGGGAAGGAGACTTAGCACCCCAGCAGGCAGGAAGAAACAGTGTGGTGGCCACAGACAGAAGGCTTGCATCCATTCCCCATAGCACCAACATGAATTTGCCATCCCAACTGATAGATCTTCCCGAGTCTGGTTATTTTTTCAAGACTCTGCAGATAACCTCAAACAAGACATTTGAAGCACCTGCCATGCCTGCATCAGCAGGGGTAGCAAAATTACCAGCCTGACCACTACAAGCATGTTCAGGCACATGGCAGCAAAGCGCCCGACTTTGTGGGCTGAACCTTAGGCTCAAGGAACACAGTCTGCAGGTAACTCCATTGCTTCATTCACTATTTTGCGTAGTTGGCAATCCCCAGTCCAGCGTGCATGCCAAGAAGCCACGTGCCCTGCACCTGTTGTTGCCCACAGTCAACTAGCAACATCATCAAGCCCAACTACAGCCTTGTCTCAGCGTAGCCTTCAGTTGTCTATACCCCAGTCATTGGAGCGCAAACGGAAATACCCAGCCAATGCCCCACAGTTCACAGTACTAAATTCTAACATTTCTCTTCTGCTTGCACTTGAAATGTTGCCTTTTAGGCTTGTTGAGACGGAAGCTTTCCACAATCTGATGGCGGCGGCTGTCCCAAGGTACTCAGTCTCCCGTTGTCACAATTTCTCCTGGTGTGCCGTACCTGCATTACACCAGCACGTGTCCCACAACATTATCCATTCCCTCAACAATGCTGTTACTCAGAAAGTCCACATAACCACTGACATGTGGACAAGTGCTTGAGGGCAGGGACAGTACATCTCACTGATTGTACACTGGGTTAGCATAGTGGAATCCGGGACTCAGTCAGACCATGGGATGGAACACATCCTCCCATCAATGAGGATTGTGGGGCCTACGTCAATCAGGGTTGCCCCCACAGTTGCCTCCTGCACCTCCTCCTCCTCCACTTCAGCCTCCATCTCTGAAATGAGCACATCAGTTTGTAGCTGGATGCAATGCAGAACTGTCTCATCCAAACGGCAAAAGGCTGTGCTGAAGCAAATCTGCTTAGGTGACAAACTGCACAATGCTGAAGAGTTGTGGACAGCGCTGAAAGAGCAGTCAGATTTTTGGATGACATCGCTGAACCTACAGCCAGGCATGGTCATGTGTGACAATGACCGGAACCTGGTGGCAGCTCTGAGGCATGGTGAGCTCACGTACATACCTTTCCTGGCTCATGTGCTTAACCTCGTCGTTCAAAGTTTTCTCAAAAGCTATCCAGAGCTGCCAGATCTGCTATTGAAAGTACGCCGCCTGTCTGCCCATTTTAGAAAGTCAGCTACAGCTTCAGCCACCCTTGCCATGCTTCAGCAGTGTTTGCATCGTCTAGCTCACCGACTGGTGTGTGATATCCCCACGCGTTGGAACTCTACACTGCATATGTTGGAAAGGATTTGTGAGCAAAAGAGGGCAGTTGTTGACTACCAGCATCAACAAGGCCGTCGGCATTCAGGTCAGACTCCACACATTTAACCTCAGGAGTGGACATGGATGTCAGACATATTTACCATCCTCCAAAACGTTGAGGAGCAAGATAACGAACGGTGATTACGCCATAATTAGTGTCACCATCCCGCTTCTCTGCATTCTGAAAGCCTCTCTGCTCACAATTAAAGAGGATGCATTGCAGGCGGAGCACTAGGACATGGATCAAGGAACCATACAAGGTGATTACAATCACCCCAGCCTCATGTTGTCCAACGTGGATTGTTAGACAATAAGGAAGAAGAGGAGGAAGAAGAACAGGAGCTACTTTCAAGCACTAAAGACGACGGTACTGCAAGCACAGCTGTCATACTGTCTGTTCCTGCATGGATGGCCTGAAGACAGGGAGGAGGATGACAGCATGGTCAGTCATCCTGTTGGTGAGGACACGGAAGTCTTGCCTGTTAGCAGTCTGACATGTATGGCTGATTTTATGTTGCACTGCTTTTCCCATGACTCTCGCATTATTTAAATTTTTGGTGACAATCATTTCTGGTTGGTGACACTTCTACACCCACGCTACAAGGAGAACTTTCAATCTCTTCTTACAGAGGCAGACAGGTGTACTAACATGTTGCAGTACAAGAGGGCCCATGTAGTGGAGTTAATAAAAAATTCCCTTCTGAGAAGCTTGGCTGCAGACATCAGAGTTTGTTGTACATTTAAGGAGTCCAAGCGAGAGAGACAGAAGTGCAATCCAGCACAGGCAGGGGAACAATGACAAAGTTCTGAGACAGTTTTCTCAGACCCTCCCATCGTGCCGGCACAGAGGCAAGGGGTGCTGTCACAAGAAGTGCAATGTTTTTGAAGATGCTGAGGGAGTAGCTTGCTGATCGTACACACGTCCTCCGTGATTCCTCTGTGCCTTTTAATTACTGGGTATCCAAGCTGGACACGTGGCATGATCTGGCTCTCTATGCCTTGGAGGTCCTGGACCGGCCCTGCTGCTAGCGTTCTGTCAGAGCGGGTTCTTAGTGCCGCTTGTGGAATTATGTGTCAAACAGAAATCAGTCCCAGTAGCGCTGAAGGAAACTCAGACAACATATGTCGTTTGCCACAACGCGTTTCGACGGTAAACACCGTCTTCTTCAGGTGAAGGTAACTCCCACCTGAAGAAGGACAGGGTGTTTACCGTCGAAACGCGTTGTGGCAAACGACATATGTTGTCTGAGTTTCCTTCAGTGCTCCTGGGACTGATTTCTGTTTGACACACGCTCTTATCCTGCTTTGGAGGTATTCAGCTGGTGCTGCGGTGGTGCTCGACAACTCCCTTTTATCTCCCCTTCCCTGGGTCGATTCCTCTGCGCTCCCCTCTGACTGCTTCCACTTATCTTGCTTGTGGAATTATAACATATAAGCACATCTGCCTGTTAACTGAAAATGCTGACAGGCTGACTCTTATAAAAATGAACAAGGGCTAGATTGGGCAAGACTTCTGTACACCACTGAATGAAAACAGCAAAACATAACAACCAATACATTGTCTTTTTTGTGGAGGTGTATTCTCCTGTACCTCTTCACAACCAGACATGGGTATACGCTTCATGACTTGATCAGTTTGGTGTTATCCTCTTCCTTATCCTCAGCCTCATCATCCACGACCACTAGAACACCAGAGTGAACAGATTCCGTGATCGAAAAGTCACTACATTTTTGTGCAAGGGTGTTTTATGATGCCCTTTAATAATTTGACTCCCAATAAAATTTTACTCCCCCGGGGGAATTGTTTGCCAGCCACAGGCACTTAGCATATGGGCATTACGAGTCTAGGAGATCCGCTCCTTTAAATTGGGCTTAGTTTTTATTTAAACCTTCATCAACGTCTCATTATTCTACATCACAAGATCACCAGGGCTAACGAGTTCCGTGCTGATAAGCCAGTCCAATTTATGCCAAGGGTGTCTATGATGCCCTTAAAATATTTTTTAAAAATGTACCCCCATGAGGAAATGTTTATCAGCACATGCACTTAGTGTATGTGCATTGCAAGTCTAGGAGACAAGCTCCTTTACATTAGACCTACTTTTTAATGAGGCCTTCATCAACGTCTCATCATTGTCCGCCACTAGATCACCAGGGTTAATGTGTTCCGTGCTGCTACAGCCAGTCAGTTTTTGGGCATTACAAGTGTCGGAGACCCGCTCCTTTGTAATGGGACAGTTTTTTTATGAAGCCCGCCTCCATGTTTCTTCCAAGAGGGATTGTGTTGCGTGCAAATTTGGGTTAAGGCGGCCCTTGTATTCAATGCATAAGGAAACAGTATGACAGGACCAACTGAAGAATGTGAAGTGGGTTTTCCTGTGGCCATCCAGTACCTGGGTTCAAAGGCTTATTGGGGTGCATATGACTTGGTAGCAGGGCAGGCCTTGATGTTAATACACACGAAAACAGTATGGTAGGACAAACTGAATAATGTTAAGTGGGTTTTCTTGTGGCCATCCAGTATGTGGCTTCAAAGGCCTATTGGGGTGCATATGACTTGGCAGCAGGGCAGGCCTTGCATTCAATGCAACATTTTTTCAGGAGGCCCTCCTGTACCTCTCATGAAAGGGGTATTGGGGTGCGTCATAATTCTTGGCAGCCCAGCCACTCACTGCATAGGCAATAACAGCATAAGAGACCCACAGTTTAATAATGGTCCTTTAAGAATATTAATGCCGCCTGATGCCCCTCTAAAAATAGGCTTTGTGACTTTAAGAGTCCATCCTTCATAAATTAAACAAGATGTGTCTCCTTATGTGTCACACGCCACAGGGCCAGCTAGGGTTGTTAAATGTTACAATGACATTTCCCAGTGAATGTATTTGCATTGGTTGAAAGCAATGCTAAAGTTGAAAAACGCATCAAAAACGCTGCGTGTGAACATAGCCCAAGTGGTGGAGGAACATTTTGGTCTGGGATTAATTATTTAGCCTTATATAGAAGTCATTACTTTGGAAAGGATGCACCTTAACATATTTTCCGGCATAATCCATTTTGATTTCGTTTTTGTATGTTTTTTGGTGCACCTGTAAAAATGGCGTGAAACTCTGACATTGGTTACAGCTGTGACATAGGAGTCAGAAATGCTTGCAGAAATGCTTCCCATGATGACTCTGTGACATTTGAGCAGTGTTTCCATCATTTTTAGACCTTTTTAGACCTTAAAAGGACTCCAGGGGGGATCGCAGTAAAAATCCTCGGGTCTCCCATAGACTTACATTGGGTTCGTTGCTCGGGTCGAGCACCCGAGTATTCCAATTTGCTCGACCCGAGGAACGAGCAGTCGAGCACCCAAGCTTTTTAGTGCTCACCCATTACTAGTAATAATGCTTTCCAATACACATATATGGACATTTTTTTAGGCACACATTTACGCACACGCACATTCACAACATATGTGCACCTAATACATACACATATACTACATATACAGTGGGGCAAAAAAGTATTTAGTCAGTCAGCAATAGTGCAAGTTCCACCACTTAAAAAGATGAGAGGCGTCTGTAATTTACATCATAGGTAGACCTCAACTATGGGAGACAAACTGAGAAAAAAAAATCCAGAAAATCACATTGTCTGATTTTTTAACATTTTATTTGCATATTATGGTGGAAAATAAGTATTTGGTCAGAAACAAAATGTAATCTCAATACTTTGTAATATATCCTTTGTTGGCAATGACAGAGGTCAAACGTTTTCTGTAAGTCTTCACAAGGTTGCCACACACTGTTGTTGGTATGTTGGCCCATTCCTCCATGCAGATCTCCTCTAGAGCAGTGATGTTTTTGGCTTTTTGCTTGGCAACACGGACTTTCAACTCCCTCCAAAGGTTTTCTATAGGGTTGAGATCTGGAGACTGGCTAGGCCACTCCAGGACCTTGAAATGCTTCTTACGAAGCCACTCCTTCGTTGCCCTGGCGGTATGCTTTGGATCATTGTCATGTTGAAAGACCCAGCCACGTTTCATCTTCAATGCCCTTGCTGATGGAAGGAGGTTTGCACTCAAAATCTCACGATACATGACCCCATTCATTCTTTCATGTACCCGGATCAGTCGTCCTGGCCACTTTGCAGAGAAACAGCCCCAAAGCATGATGTTTCCACCACCATGCTTTACAGTAGGTATGGTGTTTGATGGATGCAACTCAGTATTCTTTTTCCTCCAAACACGACAAGTTGTGTTTCTACCAAACAGTTCCAGTTTGGTTTCATCAGACCATAGGACATTCTCCCAAAACTCCTCTGAATCATCCAAATGCTCTCTAGCAAACTTCAGACGGGCCCGGACATGTACTGGCTTAAGCAGTGGGACACGTCTGGCACTGCAGGATCTGAGTCCATGGTGGCGTAGTGTGTTACTTATGGTAGGCCTTGTTACATTGGTCCCAGCTCTCTGCAGTTCATTCACTAGGTCCCCCCGCGTGGTTCTGGGATTTTTGCTCACCGTTCTTGTGATCATTCTGACCCCACGGGGTGGGATTTTGCGTGGAGCCCCAGATCGAGGGAGACTATCAGTGGTCTTGTATGGCTTCCATTTTCTAATTATTGCTCCCACTGTTGATTTCTTCACTCCAAGCTGGTTGGCTATTGCAGATTTAGTCTTTCCAGCCTGGTGCAGGGCTACAATTTTGTTTCTGGTGTCCTTTGACAGCTCTTTGGTCTTCACCATAGTGGAGTTTGGAGTCAGACTGTTTGAGGGTGTGCACAGGTGTCTTTTTATACTGATAACAAGGTTAAACAGGTGCCATTACTACAGGTAATGAGTGGAGGAAAGAGGAGACTCTTAAAGAAGAAGTTACAGGTCTGTGAGAGCCAGAAATCTTGATTGTTTGTTTCTGACCAAATACTTATTTTCCACCACAATATGCAAAAAAAAAAAATGATAAAAAAACAGACAATGTGATTTTCTGGATTTTTTTTTCTCAGTTTGTCTCCCATAGTTGAGGTCTACCTATGATGTAAATTACAGACGCCTCTCATCTTTTTAAGTGGTGGAACTTGCACTATTGCTGACTGACTAAATACTTTTTTGCCCCACTGTATGCACACACTGATGCAGAGAATCTGCATTCCTATATATACCCAAACACAAACCTTCATACATTCTTCATACACGCACACACTTACAAACTTAACATACTGTACGTACATAATAGGCAGCTTCTTTTCAAGTTCTCGGCTGTACTGAGGACTCCACTGAGGGGAAGCAACAGGGACTAAAGTGAGAAGTAGTGAAAACTATAGTGAATCAGGTGGGTGGTGCAGACATTTCTATAAAGTTATTTCTTTTTTTCACCAAATAGGTAAACTAGAGAATTGGGACAATGCAATTAAAATTGGGGCACAAGCTCTGAATCAAAGAGCTTAGTGATGCCTCTTACACTGGTCATTTCTAAGCTCAACAGCATTGCATGATTATATATTCTATTCATTACCTTCAATTATGACAATGCGAAGTGGAAATGAGAGTTGTATAGAAATGTAAAATGTACTTACATTCAGTAGAGGTTGAGCCTCTGAGAAAAACACGTTCTTATGTGTGAATAGACCCAGTGGTCAGATGATCTGTCTGATCACAGCATGAATAGGAGGTTTATTCATGAAACCAATAACATGACGATTCTGCACTGGGAAATATTCAGCAGAATATCTCCACCCAATGGGCAAAACACATTTCACAAGGTGAAAAAAGCAACATCCAAAGAACAGCAGGAAAATAATATTCACAGAGAAAATTGGACTCTGAAACATGACAATTATTAGGGACGTAGGTTAATGTTGCACCATAGTTTATAGCTAACAGGAAGCAGAAAGGAGAGGGCAAGTTGCGCAGTCCCACATTTCTTATAGTTAGAGTTGAGCGACCTTGACCTTTTTAGAGTCGAGCCGGGTTTCGCGAAACCCGACTATCTCAAAAGTCGGGTCGAGTGAAATCGGCCGATTATGACGTAAAGTCGGGATCGACCGAAACACGAAACCCAATGCAAGTCAATGGGGCAGCATAGTCGGCAGTGAGTGGGGGCCAGGAAAACACCTAGAGTGCCCATTTTAATGTCAAAACCATCCATTCTTCTTAATGAAGCTTGTCAAGCGTAATTAACCTTATAATAATTGGAAGGCATTTGAAATTGGGGGTCATTTGGCTAAAGTTGTGGTGGGTAGGGCTGGTTCAAGTAATTAGTGGGCCCAGGAAATCTGGACCACGTCACGGCAGTGGAGCAGGGAGAGGTAAGTATTTAAACTTTGCAAGTGCTGTGAACCTGAGCAAGCAGGGGGGGCCCACTCGTTGGCATTGGCACTGGCACAGGGCCCCTCAAAGTACAGCGGTGTGTTTGCACGGCGGGGGCGCCTCCCACCGGCAGCAACACTTTTGCGTACTATGAGAGGCCCTGTGCCAGTGACGTCGCCAACTAGTATTCCTCCCCCCACCTGATGAAGGAACCTGCACTTTCATCTGCACCTTCCTCTTTGTCCCCGTGTAAGGTGGTATGGTATGCGGGAAGAGGAACCTGACTTTCAGCAGGGTCACAATCTTGCTGTGTAGCGTGCACGGGGAATTTTGCGTTATGGGTCAATGTACCAGCAGACTCATCTATCACTGGCTGGGCAATGGGCAGGATGAGGAGGAAACACAGATATAGGCCCAAAGAATAAAGTTGGCTAAATGCAGTTCAAAATTGGTAACACAGGACTAACCAGGGGGCATTGCAGTGGAGGACAACTGGAATGAGAGGCTGACACAGAGAGTAGGCCCAAATCAGTAAGTAGTCGAAATGCAGTTCAAAATTGGCAACCGTAGTAAACAGGCGGCACAGCTTTGTTCAGTGGAGGAGAACAGCAAGGAGTGGCAGACACCGATAGTAGGCCCCAACCCAACTAGTAGGCCAAATGCAGTCTAACATTAACAACTACTTAACGAGCGCCTGAAAATGGAATTTCAGGACAGGAAACCAGGAGAACAGCAAGGAGCGGCAGACACTGTTAGTAGGCCCCAAACCAACTAGTACGCCAAATGCAGTTGTTCCATTTAACCACAATTTAACGAGAGCCTGAAGATAGAAGCTCAGGAAAGGCAACCTGGAGAACACCTTGTAGTGGAACACACCATCTCTCTCCACCCCATACCCATTTTGTAGGCCTAATGCAGTGTAGTTTTCTACAACTACTAAATGAGAGTCTGAAGACCAAAGCAATGGCAAGGAAACCTGGGGAACACCTTGGAGTGTAACACACCATCTCTCTCCACCCGATACCCATTTTGTAGGCCTAATGCAGTGTAGTTTTCTACAACTACTAAACGAGAGTCTGAAGACCGAAGCAATGGCAAGGAAACCTGGGGAACACCTTGGAGTGTAACACACCATCTCTCTCCACCCGATACCCATTTTGTAGGCCTAATGCAGTGTAGTTTTCTACAACTACTAAACGAGAGTCTGAAGACCGAAGCAATGGCAAGGAAACCTGGGGAACATCTTGGAGTGTAACACACCGTCTCTCTCCACCCGATACCCATTTTGTAGGCCTAATGCAGTGTAGTTTTCTACAACTACTAAACGAGAGTCTGAAGACCGAAGCAATGGCAAGGAAACCTGTGGAACACCTTGGAGTGTAACACACCATCTCTCTCCACCCGATACCCATTTTGTAGGCCTAATGCAGTGTAGTTTTCTACAACTACTAAACGAGAGTCTGAAGACCGAAGCAATGGCAAGGAAACCTGGGGAACATCTTGGAGTGTAACACACCATCTCTCTCCACCCGATACCCATTTTGTAGGCCTAATGCAGTGTAGTTTTCTACAACTACTAAACGAGAGTCGGAAGATCGAAGCAATGGCGATGAAACCTGGAGAACACCTTGGAGTGTAACACACCATCTCTCTCCACCCCATAGCCAATTTGGAGGCCTAATGCAGTGTAGTTTCGAACAACTACTAAACGAGAGCATTAAGATCGAAGCTCTGGAAAGGCAACCTGGAGAACACCTTGGAGTGGAACACACCATCTCTCTCCACCCTATACCCATTTTGTAGGCCTAATGCAGTGTAGTTTTCTACAACTACTAAACGAGAGTCGGAAGACCGAAGCAATGGCAAGGAAACCTGGGGAACACCTTGGAGTGTAACACACCATCTCTCTCCACCCGATACCCATTTTGTAGGCCTAATGCAGTGTAGTTTTCTACAACAACTAAACGAGAGTCGGAAGACCGAAGCAATGGCAAGGAAACCTGGGGAACACCTTGGAGTGTAACACACCATCTCTCTCCACCCCATACCCAATTTGTAGGCCTAATGCAGCCTACTTTCCGACAACTACTAAACGAGAGCATGAAGATCGAAGCTCAGGAAAGGCAACCTGGGGAACACCTTGGAGTGTAACACACCCTCTCTCTACACCACGGAAGGGCTGATTCTTAGGAAGGAAGGCTGTCGGAAAGAAGCAGGGCGCGTCCGAGGGTGATTATATTCTTTTTAGGTATATACTCACCCTCGGACGCGCCCTGCTTCTTTATTTGTAATGAATGTTTATTTGCAATGTGGTTTTGACTTAATAAAATCATTATTTACCAAAAAAATAGAGTATTTTCATTGTTTTGCATCTTCTTGGCAATAATATAAAGAAGACGCGACAGGACAACACTCGGTGGATGCCATATCTGTGTTTTAAATTGAAAAAAACTTTCAGTTAACTACTTACAGGAGAAAGTAATTGTAGCTGGTGGCCATTTTTAGTACTGTACCAGATTTTTGTTGTATGTGTTTGTTTTTAATGTTAAAATGTCTGCAATTGATATCTCTCCAGTATTTTCTTTTTTATAAGCAAAATACTTATTTTTATATTTTCTGATGTTGGTTCAAGGGGTACACGGGCAGCAGTAGACAGGTCAGTGGAGGCCTAGTGGAAGGAGGGACCGCAGACAGGCTTCGAAGGCCTAACATAATAAATTGGGCTGGCTGTAGGCAATTTAAAATTGGTTCCAGGGGAACACAGGCAGCAGTGTGTTATGGCTGGCAATCAGGCAACACAGCGTGCAGTAATCAGCGCACATACAGAGATCTGGCAATAACCAAAAACTATAGGACGAGCTCTGAGACGTGGAATCTCTGTAGACTGCAGTACCTGATCTATCCTCACACAACTATAAGCAGCAGTGGATTGCGCCTATCACTACCTATGCAACTCGACACTGCCTGAGGAGCTGACTAGCCTGAAGATAGAAATACATGCCTGACTTACCTCAGAGAAATACCCCAAAGGAATAGGCAGCCCCCCACATATAATGACTGTTAGCAAGATGAAAAGACAAACGTAGGAATGAAATAGATTCACCAAAGTGAGGCCCGATATTCTAGACAGAGCGAGGATAGCAAAGAGAACTATGCAGTCTACAAAAAACCCTAAAACGAAAACCACGCAAAGGGGCAAAAAGACCCACCGTGCCGAACTAACAGCACGGCGGTGCACTCCTTTGCTTCTCAGAGCTTCCAGCAAAAGTTAATAGCAAGCTGGACAGAAAAAACAGAAAACAAACTAGAAGCACTTATCTAGCAGAGCAGCAGGCCCAAGGAAAGATGCAGTAGCTCAGATCCAACACTGGAACATTGACAAGGAGCAAGGAAGACAGACTCAGGTGGAGCTAAATAGCAAGGCAGCCAACGAGCTCACCAAAACACCTGAGGGAGGAAGCCCAGAGACTGCAATACCACTTGTGACCACAGAAGTGAATTCAGCCACAGAATTCACAACAGTACCCCCCCCTTGAGGAGGGGTCACCGAACCCTCACCAGAACCCCCAGGCCGACCAGGATGAGCCACATGAAAGGCACGAACAAGATCTGGGGCATGGACATCAGAGGCAAAAACCCAGGAATTATCTTCCTGAGCATAACCCTTCCATTTGACCAGATACTGGAGTTTCCGTCTAGCGACACGAGAATCCAAAATCTTCTCCACAATATACTCCAATTCCCCCTCCACCAAAACAGGGGCAGGAGGCTCCACAGATGGAACCATAGGTGCCACGTATCTCCTCAACAACGACCTATGGAATACATTATGTATGGAAAAGGAGTCTGGGAGGATCAGACGAAAAGACACCGGATTGAGAATCTCAGAAATCCTATATGGACCAATAAAACGAGGTTTAAATTTAGGAGAGGAAACCTTCATAGGAATATGACGAGAAGATAACCAAACCAGATCCCCAACACGAAGTCGGGGTCCCACACGGCGTCTGCGATTAGCGAAAAGCTGAGCCTTCTCCTGGGACAAGGTCAAATTGTCCACTACCTGAGTCCAGATCTGCTGCAACCTGTCCACCACAGAATCCACACCAGGACAGTCCGAAGACTCAACCTGTCCTGAAGAGAAACGAGGATGGAACCCAGAATTGCAGAAAAATGGAGAGACCAAGGTAGCCGAGCTGGCCCGATTATTAAGGGCGAACTCAGCCAACGGCAAAAATGACACCCAATCATCCTGGTCAGCGGAAACAAAACATCTCAGATATGTTTCCAAGGTCTGATTGGTTCGTTCGGTCTGGCCATTAGTCTGAGGATGGAAGGCTGAGGAGAAAGATAGGTCAATGCCCATCCTACCACAAAAGGCTCGCCAGAACCTCGAGACAAACTGGGAACCTCTGTCAGAAACAATATTCTCAGGAATGCCATGTAAACGAACCACATGCTGGAAGAACAAAGGCACCAAATCAGAGGAGGAAGGCAATTTAACCAAGGGCACCAGATGGACCATTTTAGAAAAGCGATCACAGACCACCCAAATGACCGACATTTTTTGAGAAACGGGAAGGTCAGAAATGAAATCCATCGAAATATGTGTCCAAGGCCTCTTCGGGACCGGCAAGGGCAAAAGCAACCCACTGGCACGTGAACAGCAGGGCTTAGCCCTAGCACAAATTCCACAGGACTGCACAAAAGCACGCACATCCCGCGACAGAGATGGCCACCAGAAGGATCTAGCAACCAACTCCCTGGTACCAAAGATTCCTGGATGACCGGCCAGCACCGAACAATGAAGTTCAGAGATAACTTTACTAGTCCACCTATCAGGGACGAACAGTTTCTCGGCCGGACAACGATCAGGTTTATTAGCCTGAAATTTCTGCAACACTCTCCGCAAATCAGGGGAGATGGCAGACACAATGACTCCTTCCTTGAGGATACTCGCCGGCTCAGATAACCCCGGAGAGTCGGGCACAAAACTCCTAGACAGAGCATCCGCCTTCACATTTTTAGAGCCCGGAAGGTATGAAATCACAAAATCAAAACGAGCAAAAAATAACGACCAACGGGCCTGTCTAGGATTCAAGCGCTTGGCAGACTCAAGATAAGTAAGGTTCTTATGATCAGTCAAAACCACCACGCGATGCTTAGCACCCTCAAGCCAATGACGCCACTCCTCGAATGCCCACTTCATGGCCAGCAACTCTCGGTTGCCCACATCATAATTACGCTCAGCAGCAGAAAATTTCCTGGAAAAGAAAGCACATGGTTTGAACACTGAGCAACCAGAACCTCTCTGTGACAAAACCGCCCCTGCACCAATCTCAGAAGCATCAACCTCGACCTGGAACGGAAGAGAAACATCAGGTTGACACAACACAGGGGCACAGGAAAAACGACGCTTCAACTCCTGAAAAGCTTCCACGGCAGCAGAAGACCAATTAACCAAATCAGCACCCTTCTTGGTCAAATCGGTCAATGGTCTGGCAATGCTAGAAAAATTACAGATGAAGCGACGATAAAAATTAGCAAAGCCCAGGAATTTCTGCAGACTTTTTAGAGATGTCGGCTGAGTCCAATCCTGGATGGCCTGAACCTTAACCGGATCCATCTCGATAGTAGAAGGGGAAAAGATGAACCCCAAAAATGAAACTTTCTGCACACCGAAGAGACACTTTGATCCCTTCACGAACAAGGAATTAGCACGCAGTACCTGGAAAACCATTCTGACTTGCTTCACATGAGACTCCCAATCATCTGAGAAGATCAAAATGTCATCCAAGTAAACAATCAAGAATTTATCCAGATACTCACGGAAAATGTCATGCATAAAAGACTGAAAAACAGATGGAGCATTGGCAAGTCCGAACGGCATCACCAGATACTCAAAATGACCCTCGGGCGTATTAAATGCCGTTTTCCATTCATCTCCCTGCCTGATTCTCACCAGATTATACGCACCACGAAGATCAATCTTAGTAAACCAACTAGCCCCCTTAATCCGAGCAAACAAGTCAGAAATCAATGGCAAGGGATACTGAAACTTAACAGTGATCTTATTAAGAAGGCGGTAATCAATACACGGTCTTAGCGAACCATCCTTCTTGGCTACAAAAAAGAACCCTGCTCCCAATGGTGACGACGATGGGCGAATATGTCCCTTCTCCAGGGACTCCTTCACATAACTGCGCATAGCGGTGTGTTCAGGTACGGACAAATTAAATAAACGACCCTTAGGGAATTTACTACCAGGAATTAAATCGATAGCACAATCACAATTCCTATGCGGAGGTAGGGCATCAGACTTGGACTCTTCAAATACATCCTGAAAGTCCGACAAGAACTCTGGGATGTCAGAAGGAATGGATGACGAAATAGACAAAAATGGAACATCACCATGTACTCCCTGACAACCCCAGCTGGTTACCGACATAGAGTTCCAATCCAATACTGGATTATGGGTTTGTAGCCATGGCAACCCCAACACGACCACATCATGCAAATTATGCAGTACCAGAAAGCGAATAACTTCCTGATGTGCAGGAGCAATGCACATGGTCAGCTGGGCCCAGTACTGAGGCTTATTCTTGGCCAAAGGTGTAGCATCAATTCCTCTCAACGGAATAGGACACCGCAAAGGCTCCAAGAAAAATCCACAAGGTTTAGCATAATCCAAATCCATCAGATTCAGGGCAGCGCCTGAATCCACAAACGCCATGACAGAATACGATGACAAAGAGCACATTAAGGTAATGGACAAAAGGAATTTGGACTGTACAGTACCAATAACGGCAGAGCTATCGAACCGCCTAGTGCGTTTAGGACAATTAGAAATAGCATGAGTAGAATCACCACAATAGAAACACAGTCTGTTCAGACGTCTGTGTTCTTGCCGTTCTACTTTAGTCATAGTCCTCTCGCACTGCATAGGCTCAGGTTTACTCTCAGACAATACCGCCAGATGGTGCACAGATTTACGCTCGCGCAAGCGACGACCGATCTGAATGGCCAAGGACATAGACTCATTCCAACCAGCAGGCATAGGAAATCCCACCATTACATCCTTAAGAGCTTCAGAGAGACCCTTTCTGAACCAAGCCGCTAGTGCAGATTCATTCCACAGAGTGAGTACTGACCACTTCCTAAATTTCTGACAATATACTTCTACATCATCCTGACCCTGGCATAAAGCCAGCAGATTTTTCTCAGCCTGATCCACTGAATTAGGCTCATCGTAAAGCAATCCCAGCACCTGGAAAAATGCATCAACATTACTCAATGCAGAATCTCCTGGTGCAAGAGAAAACGCCCAGTCCTGTGGGTTGCCGCGCAAAAAAGAAATAATAATCAAAACCTGTTGAATAGGATTACCAGAAGAATGAGGTTTCAAGGCCAAAAATAGCTTACAATTATTTCTGAAGCTCAGGAACTTAGTTCTGTCACCAAAAAACAAATCAGGAATCGGAATTCTTGGTTCTAGCATCGATTTCTGATCAATAGTATCTTGAATCTTTTGTACATTTACAACGAGATTATCCATTGAGGAGCACAGAGCCTGAATATCCATGTCCACAGCTGTGTCCTGAAGCACTCTAATGTCTAGGGGAAAAAAAAGACTGAAGACAGAGCTAAGAAAAAAAAATGCTGTCAGGATTTCTTTTTTCCCTCTATTGGGAATCATTGGTGTGGCTCCTTGTACTGTTATGGCTGGCAATCAGGCAACACAGCGTGCAGTAATCAGCGCACATACAGAGATCTGGCAATAACCAAAAACTATAGGACGAGCTCTGAGACGTGGAATCTCTGTAGACTGCAGTACCTGATCTATCCTCACACAACTATAAGCAGCAGTGGATTGCGCCTATCACTACCTATGCAACTCGACACTGCCTGAGGAGCTGACTAGCCTGAAGATAGAAATACAAGCCTGACTTACCTCAGAGAAATACCCCAAAGGAATAGGCAGCCCCCCACATATAATGACTGTTAGCAAGATGAAAAGACAAACGTAGGAATGAAATAGATTCAGCAAAGTGAGGCCCGATATTCTAGACAGAGCGAGGATAGCAAAGAGAACTATGCAGTCTACAAAAAACCCTAAAACGAAAACCACGCAAAGGGGCAAAAAGACCCACCGTGCCGAACTAACAGCACGGCGGTGCACTCCTTTGCTTCTCAGAGCTTCCAGCAAAAGTTAATAGCAAGCTGGACAGAAAAAACAGAAAACAAACTAGAAGCACTTATCTAGCAGAGCAGCAGGCCCAAGGAAAGATGCAGTAGCTCAGATCCAACACTGGAACATAGACAAGGAGCAAGGAAGACAGACTCAGGTGGAGCTAAATAGCAAGGCAGCCAACGAGCTCACCAAAACACCTGCGGGAGGAAGCCCAGAGACTGCAATACCACTTGTGACCACAGAAGTGAATTCAGCCACAGAATTCACAACAGCAGTGGCCTGGTCAGTGTAGTAGTACTGGAAAGAACGGGCCGCAGACAGGCTTCGAAGGCCTAACATAACAAAAATTGGGCTGTAGGCAATTTAAAATTGGTTCCAGGGGAACACGGGCAGCAGTAGACAGGTCAGTGGAGGCCTAGTGGAAGGAGGGACCGCAGACAGGCTTCGAAGGCCTAACATAATAAATTGGGCTGGCTGTAGGCAATTTAAAATTGGTTCCAGGGGAACACGGGCAGCAGTGGCCTGGTCAGTGTAGTAGTAGTGGAAAGAACGGGCCGCAGACAGGCTTCGAAGGCCTAACATAACAAAAATTGGGATGTTGGCAATTTACAATTGGTTCCAGGGGAACACGGACAGCAGTAGACAGGTCAGTGGAGGCCTAGTGGAAGGAGGGACCGCAGACAGGCTTCGAAGCCCTAACAGAATAAATTGGGCTGGCTGTAGGCAATTTAAAATTGGTTCCAGGGGAACACGGGCAGCAGTGGCCTGGTCAGTGTAGTAGTAGTGGAAAGAACGGGCCGCAGACAGGCTTCGAAGGCCTAACATAACAAAAATGTCAATACAATGGTATTGACAGTGCCAGGCATTGAAGGATGTCAGCGCATAGACTAAACATTGGTGGAGCTGTGAGAGAAAATTTTGCAAGTGGTAGAGCACTGTTTGAGCTGGGGGGGGGGACTGTCTTGTGGCCGGCGGTACAGGCCCAGGGCCCCTCATATTACAACGGTGTGTCTGACGTTGGGTGCGCACCACCACCGCCAGACACTTTATTGTACTATGAGGGACCTAGTGGCAGTGCCGTCGACCAAAAGCGGGCACACCCACCTCTTCAGACAAACAGTACTCTCACGGGTGCTGGCGCCAAGTGGCGATACCACGGCCCCGTGGGGGGACTTTGGCCATTTAGGGAGGTGTTAACATGTCGGATGCTGGACAATCAGGTGCTGCAAATTACGAGATTGGAAAAGTCGTTCAGAATAGTCCACAGGCAAGACCTTTACATAGGAAAGCTAGGTGTCAGCCGGGCAAGGTGGGGCAAAAGATTTCGAAATCCAGTTGTGGTTCATTTTAATGAAGGTTAGATCATCTACATTTTTGGTAGCCAGACGAGTCCTTTTTTCTGTTAGTATTGAACCTGCAGCACTGAATACTCTTTCTGATAGGACACTAGCTGCCGGGCAAGCAAGCTCTTGCAATGCATATTCTGCCAATTCTGGCCAGGTGTCTAATTTTGATGCCCAGTAATCAAATGGGAATGACGGTTGAGGGAGAACGTCGATAAGGGATGAAAAATAGTTAGTAACCATACTGGACAAATGTTGTCTCCTGTCACTTTGAATTGATGCTGCAGTACCTGTCCTGTCTGCGGTCATAGCAAAATCACTCCACAACCTGGTCAGAAAACCCCTCTGGCCAACGCCACTTCTGATTTCTGCCCCTCTAACACCTCTGGTCTGCTGGCCCCTGCAGCTCGTGTTAGAACGATCACGGGCGCTGTGTGCAGGGAATGCCAGAAGCAAACGGTCAACAAGAGTTGATTGTTTGGTTGCTAATATTAGTTCCAAGTTCTCATGTGGCATTATATTTTGCAATTTGCCTTTATAGCGAGGATCAAGGAGGCAGGCCAACCAGTAATCGTCATCGTTCATCATTTTTGTTATGCGTGTGTCCCTTTTGAGGATACGTAAGGCATAATCCGCCATGTGGGCCAAAGTTCCAGTTCTCAAATCTGTGGTTGTGCTTGGTTGAGGGCCAGTTTCAGGCAAATCTGTTGTGAGTTCTGTTTTTGGGCTCCCTCTGGTGGTTACTGATGGTACTGGGTGACTTGTCTTTCCTGGGTCTCTGGGTTCCACCTGTTCCATCGGGATATGGGAGTTTCCTATTTAACCTGGCTTTGCTGGCATTTCCTCGCCGGTTATCAATGTTTCCAGTGTGTCTTGTTACCTCTGCTCCCTGCTCCTAGAACCTTCTGGTCAAGCTAAGTTTGGATTTTCCTGTTTTGTGTTTTTGCTTAATTTGGTTATTAGTCCAGCCTGCAGATATGTGATTCTCTGCTGCTGGTTGCTCTAGTGGGCTGAAATTGCTCTTCATGTACCATGAGTTGGCACATGAATTCAAGTAATTTCAGGATGGTTTTTTGAAGGGTTTTTCGCTGACCGCGCAGTTCTCTTTTGTATCCTCTGCTATCTAGCTTTAGCGGGCCTCATTTTGCTGAAACTGTTTTCATACTACGTATGTGCTTTCCTCTCATTTCACCGTCATTATATGTGGGGGGCTGCTATTTCTGTGGGGTATTTCTCTGGAGGCAAGAGAGGTCTGTGTTTCTTCTAATAGTGGTAGTTAGATCATCGGCTGGAGCGAGACGTCTAGGATCATCGTAGGCACGTTCCCCGGCTACTTTTATTTGTGTGTTAGGTTCAGGGTCGCGGTCAGCTAAGGTTCCATCGCCCTAGAGCTTGTTTGTATCTGTGCTTGTCCTTTTGTGATCCCCTGCCATTGGGATCATGACACAAATCCACGTCACTTGTGTCCCTCCAAAAACCAGAACCCGGCCTTGCCGCGCCAACAATTTCCACTGGCCCCGGAAAAGCTTCCTCATTAAAAATATAATCATCCCCATCATCCTCCTCGTCCTCCTCCTCCTCTTCGCCCGCTACCTCGTCCTGTACACTGCCCTGGCCAGACAATGGCTGACTGTCATCAAGGCTTTCCTCTTCCTCAGCTGCAGACGCCTGATCCTTTATGTGCGTCAAACTTTGCATCAGCAGATGCATTAGGGGGATGCTCATGCTTATTATGGCGTTGTCTGCACTAACCAGCCGTGTGCATTCCTCAAAACACTGAAGGACTTGACACATGTCTTGAATCTTCGACCACTGCACACCTGACAACTCAATGTCTGCCATCCTACTGCCTGCCCGTGTATGTGTATCCTCCCACAAAAACATAACAGCCCGCCTCTGTTCACACAGTCTCTGAAGCATGTGCAGTGTTGAGTTCCACCTTGTTGCAACGTCTATGATTAGGCGATGCTGGGGAAGGTTCAAAGAACGCTGATAGGTCTGCATACGGCTGGAGTGTACGGGCGAACGGCGGATATGTGAGCAAAGTCCACGCACTTTGAGGAGCAGGTCGGATAACCCCGGATAACTTTTCAGGAAGCACTGCACCACCAGGTTTAAGGTGTGAGCCAGGCAAGGAATGTGTTTCAGTTGGGAAAGGGAGATGGCAGCCATGAAATTCCTTCCGTTATCACTCACTACCTTGCCTGCCTCAAGATCTACAGTGCCCAGCCACGACTGCGTTTCTTTCTGCAAGAACTCGGACAGAACTTCAGCGGTGTGTTTGTTGTCGCCCAAACACTTCATAGCCAATACAGCCTGCTGACGTTTGCCAGTAGCTGCCCCATAATGGGAGACCTGGTGTGCAACAGTGGCAGCTGCGGATGGAGTGGTTGTGCGACTGCGGTCTGTGGACGAGGTCTCGCTTCTGCAGGAGGACGAGGAGGAGGAGGAGGGGGTGCGAACGGCTACAGCCAACTGTTCCCTAGACCGTGGGCTAGGCAGAACTGTCCCAAACTTGCTGTCCCCTGTGGACCCTGCATCCACCACATTTACCCAGTGTGCCGTGATGGACACGTAACGTCCCTGGCCATGCCTACTGGTCCATGCATCTGTTGTCAGGTGCACCTTTGTGCTCACAGATTGCCTGAGTGCATGGACGATGTGCTCTTTAACATGCTGGTGGAGGGCTGGGATGGCTTTTCTGGAAAAAAAGTGTCGACTGGGTAGCTCGTAGCGTGGTACAGCGTAGTCCATCAGGGCTTTGAAAGCTTCGCTTTCAACTAACCGGTAGGGCATCATCTCTAACGAGATTAGTCTAGCTATGTGGGCGTTCAAACCCTGTGTACGCGGATGCGAGGCTAAGTACTTCCTTTTTCTAACCATAGTCTCATGTAGGGTGAGCTGGACAGGAGAGCTGGAGATCGTGGAACTAGCGGGGGTGCCGGTGGACATGGCAGACTGAGAGACGGTGGGAGATGGTATTGTTGCCGCCGGTGCCCTAGATGCAGTGTTTCCTACTACGAAACTGGTGATTCCCTGACCCTGACTGCTTTGGCCTGGCAAAGAAACCTGCACAGATACTGCAGGTGGTGCAGAAAATGGTGGCCCTACACTGCCGGAAGGGATGTTGCGTTGATGACTAGCTTCATTGGCCGAGGGTGCTACAACCTTAAGGGACGTTTGGTAGTTAGTCCAAGCTTGCAAATGCATGGTGGTTAAATGTCTATGCATGCAACTTGTATTGAGACTTTTCAGATTCTGCCCTCTGCTTAAGGTAGTTGAACATTTTTGACAGATGACTTTGCGCTGATCAATTGGATGTTGTTTAAAAAAATGCCAGACTGCACTCTTTCTAGCATCGGATACCTTTTCAGGCATTGCAGACTGAGCTTTAACCGGATGGCCACGCTGTCCTCCAACAGGTTTTGACTTTGCCACGCGTTTTGGGCAAGATACGAGCCCGGCAGATAGAACCTGTTGCGATGTTGATGCCTGCTGCGGCCCCTCCACCTCCGCTTCAGAACTGCTGCCGCCTGCACCCTGTTCCCCCAATGGCTGCCAATCGGGGTCAAGAACTGGGTCATCTATTACCTCTTCTTGTAGCTCGTGTGCAACTTCGTCTGTGTCACCGTGTCGGTCGGTGGTATAGCGTTCGTGATGGGGCAACATAGTCTCATCAGGGTCTGATTCTTGATCAGCACCCTGCGAGGGCAATGTTGTGGTCTGAGTCAAAGGACCAGCATAGTAGTCTGGCTGTGGCTGTGCATCAGTGCACTCCATGTCAGATTCAACTTGTAATGGGCATGGACTGTTAACTGCTTCACTTTCTAAGCCAGGGACGGTATGTGTAAAGAGCTCCATGGAGTAACCCGTTGTGTCGCCTGCTGCATTCTTCTCTGTTGTTGTTTTTGCTGAAGAGGACAAGGAAGCGACTTGTCCCTGACCGTGAACATCCACTAACGACGCGCTGCTTTTACTTTTACCAGTTTCAATAGAGGAGGCAAAAGAGCTAGAGGCTGAGTCAGCAAGATAAGCCAAAACTTGCTCTTGCTGCTCCGGCTTTAAAAGCGGTTTTCCTACTCCCAGAAAAGGGAGCATTCGAGGCCTTGTGTAGCCAGACGACGAACCTGGCTCCACAGCTCCAGACTTAGGTGCAATATTTTTTTTCCCACGACCACCTGATGCTCCACCACTACCACTACCCTCATTACCAGCTGACAATGAACGCCCCCGGCCACGACCTCTTCCACCAGACTTCCTCATTGTTTTAAAAACGTTACCAAACTAACGGTATTTGCTGCCGTCACACAACTAACACGGTGAGCTATAACTTCAGTATGATTTAGCTACCCCTTTACAGGTGGGTGAGACCACAACGAAAATCAGCCACAATGTTACACACTCTGTTGTTGTTGGCAACAAATGAGAGAGATGCCACACACGCAGGACTGTCACTGAAGCGCAAATGTAAATATTAATCTCCCACTGATTTGTGTTTTTTTTTTTAAAAGGGAGACTTTACAAAAAAAAAAATTATAAAAAAAAATGATTTTTTAAGGAAGAATTTATAAACCAAATAAAATGAAATGATTGTTTCAGGGAGAATTTAGAAAACAAATAAAAAAAAAAAATAGGCTTTGTAGGGCCCACTGAGTGAGAGAGGACGCACACAGGAGTCAGGAGTGGCACACAAGCCCAGAGGCCAATATTTATCTCCCACTGATTGATTTAGTGATTTTTTCAGGTAGATTTTGGAACCCAAATCAAGCCAAAAAATAAATAGGCTTTCTATGGCCCACAATTGGAGAGAGAGAGATGGCACACCCAGGAGTCAAGACTGGCACACAAGCAGAAAGGGCAATATTAATCTCCCACTGATTTGATGTTTTTTTTTTTTTTTCAGGGAGACTTTAGAAAAAAAAAAATACAAAAAAAATGATTTTTTCAGGAATAATTTAGAAACCAAATAAAATAAAATGATTTTTTCAGGGAGAATTTAGAAAACAAATAAAACAAAAAATAGGCTTTCTAGGTCCCACTGAGTGAGAGATGACGCACACAGGAGTCAGGAGTGGCACACAAGCCCAGAGGCCAATATTTATCTCCCACTGAGTTAGTGATTTTTTCAGGTAGATTTTGGAACCCAAATCAAGCAAAAAAATAAATAGGCTTTCTATGGCCCACAATTGGAGAGAGAGAGAGAGATGGCACACCCAGGAGTCAAGACTGGCACACAAGCAGAAAGGGCAATATTAATCTCCCACTGATTTGATTTTTTTTTTTTTTTTCAGGGAGACTTTAGAAAAAAAAAATACAAAAAAATGAATTTTTCAGGAAGAATTTAGAAACAAAATAAAATAAAATGATTGTTTCAGGGAGAATTTAGAAAACAAATAAAAAAAAAAGGCTTTGTAGGGCCCACTGAGTGAGAGAGGACGCACACAGGAGTCAGGAGTGGCACACAAGCCCAGAGGCCAATATTTATCTCCCACTGATTGATCTAGTGATTTTTTCAGGTAGATTTTGGAACCCAAATCAAGCAAAAAAATAAATAGGCTTTCTATGGCCCACTGAGTGAGAGATGACACAGACAGGGATGGCACTCTAGCAGAAATGCCAATCTTAATCTCCCACAAAAAAAAAAAAAAAACAACCAGGGACTGTCCTGCAATTACTATCTCCCTGCAGTAATCCCAGCCAGGTATGGCAGGCAGCAATAAGGAGTGGACTGATGCACAAATTAAATAAAAAGTGTGGACAAACAAACAAGATAGCTGTGCAGAAAGGAAGGAACAAGAGGATTTGTGCTTTGAAAAAAGCAGTTGGTTTGCACAGCGGCGTACACACAGCAATGCAGCTATCAGGGAGCCTTCTAGGGCAGCCCAATGAGCTACAGCGCTGAGGGGAAAAAAAAAAAATTGTAGCTTCCACTGTCCCTGCACACCGAAGGTGGTGTTGGGCAGTGGAAATCGCTACAGCACAACCGGTTTGGTGGTTAAAGGACCCTGCCTAACGCTATCCCTGCTTCTGACGAAGCGGCAGCAACCTCTCCCTAAGCTCAGATCAGCAGCAGTAACATGGCGGTCGGCGGGAACGCCCCTTTATAGCCCCTGTGACGCCGCGGACAGCAAGCCAATCACTGCAATGCCCTTCTTTAAGATGGTGGGGACCAGGACCTATGTCATCACGCTGCCCACACTCTGCGTTTACCTTCATTGGCTGAGAAATGGCGCTTTTCGCGTCATTGAAACGCGACTTTGGCGCGAAAGTCGCGTACCGCATGGCCGACAACGCACAGGGGTCGGATCGGGTTTCATGAAACTCGACTTCGCCAAAAGTCGGCGACTTTTGAAAATGTTCGACCCGTTTCGCTCAACCCTACTTATAGTAGCAGCAAAGATAACACGGCATGGGGCGGTAGCTGTAGGCTAGGCACTGGCAGACCACAGACATCATTTTTTGCACTAGGGTATGTGCACACGGTGCGGATTTGCTGCGGATCCGCAGCTGATTTTTCTGCGCAGAAACGCTGCAGAGCCGCACTGTGATGTACAGTACAATGTTGTTCAATGGAAAAAAAAAACCTGTGCAGATGGTGCGGAAAAATCCACGCAGAAACACTGCCGATTTAAAAGAAATGCATGTCACTTCTTTTGTGCGGTTCTGCAGCGTTTCTGCACCCATTGACTTCCATTTTGTGGGTCAAATCTGGAGATAAACCACAGATGTAAAAAACCATCTGCGGATTATCTGCGGATTTGGGTGTCAAAACCGCTGCAGAAGGAAGTGATGTCAGTAATGTGGAGGAAGTGTGTGGGCGGAGCGTAGTGAAAATGGAGTCGAACCGTCGTATGGGGATCGATGTGAAGCGTATGGTGGAAATGGTATGTAGTGTCTGTCTGTGTGTCTGTCTGTGTGTCTGTCTGTATGTCTGTCTGTCAGTAGTGACTAGAGTTGAGCGACTTTTACTTTTTTAGGATCGAGTCAGGTTTTGCGAAACCCGACTTTTTCAAAAGTAGGGTTGGGGGAAATCGGCCGATTATTGCGAAAGTTGGGGGATCGGCCGAAACACGAAACCCAATGCAAGTCAATGGGGAATCAAAGTTGGCAGTAAGTGGAGGACAGGAAAACACCTACAGTGCCCATTTTAATGCCAAAAACATCAAGTCTTGTTACATAAGCTTGTCAATCTTAATTTACCTTATAATAATAGTTAGTCATTGAAAATTGGGGGTCATTTGGCTAAAGTTTTGGGGGGTAGGGCTGGTTCAAGTTTTTCGTGGGCCCAGGAAACGTGGACTACGTCACGGCGGTGGAGCAGGTAGAGGTAAGTATTTAAACTTTGCAAGTGCTGTGATCCTAAGCAAGCAGGGGGGGCCCACTCGTTTCCATTGGCACTGGCACAGGGCCCCTCAAAGTATGGCGGTGTGTTTGACGGCGGGGGCGCCTCCCACCGGCAGCGACACTTTTGCATACTATGAGGGGCCCTGTGCCAGTGACGTTGCCAACGAGTATGCCCCCCACCTGATGAAGGAACCTGCACTTTCATCTGCACCTTTCTCTTTGTCCCCGTGTAAGGTGGAATGGTATGCGTTAAGGGGAACCTGACTTTCAGCAGGGTCAGATTCTGGCTGTGTAGAGTGCAAGGGGAAGGTAGTGGTCTGGGTCAATGTACCAGCAGACTCATCTAGCAGTGGCTGAGCAATGGGCAGATAGAGGAGGAAACACAGATATAGGCCCAAATAATAAAGTAGGCTAAAAGCAGTTCAAAATTGGTAACAGGACTAAACAGGCGGCATTGCTTTGTTTAGTGGAAGACAACTGTAATCAGTGGCGCAGACACAGTTAGTAGGCCCAAAATAAAAAAGTAGGCTGAAAGCAGTTCAAAATTGGTAACAGGACTAAACAGGCGGCACTGCTTTGTTCAGTGGAGAACAACAAGCAGCGGCGGCACACACAGTTAGTAGGCCCAACTGAACAAGTAGACCAAATGCAGTTTAATATCCGAAACAGGATGAAAGTTGAGGCTCAGCTTTGTTCAGTGGAGGAGAAAAGCAAGGAGTGGCAGACATCGTTAGTAGACCCAACAAAACAAGTAGGCCAAATGCAGTTAAATATCCGAAACAGGATAAAAATTGAGGCTCAGCTTTGTTCAGTGGAGGAGAAAAGCAAGGAGTGGCAGACACCGTTAGTAGGCCCAACCAGACAAGTAGGCCAAATGCAATTTAATATCTGAAACAGGATGAAAATTGAGGCTCAGCTTTGTTCAGTGGAGGAGAACAACAAGCAGCGACAGACACCGTTAGTAGGCCCAACCAAACAAGTAGGCCAAATGCAGTTTAATATTTGAAACAGGAGTAAACTGGCGGGTAAGCTTTGTTCAGTGGAGGACAACTGTAATGGGAGGCAGACACAGTTATTAGGCCTAAATAAGTAAGTAGGCTAAATGCAGTTCAAAATTGGTAACTGGAGTACACAGGCGGCATAGCTTTGTTCAGTGGAGGACAGCTGTAAGGAGTGGCGCAGACAGACACAGGTAGTAGGCCTAAACTAAAAAAACTAGGCTACATGCAGTTAAAATTTAGTAAAGGGAGTACACAGGCGGCATAGCTTTGTTCAGTGGAGGACAGTTGCAAGGAGTGGCACAGACAGACACAGGTAGTAAGCCTAAACTAAAAAACGAGGCTAAATGCAGTTAAAATTTAGTAACGGGAGTACACAGGCGGCATAGCTTTGTTCAGTGGAGGACAGTTGTAAAGGGTGGCGCAGACAGACACAGGTAGTAGGCCTAAAATAAAAAACTAGGCTAAATGCAGTTAAAATTTAGTAACGGGAGTACACAGGCGACATTGCTTTGTTCAGTGGAGGACAACTGTAATAAGTTTCTGACACAGTTAGTAGGCCAAAATAATAAAGTGGGCTAAATGTCAGCCCATAAAATGTTCATAAATAAACTGGTGGCATAGCTAGGTACAGGGGTGGGCTCCTCTGCTGAGTAGCAGACAGTGGTAGTTGGCGCAAAGTATTAACTGGTCAAAATGGAGGCCAGGGCCCCTGTATATTTTTACTATCATCTATCATTTTAACAAATTTGTATTTGCAGTGCCATTGAAGGATTTAACAGCACAGACTACTCAGTGGTGGAGCAGAGAGAGGTAAGTTTTGCAAGTGGTAGAGCACTGTTCGAGCTGGGGGGGAACACTCTCTCGTGGGCGGCGGTACTGGCACAGAGCCGCTCATATTACGACGGTGTGTCTGATGTTGGTTGTGTACCACCACCATCAGAGACACTTCATTGTACTATGAGGGACCCTGTGCCAGTGCCGTCGCCCAAGAGTAGGCACACCCACCTGTCCAGGCAAACAGCACTCGCACCGATGCTTGCACCAAGTGGTGACCACGGCCCTGTGGGGGGAATCAGCCCATTTAGGGAGATATAAATATGGCCCATGGTGGACATTCATCAGCTGCAAATAGAGGAATTGGAGTAGTCAGTAAGAGGAGGCCAAAGCAAGACATTTTTAAGGCAAGCTATGTGTCAGCAAAGGAAGGTGGGGCAAAACAATTAGAAATCCATGATTGGTTCATTTTAATGAAGGTTAGATCATCAACATTTTGGGTAGCCAGACGTGTTCTTTTTTCTGTCAGTATTGAACCAGCAGCACTGAGGACTCTTTCGGATAGCACACTAGCAGCTGGGCAAGCGAGCTCATGTAATGCATATTCTGCCAATTCAGGCCAGGTGTCTATTTTAGATGCCCAGTAATCAAAGGAGAATGACCTGTGAGGGAGAACATCGATAACGGAGGAGAAATAGTTGGTAACCATACTGGACAAATGCTGTCTCCTGTCACTTTGAATCAATGCAGCAGTACTTGTAGTGTCTGCGGTCATGGCGAAATCATTCCACAACCTGGTCATAAAACCCCTCTGTCCACCGCCACTTCGGATTTGTGCACCTCTAACACCGTTGCCATGTTGCCCCCTAAGGCTTGTGTGAGAACCATCACCGCCTCTGTGTGCTGGGAATGCCTGAACCAAATGGTCTACATGAGTTGCTTGTTTGGTAGCCAATATCTGCTCCAGGTTCTCATGTGGCATGATGTTTTGTAATTTTCCTTTGTATCGTGGATCCAGGAGGCAGGCCAACCAGTAATTGTCATCGGTCATCATTTTGATAATGCGGGGGTCCCTTTTTAGGACATGCAAGGCATACTCTGCCATGTGGGCCAATGTTCCAGGTGTCAAGTCACTGCTTGTGCTTGGTTGAGGAGCACTTTCTTGCAAATCAACTTCACTTGTGGCCCGCAAAAACCCTGTACCTGACCTTGCAATGCCACCAGTTTCTATTGCCCCCTGAGATGCATCCTCCTTCCATAAATATTCATCCCCATCATCCTCTTCCTCCTCCTCCTCTTCTTTTGCCACCTCATCCTGGAGAGTTCCCTGACCAGACAATGGCTGAATGTCATCAAGGCTTCCCTCCTCCTCGGCTTCAGATGCCTGCTCCTTGATGTGCGTCAAACTTTGCATCAGCAGACCCTTTAGTGGGATGCCCATGCTTATGATGGCGTCGTCTGCACTTACCAGCCGTGTGAATTCCTCAAAACTCTGAAGTACTTGACAGAGGTCTTGGAGCTTAGACCACTGCACACCAGACAACTCCATGTCTTCCATCCAACTGCCTGCCCGTGTAGGTGTATCATCCCACAAATAAATGACAGCACGCCTCTGTTCGCACAGCCTCTGCAGCATGTGCAGTGTGGAGTTCCAACTTTTTGCAACGTCGATTATTAGGTGGTGCTGGGGAAGATTGAGCGATCGCTTATGGTTCAGCATACAGCTGGAGTGTACGGGCGACCGGTGGATGTGCGAGCAAAGTCTTCGCACCTTCAGAAGCAGGGCTGGTAACTCCGGATAATTTTTCAGGAAGCACTGCACCACCAGGTTCAAGGTGTGAGCCAGGCATGGAATGTGTTTTAGTTCAGAAAGAGCTATGGCAGCCATAAAATTCCTTCCGTTATCACTGACTACCTTGCCTGCCTCAAGATGTACACTGCCCAGCCATGACTGAGTTTCTTGCTGCAAGTACACGGCCAGTACTTCCGCGGTGTGTCTTTTGTCACCCAAGCACTTCATTTGTAGCACTGCCTGCTGTAGCTTAGCACTAGCTGTTCCATAATGGGACACCTCATGTGCAACACTGGCAGCTGCGGATGGAGTGGTTGTGCAACTGCACTCTGTGGGCGAGCTTTCACTTCTGGAGGAGGAGGAGGGGAGGCGAACGGCTACAGCCAACTGTTTACTAGACCGTGGGCTAGGCAGAACTGACCCACTATGGCTGTTTCCTGTGGACCCTGCATCGACCACATTAACCCAGTGTGCCGTGATGGACACGTAATGTCCCTGGCCATGCCTACTGCTCCATGCATGCAGGGGTCTTTTTATCCTGGTTCCGGTCCGGTGTGCGGTGTAGCCCTTCTTATCTGCGGTAAGCCGCAATATTTCACTATTAGTGACGATTTGTCACTTTATTATATGTACTACTGGCTTCCTGCAGCGCTGTGTATTTTCAGTCTGTTGTATCAGACTGTTTTGGATTTTTTTTTTTTTGTGCTCCCGCACACTGGGTGGATACTGGTTTCCCGTGTTTCCATCCTTTCTTGCACTTTATATTGTGTTCTCTGCTTATATACTATCATCTTACGTCACTTACTGTATGTATATTTATACCCTGTATTTGTAATAAATTTATATACCTATTATACTCCTGGTTCTCCTGTTTATAGTGCTCCATGCATCTGTTGTGAGGTGCACCTTTCTACTGACTGATTGCTTAAGTGCATGGACAATGCGGTCTTTGACATGCTGGTGGAGGGCTGGGATGGCTTTTCTAGCAAAGAAGTGTCGACTGGGTAGGTCATAGCGTGGTACTGCGTAGGCCATCATGGCTAACGAGATTAGTCTAGCAATGTGGGCATTCAAACCCTGTGTACGCGGATGACAGGATGAGTACTTTCGTTTCCTAGTGAGAGTCTCTTGTAGGGTGAGCTGGTCTGGAGAGCTGCATATGGTGGAACTAGCGGGGGTGGTGGTGGACATGGCAGATTGAGAGAGGGTTGGTGATGGTATTCTTGATGTTGGCCTACATACAGTGTTTCCTACCAAGAACCTTGTGATTCCCTGACTGCTTTGGCCTTGCGACAATACCTCCACATTTGCTGCTGGTGGTGTCCTAACAAGTGGGCTTACTGTGAGGGAAACAATGTAGCGTTGCTGACTACCTTCATTCTGAGCAGGTGCACCAAACGGTACTGGATGTTTGGTAGTTAGTCCAGGCTTACAAGTGCATGCTGATGGTGTCTACGCATGCACGCTGTATTTAAACTTTGGAGATTCTTCCCTCTGCTAAAGGCCTTTGAGCAGATAACTTTGCACTAATCATTCGGATCTTGGTTAAAAAATGCCCACACTGCACTCTTCCTACTATGGATTACATTTCAGGCATTGCACGCTGTGCTACTTTCACCGGATGGCCACGGTGTCCTAAAACTGTTTTTGGATTTGAAAAACATTTTTGGCCAGATACAAGCCTGCCAGGTGAAAGCTGTTGCGATGTAGATGGCTGCTGCGGATCATCCTCCTCCGCTTTAGAGCTACTGGCAGCGGCACCCTCTTCCCCCAATGGCTGCCAATCTGGGTCAACAACTGGGTCATCTATCACCTCCTCTAAAATTTCATGTGCACCTTCCTCTGTGTCAGGTGCTATAGCGTTCGTGACAGGGCACGATAGTCTCATCAGGGTCAGATTCTGGCTCAGTACACTGCGACGTCAATGTAGTGATCTGAGTCAATGGAACAGCATAATAATCCAGCTGTGACTGTGCATTAGTGCACTCCATGTCAGATTCATCTTGTAATAGACAGTTAACAATTTCCCTTTCTAACCCAGGCATGGTATGTGTTAAGAGCTCCATGGAGTAACCTGTAGTTTCGCCTGCCGCATCCTTCACTTGTGGTTTGGGTGAAGGACACAAGGAAGCGACTTGTTCCTGACCGGGAGCATCCACTGACGACTCGCTGCTTTTAGATTTTGAACCTTCTGAAGAGGAGGCGAAACAGCTTGAGGCTGAGTCAGCAAGGAAAGCCAAAACTTTTTCCTCCTGCTTCGGCTTTAAAAGCGGTTTTCCTACTCCCAGATAAGGGAGCCCTTGAGCCCTTGTGTAGCCAGAAGATGACGCTGGCTCAACACCTCGAGCCTTTGGTGCTATTTTGCTTTTTCCACTATCACCTGATGCTCCACCACCACCAACACCACCATCAGTACCAGCTGGCAGCGCCCGCCAATGGCCTCTTCCACCAGACTTCCTCATTTTTGGAACAATGTAACCAAAATAACAACCGTTATATGGTACTGTGAAACAAGGTAGAGGGTGTATATAAACTTTTGGAGAATTTAAATCTCCCTTTTTTTTGGGGGGGAGACTGCAACAAAACTCAGGCATAGTGTATTACACTACACAATGTAAGTGGCCGAACGTGGCTGGAAGATATATACGACAAACAGAACTGTGATGTAGATCCACCTAGTGCCAATTCAAATCTCCTTTTTTGGGGGTAGACGGCAACAAAACTCAGGCCCAGTGTATTACACTACGCAAAGTAAGTGGCAGAACGTGGCTGGCAGATATACAACTAAGAAAACTGACGTATGTAAACTTGTTGGCAATTTAAGTCTCCCTATTTTGAGGGGGGAGACTGCAGCAAAAAACAGACCCTGTGTATTACACTACACAAAGTAAGTGGCAGAACGTGGCTGGCAGATATACGTCTAACAGATCTGACATAGATCCACTTAGTGGCAATTTAAATCTCCCTTTTTTGGGGGTAGACAGCAACAAAACTCAGGCCCAGTGTATTACACTACACAATGTAAGTGGCAGAACGTGGCTGGAAGATATACGACAAACAGAACTGACGTAGATCCACTTAGTGCCAATTCAAATCTCCTTTTTTGGGGGTAGACGGCAACAAAACTCAGGCCCAGTGTATTACACTACGCAAAGTAAGTGGCAGAACGTGGCTGGCAGATATACAACTAAGAAAACTGATGTATATAAACTTGTTGGCAATTTAAGTCTCCATTTTTTGGGGGGAGACTACAGCAAAAACAGGCCCTGTGTATTACACTACACAATGTAAGTGGCAGAACGTGGCTAGTTGATATATCAAAAAATACAAGGGCTGTAGTACAATTTCAATCTCTGTACAATGATCAAAGGACAAGTATGGCAGCAATAAAAAGGACTGCTGCACACAAAAGTGTGGACAAAGAAACAAGAGAGCTGTGCAGAAAGGAGCAAGAGGATTTGTGCTTTGAAAAAAGCAGTTGGTTTGCACAGCGGCGTACACACAGCAATGCAGCTATCAGGGAGCCTTCTAGGGCAGCCCAATGAGCTACAGCGCTGAGGAAAAAAAATGTAGCTTCCACTGTCCCTGCAAACAAAAGGTGGTGTTGGACAGTGGAAATCGCTACAGCACAAGCAGTTTCAGGGTTAATCTTCCCTCCCTAACTATATCCCTTCTTCTGATGAAGCTGCAGCAACCTCTCCCTATGCTAAGATCGGCAGAAGTAAGATGGCGGTCGGCGTGCATGCCACTTTATAGCCCCTGTGACGCCGCAGAAAGCAAGCCAATCACTGTCATGCCCTTCTCTAAGATGGTGGGGACCGAGACCTATGTCATCACGCTGCCCACACTCTGCGTCTTCCTTCACTGGATGAGAAATGGCGCTGAAAGCGTCAAACGAAACGCGACTTTGGCGCGCAGATCGCCGACCTCATGGCCGATCCCACACTAGGATCGGGTCGGGCTTCACGAAACCCGATTTTGCCGAAAGTCGGCGACTTTTGAAAATGTCCGATCCATTTCACTCAACCCTATTAGTGACCCATTGTAGCCATTCGTCGGATGGGACTACTTCTCCCATCAAAATCTGATGATGGGAGAGTTGTCCCATCGTCAGGCGTCTGACTACAATGGGTTTAAATCACAAATACACATAAAACATACATTACATACAACATATAACATGTAGTACATACTCACCACATATGTCCCCAAAGGCCACCATCCATGATGATCCCGTTCCAATAATTAAAGAAAAAAAAATCCGGCATAATCCATAATTTCGCTTGTCCCGCGATGTCCTCCGGTGATACACTGCAGGAGTCAGTCGCTCCTTCAGTGTATCGGAGCTGCCCGATCATTTCCTGGAGTTAAATGAACTCCGGGAGCTCACTTTACGGCAGTTGACTGCTGTGAAATTTTCTCATGCAGCAGTGTCGTAAAGTGAGAGTCCCAGAGTTCATGGAACTCCGGTAAACTCTCGCGCATGCGCAAACACACTGCAGGAGCTTTTGCTCCTGTCAGTGTGTTTTGGCAGCCGTGGAGAGCAGTCACATCACCTGATGTGGCTGTTCTCCATGGCAGATCGTCGTGGGACAATCGATATTAATGGACTACCTTACATAGTTACATAGTTATTAAGGTTGAAGGAAGACTATATGTCCATCTAGTTCAACCCATAGCCTAGCCTAACATGCCCTAACATGTTGATCCAGAGGAAGGCAAAAAACCCATGTGGCAAAGAGTAAGCTCCACATTGGGGAAAAAAATTCCTTCCCGACTCCACATACGGCAATCAGACTAGTTCCCTGGATCAACGCCCTATCAAGGAATCTAGTGTATGTACCCTGTAACATTATACTTTTTCAGAAAGGTATCCAATCCCCTCTTAAATTTAAGTAATGAATCATCTTACGGCAGAGAGTTCCATAGTCTCACTGCTCTTACAGTAAAGAATCCGCGTCTGTTATTATGCTTAAACCTTCTTTCCTCCAGATGTAGAGGATGCCCCCTTGTCCCTGTTTCAGGTCTATGATTAAAAAGATCATCAGAAAGGTCTTTGTACTGTCCCCTCATATATTTATACATTAAAATAAGATCACCCCTTAGTCTTCATTTTTCCAAACTAAATAGCCCCAATTGTAATAACCTATCTTGGTATTGCAGACCCCCCAGTTCTCTAATAACCTTGGTCGCTCTTCTCTGCACCCGCTCCAGTTCACCTATGTCTTTCTTAAACACCGGAGACCAGAACTGTGCACAGTATTCTAAGTGTGGTCGAACTAGTGACTTGTAGGGGCTGTGCACACGTCAGGATTTTGTCAGGATTTTGTCAGGATTTTCTCAGGATTTTCTCAGGATTTTCTCATCAGGATTTGTAGCCAAAACCAGGAGTGGAACAATTAGAGGAAAAGTATAATAGAAACATATGCACCACTTCTGCATTTATCACCCACTCCTGGTTTTGGCTACAAATCCTGAGAAAATCCTGAGAAAATCCTGAGAAAATCCTGAGAAAATCCTGACGTGTGCACAGCCCCGTATAGAGGTAAAATTATGTTCTCCTCATGAGCATCTATGCCTCTTTTAATGCATCCCATTATTTTATTTGCCTTTGTAGCAGCTGCCTGACACTGCCCCCCCCTTTCTGAGTCTCTGTGATTGATAGGCAGCTGTCCACACACACAGCAGCCCTGCCCTGCCCTGCCTCAGGCTTTGTTTAATTATGCACCTGTGCCTCAGCCTGTCTCACTCTTCATCTGTGGTTCTGGATGGGCAGTGTGGAGGTTGGATCCGAAATGTGTGTCTGGACCTGGTCAACCTTTATCCTCGCTTGCCTACTCTGGCGCCATGGGGGTGACTCAGTACTGCTCCAGGTACAGCATGCTTTTAATGTGGTCTTGCTTTTAGTTCATTTAGGAGGCCTTTATGGCACAGCGAATATAAAAAACGTAGTGTAGGACTGCCCCAATATGAGATTGCCGTGAAGAGGCGGGGTGGCTCAAAGAATTGATCAATTGTTTGCTAAATGTCTCATTTTGAAAATACAGTTAGAAATTAATATGTGCATTTGCACTTTATGTATTGCGTCTTAACCTTAGGCTGCGCTGGCTTCTCCCTTCTTTTGCAAGGTCCATTTTAGGCTTCTTTCTATCGTTGCTATCTGCACTGCCTCCGCCAGACGGACACTGATTTAACGCCAGATCCTGCGCACGACGGATGAAACGGATGGCCATCTGTCACAATCCGTCACTAATACAAGTCTATGACAAAAAACAGGATCCTGCAAATCTTTTTTGGTTATGATTCCGGAGGTATTCCTAAACCATCCTACATCTTTGGGTTAATATCTGCCCTACGCTCTCTCTATTGGTATACATATGTATTTATAATATACTAGATTGTGGCCCGATTCTAACGCATCGGGTATTCTAGAATATGCATGTCCCCGTAGTATATGGACAATGATGATTCCAGAATTCGCGGCAGACTGTGCCCGTCGCTGATTGGTCGAGGCAACCTTTATAACATCATCGTTGCCATGGCAACCATTATGACATCTACGTCGATACTGTGCCCATCACTGAATCAGAAACGTGGGATTTCTACGTCCTTTATGACATCATCGTCGCTGTGCCCGTCGCTGATTGGTCAAGGCCTGGCGGCCACTACCAATCAGAGACGCGGGATGTCTACGTCCTTTATGACATCATCGTCGCTGTGCCCGTCGCTGATTGGTCAAGGCCTGGCGGCCTCGACCAATCAGAGACGCGGGATTTCCAGGACAGACAGACAGAAAGACAGACAGACAGACAGACAGACAGAAAAACCCTTAGACAATTATATATATAGATATATATATACTAGATTGTGGCCCGATTCTAACGCATCGGGTATTCTAGAATATGCATGTCCACGTAGTATATGGACAATGATGATTCCAGAATTCGCGGCAGATTGTGCCCGTCGCTGATTGGTCGAGGCAACCTTTATGAGTGACATCTACGTCAATACTGTGCCCGTAGCTGAATCAGAAACGCGGGATTTCTATGTCCTTTATGACATCATCGTCGCTGTGCCCATCGCTGATTGGTCGAGGCAACTTTTATGACATCATCGTCGCCATGGCAACCATTATGACATCTACGTCGATACTGTGCCCGTCGCTGATTGGTCGAGGCCTGGCGGCCTCGACCCATCTTGGACGTGGGATGTCTACGTCCTTTATGACATCATCGTCGCTGTGCCCATCGCTGATTGGTCGAGGCCTGGCGGCCTCGACCAATCAGAGACGTGGGATTTCCAGGACAAAATTTGGAGTATAATTGGTCTGCACTCTTTAGAAATGGAAACGGTGGTGCTGGTATAGTGGGCACGAGTCATAAATACTAGCAATATAAAATTATACCGCACTCACAAGTGGAATAACATGCAAAAATTGAACAATTTATTGTGTACAACAATAACATAACATCACTATATAGAGTCCAACATCAAAGCGTAACTAAAAAATGACGTTTCGGACCCTCCGGGTCCTTACTCATATACCGCTGCGGAAAGAAAAAGAAAAACATGCCATATATACATAAGATCACATAAATAACAAAAAATAAATAAAGTCCACATAATATATATATATATATAGTACACAATAGGTAGAGGAACCCCAAATTAATAGCCCCGAATTACAAAACCTAAAGTAAAGGAATAACACCACTATCAAAACGTGTCTACCTCTGACATCTAAAAGCACACTTATGTGAGGAGAGAGTACAATGAGATTTACCTTTGGTGGAGTGATGTGTAATATGAGAGTACACCCAAAAGGGTAAAGATCACAATGTAAAGTCCGTATGCTGTGGGAAATAGCATAAGGATTAGATAAGACTAGATTATATGGATAAACCGAAGAAAAAAGGAATAATGATTCTACTAAAAAAGTCTACTTCTAAAGCAGATAGATGAAGCTGCAACCCATAATGAGGTCCTGGTTATGGGGGACTTTAACTACCCGGATATTAACTGGGAAACAGAAACCTGTGAAACCCATAAAGGCAACAGGTTTCTGCTAATAACCAAGAAAAATTATCTTTCACAATTGGTGCAGAATCCAACCAGAGGAGCAGCACTTTTAGACCTAATACTATCTAATAGACCTGACAGAATAACAAATCTGAAGGTGGTTGGGCATCTAGGAAATAGCGACCACAATATTGTACAGTTTCACCTGTCTTTCACTAGGGGGACTTGTCAGGGAGTCACAAAAACACTGAACTTTAGGAAGGCAAAGTTTGACCAGCTTAGAGATGCCCTTAATCTGGTAGACTGGGACAATATCCTCAGAAATAAGAATACAGATAATAAATGGGAAATGTTTAAGAACATCCTAAATAGGCAGTGTAAGCGGTTTATACCTTGTGGGAATAAAAGGACTAGAAATAGGAAAAACCCAATGTGGCTAAACAAAGAAGTAAGACAGGCAATTAACAGTAAAAAGAAAGCATTTGCACTACTAAAGCAGGATGGCACCATTGAAGCTCTAAAAAACTATAGGGAGAAAAATACTTTATCTAAAAAACTAATTAAAGCTGCCAAAAAGGAAACAGAGAAGCACATTGCTAAGGAGAGTAAAACTAATCCCAAACTGTTCTTCAACTATATCAATAGTAAAAGAATAAAAACTGAAAATGTAGGCCCCTTAAAAAATAGTGAGGAAAGAATGGTTGTAGATGACGAGGAAAAAGCTAACATATTAAGCACCTTCTTCTCCACGGTATTCACGGTGGAAAATGAAATGCTAGGTGAAATCCCAAGAAACAATGAAAACCCTATATTAAGGGTCACCAATCTAACCCAAGAAGAGGTGCGAAACCGGCTAAATAAGATTAAAATAGATAAATCTCCGGGTCCGGATGGCATACACCCACGAGTACTAAGAGAACTAAGTAATGTAATAGATAAACCATTATTTCTTATTTTTAGTGACTCTATAGCGACAGGGTCTGTTCCGCAGGACTGGCGCATAGCAAATGTGGTGCCAATATTCAAAAAGGGCTCTAAAAGTCAACCTGGAAATTATAGGCCAGTAAGTCTAACCTCTATTGTTGGTAAAATATTTGAAGGGTTTCTGAGGGATGTTATTCTGGATTATCTCAATGAGAATAACTGTTTAACTCCATATCAGCATGGGTTTATGAGAAATCGCTCCTGTCAAACCAATCTAATCATTTTGTATGAAGAGGTAAGCTATAGACTGGACCACGGTGAGTCATTGGACGTGGTATATCTCGATTTTTCCAAAGCGTTTGATACCGTGCCGCACAAGAGGTTGGTACACAAAATGAGAATGCTTGGTCTGGGGGAAAATGTGTGTAAATGGGTTAGTAACTGGCTTAGTGATAGAAAGCAGAGGGTGGTTATAAATGGTATAGTCTCTAACTGGGTCGCTGTGACCAGTGGGGTACCGCAGGGGTCGGTATTGGGACCTGTTCTCTTCAACATATTCATTAATGATCTGGTAGAAGGTTTACACAGTAAAATATCGATATTTGCAGATGATACAAAACTATGTAAAGCAGTTAATACAAGAGAAGATAGTATTCTGCTACAGATGGATCTGGATAAGTTGGAAACTTGGGCTGAAAGGTGGCAGATGAGGTTTAACAATGATAAATGTAAGGTTATACACATGGGAAGAAGGAATCAATATCACCATTACACACTGAATGGGAAACCACTGGGTAAATCTTACAGGGAGAAGGACTTGGGGATCCTAGTTAATGATAAACTTACCTGGAGTAGTCAGTGCCAGGCAGCAGCTGCCAAGCTGTACAAATCCCTAGTTAGACCGCACATGGAGTACTGTGTCCAGTTTTGGGCACCGGTGCTCAGGAAGGATATAATGGAACTAGAGAGAGTACAAAGGAGGGCAACAAAATTAATAAAGGGGATGGGAGAACTACAATATCCAGATAGATTAGCGAAATTAGGATTATTTAGTCTAGAAAAAAGACGACTGAGGGGCGATCTAATAACCATGTATAAGTATATAAGGGGACAATACAAATATCTCGCTGAGGATCTGTTTATACCAAGGAAGGTGACGGGCACAAGGGGACATTCTTTGCGTCTGGAGGAGAGAAGGTTTTTCCACCAACATAGAAGAGGATTCTTTACTGTTAGGGCAGTGAGAATCTGGAATTGCTTGCCTGAGGAGGTGGTGATGGCGAACTCAGTCGAGGGGTTCAAGAGAGGCCTGGATGTCTTCCTGGAGCAGAACAATATTGTATCATACAATTATTAGGTTCTGTAGAAGGACGTAGATCTGGGGATTTATTATGATGGAATATAGGCTGAACTGGATGGACAAATGTCTTTTTTCGGCCTTACTAACTATGTTACTATGTAATGATTAACCTAGCTGGATGGTAGAAGGCGTTAGTGTAGGGAATATGCCACATATGTCGCACCTAATGAATAAAGGATGCAGTGTGTGAACGAACAATAGCCTAACCCTGATAAAGAGCCCAAATGTGTATAAAGTGCAGGGTATTTACCTTGTGTGTCCGTCTGAAAAAGCTGCGCTCCCGCGCCCTGCTGTAGCTGTGTGCACCGGTAGCAAAATGTGGGCCCTTTATATCCCCCTGAATAGACGCTGCCAGGGAAACCCCGCCCCCGGAAATGACATCGATGGTAATCAGTGCGAAAGCGTCCTTGTTGTTATGGACGCTGTACCCGGAGCCGGCCGGCAAGTGGGGCGCGTGCGCAGTGAGCCCTGTGCGGAGATACTGTGTCGTCCGTCGGCAAATCGGGCGCATGCGCGGTAAGTTCCGGCATCGGACCCTAAGTATTAAAGCCGCTGTCTGGAACATACAGCTGGAGCTCATGTGCGGGGGTATCCGGCGGTAACCCTGTGCTGAACAGGCCATGGTACAAAAAGAAGAAGCCTCCCTATTTCGTATAGCAAGGGCATAATAAAAAAATAACAAGCTGGTCCCCATGCAAGCAGAATAAGTGTACCCACTATGGTAAGGTATGGAAATATCCGATATAAGGAGAGATGACCAAAACTTGACAATATTCGCTGTATGAAAAGTATGGATAAAAAAGAAAAAATAAAAGTAAGAAATAAAACTAAAAATAAAAATAAAAGATAAATAAATAAAAAATAAATAAGAAATAAAAATCATAATAAAAATAATAAAAATAAAAATAAAAGTAAAAAATAAAAAATAAAGAATGTAGAATATAATGCTGGACAAAATAAATAAATGGAAAATCAAAAATGATATCAAAACCGATATGTGTGGGGTAGTGTTATATATAGCATTGTAGGAAAACTTGGAAAAATAAAAATAAATAAAGGAATAGCAATGCAATCACATGAAAATACAGTTAGAGCAATAGACGGGAAAGATAAAAAAATAAAAAAAATAAAAAAATTTAAAAAAAACAAGGGGGGGAGAACAAAAATAGGGGAAAAGGGAAATAAATTGAAATGAGAAAACCCAACACCAATAGTTCACATATGTCAAAACCTTGATGCAAGAAAAGCACGGACTCACCCATGGAGGATCAAAGTCAGCGTGTCTGAAAATTGAAAAAAGGAAAAAGGTTATATATCCAGTATGTTTCTCAGACTCTGTTGCGCAGTTGCGTTTTCAAGTTGTGGAACAGGTACCACGTCCTAGGAGAGGGGGGGACCAAATCAGACTATTGAAACAGAGAGAAACATACTGGATATATACGCTCCATACCCTGGAATCGAGGGGTCTAAACAGGGAAATAGATTGGCATATTTGATTTTCTCTAGTATTACTCAGGGGTCATTAACCTTTTTAACCTTTTTCCTTTTTTCAATTTTCAGACACGCTGACTTTGATCCTCCATGGGTGAGTCCGTGCTCTTCTTGCATCAAGGTTTTGACATATGTGAACTATTGGTGTTGGTTTTTCCAGCCCTGACTTGTCTTTTGTTCTCTTCTTTATTTTTTATTTTTTATTATTTTTTGTTTTTTAAGTATATTTTATTTTTTGCATTTTTCTTCACCTTTTTTTCCATTTTCTTTTCCCTTTTTTCATTATTTTATTATTTTTTTATTTTTTTATTTTTCATTGTTTCATTTTTTCATTTCAATTTATTTCCCTTTTTCCCTATTTTTGTTCCCCCCCCCCCTTGTTTTTTTGTTCTTTTGTTTTTTTGTTTTTTTATCTTTCCCGTCTATTGCTCTAACTGTATTTTCATGTGATTGCATTGCTATTCCTTTATTTATTTTTCCAAGTTTTCCTACAATGCTATATATAACACTACCCCACGCATATCGGTTTTGATATCATTTTTGATTTTCCATTTATTTATTTTGTCAGGCATTATATTCTACATTCTTTATTTTTTATTTTTTACTTTTATTTTTATTTTTATTTTTATTATTTTTATTATGATTGTTATTTCTTATTTATTTTTTATTTATTTATCTTTTATTTTTATTTTTAGTTTTATTTCTTACTTTTATTTTTTCTTTTTTATCCATACTTTTCATACAGCGAATATTGTCAAGTTTTGGTCATCTCTCCTTATATCGGATATTTCCATACCTTACCATAGTGGGTACACTTATTCTGCTTGCATGGGGACCAGCTTGTTATTTTTTTATTATGCCCTTGCTATACGAAATAGGGAGGCTTCTTCTTTTTGTACCATGGCCTGTTCAGCACAGGGTTATCGCCGGATACCCCCGCACACGAGCTCCTGCTGTATGTTCCAGACAGCGGCTTTAATACTTAGGGTCCGATGCCGGAACTTACCGCGCATGCGCCCGATTTGCCGACGGACGACACAGCATCTCCGCACAGGGCTCACTGCGCACGCGCCCCACTTGCCGGCCGGCTCCGGGTACAGCGTCCATAACAACAGGGACGCTTGCACACTGATTAGCATCGATGTCATTTCCGGGGGTGGGGTTTCCCTGGCAGCGTCTATTCAGGGGGATATAAAGGGCCCACATTTTGCTACTGCTGCACACAGCTACAGCAGGGCGCGGGAGCGCAGCTTTTTCAGATGGACACACAAGGTAAATACCCTGCACTTTATACACATTTGGGCTCTTTATCAGTGTTAGACTATTGTTCCTTCACACACTGCATCCTTTATTCATTAGGTGCGACATATGTGGCATATCCCCTACACTAACGCCTTCTACCATCCAGCTAGGTTAATCATTATTCCTTTTTTCTTCGGTTTATCCATATAATCTAGTCTTATCTAATCCTTACGCTATTTCCCACAGCATACGGACTTTACATTGTGATCTTTACCCTTTTGGGTGTACTCTCATATTACACATCACTTCACCAAAGGTAAATCTTATTGTACTCTCTCCTCACATAAGTGTGCTTTTGGATGTCAGAGGTAGACACGTTTTGATAGTGGTGTTATTCCTTTACTTTAGGTTTTGTACTTCGGGGCTATTAATTTGGGGTTCCTCTACCTATTGTGTACTATACAGGTCCTTCTCAAAAAATTAGCATATAGTGTTAAATTTCATTATTTACCATAATGTAATGATTACAATTAAACTTTCATATATTATAGATTCATTATCCACCAACTGAAATTTGTCAGGTCTTTTATTGTTTTAATACTGATGATTTTGGCATACAACTCCTGATAACTAGTGTTGAGCATTCCGATACCGCAAGTATCGGGTATCGGCCGATACTTGCGGTATCGGAATTCCGATACCGAGATCCGATATTTTTGTGATATCGGGTATCGGTATCGGAAGTGTAAAATAAAGAATTAAAATAAAAAATATTGTTATATTCACCTCTCCGGCGGCCCCTGGACATCAGCGGGAGGATCCGGCGTCCGGCACGGCTTCTTTCTTCAAAATGCGCGCCTTTAGGACCTGTGGTATGACGTCCCGGCTTCTGATTGGTCGCGTGCCGCCCATGTGACCGCCACGCGACCAATCAGAAGCCGCGACGTCATTCCTCAGCTAAAGTCCTAGAATGAGCGCCTTCTAGGACCTGAGGAATGACGTCGCGGCTTCTGATTGGTCGCGTGGCGGTCACATGGGCGGCACGCGACCAATCAGAAGCCGGGACGTCATTCCACAGGTCCTAAAGGCGCGCATTTTGAAGAAAGAAGCCGTGCCGGACGCCGGATCCTCCCGCTGATGTCCAGGGGCCGCCGGAGAGGTGAATATAACAATATTTTTTATTTTAATTCTTTATTTTACACTTTAATATGGATCCCAGGGCCTGAAGGAGAGTTTCCTCTCCTTCAGACCCTGGGATCCATGAGGATACATTCCGATACTTGATGTCCCATTGACTTGTATTGGTATCGGATATCGGTATCGGCGATATCCGATATTTTTCGGGTATCGGCCGATACTATCCGATACCGATACTTTCAAGTATCGGACGGTATCGCTCAACACTACTGATAACCCAAAAAACCTGTCTCAATAAATTAGCATATTTCACCCATCCAATCAAATAAAAGTGTTTTTTAATAACAAACAAAAAAACCATCAAATAATAATGTTCAGTTATGCACTCAATACTTGGTCGGGAATCCTTTGGCAGAAATGACTGCTTCAATGCGGCGTGGCATGGAGGCAATCAGCCTGTGACACTGCTGAGATGTTATGGAGGCCCAGGATGCTTCAATAGCGGCCTTAAGCTCATCCAGAGTGTTGGGTCTTGCGTCTCTCAACTTTCTCTTCACAATATCCCACAGATTCTCTATGGGGTTCAGGTCAGGAGAGTTGGCAGGCCAATTGAGCACAGTAATACCATGGTCAGTAAACCATTTACCAGTGGTTTTGGCACTGTGAGCAGGTGCCAGGTCGTGCTGATAAATAAATCTTCATCTCCATAAAGCATTTCAGCCGATGGAAGCATTAAGTGCTCCAAAATCTCCTGATAGCTAGCTGCATTGACCCTGCCCTTGATGAAACACAGTGGACCAACACCAGCAGCTGACATGGCACCCCACACCATCACTGACTGTGGGTACTTGACACTGGACTTCAGGCATTTTGGCATTTCCTTCTCCCCAGTCTTCCTCCAGACTCTGGCACCTTGATTTCCGAATGACATGCAAAATTTGCTTTCATCAGAAAAAAGTACTTGGGACCACTTAGCAACAGTCCAGTGCTGCTTCTCTGTAGCCCAGGTCAGGCGCCTCTGCCGCTGTTTATGGTTCAAAAGTGGCTTTACCTGGGGAATGCGGCACCTGTAGCCCATTTCCTGCACACGCCTGTGCACGGTGGCTCTGGATGTTTCCACACCAGACTCAGTCCACTGCTTCCTCAGGTTCCCCAAGGTCTGGAATCGGTCCTTCTCCACAATCTTCCTCAGGGTCCGGTCTCCTCTTCTCGTTGTACAGCGTTTTCTGCCACATTGTTTCCTTCCAACAGACTTACCATTGAGGTGCCTTGATACAGCACTCTGGGAACAGCCTATTTGTTGAGAAATTTCTTTCTGGGTCTTACCCTCTTGCTTGAGGGTGTCAATGATGGCCTTCTTGACATCTGTCAGGTCGCTAGTCTTACCCATGATGGGGGTTTTGAGTAATGAACCAGGCAGGGAGTTTATAAAAGCCTCAGGTATCTTTTGCATGTGTTTAGAGTTAATTAGTTGATTCAGAATATTAGGGTAATAGGTCGTTTAGAGAACCTTTTCTTGATATGCTAATTTATTGAGACAGGTTTTTTGGGTTATCAGGAGTTGTATGCCAAAATCATCAGTATTAAAACAATAAAAGACCTGACAAATTTCAGTTGGTGGATAATGAATCTATAATATATGAAAGTTTAATTGTAATCATTACATTATGGTAAATAATGAAATTTAACACTATATGCTAATTTTTTGAGAAGGACCTGTATATATGTTATGTGGACTTTATTTATTTTTTGTTATTTATGTGATCTTATATATATATAGGGCATGTTTTTCTTTTTCTTTCTGCAGCGGTATATGAGTAAGGACCCGGAGGGTCCGAAACGTCATTTTTTAGTTACGCTTTGATGTTGGACTCTATATAGTGATGTTATGTTATTGTTGTACACAATAAATTGTTCAATGTTTGCATGTTATTCCACTTGTGAGTGCGGTATAATTTTATATTACTAGGATTTCCAGGACAGACAGACAGACAGAAAGACAGACAGACGGAAAAACCCTTAGACAATTATATATATAGAGAGAGAGAGAGATAAAATATATACTGTATATAGATATGTTATATATCTATATATAAAACATATTGCTGTGTCTACATTTTCTATATTTTTTTGAGAATGAATACATTTTTTAATGTATAAGTAGTACATATGAGTATGTTTTTTAATTACTTTTTGTTATCCATTATAGATTAGGGACATGCCCACCATCTGGGACCCGGCCGATGAGGCCTACAAAGACAAATATGCACAGGATAACTGCTGGACCACGATTTACCGTGACCTTTTTCCCGATTATGATGGCTACAACTGGACCCTGCAGCAGCAAATTAGTAATTATTTTGTTAACGCCTTTCAGAAAAATAATTTTTAAAGGGAATGTAATGATCATATTATTGTGTTCTTTTAGCTAAAGATGTCAAACAAGCAGTGGAGGTCGGTGTGAGATCGATTAAAAAAAATGCAGAGCACCCTTTTGAAAAGCGGGTCTACCCCGGTCAAACGGAACTTCAGTCTGTATGAAGACCTGACTTTCTTGCTCACCAGCAGGACTTTGAGGAGGTGATTTGTTAAAACTGAAGTGAATGCAGTAATGAAGAATATAATTTTTTGTATCAAACTAAAAATTCCTTGTCTTTGTTTTCACATCACTGAAGGGAACATTCCGGCTCCTGAGCCCGCAGAGGACTCAACCCCAAAAACAGCGGAGTCAGCAGATGATGCACCTTCTTTGGGCGCACCAGGCTCAATCCCTGTTGTAGCAGGAACTTCAGCTGCATCAGGTTCAACATCGTCCGGGACAGCTTCGGCGGACCAAAATGATGTGCCACTAAACCGAAAAACCTCTGTCAATCCGATGCCAATAACTGGGCCACCCCCCAAAAAAAACAAAACCATAAAAAAGAAGATCAAACAACAAAAAGGGTCAATGATACAATTGATCTTCTTAACAAATCAGCTAAAGAGGATTACATGGATCTATTTGGCTCAAGTATAGCGAGCAAGGCCCGGTTATTGGCAACGGATAGACAGAGCAAATTTATGAGCTCTGTGCATGCTCTTTTGGATGCGTTTGAGGATCCTGCACCAATTGCCCCCTAGCAGACATTGTAATGGGTGTCACACAGTGTGTGAGAGCAAAACCACCACCGCCGCCACCACCGACACCACCGCCACAGCCACTGCAGCATGAGCAACACTATCACCGACCTGCAATAACAGCCATTATTATTATTCAGATAACAACTCACAATTTGGCTTTGGCCCGGACTACACTAGCTTAAATTAATTCAAAGTGTGACAGCTAAATGCATTTCAATACAGCTTGTCACACTAGTTGTGTATACCAACACCCAGGTTTTTTGTTGGCAAGCAATCTAAAAATCACCTATTTTCCTAAAATTGAGATTTCTTTACATTTAAAGAAAATTTAATGAGAAAAAAATTGTATGTAAGTTTTCCTTAAAACAAAGCATTTTTTGCGTTGTTCATACAGTACCGTATTTTCCGGCGTATAAGACGACCCCCAACTTTTCCAGTTAAAATATAAAATCTTCTAAAAAGTCGGGGGTTGTCTTATATGCTGGGTGTCTTCTTATAGGGTGGGTGCGGAGCAATTTGCGGTCGACGTATATAGTGGGGGGGAGTGGTCCCGATGACGAGGTGAGGGAGCGCCTCACCAGGAAGGTGTAGTGAAGCAAACTGTCAGCGTTTGGGATGCCAGGGGTATGCAAAAAAGAGAGAGAGAGCGGTGCTGTGCCTAGAAAAACACTCCTCTTTCACTCATCTGGCTCGCCCTTGTATCCTATTATCTCCTTTTCTGCCTCACTTACACCTTCCCGGTGAGGTGCCCCCTCACCTCGTCATTGGGGTCGCTCCTCCCACAATATGTGGCGACCGCAGATTACTCCGCATCTGCCCTATAAGACGACACCTGGCATATAAGATGATATCCGACTTTTGAGAAGATTTTCAGGGGTTAAAAAGTAGTCTTATATGCCAGAAAATACAGTATTTAAATGTTTTTAAAAAAAATTATATTTTCACCATTTACTGGCATATTTAATCAACTATAATATAAGGGGTATATCACATGGCTTGTATTAACCCAAATAATTTTTATCAACGCAATAAAATTAGCTGGATTTTTGTAAAAATAAAAGGATTGGGGGACCTATAGAAGATACGAGATAAAAATATCTTCCTAGGCCTACAACTCCTGACCGGGCCCCGATGAAGCCACTAAGGTTACCCTTCATTCACGGCACCGCACACACACAACTATTGGCCCTCTGCGTTATATAACATTCACACAAGCAGTGATGGAGAAGAGACAATAATGTGACGGTCTCTTTCCCATCACTCATAATTATACTAAAGAGAATACTTAAAATTTAAAAGAAGCAAAAAAAAAACATTCAGACTAGTAATATTTTTTAATCAATGAAAATATAATACAAATTTTTGGCAAAAAAAGCGTAATAATTTTTCTTGGTCTTCAGAGTATTTTTCAGGCTTCGGTTTAGTTTTCGTCCATCCTCTGCTTGTCCTGCTCCACAGGAGTATTGCCAGTGCATGGCACCTTCTGGACTCATAAAGTAGTCAGTGAAGGTTTCTCTCACACACACACGGGAGCTGGATGGTCTTCCCAGACCTACGTTGACCACTGGATTAAATACTGACTGCCGGTGCTCCACATCTATGTCAGTTGTTGTGAATTCTGCTCTTGGGCTCCCTCCAGTGGTTATGAGTGGTAGTGCTGCGGTAGTTGGATCGCAGCATTTATCAGGTGTATCTATTTTTTGCAATTTGGGCTGGGCTATATAGCCTTGCTTGATCCTTTAGTCAGTGCCAGTTGTCCATTGTTTTTGGAGGATTCACATCCCTTCTGGTCTCTCCTGTTTGCTGTGCTTTTCTTCAAAGAATAGTCCTGGCTTTGTTTTTGCTGTCCACCTGCTGTGGACCTTATAGTTCTGTGCATTTTCATGTTTTTGTCTTGTCCAGCTTAGTCTGTGAAGGATTTTTTGCAGCCTAGCTATTTCTCTGGAGATGCAGATATACCCTCCATGTCTTTAGTCAGATGTGGTGTTTTGTATTTTCTGTGGTGGATATTTTCTAGTGTTTTAATACTGACTGCATAGTACTCTGTTCTATTCTTTCTTTTTAGCTAGTATGCCCTCCTATGCTAAATCCTGATTTCATTTCTGCGTATGTTATTTCCCTCTCCTCTCTCAGTCAATATTTGTGGGGGGCTGTCTTTCCTTTGGGGATTTTCTCTGAGGCAAGATAGGTTTCCTGTTTCTGTCTTTAAGGGGTAGTTAGTTCTTAGGCTGTGTCGAGGGGTCTAGGGAGTGTTAGGTACCCCCCACGGCTACTTCTAGTTGCGCTGTTAAGTTCAGGGTTTGCGGTCAGTACAGGTTCCACCTTCTCCAGAGTACATCTCATGCTGCTCCAAGGCCACCAGATCATAACAGTCAGTGCTGTAGTCACGAGCATAGTTGTGGAGCACACGGCAAGCCTTAATCACAGTGTCAACGGTGTCAGTATCAAGCTGGATGGGTGTGTGAAAGATCCTCCACTGACTGCTCATGATCCCAAAGGTGCACTCCACATATCTTCGTGCACGACTCAGCCGATAATTAAAAATCCTTCGTCGGGCATCCAGTCCCCTTCGTGGGTATGGGCTCAGCAGGTTGGTCGCTAAAGCAAAGGCCTCATCTGGTACCATCACAAAGGGCACTGGATGTGTGGAGCCCGGGAAAGGTCTTGGGGCTGGGAGCGTTCTGCCATCTTGAAGAATTTGCATCCCAATTTGTGAAGTTTGCAACACCCGAGAATCCCCAGTACTACCATAGGCACCAACGTCAATGGCAACAAATTTGCAATGGGCATCAACCACCGCCATCAGGACCACAGAAAAATACTTCTTAGGCCGGTGTCACACTAGCGAGTTTTACGGACGTATGAGCGCATAAAATACGTCCATAAAACACGCATTACACACGGCCCAATGATTCTCAATGGGTCATGTCCTATCAGCCGTATATTACGCATCCGTATTATACGGCTTTCTACGGCCGTAGAAAATCGCAGCATGCTGCGTTTGTTACCGTACTGCGCAAAAAATAAGCCAATGAAAGTCTATGGGGGCGAGAAAAATATGGATTACACACGGACCAGCAGTGTGACTTACGAGAAATGCGCAGCGGTGTTAGAGAGAAAAGCCGGCAATTCAGTGCAGTGTACAGTAAAATCACACTGACAGTTTACAATAGAATAGGTAGAATAAATGTGTACACATAGAATTGGTATATATATATATATATATATATATATATATATGTCATTGAGAAACATATATGTATATATATTAATATTTCATACAGCGTTAGATAGCTTAAAAGCCGGTAATTCAATTGCCGGCTTTTGCTATCTCCTTCCTAAACCCGACATGATATGAGACATGGTTTACATACAGTAAACCATCTCATATCCCCATTTTTTTTTGCATATTCCACACTACTAATGTTCATAGTGTGTATGTGCAAAATTTTGGCGCTCTTAGTATTAAATTAAAGGGTTAAATGGCGGAAAAAATTGGCGTGGGCTCCCGCACAATTTTCTCCGCCAGAGTAGTAAAGCCAGTGACCTAGGGCAGATATTAACCCCTTTCTGACATCAGACATACTATCCCGTCGAGGTGGGGTGGGCCCCTATGACCACCGACGGGATAGTACGTCATACGCGATCGGCCGCGCTCACGGGGAGAGCGCGGCCGGGTGTCAGCTGCCTATCGCAGCTGACATCTGGCACTATGTGCCAGGACCGCTCCCGGCACATTAACCCCCGGCACACCGCGATCAAACATGATCGCAATGTGCCGGCGGTACAGGGAAGCATCGCGCAGGGAGGGGGCTCCCTGCGGGCTTCCCTGAGCCCCCCGCAGCAACGCGATTTGATCGCACTGCTGCAAGGGTCTCCGTACCTCCCTCCCTGCTCCAGGCCCGGATCCTAGATGGCCGCGACATCCGGGTCCTTCAGGGAGGGAGGTGGCTTCACAGAGCCTGCTCAGAGCAGGCACTGCGAAGCCTGCAGTGCTCTCAGGCAGATCGGTGATCTGACAGAGTGCTGTGCAAAATGTCAGATCACCGATCTGTGATGTCCCCCCATGGGACAAAGTAAAAAAGTAAAAAAAAAAATTTCCAACTGTGTAAAAAAAAATTAAAAAAAATATTCCTAAATAATGAAAAAAAAAATATTATTCCCATAAATACATTTCTTTATCTAAATTAAAAAAAATCAATAAAAGTACACATATTTAGTATCGCTGCGTCCATAACGGCTTGACCTATAAAACTGGCCCACTAGTTAACCCCAGATATAAATAACCATGGTACCGCTGAAAGTGTCATCTTGTCTCGCAAAAAACGAGCTGCCAAACAGCATCATCAGCAAAAAAATAAAAAAGTTATAGTCCTGAGAATAAAGCAATGCAAAAATAATTATTTTTTTCTATAAAATAGTTTTTATCGTATAAAAGCGCCAAAACATAAAAAAATGATATAAATGAGGTATCGCTGTAATCGTACTGACCTGAAGAATAAAACTGCTTTATCAATTTTACCAAATGCGGAACAATATAAACGCCTCCCCCAACATAATTTCATGAATAGCTGGTTTTTAGTAATTCTGCCTCACAAAAATCGGAATAAAAAGCGATCAAAAAATGTCACGTGCCCGAAAATGTTACCAATAAAAACGTCAACTCATCCCGCAAAAAACAAGACCTCACATGACACTGTGGACCAAAATGTAGAAAAATTATAGCTCTCAAAATGTGGTAACGCAAAAAATATTTTTTGCAATAAAAAGCGTCTTTCAGTGTGTGACGGCTGCCAATCATAAAAATCCGCTAAAAAACCCACTATAAAAGTAAATCAAACCCGCCTTCATCACCCCCTTAGTTAGGGAAAAATTAAAAAAATGTATTTATTTCCATTTTCCCATTAGGGCTAGGGTTAGGGCTAGGGTTAGGGCTATGGTTAGGGTTAAGGCTAGGGTTAGGGCTAGGGTTAGGGCTAGGGTTAGGGCTAGGGTTAGGGCTAGGGTTAGGGTTAGGGCTAGGGTTAAGGCTAGGGTTAGGGCTAGGGTTATGGTTAGGGCTAGGGTTAGGGCTAGGGTTAGGGTAAGGGTTAGGGCTAGGGTTAGGGTTAGGGCTACAGTTAGGGTTGGGGCTAAAGTTAGGGTTACGGTTGGGGCTAAAGTTACGGTTACGGTTTAGATTACATTTACAGTTGGGAATAGGGTTGGGATTAGGGTTAGGAGTGTGGTTAGGGTTACTGTTGGGATTAGGGTTATGGGTGTGTTTGGATTAGGGTTTCAGTTATAATTAGGGGGTTTCCACTGTTTAGGCACATCAGGGGCTCTCCAAACGCGACATGGCGTTTGATCTCAATTCCAGCCAATTCTGCGTTGAAAAAGTAAAACAGTGCTTCTTCCCTTCCGAGCTCTCCCGTGCGCCCAAACAGGGGTTTACCCCAACATATGCAGTATCAGCGTACTCAGGCCAAATAGGACAACAACTTTTGGGGTCGAATTTCTCCTCTTACCCCCGGGAAAATATGAAACTGGGGACTAAAAAATAATTTTGGGGGGAAAGTTTTTTTTTTTATTTTCACGGCTCTGCGTTACAAACTGTAGTGAAACACTTGAGGCTTCAAAGCTCTCACAACACATCTAGATAAGTTCCTTAGGGGGTCTAGTTTCTAAAATGGTTTCACTTGTGGGGGTTTCTACTCTTTAGGTACATTAGGGGCTCTGCAAACGCAATGTGACACCTGCAGACCATTCCATCTAAGTCTGCATTCCAAATGGAGCTCCTTCCCTGCCGAGCCCTCCCATGCGCCCAAACGGTGGTTCCCCCCCACATATGGGGTATCAGCGCACTCAGGACAAATTGGACAACAAATTTTGGGGTCCATTTCTCCTGTTACCCTCGGGAAAATACAAAACTGGGGGCTAAAAAATAATTTTTGTGGGAAAAATTTTTTGTTTTATTTTTATGGCTCTGCATTATAAACTTCTGTGAAGCCCTTGGTGGGTCAAAGCGCTCACCACACATCTAGATAAGTTCCTTAGGGGGTCTACTTTCCAAAATGGTGTCACTTGTGGTGGGTTTTTACTGTTTAGGTACATTAGGGGCTCTGCAAATGCAATGTGACACCTGCAGACCATTCCATCTAAGTCTGCATTCCAAATGGCGCTCCTTCCCTTCCGAGCCCTCCCATGCGCCCAAACAGTGGTTCCCCCCACATATGGTGTATCATCGCACTCAGGACAAAGCCCTTGGTGGGTCAAAGCACTCAAAACACATCTAGATAAGTTCCTTAGGGGGTCTACTTTCCAAAATGGTGTCACTTGTGGGGGGTTTCAATGTTTAGGCACATCAGGGGCTCTCCAAACGCAACATGGTGTCCCATCTCGATTCCAGTCAATTTTGCATTGAAAAGTCAAATGGCGCTCCTTCGCTTCCAAGCTCTGTCATGTGCCCAAACAGTGGTTTACCCCCACATATGGGGTATCGGTGTACTCAGGACAAATTGTGCAACAACTTTTGGGGGCCATTTTCTCCTGTTACCCTTGGTAAAATAAAACATATTGGAGCTGAAGTAAATTTTTTGTGAAAAAAAGTTAAATGTTCATTTTTATTTAAACATTCCAAAAATTCCTGTGAAGCACCAAAAGGGTTAATAAACTTCTTGAATATGGTTTTGAGCACCTTGAGGGGTGCAGTTTTTAGAACGGTGTCACACTTGGGTATTTTCTATCATATAGACCCCTCAAAATGACTTCAAATGAGATGTGGTCCCTAAAAAAAAATGGTGCTGTAAAAACGAGAAATTGCTGGTCAACTTTTAACCCTTATAACTCCCTAACAAAAAAAATTTTGGTTCCAAAATTGTGCTGATGTAAAGTAGACATGTGGGAAATGTTACTTATTAAGTATTTTGTGTGACATATCTCTGTGATTTAATTGCATAAAAATTCAAATTTGGAAAATTGCCAGATGTGCCTTTTCTGGGGTGGCTGGGGGCAGATGTTTTTAGCCAGGGGGGGCCAATAACCATGGACCCTCTCCAGGCTATTAACATCTGCCCTCAGTCACTGGCTTTACTACTCTGGCGCCGGCGGAGAAAATTGCGCGGGAGCCCACGCCAATGTTTTCCGCCATTTAACGCTTTAATTTAATAGTAAGAGCACCCATATTTTGCACATACACACTAATAACATTAGTAGTGTGGAATATGCAAAAAAAAATGGGGATATGAGATGGTTTACTGTATGTAAACCATGTCTCATATCATGTCGGGTTTAGGAAGGAGAAAGAAAAAGCCGGCAATTGAATTACAGGCTTTTCACATATCTCGCGCTGAATTAAATATAAATACAGTGTATATATATATATATATGTGTGTGTCTCAATGATATATATATATATATATATATATATATATATATATATACTGTATATATGTTTTAACGAACATTTGAGCCCATAAATCCATTAGATGTCGGTTTTGCAAGCCTGCGAGAAAATATCGCAGTACAGATGCCATACGGATTACATATGGAGGATGCCATGCGCAAAATACGCTGCCACACCCTGCCTACGGATGACATACGGATCACTATTTTAGGAACATTTCTGCATATTACGGCCGTATTACGGCCGTAAAAAACGGACCGTATGGTCTTACGTCTAGTGTGACGCTGGCCTTATAATAAAAGAAGCGTGATCCTGATCGTGTTGCCTGCTGAACCCTTACATGTTTACCATCGACTGCACCTATGCAGTTTGGGAAATTGGCCACAGACTGAAAGCCTGCTGCAACCTGCAGCCAAGTCTCCTCGGTTGGGGAAGGCATCACGATGGGCTGCAACTTCTGCCAGATGACGGTACATGTGCACCTCACAATTTGAGAGATGGTAGATTTACCAACTCTAAATTGGAGGTGTATGTCATGTCGGACGCTATTCACACTAGGGTGTCCGACAGACAGCGGTAATTCTGCATTCGTCCAGTATGCGCTCAGTGGTGCCGGCTAGATTTTATCTAGGTTGTCCGGGGTTAATCTAGCTGGTACTCAGATTGGAGGCTGGGTCATGCCCACGGCCTTTAAATAGTTCTTCTGAACTTTGGGCGTCGCCGATTATAGCTTGTGTCTCGTGCCTGGTGATATCGGTTCGGAGTGGTGGTCTTGGAGTGGAAATATCATATCTGGTGGTGTATGATCCTTTGTCATATTTCTCCTTCCTATATTTGTGTTTTGTTTTGCCCAGTGCACATTATAGTGTTTTCCTAAGTGTGTTTGCGGCGTGGTGCGTTTTTGGTTTTCCCTGTCTGTGCTTTCTGTAGGGGTTGGTGTGAGGAATTATCACTGGGTGGAGGGTGGAGGTTTCAGATTAGTACTGAAACAGGAGTCAGGGCCAGGCCTGGCGGCCCAGACAAGCACACCATCAGTGTAATCTCTGGGAGAGGGACAGACAGTCTGAGGGATATCGCAGGGGCCCGGGTTATTAGCTTTAGCCTACCTAGGCTCCTGTGGCCAGAAATCTGCAAGGAAAAGAAAAGATTATTAGTAAGGTCACCCTCAAGTTAAAGGAAACCTGTCAGCAGCTATGGTTGCTATGCCACCGCCTTTCTGTTTTTTCAAGAACATCTTCGCATGCTGTCAATAACTCCCCAGTCACACTTCCCCAGTCAATTTAACAATGCAGTAGAGAGGTCGGTTTTCAACATGTTCTATAGTGGCCAATACGGCTGACAGGTTTGTTTCACATGTCACAATACTAACGGTAAAGACTAATTGACCAGTGATATCTGTGTACAGGTGTGTAACTGTATCAGGCATTAGTAACACTTGGATGGCCACCATGTGTTACTAATGACTAACACAGTTACACACCTGTAAAAAAGAAAAAAAAGAAAAAATCTCCATGAAACCAAGCTGACCTGTGCGTACACCAAATCATTTGGCCGGGATAACACATACGCAAGATACTGCCGAGTCTCGCAGGTGAAATCCCTCGTCTGGCGCTGGCACTCCGGAGTGGAGCGTTCACCCGCACAGCAACACATGGAGCTGCACGCTCCGCTCCGAAGTGCCATCGCCAGACGAGGTATTTCACCTGCGAGACTCGGCAGTAAAGGGAACATGTCACCCCAAAATCGAGGGTGAAGTAAGCCCACCAGCATCAGGGGCTTATGTACAACATTCCAGGATGATGTAGCTAAGCCCCTGATGCCGGTGGGCTTAGCTCCGTGTCGATTTTGGGGGGGAAAGGTTCCCTTTAAATCGTCATCTGTCAGTGTCTCCAGGACATGGGAAAACTTTCACCACACGTACCGGAGACATTGACGTGTCAAAGAGGACTTATGACATACAAAACAAATAATTCCAAAATACTTACCGCAAGGTGATGAGCAGCTTTTCCTCAGCAGAGATGGACTTCCGCATGACAGTGTCCACGTATGTCAGTTCAGCACGGACTAAAGAAAAAAGTCGATCAAAAGCTGGTATGCTGAGCTGACAAAACGCCATGAATTTATCTGGGTATCTGGAAAAAAGGAGTAAAGATTTGGTCAGACATGGATAAGTTTACAAGAAGTCATTTCACATAAGAAAAACTTACCTCCTCAAATCCTGATATACAACACGAAAATGTCCCTTTACAGTTCGTTGTTCAACTATTGGGTGTACCCACATTTTTCGGGTTCTTCTGGTCGGCGACTGTAGAAAAAATATGGGTTACTGCACAAAACAGTCAAAAAAAGAGGCATGTAATATTATTGTACACATAGTGTAGCTTGGGCTACTTTCACACTTCCGTTGATAGTTGCCCGTCACGAAGCGCCGGCGCAATGTACCGACGGAAGAGTGTGCTTTCACATTTCCGCCAGACGACTGTGTGAGGAAATAGTGTGAGAGCGATATTACTGCTGGGCATGTGCAGTCTGAAACAGTGAATGCAACGGACAGAAAAACGTTCCCTTGAAAATTTTTCCAAGACAACGGTCCGCCAAAACCCGAGGCATCCAGTTCCCGACGGACGCAACGTGTGGCCATACATCACGATTCCACGGCAATACAAGTGTATAGTAAAGAAACGCATCCTGCAGGAAAATTTGCAGGATGCATTTTACTAACAAAACGCTGCATTGTGATGAAAAAAAAAGGAAATGTGCAAGTAGCCGGCTTCTTTCACACGTCCGTCGGTACCCGGTCATCGCTAAGCGTCAGCACGACGTTCCGACGGATGTTATGCAAATTCTGTGCAACGTGGACAGCGGACGCAGTGTTTCAACGCATCCGCTGCCCATAGTAAAGTCAAAGGGAGGAGGGGGTGGCGTTCCGGCCACGCCTGAGCACTAAAAATTACAGGACCCGACGTATGAAAAAACATTCCCTTGAACCTTTTTTTGCTACGACGGTCTGCCAAAAAACAACGCATCCTGTGCACGGCGTATGGAACGTCTGTCCATATGTCACGATGCGTCGGTAATATTCTATGGGGAAAAAATGCATCCTGTGGGCAACTTTACAGGATGCGTTTTTCCACAGAACGAGACATTGCAACACTTGCCAAAAGACCGAAATGTGAAAGTAGCCTTACCTGCAATCTTTGCTGATTCAGATACTCCAGCAAAACCCCAAGCATCTGGAGGCATTGTGGCCTGCGTATCCGTACGCCACGCTCTTTGGCATGCGGTGGGCTATGTTCTTCACTGTGTTGCTTAGTACCGTTAGCACTCATCGTGAGGCCTTGAAAGTGTGCTTATATGGCTTTCCAAAATGGAGATTGAGAAGAGCTTGGACTAGGAAATGACATCATGTTATTTTTTTTTTTAAGTTTGTCTCTTTATTTAGCTTGTCAAAAACGCTATTAAAATCCGCATTAAAATCTGCATTAAAAATGCATAAAAAACGCATAAAAACCGCACCAAAACCGCATTAAAAATGCATAAAATCCGCAGGAATAGTCAGCTGCGTTTTCTGCCAGGAGATGCAGATTTTGTGCAGATTTTGTGCAGAAAATTCTGCACAAAATCTGCATCGTGTGCACATACCCTAATTATGGAGGTAATGTCATCCATGCATTTTTAATATGGATCTCTTTGAAAAGGTTATTTTCTCTTTTAGGCTGTGTGCACACGTTGCAGATTTTTTTCGCTATAAAAACGCTATAAGAATGCAAAAAAAGCATACATTATGCATCCCATCATTTAGAATGCATTCCGCAATTTTTGTGCACATGATACATTTTTTACGCGAAAAAATTGCGGTAAAAAAAGCAGCATGTTCATTAATTTTGTGGATTTTTTGCTGATTTCCCACTATATTATTGCATTGGGAACCTCCGGAATAATCCGGAAAAAAACGCACCAAAACACACCAAAAACGTGGTAAAAACACAAGAAAAACGTGAGAAAAACGCATGCGGATTTCTTGCAGAAAATGTCCGGTTTTGCTGAGGAAATGTCTGCAAGAAATCCTGAACGTGTGCATACCCTTATAGTCGAAGCGTACTTTGTTCAAATGTTCACACCGGGACACAACGTGAATATATATGTATTCATTGTTAAATCAACAAAATGGATGCTCTCAGCACCTAGTGAATTGGCTGATATTGCAATTTATATGTGAACGCACAGTTTGTGTCTCATAAGTGACTAGCTGAATGTACAATAGTTTTATTAACCTCTTAAATATAATTCAATGCTATTTGGCATTAATAGGTCTGTTAGTGTTGCCCTCCTTGGGGTATGTTTATGTGTATAATGAATATGTGGCCTTTTATACAATTTTCTAAATTCTTTTCAATAAAAAAGTATTAATTTTACTATTGATGGTTCGCTTCATTTTGGTGGTATATTTCACCACCCATTTTGAGTTATATTTGTCATTTAGAAGTGCCATTTGATATATTTTGGGACATTGATTAAAATTTAGTAGGATGAGATGGCTTGCTCCTGTCCGACACCTGCTCCTTTACTCCAATCCGGCTACCACCCTCCGCTACTCTTCCCTCGTTTGAGGTGGACTCCGTCCGCATCTATTCCCCCTCCAACCTTCAGCTGGCTGTCATCTACCACCCCCCAGAACTAGCCATCTCCACCTTTCTCGACCACTTCACCACCTGGCTACTTCACTTCCTCTCTGCTGACATCCCCACTATCATCAAGGGTGACTTCAATATCCCTACTGATACTTCCACCTCAGCTGCCTCTAAACTTTTATCGCTCACTGCCTCCTTCGGCCTCACTCAATGGTCCAGTGAGGCCACTTACAAAGATAGCCACACGCTGGACCTCATCTTCAACCACCTCTGCTCCCTTACTAATCTCACTAACTCACCCCTCTCCCTGTCTGACCACAACCTACTGACATTCTCTTCCCTCTCTTCTCCTAGTGTGCAACCCCCACTCCACAAACTCACTCACCCTCACAGAAATCTCAAACCTCAATTTACAATCTTTCTCCGAGTCCCTTCTCCCTCTTACAGAAATAGCTTCCCTTCATGACACAGATGCTGCTGCCACTTTTTATAACACCACAATAACAACAACACTGGATTCGGACACCCCGCTCATGCAAAGCAAAACTTGTGCAATCAACAGGCAGCATTGGCTGACCAGCCTGACAAAAGAACTGAGATGGGCTTCCAGGGTCGCTGAGTGGAAATAGAAGCCATCCTGCTCCTCCGACCACTTTGCTGCATACAAGCAGTCCCTTGCCAGCTTCAAGTCCACGCTCACTGCCGCAAAACAAACTTACTTCTCATCTCTCATATCCTCCGAGGCTCAAAACCCTAAACAGCTTTTCAACACTTTCAATTCGCTACTCCATCACCCTGCACCTCCTTGCTCCCCTCTCATTTCTGCTGAAGACTTTGCCTCTTTAAACAGAAGATCGATACGATCAGAGGAAGCTTTGGCCCACAGCGCCCAATGCCGCTCTTAGCTGTTCAGCCCTGTTCCTCCAAAACCAGCTTCTCCACCATGACAGAAGATCATCTCTCCATCATCCTGTCAAGATCACACCTCACCACTTGCATGCTTGACTCGCTCCCATCCCACCTCATCCCTAACCTTGCCACGGTCTTCATCCCATCCCTAACACACCTCTTCAACCTCTCACTCACAACAGGCGTCTTCCCCTCATCATTCAAACATGCCAAAATCACACCCATCCTCAAATAGCCCTCACTCGACCCATCCTCTGTGTCTAGCTATCGCCCGATATCTCTTCTCCTTTATGCCTCAAAACTACTGGAACAGCAAGTCCATCTTGAACTGTCCTCCCACCTCTCCTCCTGCTCCCTCTTTGATTGGTTACAATCTGGCTTCTGACCCCATCACTTAACTGAAACTGCCCTAACTAAAGTCACCAATGACTGTTATGTTTGCTAATGACAGGTGTTATAAAGGCAATCCAGAAACACAGTGTGCTTAGCGATCAGAGCGCACACAGTGATCTGACAAATACCCAAAAATACAAGAACGAGCTCTGAGACGTGGAAACTCTGTAGACTGCACACCTGATCCTATCCTAAACACAACTAAAAGCGGCTGTGGATTGCGCCTAACAACTACCTAGGCAACTCGGCACAGCCTAAGAAACTAGCTAGCCTGAAGATAGAAAAATAGGCCTGACTTGCCCCAGAGAAATTCCCCAAAGGAAAAGGCAGCCCCCCACATATAATGACTGTGAGTAAGATGAAAAGACAAAACGTAGGGATGAAATAGATTCAGCAAAGTGGGGCCCGATATTCTAGGACAGAGCGAGGACAGTAAAGCGAACTTTGCAGTCTACAAAAAACCCTAAAGCAAAACCACGCAAAGGGGGCAAAAAAACCCACCGTGCCGAACTAACGGCACGGCGGTACACCCTTTGCGTCTCAGAGCTTCCAGCAAAACAAAAGACAAGCTGGACAGAAAAAAAGCAACAAAAAAGCAAAAAGCACTTAGCTATACAGAGCAGCAGGTCACAGGAACAATCAGGAGAAGCTCAGATCCAACACTGAAACATTGACAAGGAGCAAGGATAGCAGCATCAGGCGGAGTTAAGTAATGAAGCAGTTAACGAGCTCACCAGAACACCTGAGGGAGGAAGCTCAGAAGCTGCAGTACCACTTGTGACCACAGGAGTGAATTCAGCCACAGAATTCACAACAGTACCCCCCCCTTGAGGAGGGGTCACCGAACCCTCACCAGAGCCCCCAGGCCGACCAGGATGAGCCGCATGAAAGGCACGAACAAGATCGGAAGCATGAACATCAGAGGCAAAAACCCAGGAATTATCTTCCTGAGCATAACCCTTCCATTTAACCAGATACTTGAGTTTCCGTCTAGAAACACGAGAATCCAAAATCTTCTCCACAATATACTCCAATTCCCCCCCACCAAAACCGGGGCAGGAGGCTCAACAGATGGAACCATAGGTGCCACGTATCTCCGCAACAACGACCTATGGAATACATTATGTATGGAAAAGGAGTCTGGGAGGGTCAAACGAAAAGACACAGGATTGAGAACCTCAGAAATCCTATACGGACCAATAAAACGAGGGTTAAATTTAGGAGAGGAAACCTTCATAGGAATATGACGAGAAGATAACCAAACCAGATCCCCAACACGAAGTCGGGGACCCACACGGCGTCTGCGATTAGCGAAAAGTTGAGCTTTTTCCTGGGACAAGATCAAATTGTCCACTACCTGAGTTCAGATCTGCTGCAACCTATCCACCACAGAATCCTCACCAGGACAGTCCGAAGACTCAACCTGTCCTGAAGAGAAACGAGGATGGAACCCAGAATTGCAAAAAAATGGAGAAACCAAGGTAGCCGAGCTGGCCCGATTATTAAGGGCGAACTCAGCCAACGGCAAAAAGGACACCCAATCATCCTGGTCTGCAGAAACAAAACATCTCAGATATGTTTCCAAGGTCTGATTGGTTCGTTCGGTCTGGCCATTAGTCTGAGGATGGAAAGCCGAGGAAAAGGATAGGTCAATGCCCATCCTACCACAAAAGGCTCGCCAAAACCTTGAAACAAACTGGGAACCTCTGTCAGAAACAATATTCTCAGGAATGCCATGCAACCGAACCACATGCTGAAAGAACAAAGGTACCAAATCAGAGGAGGAAGGCAATTTAGCCAAGGGCACCAGATGGACCATTTTAGAAAAGCGATCACAGACCACCCAAATGACTGACATCTTTTGAGAAACAGGAAGGTCAGAAATGAAATCCATCGAAATATGTGTCCAAGGCCTCTTTGGGACCGGCAAGGGCAAAAGCAACCCACTGGCACGAGAACAGCAGGGCTTAGCCCTAGCTCAAATCCCACAGGACTGCACAAAAGTACGTACATCCCGTGACAGAGATGGCCACCAGAAGGATCTAGCCACTAACTCTCTGGTACCAAAGATTCCAGGATGACCAGCCAACACCGAACAATGAAGTTCAGAGATAAGTTTATTAGTCCACCTATCAGGGACGAACAGTTTCTCTGCTGGACAACGATCAGGTTTATTCGCCTGAAATTTTTGCAGCACCCGCCGCAAATCAGGGGAGATGGCAGACACAATGACTCCTTCCTTGAGGATACCCGCTGGCTCAGATAAACCCGGAGAGTCGGGCACAAAACTCCTAGACAGAGCATCCGCCTTCACATTTTTAGAGCCCGGAAGGTACGAAATCACAAAGTCGAAGCGGGCAAAAAATAACGACCAACGGGCCTGTCTAGGATTCAAGCGCTTGGCAGACTCGAGATAAGTCAAGTTCTTATGATCAGTCAATACCACCACGCGATGCTTAGCTCCTTCAAGCCAATGACGCCACTCCTCGAATGCCCACTTCATGGCCAGCAACTCTCGATTGCCCACATCATAATTACGCTCAGCGGGCGAAAACTTCCTGGAAAAGAAAGCACATGGTTTCATCACTGAGCAATCAGAACCTCTCTGTGACAAAACCGCCCCTGCTCCAATCTCAGAAGCATCAACCTCGACCTGGAACGGAAGAGAAACATCTGGCTGACACAACACAGGGGCAGAACAAAAACGACGCTTCAACTCCTGAAAAGCTTCCACAGCAGCAGAAGACCAATTAACCAAATCAGCACCCTTCTTGGTCAAATCGGTCAATGGTTTGGCAATGCTAGAAAAATTACAGATGAAGCGACGATAAAAATTAGAAAAGCCCAGGAACTTTTGCAGACTTTTCAGAGATGTCGGCTGAATCCAATCCTGGATGGCTTGGACCTTAACTGGATCCATCTCGATAGTAGAAGGGGTAAAGATGAACCCCAAAAATGAAACTTTCTGCACACCGAAGAGACACTTTGATCCCTTCACAAACAAAGAGTTAGCACGCAGGACCTGAAAAACCATTCTGACCTGCTTCACATGAGACTCCCAATCATCTGAGAAGATCAAAATGTCATCCAAGTAAACAATCAGGAATTTATCCAGATACTCACGGAAGATGTCATGCATAAAAGACTGAAACACAGATGGAGCATTGGCAAGTCCGAAAGGCATCACTAGATACTCAAAATGACCCTCGGGCGTATTGAATGCAGTTTTCCATTCATCTCCTTGCCTGATTCTCACCAGATTATACGCACCACGAAGATCTATCTTAGTGAACCAACTAGCCCCCTTAATCCGAGCAAACAAGTCAGATAACAATGGCAAGGGATACTGAAATTTAACAGTGATCTTATTAAGAAGGCGGTAATCAATACACGGTCTCAGCGAACCATCCTTCTTGGCTACAAAGAAGAACCCTGCTCCCAGTGGTGATGACGATGGGCGAATATGTCCCTTCTCCAGGGATTCCTTCACATAACTGTGCATAGCGGCGTGTTCGGGCACGGATAAATTAAATAATCGACCTTTAGGGAATTTACTACCAGGAATCAAATTGATAGGACAATCACAATCCCTATGCGGAGGTAGAGCATCGGACTTGGGCTCTTCAAATACATCCTGATAATCAGACAAGAACTCTGGGACCTCAGAAGGGGTGGATGACGAAATCGACAAAAATGGAACATTACCATGTACCCCCTGACAACCCCAGCTGGATACCGACATGGAATTCCAATCCAATACTGGATTATGGGTTTGTAGCCATGGCAACCCCAACACGACCACATCATGCAGATTATGCAACACCAGAAAGCGAATAACTTCCTGATGTGCAGGAGCCATGCACATGGTCAGCTGGGCCCAGTATTGAGGTTTATTCTTGGCCAAAGGTGTAGCATCAATTCCTCTCAATGGAATAGGACACCGCAAAGGCTCCAAGAAAAACCCACAACGTTTAGCATAATCCAAATCCATCAGATTCAGGGCAGCGCCCGAATCCACAAACGCCATGACAGAAAACGACGACAAAGAGCATATCAAGGTAATGGACAGAAGGAATTTGGACTGTACAGTACCAATGACGGCAGACCTAGCGGACCGCTTAATGCGCTTAGGACAATCAGAAATAGCATGAGTGGAATCACCACAGTAGAAACACAGACCATTCAGACGTCTGTATTCCTGCCGTTCAACTCTAGTCATAGTCCTATCGCACTGCATAGGCTCAGGTTTAACCTCAGGCAGTACCGCCAAATGGTGCACAGATTTACGCTCGCGCAAGCGTCGACCAATCTGAATGGCCAAAGACAAAGACTCATTCAAACCAGCAGGCATAGGAAATCCCACCATGACATCCTTAAGAGCCTCAGAGAGACCCTTTCTGAACAAAGCTGCCAGCGCAGATTCATTCCACTGAGTGAGTACTGACCATTTCCTAAATTTCTGACAATATACTTCTATCTCATCCTGACCCTGACACAAAGCCAGCAAATTTTTCTCAGCCTGATCCACTGAATTAGGCTCATCGTACAGCAATCCGAGCGCCAGGAAAAACGCATCGACACTACTCAATGCAGGATCTCCTGGCGCAAGAGAAAATGCCCAGTCTTGAGGGTCGCCGCGCAAAAAAGAAATAATAATCAAAACCTGTTGAATAGGATTACCAGAAGAATGAGGTTTCAAGGCCAGAAATAGCTTACAATTATTTTTGAAACTTAGAAACTTAGTTCTATCTCCAAAAAACAAATCAGGAATAGGAATTCTTGGTTCTAACATAGATTTCTGATCAATAGTATCTTGAATTTTTTGTACATTTATAACGAGATTATTCATTGAAGAGCACAAACCCTGAATATCCATGTACACACCTGTGTCCAGAATACCCAAATGTCTAGGGGAAAAAAAAAAGTGAACACAGAGCAGAAAAAAAAAAAAAATGATGTCAGAACTTTTTCTTTCCCTCTATTGAGAATCATTAGTTTGGCTCCTTGTACTGTTATGTTTGCTAATGACAGGTGTTATGAAGGCAATCCAGAAACACAGTGTGCTTAGCGATCAGAGCGCACACAGTGATCTGACAAATACCCAAAAATACAAGAATGAGCTCTGAGACGTGGAAACTCTGTAGACTGCACACCTGATCCTATCCTAAACACAACTAAAAGCGGCTGTGGATTGCGCCTAACAACTACCTAGGCAACTCGGCACAGCCTAAGAAACTAGCTAGCCTGAAGATAGAAAAATAGGCCTGACTTGCCCCAGAGAAATTCCCCAAAGGAAAAGGCAGCCCCCCACATATAATGACTGTGAGTAAGATGAAAAGACAAAATGTAGGGATGAAATAGATTCAGCAAAGTGGGGCCCGATATTCTAGGACAGAGCGAGGACAGTAAAGCGAACTTTGCAGTCTACAAAAACCCTAAAGCAAAACCACGCAAAGGGGGCAAAAAAAACCCACCGTGCCGAACTAACGGCACGGCGGTACACCCTTTGCGTCTCAGAGCTTCCAGCAAAACAAAAGACAAGTTGGACAGAAAAAAAGCAACAAAAAAGCAAAAAGCACTTAGCTATACAGAGCAGCAGGTCACAGGAACAATCAGGAGAAGCTCAGATCCAACACTGAAACATTGACAAGGAGCAAGGATAGCAGCATCAGGCGGAGTTAAGTAATGAAGCAGTTAACGAGCTCACCAGAACACCTGAGGGAGGAAGCTCAGAAGCTGCAGTACCACTTGTGACCACAGGAGTGAATTCAGCCACAGAATTCACAACAAATGACCTACTAACTGCCAAGAGCAAGCGACACTACTCTGTCCGCCTTCTCCTGAACCTGTCCTCTGCCTTTGACACTGTGGACCACTCCCTTCTGCTACAGATCCTCTCATCTCTTGGCATCAGACATGTACCTATCCTGGATCTTGTCATATCTAACAAACCGAACATTCAGTGTCTCACTCTCCCACACCACCTCCTCACTTCGCCCCTTGTCTGTCGGTGTTCCTCAAGGCTCTGTTCTAGGACCCCTACTCCATCTACACCTTCAGCTTGGGACAGCTCATAGAATTCCACAGTATGCAGTATCATCTCTTCGCTGATGACACACAGATCTACCTACCCAGACCTGACCTCACCTCCTTACTCACCAAAATCCCACACTGTCTGTCTGCTATCTCGGTTTTCTTTTCGGCTCACTTTCAAAAACTGCACATGGACAAAACAGAATTCATCATCTTTCCCTATCTCACTCTACCCCTCCACCAGACCTATCCATCAATGTCAATGGCTGCTCACTTTCCCCAGTCCTGCATGCTCGGTGCCTCCAGTTGATCCTCGACTTTGCCCTCTCTTTCAAGCCACATATCCAAGCCCTTGCTTCCTCCTGCCATCTCAAATTCAAAAATATTTCCCGGATCCACGTATTCCTTGATCACGAAACCACAAAAACTCTAGTACACTCCCTTATCATCTCCTGCCTTGACTACAGCAACCTCCTATTATCTGGCCTCCCCTCTAGCAGTCTGACACCACTCCAATCCATCCTACACTCTGCTCCCAGGCTAATCTACATATCTCCCCGCTATTCCCCAACCTCTCCCCTATGTCAAGCCCTTCACTGGCTTCCTATCATCCAGAGCCTCCAGTTGAAAACCCTTACTATGACATACAAAGCCATCCACAACCTGTCTCCTCCATACATCTGTGACATGGTCTCACGGTATTTACCAACATGCAACCTTCGATCCTCTCAAGATCTCCTTCTCTTCTCCCCTCTCATCTCTTCTTCCCACAACCGCATCCAAGACTTCTCCCGTGCTTCCCCCATACTCTGGAACTCTCTACCCCAAAACAACAGACTCTCGCCTACCATAGAAAGCTTCAAAAAGAACCTGAAGACTCCCAACTTCCGACAAGCCTACAGCCTGCAGTGATCCTCAACCTACTGAACCACCGCACAACCAACTCTACCCTCTCCTATTTTATCTTCACCCATCCTCTGCAGTCTGTGAGCCCTCGCGGGCAGGGTCCTCCCTCCTTCTTTACCTATTAGTGACTTGTTTTTTGCTCATGTTTATTGTATTTGTCTATATTTGCCCCCTTTTCACATGTAAAGCGCCATGGAATAAATGGCGCTATAAAAAATGTATAATAATGATATAATAATTATAATAATCAATAGCTGTCTATGCTGAGCCTGCATCCAGGAAAGGCCGTGTTTCATAAATGAGAGAACCTGGTGGCGGTCCTACGGTAAAGCAAGCTCACACACGTGCCTTGCATGGCTCACGTTCTCAGCCTAGTGGTACAGCATTTTATCAAGTCTTACACGTATTGAACGGATGTAGAGGATGGTGCAGGAGTATCTAGAACTGAATACCAATACCATCAGGGAGGGTTTCAACCCTTTCACATTTTGGTCTTCCAAAATGGATGAGTGGCCTGAGCTCACCTCACATGCCTTGGAGGTTTTATCTTGCCCGGCAGCCAGTGTTCTCTCAGAACATGTCTTCAGCACTGCTGCTGGTGTCCTGACGGATAAGATCAGCCGGCTGTTCCCTGAAAGTATAGATTGCCTAACTTTCATCAAGATGAACAAGTCATGGATCTCCGAGGACTTTTGCACACCATTCGCAGACTGTGCAGATTAGGTGATATTGCATTTGTTTAGTGTGATGCAGTAATGTCACAAAACTGCACTCTGTGATATCTTTAGTGTGGCTTCTTTGCCTGCTGTGGCTGCTGCTACTGATGATAACACAAAGTTGTGGAAATGTGAACAGTCACGGCTGGCCTATATCTGCTGGGTTAGCTGTAGTGGAAGATGTGTCGGTCACAATTATACTATTTCTATTCTCGTGACAGTTCTTCCACTTCAGTAGTGTCAGGTCCTCAATTTTTAAAATGTGAAAACTCCTTGTTGGGCGTCCATCTGCTGGATTGAGTGAAGTGGAAGACGTATCGGTCACAATTATACTATTTCTACTGTCATGAAATTTATGCCATATCTGTGGTGTAATGCCCTCACTTGTTTAAATGTGAACACTCCTGGCTGGGTGTCTATCTGCTGGATTGGGCATAGTGAAAGACCTGTCGGTCCCTATTATACTATTTCTTCTGTGGTGAAATTGATGCCACTTTGGTATTGTCTGCCAATAATTTTTGGAAATGTGAACACTCTTGGTTGGGTGACCATCTGATGGATTGGGTGCAATTGAAGATCTGTCAGTCCATATTATACTATTTCTACTGTGGTGAAATTGATGCCACTTTTAATATTGTCTGACAATAATTTTTGGAAATGTGAACACTCCTGGTTGGGTCTCTTTCACGTGTGTTGTTTGTAGCAGTAGGCCATCAGGTCTGCCCTTTTTGATAGCAAAAAGAAGGAGGAGGAAAAGAAACGTTGGCGCTTGATTCTGCAGATGTTCGTAAATTGGCAACAGGCTTTTGCTATCTTGGCCAGTGTGATAGGAGAAAAATTCCCGGAAAATTGCTCGGGTCTTTTTGTTACCTCGATTTCATTGGTGAAGCACATCTTACGTATGGGGGCCAGGCTTGGCTGCGCTACGATGAGCAATTTAGGCAGCGGAAGGCAGTTAGGCCCGAGATTAAATGGGATCAAAAGGACATTGGATTGTGGCTGAAGGTGATGGCCCCTGTGCGGTACGGGCAGTCCTTTTTCGGGGGGCGGGAGGGTAGCAGTCAGTAATCAGGACAAGGGGGAGGAGGAGGACAGGGGTCACAGGGGGTTTAAGAAAAATGGGTACGTGCTGGCAGTTTAATGACGGCCAGTGCAAGTATGGCAATACCTGCAAATTCAAGCACGTATGCTCCCATTGTAGCGGGGCCTCCCACGGGGCTTCAAAATGTTTCAAAAAAGCAAGGGGCAAGCCATCAGTGGGTAGCGGTCATGGGGGTGACGCCAGTGAGGCTTCAAAAGATGACCCCTTATCTAAGTAGATATCCGGACCGGTTGAAGGCGGTGGTCATTAGGGATGGTTTTGCTGAAGGTTTTAGGATTCCTCGCCCGACTCATGTGGTCCCCTTTTCTACAAAAAATTTGAGGTCAGCGGGTTTGCATGCGGATGTTGTTACGGCTAAGTTAGCGAAAGAGGTGGAGCTGGGGAGAATGGCGGGGCCGTTTTGTTCGCTGCCCATGGAAGGGGTGATTGTTTCTCCATTGGGAGTGGTGCTCAAGAAGGAGCCGAATAAGTTTTGTTTAATTTAGCATCTGTCGTACCCTAAAGGTTGTTCTGTGAATGATGGCATCGCAGAGGAATTATGCTCTGTGGTTTACACGTCGTTTGATGCGGCGGTGTAGTGGGTTCGTATGTACGGGGCAAGGGCTTTGATGGCAAAGACAGACATCGAGTCTGCCTTTCGGCTTCTGCCGGTGCATTAGGAGAGCATTCTGCTACTAGGTTGCTGTTGGAAAGGAGGTTTTTATTTGGACAGGTGTTTGCCTATGGGCTGTTCGATTTCTTGTTCATTGTTTAAGACTTTCAGTACTTTTCTGAAATGGGTTGTTAGAGACGTTTCTGATGTTCCTTCAGTCATTCATTGCTTGGATGATTTTTTGTTTGTGGGTCCTCTGGACTCTGCTGTGTGTGGAAATTTACTGGTCACCATGGAATGGGTGGCTGGGCATTTCGGCGTCTCATTGGCGCAGGAGAAAACAGAGGGCCCCTGCACGGTTTTAAGTTTTCTTGGGATTCTTATCGATTCAGGAAAGATGGAGTGCAGGTTGCCTGATGACAAGTTGTTGTTGCTTAAGCAGGAGGTGCTTAGAATCGGAAAATTGAGAAAAGCGACGTTGAAGGAGTTGCAGTCGTTGCTGGGTCGCCTGAATTTTGCGTGATGTATCATGCCTATGGGCAGGATTTTTTGCCGCAGGTTGTCCAGAGCTACGGTGGGAGTCCGTGCAGCTCATCATTTCATTCGCTTGAGTAGAGAGCACAGGGACGATGTGCTAGTTTGGCAGCGTTTCCTGGAAAATTATAACGGCAGGGCGTTGATTCAACAGGAGGATTTGAATGCCTTTGTTTGCGAAATTTATACGGACGCAGCAGGAGGAGTTGGATATGGTGCCTATTGTGAAGGTAAATGGAGTGTCGGTGTGTGGCCAGAAGAGTGGCGACAAAATGAGCTTACTAGAAATTTGGCATTGTTGGAATTGTTCCCAATCGTGGTGGCAGCGTTTATTTGGGGCGAAAATTTTAAGGATCGACGTGTACGCTTTCATTGCGATAACTTAAGCATGGTGTCAGTAATTAACAGCCTATCTTCTTCTCCCTCCCCTTTGATCAGGTTGGTTAGGGAATTGGTGTTGAGGTGTTTGGAATTGAATTCTTGGATTTCGGCTGTGCATGTGCCAGGTGTCCAAAACGCTATAGCCGCTGCTTTGTCTCATTTGCAGTGGGATAGCTTCCGGGAATTGGCACCAGATTCGGAACCTACAGGAGCTGGATGTCCTTTACATCTGTGGCAGATTGTTGCGGACAGGGAGGTCGGTTGATCCAAGCCTCCATTTCGAGCCAGACATGGTCAGATTATGAAGCGGCATGGGATATGTGGGAAGGTTGGTTGGTCCAAAGCGGCTCAGTAGAGTCTGATGGTGATAGGACTATGGCGTTGTTGGCATTGATGGGTAAGGCAGCCGAATGGGGATGGTCCGTGTCGAGGTTAAACAGTTATTGCGGGTCTGGCGTTCGGTTTTCGTTTGCAAGGTTCAGCTGACATGACAAAAGATTTTGTGATAAGGCAGGCTTTGAAGGGTTTTCGGAAAGGCAATGTGACGTTTGATAAGCGTAGGCCGATTTCTTTTGGAATGCTGGAACGGCTGGGGGAGGACTTGGGTGTTATTTGTAGTTCCCAGTTCGAGGTTTTACTTTTTCGGTTGGCCTTTTCTTTAGCATTTTTTGGGGCTTTGCGCTTGGGGGAGTTGATTTCCCCGAATAAAAACAAGGCGGGTGGTCTGTTAGCGGAAGATGTCGATTTTTGGGCAGGAGGTATTGTTTTTTGGATCAGGCATTCTAAGACTGATCAGCTCGGTAGGGGTAAGTGAGTGGTGCTGGGAAGAGTCGGCGGTAGCAGGATGTGCCCGCAGCATTGTTTGGAGGCGTACTGGAGTCTGTGGCCGCTGAGGGCAGGTCCTTTGTTACGACACCAGAATGGGGAATTCTTGTCGCGTTTTCAATTTACGGCTATATTGAAAAGAGGTTTGGGATTGCTGGGCGTTTCCCGAAGAATTTTGGGTCGCACTCGTTTCGAATTGGCGCTGCGTCCAAAGCCGATGGTTTGGGCTTGGGCGCGGATGTGAGGCATTAAGTCAAGGGTACTGGGGGCGAGTTATGGCGTGGTGTTAACCATTGTTATGTTTTCCTGGTCGAACCTCCCTCCTGGCCTGGATTTTCGGACATTCATTCGTTCACTGGGGTGCGCTTCAGGTGGATGCTAGGCCAATTGGTAGGCAATTAGGTTTTGGCCGGGATGCCGTGGTTGGGCTTTCGGGGTATGTTATGGGGGAGGTTGTAGTCGGAATTTTCTAACGCCGCTAGACTTGATCGACCCCCGGACATTTTGGTGGTTCATCTCGTAGGAAACGATTTGGGAATGAGGCCAGTGAGGGAATTGATTTGGGATATCTGTTTCGATTTTTTGAGATTGTGGGTCTCTTTCCCGGGTGTTTTGACGGTTTGGTCAGACATTGTGCCACGGCGGAAGTGGCGGGATGCACGTTCTCATAAAGGGATTAATAGGGCCCGGGTGAAGCTGAATAGGGCGGTGGCGAGTTTTGTGTCTCGGAACGGGGGTATTGCCGTGAGACATTTTGAGCTGGAGGCTGGAATCGGCAATTTTTGGAGGGATGATGGAGTGCATCTTAATGATATAGGTATGGATTTATGGCCGCTCGGTCTACAGGAAGGAGTAGAAAGAGCTTTGGCAGTGGTGGGGCACTCACAAGCCTGAGGTGGTCAGGGTTGTTCATGTGTGGCGGGGGGGTGGGGTTCTTGGAGTTGATGACGTTTTATGGGGTTGATCTGGCTTTTGTTTACAGGCTCTGGACGGGGAGTTTACCTCGGGAGCTTTGGGGTTTGGTTTGCCCGAAATGGGTGACATGGTGCCCTCGAGCTGGTGGTCACGGCTGAGGGTAAAGAAGTGTTTGGTTTAAAATTTTGGTGGTGGCTTCCTGCCAGATTTCATAGCTCCAAGAACCCTCCCCTCAAGGTTTTACATATGCAATGGTATACATGTTGTTATTCATGTTATTGTTTGTTTAATAAAATAGCCGCTGTGGCCAACTTATCCTAAGAAATGTATGTGTTTTGTTTTAATTTTAATAGTTGGCAGGTGGAGTAGTGAATGGTGCAGGGTATGGGGTTAGGAAGATTGGGTACGGAGAAGACCCAGTCTTGGCGATACGCGGTCAAGGGGCTCTCAGCAAAGGAAGTCTTACTGTGATGTTCAATTGAAAGCTGTAAATTCAGTTCCAGACCCCGATACCTCATACCTGGCTGATTGCTGCAGTGCCATGCTACAATTTTTACTGTGGGTGAATTGAGGCCACTTTCCTGGTGTCTGTCCCTCATTTGATGTATTTTGGCAGCATTTGTGGCCGTTATAAGGGGTTGTATATGCGTTTGTTTTTGACCAACATTGACATGAATGGCATTCGGTTATGTTTGGAGAATATATCGACAAATTAATCAACAAATATTGCAAATTCGGCTATCATAATCTGAACCGAACATTGAAATATTAGCTCATCTCTACTCCTATAGTGAACTCATGAACAATAAATTAGCAAATGTACTTCTTAGAAGTTACCTTGAGTTCCTTTGTGACCTTGAAGACTATTATACAGTGTAACTACACAGAAATTATTCTTAATTATGCCAAATGTTTTTTTTCAGTAGGTCAAGAGACATAAGCCATTGTTGATATGAACCTGAATGCTGACTTTTGAATTGATGTTTGTTGATTTGTTGAATGCTTGATGACTACCTATTGCATCCATCCCTGCAGCTTATTGTTCTGCTATCTTTGAGAGACAAAGGCACAGGTTAATTGAACAATTGATGTTTGTTAAGGTGGTTAATGCCTGCTGACTACCTATTGTATCAGTCTATTCAGCTTGTTCTGCAAACATTGAAGGACAAAATATGTATGTTGTTTGAACACTCGAACAATGAGAGATGACCTCCTCCCACCTCTTCCCAAACCTGTGTACAATAGCCTGAATAAAAGCTATGGACTATAAAAAAGGGATCTGCCTCTGCTTCCAGAAACTCTATGAACCATGGCCTCAACCGGAGGAATACAGATTTGATTCACTGCCCATCACTGAACCCATGGAGACATTTGGAGAACCCAGGCTGGGACAATCAGGTCACCTGGCCACATACCGCAATGGTCTCTGTCAGCTTCCTAAGGTTGCTGCTACCTCTTTTGACAAATACAGGATGCCGCTGGTTGGGGTAATTGGCCCTGGTCTTCTAATTCCCAGTGAGCCAGCTGAAGGGTGAGATGCTGGTATTTGCACCATCTTATGTACCTTCTGGGTCTGTGCTAAATGTTGTTGTCTCTTGGTGGTTCAATAATGCATTGCCACACTGTGTTACCCTCACCCTTTGTTGTCTGAGTAGTATTCTGCCCATGGAGAAGGAGTGCGAGCATTCAGTGCGATGAGTCCTGGTCCATGCGGTCTTTCTAAAGACAAAGATTCTGTAATGCTGTAGATAAGCCCCGATGTATCCTGAAAGAGGAGAAAATGAGGTTAGATTATACTCACCTGGGGGTGGTCCGATGGGCATCGCGGTCCGGGGCCTCCCATCTTTATCAGATGACGTCCTCTTCTTGTCTTTACGCTGCGGCTCCGGCGTACTTTGTCTGCTCTGTTGAGGGCAGAGCAAATCACTGCATTGCGCAGGCGCCAGGCCTCTCTGACCTTTCCTGGCACCTGCGCACTGCAGTACTTTGCTCTGCCCTCAACAGGGCAGACAAAGTACGCCTGCGCCGGAGTCACAGCATGAATACAAGAAAAGGACGTCATCGTAAGAAGATAGGAGGCCCCAGACCGGATCGGGACACCCATCAGACCTGACCGCCCCCCCCAGGTAAGTAAAATCTAACCTCTTTTTCTCATCTTTCATGATACATCGGGGGCTTATCTACAGCATTACCGAATGCTGTAGATAATCCCCTGATGCCGGTGGGCTTAGCTCATCTTCGATCTAGATCCATTAGCGCTCGTCTCCGCAACTGCATTGCCAGGGAAATACTACGCTAATATATTTAGCGCACTACGTGACAAAGGAAGTTATATTCTGAAACGAGCGTTGGGGTGCTGCAATCCTGTGATCACATTTCTCCTTCACGTGCCAACATAAGTGTGCAATCGGTTTTTGGTGCTCAGCTGTGTGTGAGTAATGCAATACGAAATCCCATAAAAAGAATAAAAAGACAGCGGCACTCACCAATTTGTTAATGCGCAGTATTTAATCCATTTATAGATTAATACAGTCTCTTGCTAGGAAGTTACAGGGGTGCGGGGAGTGCAGGAGGGCAGGTCCTCCTGCACTCCCCGTACACCTGTAACTTCCTAGCAAGAGACTGTATTAATCTATAAATGGATTAAATACTGCGCATTAACAAATTGGTGAGTTCCGCTGTCTTTAAGGTACCTTCACACATAACGATATTGTTAACGATATCGTTGCTATTTGTGACGTAGCAACGATATCGTTAATGAAATCGTTCTGTGTGACAGCGACCAACGATCAGGCCCCTGCTGGGAGATCGTTGGTCGCTGAATAAAGTCCAGCACTTTATTTCGTCGCTGGACTCCTGCTGACATCGCTGGATCGGCGTGTGTGACACCGATCCAGCGATGTCTTCACTGGTAACCAGGGTAAACATCGGGTAACTAAGCGCAGGGCCGCGCTTAGTAACCCGATGTTTACCCTGGATACCATGCTAAAAGTAAAAAAAAACAAACACTACATACTTGCCTACAGCCGTATGTCCTCCAGCGCTGTGCTCTGCACTCCTCCTGTACTGGCTGTGAGCCGGAAAGCAGAGCGGTGACGTCACCGCTCTGCTTTCCGGCTCACAGCCAGTACAGGAGGAGTGCAGAGAAGCAGAGCGCAGCGCTGGAGGACAGACGGCTGTAGGTAAGTATCTAGTGTTTGTTTTTTTTTACTTTTAGCATGGTATCCAGGGTAAACATCGGGTTACTAAGCGCGGCCCTGCGCTTAGTTACCCGATGTTTACCCTGGTTACCGGCATCGTTGGTCGCTGGAGAGTGGTCTGTGTGACAGCTCTCCAGCGACCAAACAGCGACGCTGCAGCGATCCGAATCGTTGTCGGTATCGCTGCAGCGTCGCTTAATGTGAAGGGGCCTTTATACTTTTTATTTTGCGCAAGTCTTGATATGCGCACATTGTTTGTATTTATTTCATTTTAAAATCTTTTTATAATTTGTATGCTAGTCTATTGCCATATTGGTTTCACTAAAGTTTCAAATTACCATACATTATTTTATATTTCTTGCTTGGGTGGATTTTGGCCTCTATTCATGTTTGGCGCACAGGCTATTGTTTTCCTTTCTAGTGGTTTCCACTAAAAAATTTTTACAACGGTAATCTCAGGGTATATAACTATATATATTCTAGTATAGTAAATTTATAATTTATAATTTTTACTTAAAATTTCACCTCTGGACACCACTGTTGTGTTAATCTAATCAAAGTTGAGAAGTGGCGAATGAACTGGCGATAATAGTTAATGAACCCCATAAAGCTCTGCACTGCTTTGAGAGAATGGGCCTCTTACCAGTTGATCACAGCCTGTAGCTTGGTAGGATCCATGGCCAAACCCTTGGCGGAGATTATATAGTCTAGGAAAGGCAAGGACTCCTGCTCAAACACACACTTCTACAACTTGGAAAAGAGGGAGTTTGCCCATAAGAGGTCAAAGACTATGACCGAGGTGGTGAGCATATCCCAGAAGATGTCATTTACAAAGTCTTGGAAAACGGCATTGCAATTCTCGGAAGGCATCACCAGATACTCATACTGGCTGTCCCTGGTGTTAATGCCGTCTTCCATTCGTCACCCTCACGGAAGCGAATCAGGTTGTAAGCACCCCGCAGATCAAGCTTAGTAAAAACCCTTGCTCCCCACAACCTATCAAAGAGCTCAGATATCAGGGGCAGAGGGTGCTTGTTTTTAATGAAGATGGCATTAAGACCCCTGTAATCTATGCATGGACATAGTTCTCCGTTTTTCTTCTGCACAAAGAAGAACCCCGCCCCTGCAGGTGACACTGACTTCATAATGAATCCTCTTGCAAGATTCTCCTGGATATACTGGGTTATTGCCTCAGTGTCTGGGAGTGATAGAGGATAGACTCGACCCCAGTGGGCTCTGCACCAGGCAATAGGTCAATAGGACAGTCATAGGGGCGGTGAGGTGGAAGGGTCTCCGCAGCCTTCTTGGAGAACATGTCCGTATAGTGCCAATAGTGCTTGGGGAGAGAGAAAAGACCTGCAGGTAGTTCTGTAGTAGCAACCTAAATGCACTCCTTCAGAAATCTATCCTCACAAGATTCACTCCATCCCCAAATTATCCCTGAGGACCACTCAATATGTGGGGAGTGGTATCGTAGCCTGGGTATCCCTAACAGTACCTCATCAATTCCCTCGGGAATGACAAGCAGGGAGATAATCTCCTGATGGGACGGTGACATAGACCGAGTAAATGGGATGGTTTGGTGTGCTATCTGTGAGGGCAGAGTCAACCCATTTACCACTCGTACGGTCACTGGTTTGGCGAGCATCACCAGGGGTATTGCGTGCTGTTGGGCAAAGGCAGATGACATGAAGTTGCCTTCCACCCCGGAATCCACGGAGCGCTCTACTGTATGATGGGCCTATGGTAATTGTCCTCTTGAAGGACAGTTTGGAGGAAAACGATGCTGTGTCTAATGAACCTCCTCCTATGTCACTAAACGCGTGTTAAGGACCGGCGGAATGCACCAAGTATAGATGGTATGAAACTAGGTGCGTTCGCAGTCCGAGGTCCACCGTGCAGGTAAAGACCCTGCTGCTAGTAAGACGGACTATATGGCGGTACTAAGTATACACACATGGGTTAACTTCACCCTGCGTGAAGGAAGCGATCCTGTTGCGTCACAGGACCGCAGTACCGCACATAGAGTGCGAGCAAGAAGTCAGCGAACTCAACCCCTACTCAGGATTGAAGTCCGATTAGACACTTGCTGGCACAACACCGCAACTGGGTGTGTAAGGAAACTAATAAATAGAAAATAAAGGCACGAGAGTGCGTGCGGTGCCGCACTGACGGATGCCACTAACCACCCAGGCTTGAGTAAGGAAAGCGCAGAGGAAGCGCACGGCGCCGTACTGGCGGACACAGCAACTGGACGCTGTGATGTGTGTTACGTGCAGATGGCTAGTTGGGCGCTAGATAGCTACCAACATCCGCGAGCAGTCAACAACACTAGGGAGGGATACTTAGGAGCTTTCATCCATCGACATACATCCATCTACACACACACATTATCAAGACAATACTAGCGCATGGCCGTGCGGTCATGCGCAGTTTATATAGTTGCAGCACAGGAAGCTGCTACAGAAGTTTTGCTCTTTCAGGACCTGCCAGGAGGACCAATGGGATGTGCTGCAGTTCCTGAGCATGTGACCCTCGATCTCCAACGGGAGATCTTGCCCTGGGCATGCTCAGTGTGTGCAAATAAGGACTTAGTCCCAGAGAAGCTCGCTCACCGCAGATCAGTGCAGGGTACAACAGGAGAGCCAGAAAAGGCAGCAGTAACCCTCTGCACAGAATCAGTCCCAGCGAGACGCTGGGAGAGACGCCTCCGCTGAGCAGAGCCCACTGCGGCCGAAGCAGAATGGGAGACCGCAGCAGACACGGATCGAGATTCCCCCTGTGCAGCAGAAGAAACTCGACTCCTAACATTACCCCCCCTCCTAGGCCCCCCCTCCTTGGGCCTTGCTACATTCGAAGGCAGCAATAAGCTGCGGAGCCCGAATGTGCTCAGCAGGCTCCCAAGACCTATCCTCAGGACCGGAACCCTTCCAGTCCACCCAAAAAAAATTTTTGCCACGTACCACCTTGCACCCCAAGATAGCGTTCACCTCGAAATCGTCCGTAGACGAACCCGATGTCCCGGCAGATGACTCAGAAAACCGGGACATGTATACGGGCTTAAGGAGGGACACATGAAAGGTTTCGGTGATACCAAGGCGTGGAGGAAGGGCCAGACGGTAGACCACAGGATTAACCTGTTCGAGGACCTTGAAGGGACCCAAGTAGCGAGGAGCAAATTTAGTGGACTCAACTTGCAGCCTGATGTTACGGGCGGAGAGCCACACCAAGTCGCCAGGAGCAAAGGTCGGGGCGGGGCGCCGATGAGCATCGGCGGAGGACCTCATTCTCTCCTTAGAGGCCCGAATGGCATCCTGAGTGCGGTCCCAAATATCCCGTGCCTCCACAGCCCAGTCTGCCACCCTGGAGTCTGCGGAAGACACGGGCATAGGCACAGGTACCCGTGGATGCTGACCATAGTTGAGGAGGAATGGAGTTTGTCCAGTGGAGTCGGCTACGGCGTTGTTCAGCGCAAACTCTGCCCATGATAGCAAGGATGCCCAGTCATCCTGCCTGGCTGAAACAAAATGTCGCAGGTATGTGACCAAGGTCTGGTTGGCCCTCTCTACCAACCCATTCATCTCGGGATGATAAGCGGAAGAGAGATTCAACTCAATACTGAGAAGACGACACAGCTCTCTCCAGAACCGAGACGCAAACTGGGGACCCCGGTCACTGACAATTTTGTCAGGCATACCATGTAGGCGGAAGATGTGCTTAATGAACAACGCAGCCAAGGCCCGTGCAGAAGGTAACCGTGGTAGTGGCACCAAATGCACCATTTCCGAGAAATGATCGGTGATGACCCAAATGATGGTACAGCCGCGAGACTTGGGCAAACCCACGACAAAGTCCATCCCGACCATCTCCCAGGGCCTATCTGCCACCGGCAAGGGATAGAGCAACCCAGCTGGCCTTTGACGCGGAGATTTATTTTTGGCGCAGGAGACACACGCCAGAATATAATCCCTGACATCCCGGACCATATGCGGCCACCAGTACGTCCTCGCCAGTAGCTCAGATGTCCTCTTTGTCCCAAAGTGTCCACCCACCCTGGACGAATGAGCCCAAGAGAGAACCTCCGGTCGCAAATTAATGGGCACAAAAGTCTTGCCCGGAGGCACAGACTCCAGCGAAACCGGCGCTACGGTTCTCAGGTTCTCAGAAGGGACAATAAGCCGAGGCTCCTCTTCCTCCTCTTCAGTTGACATAAGGGAGCGAGAGAGCGTCAGCACGAATATTCTTCTCCCCGGCGAGAAAATGAAGAGAAAAGTGGAATCGGGAAAAGAACAAGGACCATCTGGCTTGGCAAGAATTTAGCCGCTGGGCTGTTTGTAAGTAGACCAAATTTTTGTGGTCCGTGTAAACCTGGAAGGGAAACCGCGCACCTTCCAGAAGATGTCTCCACTCTGAAAAGGCCAACTTCATTGCTAGCAGCTCCCTATCCCAGATGGAGTAGTTTCTCTCTGCTGGCGAGAAGGTCTTAGAGAAGAAGAAGCATGGATGCTTCCGACCTTGGGCATCCTTCTGATAGAGGACTGCTCCAGCACCAACGGATGAGGCATCCACCTCCATTAGGAACGGCTTATCCACATCGGGACGATGTAAGATGGGAGTGCTAGCAAAGTGGGACTTAATAGAAGTGAAGGCCTTGGAGACCTCTTCCGACCACAATTTAGCATTCGCTCCCTTCTTGGTGAGGGCTACCAAGGGAGCTACCAGAGTTGAGAAGTGGGGAATGAACTGGCGGTAATAGTTAATGAACCCCATAAAGCGCTGCACCGCTTTAAGAGAATGGGGCTCTTGCCAGTCCATCACAGCCTGTAGTTTGGCAGGATCCATAGCCAATCCCTGGGTGGAGATGATATAGCCCAGGAACGGTAAAGACTCCTGCTCAAACATACACTTCTCCAACTTAGCGTAAAGAGAGTTTGCCCGTAGGAGGTTGAAGACTCTGCCAACATCTCTCCGGTGGGAGTCAATATCTGGAGAAAAGATGAGAATATCATCCAGATAGACTACAACTGAGGTGGAAAGCATATCCCGGAAGATGTCGTTGACAAAGTCTTGAAAAACGGCTGGGGCATTACAGAGCCCGAAGGGCATCACCAGATACTCATAGTGCCCATCTCTGGTGTTAAACGCAGTTTTCCATTCGTCCCCCTCATGGATGCGAATCAAGTTGTAAGCACCCCGCAGATCTAGTTTAGTAAACACTCTAGCTCTCCGAAGCCTATCGAAGAGCTCGGATATCAAGGGCAAAGGATACTTGTTCTTAACGGTGATAGCGTTAAGACCCCTGTAGTCTATGCATGGACGTAGTTCCCCATTCTTCTTCTGCACGAAGAAGAACCCTGCCCCAGCAGGTGACACTGACTTCCTGATAAACCCTCTTGCCAGATTCTCTTGAATGTACTGAGACATGGCCTCCGTCTCCGGGAGAGATAATGGATAAACTCGACCCCGGGGAGGCTCCGCACCAGGCAAGAGATCGATAGGACAGTCATAGGGGCGATGGGGCGGAAGGGTCTCCGCCGCCTTTTTGGAGAACACGTCTGCGTAAGACCAATATTGCTTGGGGAGAGAGGATAGATCTGCGGGTACCTCAGTAGTAGCAACCTGAACGCACTCTCGGTGACACCTACCCCCACATGATTCACCCCATCCCAGAATTCTGCCTGAGGACCACTCGATGTGAGGAGAGTGGTACCGTAGCCAAGGTATCCCCAACAGGACCTCATCAATACCCTCAGGAATGATGAGCAGAGAAATAATCTCCTGATGGGATGGCGACATGGACAGAGTAAAAGGGATGGTCTGATGTGTTATCTGTGCGGGGAGTGTCGACCCATTCATCACTCGTACCGTTACTGGTTGAGGTAGCATAACCAGGGGTATTGCGTGACGTTGGGCGAAGGCAGAAGACATAAAATTGCCCTCCGCCCCAGAATCCACGCAGAGGTCTACCGAGTGGGAGGATGAGCCAAAGGTAATTGTCCCCTTAAAGGACAATTTGGAGGCAAACGTCGCCGTGTCTAGTGCACCTCCACCTACTACCACTAGACGCTGACGTTTCCTCGACCGCTGATGACATCTGGTGGCAAGATGTCCTGACTGTTGGCATACATGGCAACCCTGGAGTGCACGAGCGGTCTGGGACTTAGATCCCGCTCGTGACACCACCTTAGGTTCATGGAACTCAGGAGTCTGGACTGGAGATTCCAAAGGTTTGGCAAAGGTGGCAGCCAGCCGAAACCTCTGCCTACACTGGGCTCGCTCTAACCTCCGCTCGTGAAAACGGAGGTCAATGCGAGTAGATACTGTTATTAACTCATCCAGTGTGGCGGGAATCTCCCTAGTGGCCAGAGCATCCTTAACGTGGTCAGCCAGCCCCCTCCAAAATATAGGGATAAGGGCTTTATCCGACCACTCCAGCTCAGATGCTAGAGTGCGGAAGTGGACGGCAAAAAGGCTGACCAAGGACAAGCCCTGAGTCAGTGCCAACAGTTGGAGCGCCGTATCATGGGTGACACGAGGTCCTAGAAAGACCTGTTTCAGAGTGCTCAGGAATAACGGAGCACTCTGCACCACATGATCGCCACGCTCCCACAGCGGCGTAGCCCACGGCAACGCCCTGTCCGACAATAAGGAAATTATAAAGCCCACCTTAGCCCGCTCTGTAGGGAAATGAGAGGCCAGAAGCTCGAGATGTATTGAGCACTGACTCACGAAACCCCTACAGGACTTACTGTCACCAGAAAATTTCTCTGGTAGCGGGAGGCGAGATAGCGTCGGTACAGGGGCGGCAGTAGACAAGGTAGCTGCAGCCACACTTGCAGCCTGAACAGCGACAGCAGTAACATCCACAGCTGAGGTTGAACGCTCTAGAGCCGCCAACCTTCCCTCCAGCTGCTGGATGTACCGCTGTAGACGCTGATCGTCCGTCATTACTAGCCAGACCTTGGCGCTAGTATTATGTTAAGGACCGGCAGAACGCACCAAGTATAGATGGTATGAAACTTGGTGCGTTCGCAGTCCGAGGTCCACCGTGCAGGTAAGGACCCTGCTGCTAGTAAGACGGACTATATGGCGGTACTAAGTATACACACATGGGTTAACTTCACCCTGCGTGAAGGAAACGATCCTGTTGCGTCACAGGACCGCAGTACCGCACATAGAGCGCGAGCAAGAAGTCAGCAAACTCCACCCCTACTCAGGATTGAAGTCCGATTAGACACTTGCTGGCACAACACCGCAACTGGGTGTGTAAGGAAACTAATAAATAGAAAATAAAGGCACGAGAGTGCGTGCGGTGCCCCCCGACGGATGCCACTAACCACCCAGGCTTGGGTAAGGAAAGCGCAGAGGAAGCGCACGGCGCCGTACTGGCGGACACAGCAACTGGACGCTGTGATGTGTGTTACGTGCAGATGGCTAGTCGGGCGCTAGATAGCTACCATCATCCGCGAGTAGTGTTGAGCATTCCGATACCGCAAGTATCGGGTATCGGCCGATACTTGCTGTATCGGAATTCCGATACCGAGATCCGATATTTTTGTGATATCGGGTATCGGTATCGGATCAATAGGGATGTGTAAAATAAAGAATTAAAATAAAAAATATTGATATGCTCACCTCTCCGGCGGCCCCTGGACTTCACACTGCTAACCGGGAGGCTTCTTTGTTTAAAAAGCGCGCCTTTCGGACCTGGGAATGACGTCCCGGGTTCTGATTGGCCGCGTGCCGCCCATGTGACCGGCACGCGACCAATCAGAAGCCGCGACGTCATTCGCAGAACCTCAATTCCTAGAATTAGCAGTTTTGTGAATGAGAATGACGTCGCGGCTTCTGATTGGTCGCGTGCCGCCCATGTGACCGGCACGCGGCCAATCAGAAGCCGCGACGTCATTCTCATTCACAAAACTCCTAATTCTAGGAATTGAGGACCTGCGAATGACGTCACGGCTTCTGATTGGTCGCGTGCCGGTCACATGGGCGGCACGCGACCAATCAGAACCCGGGACGTCATTCCCAGGTCCTAAAGGCGCGCATTTTAAACAAAGAAGCCTCCCGGTTAGCAGCGTGAAGTCCAGGGGCCGCCGGAGAGGTGAGCATATCAATATTTTTTATTTTAATTCTTTATTTTACACATCCCTATGGATCCCAGGGCCTGAAGGAGAGTTTCCTCTCCTTCAGACCCTGGGAACCATGAGAATACCTTCCGATACTTGATGTCCCATTGACTTGTATTGGTATCGGATATCGGTATCGGCGATACCCGATATTTTTCGGGTATCGGCCGATACTATCCGATACCGATACTTTCAAGTATCGGACGGTATCGCTCAACACTATCCGCGAGCAGTCAACAACACTAGGGAGGGATACTTAGGAGCTTTCATCCATCGACATGCATCCATCTACACACACACATTATCAAGACAATACTAGCGCATGGCCGTGCGGTCATGCGCAGTTTATATAGTTGCAGCACAGGAAGCTGCTACAGAAGTTTTGCCCTTTCAGGACCTGCCAGGAGGACCAATGGGATGTGCTGCAGTTCCTGAGCATGTGACCCTCGATCTCCAACGGGAGATCTTGCCCTGGTCATGCTCAGTGTGTGCAAATAAGGACTTAGTCCCAGAGAAGCTCGCTCGCCGCAGATCAGTGCAGGGTACAACAGGAGAGCCAGAAAAGGCAGCAGTAACCCTCTGCACAGAATCAGTCCCAGCGAGATGCTGGGAGCGACGCCTCCGCTGAGCAGAGCCCACTGTGGCCGAAGCAGAATGGCAGACCGCAGTAGACACGGATCGAGATTCCCCCTGTGCAGCAGAGGAAACTCGACTCCTAACAACGCGGTCCTTTTCTGGCCGCTGGGGACATTTCCTGGCATAATGTCTCGACTGCTGGCAGACAGGACAGACCATGTGTACTCGAGCAACCTGGGACTTAGATCCAGCACAAGAAACCTCCATGGCCTCAAGCGGCTCGGACGCCTGAACCGGAGATTCCAGAGGTTTGACGAAAGTGGGAGCCAGCCAAAACCTCTGCCCACACTGGGCTCGCTCCAACCTTCGCTCGATAAAACGAAGGTCGATGCGAGTAGATACCACAATTAGCTCCTCCAGTGTGGCGGGAATCTCCCCAGTGGTCAAAGTGTCCTTCACATGGTCAACCACCTCCCTCCAAAATACCAGGATGAGGACTTTATCCGGCCACTCCACTCTGATGCTAAAGTCCGGAAGTGGACGGCAAAATGTCTGACCATGGACGAGCCCTGTGTCAATGCCAGCAGTTGGAACTCGATACCATGTGTGACTCGAGGTCCCAAAAAGACCTGTTTCAGAGTGTTCAGGAACCACGGAGCACTCTGCATCACATGATCATCGTGCTCCCACAGTGGTATAGCCTACTGCAGTGCCTTGTCCCGCAGGAGGGATATTATGAATCCCACCTTTGCCCACTCTGTGGGAAAACGTGCAGCCAGGAGCTCAAGGTGTATTGCACATTTGCTCATGAATCCCCTGCACAACTTGCTGTAGCCAGTAAACTTGTCTGGCAACGAGAGGCGAGATAATGTTGGAACAGGGGTGGCAGTGGACAAATTGGCTGCAGCCATGCTACCAGACTGAACAGCTACTGTGGTAACATCCACAGCTGAAGTTGTGTGCTCGAGAGCTGCCTACCTGCCCTCCAGCTGCTGGATATACCGCTGCAGTCGCTGTTCGTCCGCTATTACTAGCCAGACCGTGGCACTAGTATAATGTAAGGGCTGGCGGAACGCACCAAATAATATAGAGGCAGTAATAAGGTGCGATCGCAGCCCAGGTTCCACCGTGTAGAGATGTTACATGCTGCCTGGTAATGGTGGACGCTATATGGTGGATTAATAGATGAACACACGCAGGTTAGCGTCACCCGGTGTGTATAGAGGTGGACTCTGTTGCTTCACAGAACCACACTACCGTGGAATATAAATGCCGTAGCCTATTAAAGCTCACAGAGCTCGACAAAGTGAGTGTTAGTGTACAGTCACAGGACTCTGCCCCAAGGACACAGGGTTAGAGTACCTCTAGACCCACTAGCGCTTGGTGCCGCAACAGCGGTGCCAGGGGGATACTATGCCAAGAGATTTAGCACACTACATGCGCGCAGTGCAGCTCTGGCGGATGCCCTTAACCACCCAGGCTATTACCTGGTAAATGCACTAATTGCGCATGGCGTCACACTGGCGGTCGCTGCTAATTTGACGCAGTATACTCGTGCCTAGTGCTGAGTCTGGCGCTAGTTAGCTCAAACACCCAACTACATGCAACAACACTAGGGAGGGGGATGATTAGGAGCTTTCGCCAGATATCAAACACACATGCACACACACAAGTTCAGTTTTTTACATGCCCTTGGCCTGGCGGCCATGTGAAGCTTCTGAAGTTGAAGCCTTCAAAAAGCAGGACTTAGTCCCTGGAGCATCTGCTCACCGCTGATTAATGCTGGTTACAATAGCTGGACCTGGGATGGCAGCAGTAACCAAATGCACAGCATCAGCTAGAGCAAGACACTGGGACTGACATCTCTGCTGAGCAGACTCCTCTGTGGCTGGAGAAGAATTATTATTATTATTATTATTATTTATTATTATAGCGCCATTTATTCCATGGCGCTTTACATGTGAGGAGGGGTATACATAATAAAACAAGTACAATAATCTTGAACAATACAAGTCACAACTGGTACAGGGGGAGAGAGGACCCTGCCCGCGAGGGCTCACAATCTACAAGGGATGGGTGAGGATACAGTAGGTGAGGGTAGAGCTGGCCATGCAGTGGTTTGGTCAATCGGTGGTTACTGCAGGTTGTAGGCTTGTCGGAAGAGGTGGGTCTTCAGGTTCTTTTTGAAGGTTTCGATGGTAGGCGAGAGTCTGATATGTTGTGGTAGAGCATTCCAGAGTAGGGGGGATGCACGAGAGAAATCTTGTATGCGATTCTGGGAAGAGGAGATAATAGGGGAGTAGAGAAGGAGATCTTGTGAGGATCGGAGGTTGCGCGCAGGAAAGTACCGGGAGACGAGGTCACAGATGTATGGAGGAGACAGGTTGTGGATGGCTTTGTATGTCATGGTTAGGCTTTTGTACTGGAGTCTCTGGGTGATGGGGAGCCAGTGCAGGGATTGACAGAGGGGAGAGGCCGGGGAATAGCGGGGGGACAGGTGGATTAGTCGGGCAGCAGAGTTTAGAATAGATTGGAGGGGTGCAAGAGTGTTAGAGGGGAGGCCACAGAGCAGGAGGTTACAGTAGTCAAGGCGGGAGATGATGAGGGCAAGAATGATGAGGGCAAGATGATGAGGGCAAGAATGGGAGACCGTGGAGGACATGGTTTAAGTTTCTCCCTGTGAAGCAGTGGGAACTTTACAGCCACATGTTCAGAATCCCATTAAGCAATTTAATTGGGTAGATATCTTTTGGATCTACAAATGAAATAATCTCACCCCAAATGGACTTAATGAAATTACAGATGTATTCCTAATACCATTCTCACAATATCGTAAATTTTATCGTCATATGCATTCGGTATTACAATCATATCTCTTTTTAACACTTGCTCTTGATATGGAAAAAATATATTATATATTATGTCAGGTTTCCCTCTTTCCCATATACGTCTATATTATTCTAAACACTCTTTTTCGGTGATAACTTTGTATCTTCGTTCATACTGCACCCACACACACAAATGATACACCATTTGAAAGGTAAACTTGCCCCCTTCAGCAAGAAAATAGCCAAACAAACCACACATCCTTGATGTGATCACAAAATACAGTTTAAACATTAATTTTCATAAACCTGCAGTAAGGAAATGAAATGCAGGTGGCACCACACTACCCCACAGCACACTACCACAAAGCTGCTTTCAGACATGACAAACAAATCGAAACAGATTGTACACTTCACTGCAGGTGAGTCACATATGCAAATACATTTGGAAACATGCACTGCTTATTCTATTGGAAACATGCACTGCCTATTGTACATTTCAAGCTGCATTTGGAGCGCAGACCTGACATTGTTTGGGTTACTTTGCAGGATGACTAGGAAGACAGACAATGAAGTTAAAACCCACAGTGTTGGGAGTATGGATAAAAAATGTCCACATTGTTCAACAAAACTCTATTTAGGTGAAGTCAATCGTGACCAATCTGCTTCCATTTGTTTCCACAAGGGAAAGGTTCAATTACATGCCATTACTGTTTGTAAAGAACTTCAGACACTTACGAAAAAGAATGATCATGTAGCTGAAAACTATTTGCAAAATATACGGCAATTTAATAATGCTTTGGCTTCTTCATCAGTTCAAGTGAACTCTGTCAATATTTCTGGCAGGGGGGCATATTGTTTCAATATACATGGCAAGGTTTATCACATGGTGGGAAGTTTACAACTACCTGAAGGGGTTAACCCAACTTACGCCGGCCTTTTCATTCTTGATTTTGACGCTGTGTTGCAGCATCGTATTGACAATCCAGCCAATAGAAAGTGTCGACAACAATTAATGGATAAATTGCAATCAATGCTAACAAACCATAACCATTATGCACAGATGTTCAAGTATTTTACACATGTCTCACACAATGCTTCTCAGTTGCAATTACAATTTACTACCACTAATGCATTCCATCCAGGCAGATCTTATGAACCCACCGTAAGTGAAGTGGCAGCTGTGTTTCGTAGTCATGACAGTGAACCACCAGGCAAATTAGATTATTCTATCTACTCAAAATGGGCAACTTCATAAAATCTCTTACTTGAATCCACTTTCTGATCCAATGTGCTACCCTTTGCTTTTCCCATGTGGTGAAGCAGGTTGGAGTGAAGGAAGGCATCATGTCAATGTTCATGCTTCAGCTGTACGAACTGTCACTACTCAATTGCAGTACTATTGTTATTGGTTAGCAGTTAGAGATGGTTTCAGTATACTTCATGCTTCAGGTAAATTATTTTAACAGTACATTGTAGTCACTCAGTTATGTAAAAATAGAAGGCTCCAGGTTAGAGTATATTTGCACACATCATCAAAAACAACTGACAGTTACAAAGGTTTAATGAACTTTCTTCTGACCAGCTTGCTTTTTTGGAAATTGCCTGTGCCCTCGAAGACCAATGTGCGAAAATTTCTCACGGGCCAACTAGTGCATACAGTGTCTTGCGAAAGTATTCGGATCCCTGGAACTTTTCAACCTTTTCCCACATATCATGCTTCAAACATAAAGATACCAAATGTAAATTTTTGGTGAAGAATCAACAACAAGGGGAAAACAATTGTGAAATTGAATGAAATTTATTGGTTATTTTAAATTTTTGCGGAAAATCAAAAACTGAAAAGTTAGGAGTGCAATATTTTTCGTCCCCTTTAACTTAATACTTGGCTTTGCCAACTTTTCCTGCAGTTGCAGCTACAAGTTGCTTGGGGTCTGTCTCTATCAGTTTTGTACATTGAGAGACTGAAATTTTTGCCCATTCTTCCTTGGCAAACAGCTCGAGCTCAGTGAGGTTTGATGGAGATCGTTTGTGAACAGCAGTTTTCAGCTCTTTCCACAGATTCTCGATTGGATTGAGGTCTGGACTTTGACTTGGTCATTCTAACACCTGGATACGTTTATTTGTGAACCATTCCACTTTAGATTTTGCTTTATGTTTGGGATCATTGTCTTGTTGGAAGACTATTCTCCGTGGGTCTGTTTGCTGCTATATGTGAGACAGTTGTGTTTAACATTTATATTTGCCAGATTGCCAGTTACTATGTCTGTGGGCTCAACATAACAAATAAAGAAGGTTTTGGAGAGTAGGGAGACCCTCAATTGATACACCAAGGTTAACAAATGATTTGGTTTCTTGGTCATCTTCTGTATACACCCATATACACATTTATATTAAGGATCTCATTGAGCCTGGGTGGATTATATATGAAAAATACTATTGAGCTTTGGTAGATATATATGGATTGTGATAAGTTACTCAGGGTACAAAGGAGCAACTAAATAGGATACTTTACTTGGTTTTAAGCCTGGTATCTATCCTAAAAGAGTTCTGAAGCAGGGAATCTGTATGAGTATTGTCTTGTTGATTCTAGCCAGCTAAGGCTACGCTCACATTAGCGTCATGCGACGCTGCGTCGCCGACGCAACGCACGACGGATCGGAAACGCGCGCAAAAACGCACCTTTTTTGACGCAAGCGTCTGACGGATGCGTCGTAAAACGCAGCGTTTTTGGTGCGTTTTTGGTGCGTTTATACAAAAAACGCAGCGTTTTACGACGCATGCGTTGTCAAACAATGATTATATCTTTACACACAATTTAGTGTCTAGACACTAGATAACACCACCAATGAATAGAAGAGGGTGGGTCTAGTGTCTAGACAATCGATAATGCCACCAATGGGTAGTTGAGGGTGGGTATTAATGTAATAGTGGTATATATACCCCGGCATAGATTATTTCCAACCATAGAGCATCAAGATGGATCGTTCCATGGAGAGTATCTACCTCAATTTTGAGCTGGAATTAGCCCTTGCTATTGCTTATGCTATTGCCTGTCATGAACAGAGGAAAAGAGACAAACTACGGAGAAGGAGTTGTCGGCGTTTTTGGCTACACCCTATAGTGGAAGTCCGAGAGAGTCGTGGAGCCTACCATTGTCTGTTTGGTGAATTAAATGAGAACCAGGAGAAATACTTCGAATACACCAGGATGTCACAAAACAGCTTCCGATATCTGCTGCGTCTGGTGGAAGGAAGCATTTCCAGGCAGGACACGCAGCTCCGTAAATCGATTTCCCCCGAGGAACGTCTGCTGGTGACTCTACGGTACGTAATGCAATGTGAAGGATTTATATGTTCTTGCTATTTTTTAAAGTAATGTGTTTTGCTATTGTGGGGTGGGGGATTGTAATTAAGAATGAAAAATTTTTTCAAATCAATTTAATTAATTACATTTATTTATTTTTCTTCTTGTCAGTTTCCTGGCTACCGGGGAGACCTTGAGATCACTGCATTTCCAGTTTCGGATTGGAGTCTCCACACTGTCTGGAATTATTGCTGACACATGCCGCGCATTGTGGGACAACCTCCGGGAGGAATTTTTACCCATCCCTACAACAGCAATATGGCAGGCCAACGCCCAAAAATTCGAACAAGTGTGTTCTTTCCCTAACTGTATTGGAGCCGTGGATGGGAAGCACATTAGGATTACCAAGCCTTCAAGAAGTGGTTCTCTTTTTTTTAATTATAAAAAATACTTTTCCACCGTGCTAATGGCAATTGCAGGTGCGGACTGCAGGTTTCTCGCTGTGGACATTGGAGCATTTGGCCGTACAAATGATTCACGGACATTTAAGGAGTCTGACATGGGCCGAAGATTGTACGATAACAATTTTAATTTCCCCCAGCCACGACCTCTTCCCAACACCGAAGGACCGGCCCTGCCATTTGTTGTGGTTGGGGATGAGGCTTTTCAAATGAGTGGCAACCTACTTAAACCGTACTCCAGTCGGGGGTTGGACCGCACCAAAACTATTTTTAATTATAGACTGTCCAGGGCCAGAAGAACTGTGGAGTGCGCCTTTGGCATCCTGGTCTCCAAATGGCGTATCTTAGGATCCGCTATAAATTTGAAAATTGAGACAGTGGATGAGGTGGTGAAGGCGTGTGTGGTTCTACACAATTTTATTATTGATAAAGAGAGAGTCAACGTGGAACTCGATGAACCCATACCAAATCCATTGCCTGATTATCAAGCTCATCCTCTGCGGACAACTTTGGAGATTGCTCATATGAGGGACCAATTTGCTGCATACTTTGTTTCCGATGTTGGGCGTGTTTCATGGCAAGATCAAATGGTTTAATTCAACTTGTTGTTATGATGTCATGTAAACACTGTGGAGTCCATGTCATGTAACCATCCTATGTAAGGTTATTGTTATAATGTCACCCGATTGTCTAATGCGTTGTGTTTTGAAATAAAGTTCTTGTGCCTTTCCGTTTTCACAAAACATATCTCCCATCCGTTTTTCCATAGTAATTGTAAAATCCAATTTTATTGAAAGTAATGTTTGTCCCACAAAATTTATGTGAGCACCAGTACCCAAATGGACTGTGACAAAACAAAAAAATTTTCAGCCGTGTGTACCATAGTTTTGACGTATAACATGATCGGCTCCCACCTTGTTAACCATTTTTAATACTGAAGACTATTTTCATATGGAACCTGGCTTGACAAGGAGGGAGACGATCATGTTTGCAAAACTCTACAGAGTTAACACTATTGTACTCAGGATGCTAGAATTTGTCCAGAGTCAAATAGTGGCGACACTGTGAACATTGCTTCCACCTCACCTGACCAATATTCTTAAGGTACATTAATAAAACTATTATCCAACGATACCGACCAGTGATACGACTGGACCGAGATCGTTGTTTAGTTGTCGCGTGGTTGCTGGAGAGCTGTCACACAGACAGCTCTCCAGCGACCAAAAAAGAGCAAGTCCCGTGTAATCTGGGTAATGTTATGAAGCGCATGGCCGCACTCACGATGTTTACCATTGTAAATGTAGTTTTGAACAATACAAAAAAACATTATATTTCGGTGTGTGACACGTCCATCGCCGTCAGCTTCCCGTACTGTGCCAGCCCTAAACCACAGCACAGCGTTTATTATTAATTAGTCAACGGTGTGCTCAGCTTTACGGGCGGGAATCACAGTGTCAGTCATTGCGGAAAGATGACGGCGAGGGACGTGGTAGACACCTTTTTATATTTGTGGGGTATTGTTCACTTTTTATGTGAGTGTTTAAAACACTGCGCTAGTAACCCAATATTCCTTTGTTTAAAATAAAGACATCGCTGGATCGGTGTCTAACTCGCCGATCCAACAATGACAGCGTGGGTACCAAAAAAAAACAAAATCATTCGCTGACACCAAAAATCTCACAGCAGGGGCTCAATCGTTTTCCGATTCCAGTAAAGATAACGTTGGTTACACAAAAAAAACCAACTTTATCTATACTGAAATCGTTGTGTGATTGTACATTTTAAACTTGACATATTGAGCAATGCTGGTTGTGTTTGTAACAGCTGATAGTACAATGAGCGCCAGCCCTATAAAACAATTAATAAAAAAAAAATTAGAAAATATTGTCAGACATTGCACATCAGGTGTTACAAAGACTATACTTGTGTATACGGCGCAAGGTGTGATTTGGTGCAAACTTTATTTGAGACAATAAAAACTAATTTAAAAAAAAAAAAAATAACATTTTTATTTAGGGACACAAAAAAAATTTGGGAAATGTAATTAGGGGGTATCAACATCGGCAACCAAAGGGGATTGATATCCCTCAATTCTGGTGGGTGTGGAGGAGACCGAGGAGGAGGACGAGGGGGAGGAAGCAGCAGCATAGTCTATGACACTAGACGGGATGCCGACATCAATCCAGGCAGTTGATGGTGGCGAGAATGACAAAGCAGGAGGTGAGGGAGGAGGAGGGACGACCTGTGTCCTTGGCTGGCTACCCCGGCTCCGGGTCGACCCAGGCTGTGTTGATGGTGTACTCCTTGTAGACCCAGGCTGGGTACTGGGTGTGCTCCGTGTAGACCCAGCCTGGGTACTTGGTGTGCTCCGGGTCGACCCAGGCTGTGTTCTGGTGGTAGTTGTGGGAGCAGCCATAGCCAAGGTCGTAGTGCTTGTCGTCGTCGTTGTCTTCTTCTTTTAGTTCCTCCTCTCTCCCTCTGGGTGTGGGTCGGCTTCCCGTCTGTGCCCGTGTGCCCTTGAAGGCCTGTCATGCTCTGAACTTTGGGGCTCTGTTCTGTGGTGGCGGTGGCGGTGGCCCTCCGCACGCGGAGCTCTGTGGTGGTGCTCTGCAGCAGGAGTCGGAGTCAAGGCAGCCAGCGATGGTACTGCGGGCACATTTGTCGCTGACTGCATGACCCGAGCCTGCTGCAGAGCAGTGACATATACATTGTTGCAGCCCTGCATGACCGAAATCTGGAGTTCCGGCGTAAGATGTTCAACCATCCCGTTGTGAATGGCATTAAAAAAATGTTTGGCCGGCCTCGCGAGATCCGTTTCGATGTTTTCAAGACGCCGTTCGATATTGGACATTTTATCGCACAGCGCCTTGAAACCATTCTGAAATACGGTGCTCAAATGTAAAAATTCGGGCATGACCGCCCTGTCCGAGGCCCGCTGACGCTGTCGGGAAGACCCGAAGGAAGGAGCGACAGAGGCCTCGGCCAGGGGAACATCTGATGGACCGGCTGCCGGTTCGCCAGATTGTGGTGGTGCAGACCTGCTCTCGCTGTGGGATGGCTGCGACGCTTCAGATGGCGCTTCACGAAGGACCGCTCCAGAGGGTCGGACAGTCTCGCGGGTGCTGCTGTGTGTTCTGTGAAAACATAAGGAAAGCATTAGTATACTAAATATCACATTTCACATGCGTCATAACTTTACCGCCAGGTATCCATTGCCGCCATTAATATTAACCTATATTTAATATTGACACTGCATATGCACCATCAATATTAAAAAAAAAATGCATTTATTTAATTCAAAATAGTCACCCATGGTTGCGGTTTGTAACGCCAGACAATTATGCTTACGTTGGAACTACCATGACGTCACGGTCATGTGACCGAGATGTCATCACAGGTCCTGCGAGCTGAGCAACCATGGGAACATAACCTGCTTTACAGTGGAATGTATGCCGTATCTATTATATTTTACTTTTTTGTGTATAAAAAATCTGGGATACACCTGGATAGGCACTATACTACTCCACTATGAAATATTGGCTGGGCATGGCCAATCTACTATCTTTCTGTGTTCTGTATACTTCTGATTTCAGGGAAATTACTAGTAAGTAAAGCTCACCATTGTAGTAATCCCAGAAGGGAGCCGCTGTGTCAAGTGTGAGAAGACCAGAAATGAATAAAAAATTCGAGGTCAACGAGGCGTGAAAAGTAAAAACAAAATACTTTATTCACTTCAATCAGAAGCAGAGGATGAAACATTTGCACAATACAATAAAAACACTATCTACGCGTTTCAGGTCGGATGTTCCCTGTCACCTGAAACGCGTAGATAGTGTCTATTGTATTGTGCTGATGTTTCATCCTCTGCTTATGATTGAAGAGGATAAAAGTATGTGTTTTTTTACTTTTCACGCCTCGGTGAACTTGCCTTTTTTTCTTCATTTCTATACTTTGTACTTGCCAAAATAAATGGATGGGCAATAAGCTACGTGGCTGGAATGTAGTATGTGAATATGCATGTTGTAAAAACTAGGTGTGTGCATAGGTACTAGACTTACTCTCTGCTTTCAAGGACCGGTCGCAAGAACTGCAGTATACGGTTGTACTTGTACACCGAGGTCCTTGAAGCTGCAGCACCACTACGGGTCTGTCCCTCCTTTTTCAGGCCCCTCTTGAAACGGTCCTTCATGGAGCGCCATCTGGTCCTCAGTTTTCTAACTGTGTATAAATAAAAAAAAAAAAAAAATTTAGAGAATATATTGACAACGATTACGCAACCGTGTGCAATACCAATAGAAGACATCACAGACGGTTGTGTAATCCTGGCATGATGGGTCACAGCAGCATTTTGGAAATACTTACGAAAACTAGCTTGGACCGTGGAGGAAGCGCTGTCGAAGCCATCCCACAGCAATTGTGCCACCTCTTTCCACAGTCGCCGCAATATGCCCTGGTCCGCGTGCCGGGGGTCACGGCTGTCCCACAACGGGCCCCGTGCTTCAATGGATGCCACCATGAGGTCTATGTCCAGTGGTTCATCCAGGGCCCATTGTGAAACCTAGAATAAATGGAAAATATTAATGTTTGCAAGATAAATAAAAGTTGTCCCTACCTCCTCCACCGCCACCTACCACACACAACACCACCCCATCCCACCACCCCCCATACCCGCAAAAAAAAAAAAAAAAAACCAAAACAATAAATAGGTTTGAAATAAAAACTTACTCTCCGTCCTGCAACCACAGCTTGGCCCCGTGGTCCCTGCTCCTGCTCCCTCTCTTCCTCCTGGCTCTCCTCCTCACTTGAAGAAGCCTGCAAAATAGTTTACCAAAAAGTTGAGTGACCCATCTACAAATGACAGCGAATATAGTAATAGTAGATCATGTACTTACCGGACTCCTCAGCGGTGGGGTGTTGCTCGAATCGCTGCCGCTGGCCATGACAAATGCAATTCTGAAATAAAGAACAAAATAATTGATCCTATGCTCCTATGCACAATCCAGCAATATAAAAAAAAAACAAAAAAAAACCTTTTCATTTAAACCACAAAGAGCATTGCACTCCAACTGAACTAACGCTGAGCAAACAACACTGCCACATTGATTAAATTAAAGTAACAATGGCTGAGACAACCCAATGAGACAACCCAATGCCAGAGTAAACAAAAGCCTAAAGATAAGAAAACTAATCTACAACAGACCCAATGTAGTAATCCCAAAAGAGTGTTTTTTTTTTTTTTTAAAGTACAGTAATGCACGGAGCAAGCAACCCAAAAAAACACAATAGATTTTTTAAAGGAAAAAATTAACAAATAACACACCATACTTTACAATAAAACCGACAGGGCCGGAGACAATAAAATGACATACAACGCCATACATCACAACCAGAAACATACAACAATGTCTTTACACAACCACAGTGCAGAACATAATACACCACTTGCAATAAAAAATTATTAAATGTAATAAAAGGGCGCAGAATCATTGTATACACTACCATACTTTACAATAAAACCGTCAGGGCCGGAGACAATTAAACGCCATCATATAACGCAAGAATAAAACATCACAACTGAATACAAAAAACACCACCAAACCAATAAATGGAAAATAAAATTCTATCCTGGAAAGAACAATCATCAAGGCCGCAGACAATGAAACGCCATCCTATACCACGCCATACATCACAACCAGACTAAAAATACCACAATATCTTTAACCACAGTGCAGAATATAATACACAACTTGCAAAAATAATTTTAAAACACATGTAGAAAATGCACAGAATCATTCTATACTTACATCTCTGAACAGCGGATGAGAAGACAGTTGCTCTGGTGTGTCTGGTCTGATGTAGACTGTTGTGTAGCCTGCTGCAGAAGTGACAAACAATCCAAACATTTTCTTTATATATGGGGGATGTTTTTCTCACTGTTTGCACTGTCTAGACACCGTCTAGACACCTTTTTGTTCAATTTTATGTAACGACGCATGCGTCGTACAACGCACGCACGACGCACACACGCGACGCAAGTGCGTTGTCAATGTGTTTCAATGGAGATTGTAACGCAATGGCGACGCACGAGCGACGCAAGTGCGACGCATACGTTTTTTGGACGCTACAAAAATGCAACATGGTAGCGTCTCCGACGCCACCCAGGTGCAGTGAAACGACGCATGCGTCGTGCGTTTTACCGAAAATGCACGACAACGCAACGCATGCGTCCCCAATGATAAAGATAGGGGCGCATGACGTATGCGTTGTCGTGCGTCGACGACGCAGCGTCGCATGACGCTAATGTGAACGTAGCCTAAGTGAGCAATCTGAGATACACTATCGGAAAAAACAAGCTATCTTTTTGGTGTTGCGTGTTTTGTTGGCACATTTGCACTATATGTGTCGAGTGTTTGATTTTTTGAACATGAAACTTTTTTTTAACTAATATGTAATAAAAGTTATATTTTAGTTTCCAAGCCGCTCATACTTACTCTTTGAATTTCCATTCGTTAGAATGACTTCCTCTCTATATTATATGAAAAATCTATTCACTATTCCTTACAGCACCATTCACTCCACAAAATTCCATCTCCTAATATTTTTTGCACTTGTTTCCTATGCAAGCTCATCTCACTGCACTTCTCTTGAGTCCTGAAGATCTTCTCTTGAGTCTCTCACACTATTTCACTTTTAATTCTCTACCTATTCGTTGTATCATTATTTTGATCCCCTTTTTCTCTTTTAGAACTTACTACTATCTCCCTAGATTGCTCTTCCGAAAAATGTTCTCTTTCTGGCTCCTATTCACTGACTCATCCTGAGTTCAAATTCTGTTTCTCCTGTACTGTAAACTTTTTTGGTGGCTCCTCTGTTTAAAAGCCTCGTTCTGGTTATTATTCATGGATTCATGCTGGATTCTAATCCCATTTCTCCTGCACTCATCTTTTCAACACTTTGTCCTTTTCATCTATTTGTATTTTATCATTTATTTGTTTAGTTCCATTTTCTGTATCGCCTTTTCCTCATCTGTTTAGGTGGCTCCTCTGTAAAATTTTCCCTTTCTTGCTCCTAATCACTGGCCCATCCTGGGTTCTTATCTTACTTCTACATTCCAATAATTTCTCCTCAACTCCTTGTCCTCTATTTACATTGTAACATCAATAAGTATGGTCTCTCTTTTTTTTCTTTTTAACTTTAACCCCTTAGTGACAGAGCCAATTTGGTACTTAATGACCAGGCCAATTTTTGCAATTCTGACCACTGTCACTTTATGAGGTTATAACTCTGGAACACTTCAACGGATCCCGCTGATTCTGAGATTGTTTTTTCGTGACATATTGTACTTCATGTTAGTGGTAACATTTCTTCGATATTACTTGCGATTATTTATGAAAAAAACGGAAATATGGCGAAAATTTTTAAAATTTTGCAGTTTTCAAACTTTGTATTTTTATGCCCTTAAATCAGAGAGATATGTCATAAAAAATAGTTAATAAATAACATTTCCCACATGTCTACTTTACATCAGCACAATTTTGGAAACAAAATTTTTTTTTGTTAGGGAGTTATAAGGGTTAAAAGTTGACCAGCAATTTCTCATTTTTACAACACCATTTTTTTTTAGGGACCACATCACATTTGAAGTCATTTTGAGGGGTCTATATGATAGAAAATAATGAAGTGTGACACCATTCTAAAAACTACACCCCTCAAGGTTCTCAAAACCACATTCAAGAAGTTTATTAACCCTTTACGTGCTTCACAGGAACTGAAACAATGTGGAAGGAAAAAATGAACATTTAACTTTTTTTTGCAAACATCTTAATTCAGAACCATTTTTTTTATTTTCACAAGTGTAAAAACAGAAATGTAACCATAAATTTTGTTATGCAATTTCTCCTGAATACGCCAATACCCCATATGTAGGGGTAAACCACTGTTAGGGCGCACCGCAGAACTTAGAAGTGAAGGAGCGCCGTTTGACTTTTTCAATGCAGAATTGGCTGGAATTGAGATCGGACACCATGTCACATTTAGAGAGCCCCTGATGTACCTAAACAGTGGAAACTCCCCACAAGTGACACCATTTTGGAAACTAGACCCCTTAAGGAACTTATCTAGATGTGTGGTGAGCACTTTGAACCCCCAAGTGCTTCACAGAAGTTTATAACGTAGAGCCGTGAAAATAAAAAATCGCTTTTGTTTACACAAAAATGATCTTTTTGCCCACAAATTCTTATTTTCACAAGGGTAACAGGAGAAATTAGACCACAAAAGTTGTTGTGCAATTTCTCCTGAGTACGCTGATACCCAATATGTGGGGGTAAACAACTGTTAGGGCGCACCGCAGAGCTTGGAAGAGAAGGAGTGCCGTTTTACTTTTTCAATGTAGAATTGGCTGGAATTGAGATTGGACGCCATGTCGTGTTTGGAGAGCCCCTGATGTGCCTAAACAGTGGAAACCCCCCACAAGTGACACCATTTTGGAAACTAGACCCCTTAAGGAACTTATCTAGATGTGTGGCGAGCACTTTGAACCCCCATGTGCTTCACAGAAGTTTATAACGTAGAGCCGTGAAAAAAAGAAATTGCATTTTTTCTACAAAAATGATCTTTTTGCCCACAAATTTTTATTTTCACAAGGGTAACAGGAGAAATTAGACCACAAAAGTTGTTGTGCAATTTCTCCTGAGTACGTCGATACCCAATATGTGGGGGTAAACCACTGTTTGGGCGCACCGCAGAGCTTGGAAGAGAAAGAGTGCCGTTTTACTTTTTCAATGTAGAATTGGCTGGAATTGAGATCGGACGCCATGTCGCGTTTGGAGAGCCCCTGATGTGCCTAAACAGTAGAAATCCCCCACAAGTGACCCCATTTTGGAAACTAGACCCCCCATGGAACTTATCTAGATGTGTGGTGAGAACCTTGAATGCCCAAGTGCTTCACAGAAGTTTATAATGCAGAGCCGTGAAAATAAAAAATATTTTTTTTTTCCACAAAAAAGATTTTTTAGCCACCAAATTTTTATTTTCACAAGGGTAACAAGAGAAACTGGACCCCAAAAGTTTTTGTCCAATTTGTCCTGAGTATGCTGGTACCCCATATGTGGGGGTAAACCACTGTTTGGGCGCACGGCAGAGCTCGGAAGGAAGGAGCGCCGTTTTGGAATGCAGACTTTGATAGAATGGTCTGCGGGTATTATGTTGCGTTTGCAGAGCCCCTGATGTACCTAACCAGTAGAAACCCTCCACAAGTGACCCCATTTTGGAAACTAGACCCCCCAAGGAACTTATCTAGATGTGTGGTGAGAACTTTGAATGCCCAAGTGCTTCACAGAAGTTTAGAATGCAGAGTCGTGAAAATAAAAAATATTTTTTTTTCCACAAAAAAGATATTGTAGCCCCCAAGTTTTTATTTTCACAAGGGTAACAGGAGAAATTGGACTGCAATAGTTGTTGTCCAATTTATCCCGAGTACGCTGATGCGCCATATGTGGCGGTAAACCACTGTTTGGGCGCACGGCAGAGCTCGGAAGGGAAGGAGCGCCTTTTTGGAATGCAGACTTTGATAGAATGGTCTGTGGGCATTATGTTGCGATTGCAGAGCCCCTGATGTACCTAAACTGTAGTAACCCCCCACAAGTGACCCCATTTTGGAAACTAGACCCCCCAAGGAACTTATCTAGATGTGTGGTGAGAACTTTGAATGCCCAAGTGCTTCACAGAAGTTTAGAATGCAGAGTCGTGAAAATAAAAAATATTTTTTTTTCACAAAAAAGATTTTGTAGCCCCCAAGTTTTTATTTTCACAAGGGTAACAAGAGAAATTGGACCCCAGAAGCTGTTGTCCAATTTATCCCGAGTACGCTGATGCCCCATATGTGGGGGTAACCCACTGTTTGGGCGCACGGCAGAGCTCAGAAGGGAGGGAGCACCATTTGACTTTTTGAGCGCAAAATTGGCTGTCGTGTTTGGAGACCCCCTGATGTACCTAAACAGTGGAAACCCCCCAATTCTAGCTCCAACCCTAACCCCAACACACCCCTAACCCTAATCCCAACCTCATCCATAATCCTAATCACTAACCCTAACCATAATCACAACCCTTACCCCAAAACAACCCTAATGTCAACCCTAACCATAACCCTAATCAAAACCCTAAATCCAACACACCCCTAATCCTAATCTCAACCCTAACCTCAAACCTAACCCTAATCCCAATACACCCCTAATCACAACCCTAACTTTAACCCTAATCCCAAACCTAACCCTAATCCCAAGCGTAACCCTAATGCCAACCCTAACCCTAATACGAACCCTAATCCAAACCCTAACCTTAATCCCAGCTCTAACCCTAACTTTAGCCCCAACCCTAGCCCTAACTTTAGCCCCAACCCTAACCCTAGCCCTAGGGCTACTTTCACACTTGCGTCGTTTGGCATTCCGTCGCAATCCGTCGTTTTGGACAAGAAACGGATCCTGCAAATGTGCCCGCAGGATGCGTTTTTTGCCCATAGACTTGTATTGCCGACGGATCGTGACGGATGGCCACATGTCGCGTCCGTCGTGCACTGGATCAGTTGTGTTTTGGCGGAGCGTCGGCACAAAAAAACGTTCAATGAAACGTTTTTTTGTACGTCGCATCCGCCATTTCTGACCGCGCATGCGTGGCCGTAACTCCGCCCCCTCCTCCCCAGGACATAGATTGGGCAGCGGATGTGTTGAAAAACTACAGCTGCTGCCCACGTTGTGCACAATTTTCACAACGTGCGTCGGTATGTCGGGCCGACGCATTGCGACGGCCCCGTACCGACGTAAGTGTGAAAGAAGCCTAACCCTAAGTTTAGCCCCAACCCTAACCCTAAATTTAGCCCCAACCCTAACCCTACCCCTACCCCTAACCCTAACCTAACCCTACCCCTAACCCTACCCCTAACCTAACCCTACCCCTAACCTAACCCTAACCCTACCCCTAACCCTACCCCTAACCTAACCCTAACCTAACCCTACCCCTAACCCTACCCCTAACCTAACCCTACCCCTAACCCTACCCCTAACCTAACCCTACCCCTAACCTAACCCTAACCCTACCCCTAACCCTACCCCTAACCTAACCCTAACCTAACCCTACCCCTAACCCTACCCCTAACCCTACCCCTAACCCTACCCTTACCCCTAACCCTACCCCTAACCTAACCCTACCCCTAACCCTACCCCTAACCTAACCCTAACCCTACCCCTAACCCTACCCCTAACCCTAACCTAACCCTAACCTAACCCTAACCCTACCCCTAGCCCTACCCCTAACCGTACCCCTAACCCTAACCTAACCCTACCCCTAACCCTACCCCTAACCTAACCCTACCCCTAACCTAACCCTACCCCTAACCCTACCCCTAACCCTAACCTAACCCTACCCCTAACCCTAACCTAACCCTACCCCTAACCCTACCCCTAACCTAACCCTACCCCTAACCCTAACCCTACCCCTAACCCTACCCTAATTTTAGCCCCAACTGCTGTTCTCCTGCCGGCCGGAAGATGGAGACAGATGGCGGGCGCACTGGGCATGCGTCCACCATGTTCTGCTGCCGGCGGCCAGGAGGAGCAGCAAGAGGATCCAGGGACCTAGGTGAGTATGCTAGGGTCCCCGAATCCCCCTATTTCTCTGTCCTCTGATGTGCGATCACATCAGAGGACAGAGAATTACACTTTACTTTTTTTTTTTTTTTGCGGTCGCCGGTAAACAGTTAATTACCGGCGATCGCAAAACAGGGGTCGGTAATACCGACCCCGATCGTGCTCTTTGGGGTCTCGGCTACCCCCGGCAGCTGAGACCCCAAAGATTCTCCCGGTGCCGGCCGGCGGGCGCACTGCGCATGCGCCCGCCATTTTGAAGATGGCGGCGCCCACCGGGAGACACGAGGAGCATCGGGGGAGCTAGGTGAGTATTGGGGGGCCTCCTGGGACCCCTTTTCTCTGTCCTCCGATGTGCGATCACATCGGAGGACAGAGAAATTAAAAAGAGATCGCTTTTTTTTTTTTTTGCGATCGCCGGTAAACGGTTAATTACCGGCGATCGCAAATGCGGGGTGGGTTAAAAACCCCCCGAATCATGTTCTCTGGGGTCTCGGCTACCCTCGGCAGCCGAGACCCCGGAGAAAATCGGCCTCTGGGGGGCGCTATGGACTTTTTCCACAGCGCCGTTAATTAACGGCGCTGTGGTTTAAGTACCCTTAGCGGCCGCCGTTAAAAGGCGTATCGGCGGTCGCTAAGGGGTTAATCAATTTGTAATTGCCAGTTGAACTTCCCTCCCTTCCTAATTTCCATATTGGTTTAAGTGTTCCTGTGGGTGTTCCCTATGTAATTGGCATCCATTTTGGGTCTATAAAAAACATTTGTTGTCATGTTTTGCACATTTGTTTTTTTAACTTAATAAAGACGCCAGTACGCCATTGAAACACATTGTGAATAAAAAACCTTATTCTCATTATCATTTGAGAAGAATTGATTTTCTCCGGCAGTGCAGTCCACCCAAGTGTTAATCCAACTGGATTCAATATCCCCTGGAGGATTCATCCACCAGCCACGGGGCAGCAGCAGCTATCTTTCTTCATGCCTACATAGTAGTTGTGCCAGTCACCACACCATCAGATGAGTGTAACCAGCCGTCTACTACTCTCCCTCCAAGGGCTATCACCCTATTGTGCGCTCAGTTTCCCAATTATAGATTTATTCATAGAAAATACTGAAGCATATGATCACTTCTTTGAAAATAGCTTTCCTGTCGCCCATCACCAATTCCTGGCCAACTACTTACAGTTTGAAGCACTGGTCTAAAATAAAATTACACTAAAACAGAACCACATGTGTCCATGGGAAATGTCTGGTATGGTCGATCATCTATAAACAGATGGCCTGCCATCAAGAACATGGCTAACAAATAAGAGATATAGAAGGTCAGCCATTACTAGCCACCAACCTGTTACCTGTGAAGTTGTGTTATATACAGATATAGAAACATGGATTCCACTCAAATGCAATACATTTATTTAAAATATTGAAATGAACTCAGTACAGGCAGAACATTCAGAAAACATCAATATCCTTTACTAGATAATTAATCTTCTTTATAAAAACAATGAATATGTCAAAGCTTTTTGTGATCTTGCATAAAAATGTTAATTTGTAACCAATAATCATCACAGACTGGTAAATTTACGGCACTGAGAACATTAGGTCAGCTGGCAAAGCCTCGTTATTCCGGTACGTTTGAATCCCAAGGAAACTTCACACTGAAGTCTTGCATTTCTGCCTTGTAGATCTTGTCGAAATATTCATTTTGAGCCACAGTAAAATTATTTTTCCAATCTCCGACTATTCCTGTAAATTACAAATGGTGACAAAACATTTAAATTTATGTTTAAGAGATCTGTTATATGCACATAGTAACCCCTAAAATTGTAAAATTCCCAACGCACAATACATAGGAAATATAAAGAAATAAAAACTGTGGAGAATGTGGCATAGTCCAGACAAGATTGGGTAAGGTCAAAAAGAATTTTATCATATAAAAATAAACTACATGTTTCTGCGTTGTACTGATGCCTTCCACAGATATATCAGAATAAAGGGAGCTATAAATGGGATAAAAGGTCGAGAACACAAGTCTAAAGTCTACCAATACACAAAGAGAAAAGAATACGCTGATAGGGAGATCACCAAACAATTACACAATATGGCTTTTATTAGAAAAGTGCACAAAAACACATACATGAAAACAATGCCCTGTAGATAGTAAGAGCTCCCCCTCCTCCCCCCATCCAAACTGAACACTCCCGCCGATCTGGCAAAAGGTACAACCCAGGAAAGTATAAATGCAAGTGCTGAATGTATAAACACTAAACAAAAGCTCCTATCCCCAATATGCAGTAATCTAACATGAAGCCGTCAAACACACACCACCTGAGAGTCCATCGGACTAATGAAATGTAAATAACCCTATCTCACATCGATAGTAAAATGTCTGCTACCTGCACACATAAATAATGAACAGTGAGCACGACCAATGTCTAGATCAGAGCAAGTGAGAGACAAATAAGAGATACAGAGGGTATATACGTTACACAGGTGCTGCAGAGCCGCAGGCAGCCAGGAGGTGTAATGGAGCTAGAGCCAGAGTGTCAGTCAGGAGAGAGTAGGGGGGCCGAAGCCCAACGCGTATCGCTACACACAGGTAGCTTCGTCAGGGGCAGAAAGAGTATCACAAGTCTAAAGTCTAATAATGAAATCAATAGTAGAACATTTCCTTGAAAAACAGTCAATATACAATAAAAAAACATATGATCATGTAGAAATAGGTCATCAATATCTGATTGGGGCGCAACAACCTGGCTGACCAACAGTTACCGCCGCCGGCTGGAAGTTCTCAGATGATGCCGGGAATACAGAAGCTCTGTAAAAAATTCTCGTGACCACAGTCAGGTACTGCACATTGCCCCCTACTCATTTAAATAGATTTTAAATGTGTCATATCCGGCTGCAGCCGCTATAGAAATGAAGGAGTGGCTGTATTCTGGCAGCGTCTGAGAACTTCCAGCCACCGCCGATAACAGCTGATCGGTGTGGGTGACAGGTGTCGAACCCCTCAATCAGATATTGAGGGCCTAATTTAAGATTAGGTCATCAATAAATAAGTAGTGGCCAACTCATTTATTACATTGCAGTGATAGTAATATAAGCAGTACAAATAAAAACATATTGAATAAATTCCTAAAAATAATCCTGCATTTTACTGAAAAGGGGTGCAGGAAAAATTATAAATGGGTATGAATACTTTCCGTACCCACTGTATATATTTTTCACTCTGTTTCATTGCAGCCTTTTGGTAAATTCAAAAAAGTTCATTTTTTCTCATTAATGTACACTCTGCATCCCATCTTGAATGAAAAAAAATAGAAATGTAGTAATTTTTGCAAATTTATTAAAAAAGAAAAACTGAAATATCACATAGTCATGAGTATTCAGCCCCTTTGCTCAGTATTGAGTAAAAGCAAGCTTTTGAGCTAGTGCAGCCATGAGTCTTCTTGGGAATGATGCTACAAGTTTTTCACACCTGGATTTGGGGATCCTCTGCCATTCTTCCTTGCAGATCTTCTCCAGTTCTGTCAGGTTGGATGGTGAACGTTGGTGGACGCCATTTTCAGGTCTCTCCAGAGATGCTCAATTGGCTTTAATTCAGGTCTCTGGCTGGACCAGTCAAGGATGGTCACAGAGTTGTAGCCACTCTGTTATTTTAGCTGTGTGCTTAGGGTCATTGTTTTGTTGGGAGGTGAACCTTCAGCCAAGTCTGAGGTCCAGAGCACTCTGGAAGAGGTTTTCATCCAGGATAACTCTATACATGGCCACAGTCATGTTTCCTTCAATGACTACCAGTCGTCCTTTCCCTGCAGCTGACAAACACCCCCATCGCATGATGCTGCCACCACCATGCTTCACTGTTGGGATTGTATTGGGCAGGTGATTATCATTGCCTGGTTTTCTCCAGACATACTGCTTAGAATTATCACCAAAAAGTTTACCTTCGTCTCACCAGACCAGAGAATGTTGTTTCTCAGATTCTGGGAGTCCTTCATGTGTTTTTAGCAAACTCTATGCGGGCTTTCATATGTCTTGCACTGAGGAGAGGTTTATGTTGGGCCACTCTGCCCTAAAGGCCCAACTGGTGGAGGTCTGCAGTGCTAGTTGACTTTGTGGAACTTTCTCCCATATCCCTATTGCATTTCTGGAGCTCAGCCACAGTGATCTTGGGGTTCTTCTTTACCTCTCTCACCAAGGCTCTTCTCCCACGATTGCTCAGTTTGGCTGGACAGCAAGGTATAGGAAGACTTCTGGTGGTCCCAAACTTCTTCCATTTAACCCCTTCACCCCCGGAGCTTTTTCCGTTTTTTCATCTTCGTTTTTCGCTCCCCTCTTTCCCAGAGCCATAACTTTTTTATTTTTCCATCAATATGGCAATGTGAGGGCTTATTTTTTGTGGGATGAGATGTACTTTTGAACGACACCATTGGTTTTACCATGCCGTGTAACAGAAAATGGGAAAAAAAATTACAAATGTGATGAAATTGCAAAAAAGTGCAATCTCACACTTGTTTTTTGTTTGGCTTTTTTGCTAGGTTCACCAAATGCTAAAACTGACCTGCCATTATGATTCTCCGGGTCATTATGAGTTCATAGACACCAAACATGACTAGGTTATTTTTTATCTAAGTGGTGAAAAAAAATTCCAAAGTTTGCTAAAAATAAATAAATAAATAATTGCGCGATTTTCCGATACCCGTAGCACCTCCAATTTTCATGATCTGGGGTCAGGTGAAGGCTTATTTTTTGCGTGCCAAGCTGGCGTTTTTAATGATACCATTTTGGTGTAGATATGTTCTTTTGATCGCCCGTTATTGCATTTTAATGCAATGTCACGGTGACCAAAAAAACATAATTTGGGCGTTTTGATTTTTTTTCTCGCTACGCCATTTAGGGGTCAGGTTAATCCTTTGTTTTTATTGATAGATCGAGCGATTCTGAACGCGGCGATACCAAATATGTGTATGTTTGATTTTTTTTAATTGTTTTATTTTGATTGGGGCGAAAGGGGGGTGATTTGAAGTTTTAAATATTTTTTATTTTTTATATATATTTAAACACTTTTTTTTTTGGCATGCTTCAATAGCCTCTATAGGAGGCTAGAAGAATGCACTACATGATCGCCTCTGCTACATAGAGGTGAAGTACAGATCACCTCTATGTAGCAGAAATGCAGGTGTACATTGAACGCCGACCACAGGGTGGCGCTCAAAGCAATTGGCCATCAACAACCATAGAGGTCTCAAGGAGACCTCTGGTTGTTATGGCAATGCACCGCTGACCCCCGATCATGTGACGGGGGTCAGCGGTGCGAGGAACCCCGGCCGCGCGGCCGGGAGCGCTAGTTAAATGCCGCTGTCAGCGCTTGACGGCAGCATTTAACTAGTTAATGGGCGCGGGCGGATCGCGATTCCGCTCGTGCTCATTGCGCGCACATGTCAGCTATACAAAACAGCTGACATGTCGCGGGTTTGAGGTGGGCTCACCGCCGGAGTCTACCTCAAAGCAGGGGATCTGCCAGCTGATGAACTATTCCGTCAGCTGGCAGAAAGGGGTTAAGGATTATAGAGGCCACTGTGCTCTTAGGAACCTTGAGTACTGCAGAAATTCTGTTGTAACCTTGGCCAGATCTTGCCTTGCCACAATTCTGTCTCTGAGCTCCTTGGCCAGTTCCTTTGATCTCATGATTCTCATTTGGTCTGACATGCACTGTGAGCTGTGAGGTCTTATATAGACAGGTGTGCGCCTTTCCAAATCAAGTCCTATCAGTTTAATTAAACACAGCTGGACTCCAATGAAGGAGTAGAGCCAACTCAAGGAAGATCACAAGGAAATGGACAGCATGTGACATAAATATGAGTGTCTGAGCAAAGAGTCTGAATACTTATGACCATGTGATATTTAAGCTTTTTTTTATTAAATTTGCAAAAATGTCTAAACTTCTGATTTTTTTTAGTCAAGATGGGGTGCAGAGTGTACATTAATGAGAAAAAAAATGAACTTTTTTTTAATTTGCCGAATGGCTGCAATGAAACAAAGAGTGAAAAAATTAAAGGGGTCTGAATACTTTCCATACCCACTGTATGCATCTTGGGAATTGTAGATGAAGAACTGTGGTAAAATATGATAAAATATTTATTGCTAGGAAAGCAATAGCACTAAGGTGGATGAGAGGAAGCCCACTACTATTAATCAGTGGAAAAAAATAGTGAATGACATAATACCATATGAGAATATATTATATAGAAATAGAAGATGCACTCAGAAATTCCATTAGATAAGGGAGAGATAGGGTGATTCACCCTTAACGCATGTATGCCCTATTGCCATGACTTATTCTATCTCACGATATGAACTCTGATGTTGTCCCTGTCAACGTACGGAAGGTGACGATGTGTGTAAACTGCAATAGTATACTTTTACTATGACCCAAACTGGTACGTGATCTGAATTTTGATAGAGAACCTGTCAATTCAATTGAGTGTGCAATTTTGCTGGATTTTTAAGTCTTAGTTAGGACTGGGTTTTCCGTAAGTCAGAAATAAGCAACTTGTGCATGACACTTTAGGATTCTCAATCACTTTGCTTGCATCAGGAATCACTTCAAGTTTTGTGGCAAATGTATTGATTTTGCTCTAATCCTATATTAATATAGATGTAGTAATCTTTCATTCATTAGACTGTACAATAGATGATTATAGGGTCAGTGTGTTGTCTGTTGCACACATGGGCAACACAAATACTGAAAATACAGCCTTCTGAAGGGGACCATATATTTCACCTGAATTAGTGTTTGACTAAAGCCCCCAAATGCTTTCAATAGCTGTCAGCAGCTAGCATGTCTCGTACTTTCCTGGGGGGCACTTTGTGAAATGTTCCTCTGTTTTCTTTGAGAGAGCGGCTACAAACATTTCTGGTGGCGACTTATCTTCTAGAGAAGAAAAGGATCTACGATCTGAAATTTGTCTCCCCCAACAATCATCAGTCAGAGGCACCCATACATACTACACTGTCAGCTGAACCTTTTGATATTGACCGGTTTGGCCACCGTTAGTTTTATGCTAATTTGTAACTTTTAAGGTATGAGCACCATTAGAGTATGTGCACACTATGTTTTTTAAATGTCTGCGAACCCGTCAAATTTTTCAGGTGGAAAACACGTCAGAACAAGCTGGTGTCTTTTTTCCTGAAGAGTCTTATTTTGTATCTCTTTTTTTTTCATCAGTTTTTCCTCAACATCTTTTGTTTGCCCATTTTGGACTAGTCACTTATTTTAACCTCTTGACAACTTTGGAAGCTCAAAACAGTTAATGGAGCCTCAACAGCAAACGTTTTCACATTGCAGTGCATAGGTTCAGACCTTTAACAGTTTACTTTTCAGGCAGGTTATATAGCGTACCCAACTGAAAAAGGTAAAAAAGCTGAGGCCACCAGAATATTGGGCAGTTCACATCCTTTAGCCACTTCATTGCTTTTGAGGCTCGCATCTAAAAGAAGTTACAATCGATGGGATCTATGAACAGCAAGTTATTTTGACATTGCTGCTCTTAAGTTAATTTTTTTTCTATTTTTTTTAAGTTTTTCAGGAAAGTTTTAGGCGGAATCCACCTGATAAAAACACTTTCTGTGCATACCTTCAGTCTGACTTGCCAGTAGAAGGCATGACAGACAGTGACTAGTGCAGAATGAACGCAAGATATGACCTTGACTATACATATTTTTTTCTCAATATGGTGCTCAGTTTTTACCTTTTCTAAAAAATGGGCTTTTCTCCTGGTCCATGTAACCAGATGGCACGAGGCTGTAATTAGTCATATTGTTCTGTTTCATGTTCTTAAAGGAAGCATATTTCACCACAGAGTCTATCGCTTCTTCATCTAATTCCTTTCCAAGAAATTTGCAAATCTTAATCACGCTTCCTCGTAGGTCCTGTTGTCAATTAGAAAAATCCAATATTTAGTATCATAATATGAAGAATGAAATTAAATATTTATGTTTCTACTTTTATGGTGAGACCACACAATGCGACTGGACACAGCCAAAACTCCGTTCACCCTGGTTGCCAATTGCTGCATAATTTTATTTAAAAATAGTGTAGACATTGGCCAACCGGGGCCAGGAGGAGCCTCAATTCATGATAAGCCATAGAGTAGTGTTCCCCAACTCTGGTCCTCAATAGCCAACAGGTTATGTTTTCAGGATTTCCTTAATATTGCACAGGTGATTGAATGCTTGCTTGTCCAGGTGTTGCAATTATCACCTGTGCAATACTAAGGAAATCCTGAAAACACGACCTGTTGGTGGCACTTGAGGACCGGAGTTGGGGAACACTGCCATAGAGTATAGCTGCATCCTAAGACTGCACTTACATCCTACAAGTTACTACCTTCATTACTGCATGACTAGCTGTATTTTTGCTCTTCTCCATGATGGCATGCTATGATGTAACACATCAGTTATTCAGATTATCTAACTGAATTCTCAAATAGTCTAAAAGTTAATATCAACTTCATTAGGGATGAGTGGATCTATGGAGGTTGGGTTCTGGTAACCGACTGAACTTCAGTTCTCCCTCTTTATCTCTCATAGTAATATAGTAGCATAGTTAGCAAGGCCGAAAAAAGACATTTGTCCATCCAGTTCAGCCTATATTCCGCCAGAATAAATCCCCAGATCTACGTCCTTCTAAAGAACCTAATAACTGTAAGGTACAAAATTGTTATGCTCCAGGAAGACATACAGGCCTCTCTTGAAACCCTTAACTGAGATCGCCATCACCACCTCCTCAGGAAAGGAATTCCAGATTCTCACTGCCATAACAGTAAAGAATCCCTTTCTATGTTGGTGGAAAAACCTTCTCTCCTCCAGACGCAGAGAATGCCCCCTTGTAACTGTCACCTTCCTTGGTATAAAGACATCCTCAGCGAGATATTTGTATTGTTCCCTTATATACTTATACATGGTTGTTAGATTGCCCCTCAGTCGTCTTTTTTCTAGACTAAATAATTCTAATTTTGCTAATCTCTCTGGGTATTGTAGTTCCCCCATCCCCTTTATTAATTGTGTTGCCCTCCTTTGTACTTGCTCTAGTTCCATTATATCCTTCCTGAGGACCGGTGCCCAAAACTGTACACAGTACTCCATGCGCTTTCTAACCAGGGATTTGTACTGAGGCAGTATAATGCTCTCATCTTGTGTATCCAGACGTCTTTTAATGCACCCCATGATCCTGATTGCCTGACACTGGCTGCTCCAGGTAAGTTTATCATTAACTAGGATCCCCAAGTCAGATTTACCCAGTGGTTTCCCGTTCAGTGTGTAATGGTGATATTGATTCCTTCTTCCCATGTGTATAACCTTACATTTCTCATTGTTAAACCGCATCTGTCACCTTTTGGCCCACATTTCCAACTTTTCCAGATCCATCTGTAGCAGAATACTATCTTCTCTTGTGTTGACTGCTTTACATAGTTTTGTATCATCTGCAAATATTGATATTTTACTGTGTAAACCTTCTACCAGATCGTTAATAAATATGTTGAAGAGAATAGGTCCCAACACCGACCCCTGCGGTACCCCACTGGTCACAGCGACCCAGTTAGAGACTATACCATTTATAACCACCCTCTGCTTTCTATCACTAAGCCAGTTACTTACCCATTTACACACATTTTCCCCCAGACCAAGCATTCTCATTTTGTGTACCAACCTCTTGTGCGGCACGGTTTCAAACGCTTTGGAAAAATCAAGATTTACCGCACCCAATGACTGACCTTGATCCAGTCTATAGCTTACCTCTTCATAAAAACTGACTGTTTGACAGGAGCGATTCCTCATAAACCCATGGTGATATGGAGTTAAACAGTTATTCTCATTGAGATAATCCAGAATAACATCCCTCAGAAACCCTTCAAATATTTTACCAACATTAGAGGTTAGACTTACTGGCCTATAATTTCCAGGTTCACTTTTAGAGCCCTTTTTGAATATTGGCACCACATTTGCTATGCGCCAGTCCTGTGGAACAGACCCCATCGCTATAGAGACCCTAAATATAAGAAATAATTGTTTGTCTATTACATTACTTAGTTCTCTTAGTACTCGTGGGTGTATGCCATCCGGACACGGAGATTTATCTATTTTAATCTTATTTAGCCGGTTTCGCACCTCTTCTTGGGTTAGATTGGTGACCCTTAATATAGGGTTTTCATTGTTTCTTGGGATTTCACCTAGCATTTCATTTTCCACTGTGAATACCGTGGAGAAAAAGGTGTTTAATATATTAGCTTTTTCCACGTCATGTACAACCATTCTTTCCTCACTCTTTTTTAAGGGGCCTACACTTTCACTTATGATTCTTTTACTATTGATACAGTTGAAGAACAGTTTGGGATTAGTTTTACTCTTCTTAGTAATGTGCTTCTATGTTTCCTTTTTTGGCAGCTTTAATTAGTTTTTTAGATAAAGTATTTTTCTCCCTATAGTTTTCTAGAGCCTCTATGGTGCCATCCTGCATTCGTAGTTTGAATGCTTTATTTTCACTGTTAATTGCCTGTCTTACTTCTTTGTTTAGCCACATTGGGTTTTTCCTATTTCTTGTCCTTTTATACCCATAAGGTATAAACCGCTTACACTGCCTATTTAGGATGTTGTTAAACATTTCCCATTTATTATCTGTATTCTTATTTCTGAGGATATTGTCCCAGTCTACCAGATTAACGGCTTCTCTAAGTTGGTCAAACTTTGCCTTCCTAAAGTTCAGTGTTTTTGTGACTCGTTGACAAGTCCTTCTATCAAAAGACTAATGAATCTGTATAATATTGTGGTCGCTATTTCCTAGATCCCCGATGACCTAGCAGCCCTTGATACACTGCGACTAGGGTTGAGCGAAACGGGTCGAACATTTTCAAAAGTCGCCGACTTTTGACAAAGTCGGGTTTCATGAAACCCGATCCGACCCCTGTGCGGGGTCGGCCATGCGGTACGCGACTTTCGCGCCAAAGTCGCGTTTCAATGATGCGAAAAGCGCCATTTCTCAGCCAATGAAGGTAAACGCAGAGTGTGGGCAGCGTGATGACATAGGCTTGTCCCCACCATCTTAGAGAAGGGCATTGCAGTGATTGGCTTGCTGTCCGCGGCGTCACAGGGGCTATAAAGGGGCGTTCCCGCCGACCGCCATGTTACTGCTGCTGATCTGAGCCTAGGGAGAGGTTGCTGCCACTTCGTCAGAAGCAGGGATAGCGTTAGGCAGGGTCCATTAACCACCAAACCGCTTGTGCTGTAGCGATTTCCACTGCCCAACACCACCATCGGTGTGCAGGGACAGTGGAAGCTACATTTTTTTTTTTCCCCTCAGCGCTGTAGCTCATTGGGCTGCCCTAGAAGGCTCCCTGATAGCTGCATTGCTGTGTGTACGCCGCTGTGCAAACCAACTGCTTTTTTCAAAGCACAAATCCTCTTGTTCCTTCCTTTCTGCACAGCTATCTTGTTTGTTTGTCCACACTTTTTATTTAATTTGTGCATCAGTCCACTCCTTATTGCTGCCTGCCATACCTGGCTGAGATTACTGCAGGGAGATAGTAATTGAAGGACAGTTCCTTTTTTTTTTTTTTTTTGTGGGAGATTAAGATTGGCATTTCTGCTAGAGTGCCATCCCTGTCTGTGTCATCTCTCACTCAGTGGGCCATAGAAAGCCTATTTATTTTTTTGCTTGATTTGGGTTCTAAAATCTACCTGAAAAAATCACTACATCAATCAGTGGGAGAAAAATATTGGCCTCAGGGCTTGTGTGCCACTCCTTACTCCTGTGTGTGCCATCTCTCAGTGGGCCATAGAAAGCTTATTTATTTTTTTGCTTGATTTGGGTTCCAAAATCTACCTGAAAAAATCAATAAATCAATCAGTGGGAGATTAATATTGGCCTTTGGGCTTGTGTGCCAGTCCTAAGCGTGCCATCTCTCTCTCTCAGATAGTGGGCCATAGAAAGCCTATTTATTTATTTTTTTTATTGGGTTTATAAATTTTCCCTGGAAAAAAAAAAAAAAGTGGGAGATTAATATTGGCCTCTGGGCTTGTGTGCCAGTCCTGAGCGTGCCATCTCTCTCTCACAAATAGTGGGCCATAGAAAGCCTATTTATTTTTTTGGTTGATTTGGGTTCTAAATTCTACCTGAAAAAATCAATAAATCAATCAGTGGTGTTAGGACTGGCGGAACGCACCAAGACAGATGATAAAGGTGCGTTCGCAGTCCGGGGTCCACCGTGCAGGTGGAGACCTGCTGCTAGTAATTGGCAGACAATATGGCGGTACACTAAAGTATACACGCGTGGGTTAAACCTCACCCAGCGTGAAGAAAGCGATCCTGTTAACTCACAGGACCGCAGTACCGCACTAGAGCGCGAGCAAGTGGTCAGCGGACTTAACCCCAGAAGGGATTGAAGCCCGATTAGACCCTTGCTGGCGTAACACCGCAACTGGGTGTGTAGAGAACCTTAGGACAAATATGTGCACAAGAGTGCGAGCGATGCCGCACTAACGGACGCCACTAACCACCCAGACTCGGGTATGGAAAGCGCAAGGCAAGCGCACGGCGCCGTACTGGCAGGCACAGCTATAGGACGCTGAGATGTGTGTATCGTGTAGATGGCAAGTCGGGCGCTAGATAGCTACCATCATCCGCGAACAGTCAACAACACTAGGGAGGGATATTTAGGAGCTTTCATCCTTCGACATACATCCATCTACACACACACATAATAACAAGACAATACTAGCGCATGGCCGTGTGGTCATGCGCAGTTTATATAGGAGCAGCACAGGAAGTGGCCACAGCACTTTTGCCCTTCTAGGACCTGCCAAGAGGACCAATGGAATGTGCTGCAGAGCCTGAGCACATGACCCTCGATCTCCAACGGGAGACCTTACGCTGGGCATGCTCAGTACATGCAGACAAGGACTTAGTCCCAGAGAAGTCCGCTCGCTGCTGACCAGTACTGACTTTAATGGCAGAGACTGGAGAAGCAGCACTAACTCTCTGAACAGAGTGAGAATGAGCAAGACGCTGGGACCGACGTCCTTGCTGAGCAGGCTCCACTGCGGCTGGACAAGAATGGGAGACCGCAGCGGAAGTGGCTCGAGATTCCCCCAGTGCAGAAGCGGGAACTCGACCCCTAACATTACCCCCCCTCCTAGGGCCCCCCCCCTCCTTGGGCCTCGCTACGTTCAAAGGCAGCAATGAGCTGCGGAGCCCGAATGTGCTCCACAGGCTCCCAGGTTCTATCCTCTGGACCATGACCCTTCCAATCCACCAAATAAAATTTTTTGCCACGTACCACCTTGCTTCCCACAATAGCATTCACCTCAAATTCATCCGTGGATGAACCCGATGTCCCAGCAGATGACTCAGAAAACCGAGACAAACGAACGGGCTTTAAGAGGGAAACGTGAAAGGTATCGGTGATACCAAGGCGTGGAGGAATGGCCAAACGGTAAACCACAGGGTTGACCTGTTCCAGAACTTTAAACGGGCCAATGTAGCGAGGAGCAAACTTAGTGGACTCAACTCGCAGCCTGATGTTACGGGCGGAGAGCCACACTAAGTCGCCGGGAGCAAAGACCGGAGCGGGGCGCCGGTGTGTATCAGCCGAAACCCTCATTCTCTCCTTGGAGGCCCGGATAGCATCCTGTGTGCGGTCCCAGATGTCACGTGCCTCCACCGCCCAGTCTGCCACCCTAGAATCGGTGGAGGACACGGGCATGGGCCCAGGGACACGCGGATGCTGGCCGTAATTAAGGAGAAAAGGAGTTTGACCAGTGGAATCGGCTACGGCGTTGTTCAGGGCAAATTCCGCCCAAGGTAGCAAAGATGCCCAGTCATCCTGCCTAGCAGAGACGAAATGTCGCAAATATGTCACCAGAGTCTGGTTGGTTCTCTCCACCAACCCATTCGTCTCGGGATGGTAAGCAGAGGAGAGGTTTAACTCTATGCTGAGTAAACGGCAGAGCTCTCTCCAAAACCGAGATGCGAACTGGGGACCCCGATCGCTGACAATTTTATCAGGCATACCATGCAAACGGAAAACGTGTTTAACGAACAACACCGCCAAGGCCCGTGCTGAGGGTAACCGAGGAAGCGGCACCAAATGCACCATCTTAGAGAAATGGTCAGTGACAACCCAAATAATGGAGCAGCCACGCGACTTGGGTAGACCCACCACAAAGTCCATTCCGACCATCTCCCAGGGCCTGTCTGCCACCGGTAGAGGGTAAAGCAACCCAGCAGGCCGTTGCCGAGGAGACCGATTCTGGGCGCAAGAAACGCACGCCTGAATGTAGTCCCTGACATCTCGGGCCATATGCGGCCACCAGTATGTTCTCGCCAAAAGCTCTGATGTCCTCTTGGTCCCAAAATGCCCCCCCACTCTGGAGGAGTGAGCCCAAGAGAGAACCTCCGGTCGCAAGTTAGCTGGCACGAAAGTCTTGCCCGGGGGCACAGACTCTAGCGAAACCGGAGCTACAGTTCTCAGGCTCTCAGAAGGGACAATAAGCCGAGGCTCCTCCTCCTCCTCCTCAGATGACACTACGGAGCGGGAGAGAGCGTCGGCACGAACGTTCTTCTCCCCGGAGAGAAAATGGAGAGTAAAATGGAACTGGGAGAAGAACAGGGACCATCTAGCCTGGCGAGAATTCAGCCGCTGGGCCGTCTGTATATACACCAAGTTCTTGTGGTCAGTGAAGACTTGGAAGGGAAAGCGAGCTCCCTCCAAGAGGTGTCTCCACTCTGAAAAAGCCAACTTCATGGCTAGCAACTCCCTGTCCCCGATGGAATAATTCCTCTCCGCTGGTGTGAAGGTCTTGGAGAAGAAGAAGCAAGGATGCTTCCGACCTTGAGCATCCTTTTGGAAAAGGACTGCTCCAGCACCAACGGATGAGGCATCCACCTCCAAGATGAATGGTTTATCTACATCGGGGCGATGTAGGATGGGAGCGCTAGCGAAGTGTGACTTAATCGAGAGAAAGGCCTTGGAGACCTCCTCTGACCACAACTTGGGATTTGCTCCCTTCTTGGTGAGGGCGACCAAGGGAGCTACCAAAGTTGAGAAGTGTGGAATGAACTGGCGATAATAATTAATGAACCCCATAAAGCGCTGCACCGCTTTAAGAGAATGGGGTTCCTGCCAGTCCATTACAGCCTGTAGCTTGGCAGGATCCATAGCCAAACCCTGGGCAGAAATGATATATCCAAGGAAAGGCAAGGACTCCTGCTCAAACACACACTTCTCCAACTTAGCGTAGAGGGAGTTTGCCCGTAAGAGGTCGAAGACTTTGCGAACATCTCTCCGATGGGAGTCTATATCTGGAGAGTAGATGAGAATGTCATCCAGATAGACTACGACCGAGGTGGTGAGCATATCCCGAAAGATGTCGTTCACAAAGTCTTGGAAAACGGCTGGGGCATTACAGAGCCCAAAGGGCATCACTAGATATTCATAGTGCCCATCCCTGGTGTTAAAAGCCGTCTTCCATTCATCCCCCTCACGGATGCGAATCAGGTTGTAAGCACCCCGCAGATCTAACTTTGTAAATACCTTTGCTCCCCGTAGCCTATCAAAGAGCTCAGATATCAGGGGTAATGGGTACTTGTTCTTAACGGTAATTGCGTTAAGACCCCTGTAGTCTATGCATGGACGTAAGTCTCCAGTCTTCTTCTGTACGAAGAAGAACCCAGCCCCTGCCGGTGACACTGACTTCCTAATGAATCCTCTTGCCAGATTCTCATGAATATACTGGGACATTGCCTCCGTCTCCGGGAGAGATAACGGGTAGACTCGACCCCGGGGAGGCTCAGCACCAGGCAAGAGGTCAATAGGACAGTCATAGGGGCGGTGAGGCGGAAGGGTCTCCGCAGCTCTTTTGGAGAACACGTCTGCATGGGACCAATAGTGCTTGGGGAGAGAGGAAAGATCTGCGGGTACCTGTGTAGTAGCAACCTGAACGCACTCCCTCTGACATCTACCCTCACAGGATTTACTCCATCCCAAAATTCTCCCAGAGGACCACTCAATATGAGGAGAATGGTAGCGAAGCCATGGCATCCCCAACAGGACCTCATCAATTCCCTCAGGAATGACTAATAGGGAGATTATCTCCTGATGTGATGGAGACACAGATAGGGTGAAAGGAATGGTTTGGTGGGTAATCTGTGAAGGTAGTGTTGACCCATTTACCACTCGAACGGTCACTGGCTGGGCGAGCATCACCAAGGGTATTGCGTGACGCTGGGCAAAGGCGGAGGACATAAAGTTACCCTCTGCCCCAGAGTCCAAGCATAGCTCGACCGTGAGAGTGGATGGGCCTATGGTAATTGTCCCCTTGAAGGACAACTTTGAGGCAAACGTCGCCGTGTCTAGTGTACCTCCTCCAACTGCCACTAGACGCTGACGTTTCCCCGACCGCTGAGGACTCTTGGAGGCAAGACGTCCTGACTGCTGGCAAACATGACGAACCTTATGTGCACGAGCGGACTGAGACTTGGATCCCGCTCGTGTCACCTCCAAGGTCTCATGTGACTCAGATGCCTGGACTGGAGATTTCAAAGGTTTGGCGAAGGTAGGAGCCAGCCGAAACCTCTGCCTACACTGGGCTCGTTCCAACCTCCGCTCGTTAAAACGGAGGTCTATACGAGTAGAAATAGATATTAACTCCTCCAGTGTGGCAGGAATCTCCCTAGTGGCCAGAGCGTCCTTAACATGGTCAGCCAGGCCCCTCCAGAATATGGGGATAAGGGCTTTATCCGACCACTCCAGCTCGGAAGCTAAAGTACGGAATCGGACGGAAAAATGGCTGACCAAGGACTCACCCTGAGTTAATGCCAGTAGTTGGAGCGCTGTATCATGGGTGAGTTGAGGTCCTAGAAAGACCTTTTTCAGCGTGCCCAGAAACAACGGAGCACTCTGCACCACATGATCATCACGCTCCCACAGCGGCGTAGCCCACTCCAATGCCCTGCCCGACAACAGCGAGACAATAAATCCCACCTTAGCCCGCTCGGTAGGAAAACGTGCAGCCAGGAGCTCGAGATGGATAGAGCACTGGCTCACGAATCCACGACAATGTTTGCTCTCTCCAGCAAACTTGTCAGGTAGTGGGAGACGGGATAAAGTCGGAGCAGGGGTGGCAGTGGACAAACTGGCTGCGGCTACACTTGCAGCCTGCACAGCTACAGCAGTGACATCCACAGCTGAGGTTGTACGCTCAAGAGCCGCCAACCTTCCCTCCAGCTGCTGGATGTACCGCTGTAAACGCTGGTCGTCCGCCATTTTACTAGCCAGACCCTGGCGCTAGTATTCTGTAAGGACTGGCGGAACGCACCAAGACAGATGATAAAGGTGCGTTCGCAGTCCGGGGTCCACCGTGCAGGTGGAGACCTGCTGCTAGTAATTGGCAGACAATATGGCGGTACACTAAAGTATACACGCGTGGGTTAAACCTCACCCAGCGTGAAGAAAGCGATCCTGTTAACTCACAGGACCGCAGTACCGCACTAGAGCGTGAGCAAGTGGTCAGCGGACTTAACCCCAGAAGGGATTGAAGCCCGATTAGACCCTTGCTGGCGTAACACCGCAACTGGGTGTGTAGAGAACCTTAGGACAAATATGTGCACAAGAGTGCGAGCGATGCCGCACTAACGGACGCCACTAACCACCCAGACTCGGGTATGGAAAGCGCAAGGCAAGCGCACGGCGCCGTACTGGCAGGCACAGCTATAGGACGCTGAGATGTGTGTATCGTGTAGATGGCAAGTCGGGCGCTAGATAGCTACCATCATCCGCGAACAGTCAACAACACTAGGGAGGGATATTTAGGAGCTTTCATCCTTCGACATACATCCATCTACACACACACATAATAACAAGACAATACTAGCGCATGGCCGTGCGGTCATGCGCAGTTTATATAGGAGCAGCACAGGAAGTGGCCACAGCACTTTTGCCCTTCTAGGACCTGCCAAGAGGACCAATGGAATGTGCTGCAGAGCCTGAGCACATGACCCTCGATCTCCAACGGGAGACCTTACGCTGGGCATGCTCAGTACATGCAGACAAGGACTTAGTCCCAGAGAAGTCCGCTCGCTGCTGACCAGTACTGACTTTAATGGCAGAGACTGGAGAAGCAGCACTAACTCTCTGAACAGAGTGAGAATGAGCAAGACGCTGGGACCGACGTCCTTGCTGAGCAGGCTCCACTGCGGCTGGACAAGAATGGGAGACCGCAGCGGAAGTGGCTCGAGATTCCCCCAGTGCAGAAGCGGGAACTCGACCCCTAACAAGTGGGAGATTAATATTGGCCTTTGGGCTTGTGTGCCAGTCCTAAGCGTGCCATCTCTCTCTCTCAGATAGTGGGCCATAGAAAGCCTATTTATTATTTTTTTTATTGGGTTTATAAATTTTCCCTGGAAAAAAAAAAAGTGGGAGATTAATATTGGCCTCTGGGCTTGTGTGCCAGTCCTGAGCGTGCCATCTCTCTCACAAATAGTGGGCCATAGAAAGCCTATTTATTTTTTTGGTTGATTTGGGTTCTAAATTCTACCTGAAAAAATCAATAAATCAATCAGTGGGAGATAAATATTGGCCTCTGGGCTTGTGTGCCACTCCTGACTCCTGTGTGCGTCCTCTCTCACTCAGTGGGACCTAGAAAGCCTATTTTTTGTTTTATTTGTTTTCTAAATTCTCCCTGAAAAAATCATTTTATTTTATTTGGTTTCTAAATTATTCCTGAAAAAAATCATTTTTTTTGTATTTTTTTTTCTAAAGTCTCCCTGAAAAAAAAAAAAAAAAACAAATCAGTGGGAGATTAATATTGCCCTTTCTGCTTGTGTGCCAGTCTTGACTCCTGGGTGTGCCATCTCTCTCTCCAATTGTGGGCCATAGAAAGCCTATTAATTTTTTTGCTTGATTTGGGTTCCAAAATCTACCTGAAAAAATCACTAAATCAATCAGTGGGAGATAAATATTGGCCTCTGGGCTTGTGTGCCACTCCTGACTCCTGTGTGCGTCCTCTCTCACTCAGTGGGCCCTAGAAAGCCTATTTTTTGTTTTATTTGTTTTCTAAATTCTCCCTGAAAAAATCATTTTATTTTATTTGGTTTCTAAATTATTCCTGAAAAAAATCATTTTTTTGTATTTTTTTTTTCTAAAGTCTCCCTGAAAAAAAAAAAAAAAAACAAATCAGTGGGAGATTAATATTGCCCTTTCTGCTTGTGTGCCAGTCTTGACTCCTGGGTGTGCCATCTCTCTCTCTCCAATTGTGGGCCATAGAAAGCCTATTAATTTTTTTGCTTGATTTGGGTTCCAAAATCTACCTGAAAAAATCACTTAATCAATCAGTGGGAGATAAATATTGGCCTCTGGGCTTGTGTGCCACTCCTGACTCCTGTGTGCGTCCTCTCTCACTCAGTGGGCCCTAGAAAGCCTATTTTTTGTTTTATTTGTTTTCTAAATTCTCCCTGAAAAAATCATTTTATTTTATTTGGTTTCTAAATTATTCCTGAAAAAAATCATTTTTTTGTATTTTTTTTTTCTAAAGTCTCCCTGAAAAAAAAAAAAAATCAAATCAGTGGGAGATTAATATTGCCCTTTCTGCTTGTGTGCCAGTCTTGACTCCTGGGTGTGCCATCTCTCTCTCTCCAATTGTGGGCCATAGAAAGCCTATTAATTTTTTTGCTTGATTTGGGTTCCAAAATCTACCTGAAAAAATCACTAAACAAACAGTGGGAGATAAATATTGGCCTCTGGGCTTGTGTGCCACTCCTGACTCCTGTGTGGGTCCTCTCTCACTCACTGGGCCCTAGAAAGGCTATTTTATGTTTTATTTGTTTTCTAAATTCTCCCTGAAAAAATCATTTCATTTTATTTGGTTTATAAATTCTTCCTTAAAAAATCATTTTTTTTTTTTTTTTCTAAAGTCTCCTTTTTTAAAAAAAAAAAACACAAATCAGTGGGAGATTAATATTTACATTTGCGCTTCAGTGACAGTCCTGCGTGTGTGGCATCTCTCTTATTTGTTGCCACCAACAACAGAGTGTGTAACATTGTGCCTGATTTTCGTTGTGGTCTCACCCACCTGTAATGGGGTAGCTAAATCATACTGAAGTTATAGCTCACCGTGTAAGTTGTGTGACTGCAACAAATACCGTTAGTTTGGTAACGTTTTTAAAACAATGAGGAAGTCTGGTGGAAGAGGTCGTGGCCGGGGGCGTTCATTGTCAGCTGGTAATGAGGGTAGTGGTAGTGGTGGAGCATCAGGTGGTCGTGGGAAAAAAAATATTGCACCTAAGTCTGGAGCTGTGGAGCCAGGTTCGTCGTCTGGCTACACAAGGCCTCGAACGCTCCCTTTTCTGGGAGTAGGAAAACCGCTTTTAAAGCCGGAGCAGCAAGAGCAAGTTTTGGCTTATCTTGCTGACTCAGCCTCTAGCTCTTTTGCCTCCTCTCGTGAAACTGGTAAAAGTAAAAGCAGCGCGTCGTTAGTGGATGTTCACGGTCAGGGACAAGTCGCTTCCTTGTCCTCTTCAGCAAAAACAACAACAGAGAAGAATGCAGCAGGCGACACAACGGGTTACTCCATGGAGCTCTTTACACATACCGTCCCTGGCTTAGAAAGTGAAGCAGTTAACAGTCCATGCCCATTACAAGTTGAATCTGACATGGAGTGCACTGATGCACAGCCACAGCCAGACTACTATGCTGGTCCTTTGACTCAGACCACAACATTGCCCTCGCAGGGTGCTGATCAAGAATCAGACCCTGATGAGACTATGTTGCCCCATCACGAACGCTATACCACCGACCGACAAGGTGACACAGACGAAGTTGCACACGAGCTACAAGAAGAGGTAATAGATGACCCAGTTCTTGACCCCGATTGGCAGCCATTGGGGGAACAGGGTGCAGGCGGCAGCAGTTCTGAAGCGGAGGAGGAGGGGCCGCAGCAGGCATCAACATCGCAACAGGTTCCATCTGCCGGGCCCGTATCTTGCCCAAAACGCGTGGCAAAGTCAAAACATGTTGGAGGACAGCGTGGCCATCCGGTTAAAGCTCAGTCTGCAATGCCTGAAAAGGTATCCGATGCTAGAAAGAGTGCAGTCTGGCATTTTTTTAAACAACATCCAATTGATCAGCGCAAAGTCATCTGTCAAAAATGTTCAACTACCTTAAGCAGAGGGCAGAATCTGAAAAGTCTCAATACAAGTTGCATGCATAGACATTTAACCACCATGCATTTGCAAGCTTGGACTAACTACCAAACGTCCCTTAAGGTTGTAGCACCCTCGGCCAATGAAGCTAGTCATCAACGCAACATCCCTTCCGGCAGTGTAGGGCCACCATTTTCTGCACCACCTGCAGTATCTGTGCAGGTTTCTTTGCCAGGCCAAAGAAGTCAGGGTCAGGGAATCACCAGTTTCGTAGTAGGAAACACTGCATCTAGGGCATCGGCGGCAACAATACCATCTCCCACCGTCTCTCAGTCTGCCATGTCCACCGGCACCCCCGCTAGTTCCACGATCTCCAGCTCTCCAGTCCAGCTCACCCTACATGAGACTATGGTTAGAAAAAGGAAGTACTTAGCCTCGCATCCGCGTACACAGGGTTTGAACGCCCACATAGCTAGACTAATCTCGTTAGAGATGATGCCCTACCGGTTAGTTGAAAGCGAAGCTTTCAAAGCCCTGATGGACTACGCTGTACCACGCTACGAGCTACCCAGTCGACACTTTTTTTCCAGAAAAGCCATCCCAGCCCTCCACCAGCATGTTAAAGAGCGCATCGTCCATGCACTCAGGCAATCTGTGAGCACAACAGATGCATGGACCAGTAGGCATGGCCAGGGACGTTACGTGTCCATCACGGCACACTGGGTAAATGTGGTGGATGCAGGGTCCACAGGGGACAGCAAGTTTGGGACAGTTCTGCCTAGCCCACGGTCTAGGAAACAGTTGGCTGTAGCCATTCGCACCCCCTCCTCCTCCTCCTCGTCCTCCTGCAGAAGCGAGACCTCGTCCACAGACCGCAGTCGCACAACCACTCCATCCGCAGCTGCCACTGTTGCACACCAGGTCTCCCATTATGGGGCAGCTACTGGCAAACGTCAGCAGGCTGTATTGGCTATGAAGTGTTTGGGCGACAACAGACACACCGCTGAAGTTCTGTCCGAGTTCTTGCAGAAAGAAACGCAGTCGTGGCTGGGCACTGTAGATCTTGAGGCAGGCAAGGTAGTGAGTGATAACGGAAGGAATTTCATGGCTGCCATCTCCATTTCCCAACTGAAACACATTCCTTGCCTGGCTCACACCTTAAACCTGGTGGTGCAGTGCTTCCTGAAAAGTTATCCGGGGTTATCCGACCTGCTCCTCAAAGTGCGTGGACTTTGCTCACATATCCGCCGTTCGCCCGTACACTCCAGCCGTATGCAGACCTATCAGCGTTCTTTGAACCTTCCCCAGCATCGCCTAATCATAGACGTTGCAACAAGGTGGAACTCAACACTGCACATGCTTCAGAGACTGTGTGAACAGAGGCGGGCTGTTATGTTTTTGTGGGAGGATACACATACACGGGCAGGCAGTAGGATGGCAGACATGGAGTTGTCAGGTGTGCAGTGGTCGAAGATTCAAGACATGTGTCAAGTCCTTCAGTGTTTTGAGGAATGCACACGGCTGGTTAGTGCAGACAACGCCATAATAAGCATGAGCATCCCCCTAATGCGTCTGCTGATGCAAAGTTTGACGCACATAAAGGATCAGGCGTCTGCAGCTGAGGAAGAGGAAAGCCTTGATGACAGTCAGCCATTGTCTGGCCAGGGCAGTGTACAGGACGAGGTAGCGGGCGAAGAGGAGGAGGAGGACGAGGAGGATGATGGGGATGATTATATTTTTAATGAGGAAGCTTTTCCGGGGCCAGTGGAAATTGTTGGCGCGGCAAGGCCGGGTTCTGGTTTTTGGAGGGACACAAGTGACGTGGATTTGCCTGAAACTGCCCCTCAACCAAGCACAACCACAGATTTGAGAACTGGAACTTTGGCCCACATGGTGGATTATGCCTTGCGTATCCTCAAAAGGGACACACGCATAACAAAAATGATGAACGATGACGATTACTGGTTGGCCTGCCTCCTTGATCCTCGCTGTAAAGGCAAATTGCAAAATATAATGCCACATGAGAACTTGGAACTAATATTAGCAACCAAACAATCAACTCTTGTTGACCGTTTGCTTCTGGCATTCCCTGCACACAGCGCCCGTGATCGTTCTAACACGAGCTGCAGGGGCCAGCAGACCAGAGGTGTTAGAGGGGCAGAAATCAGAAGTGTCGTTGGCCAGAGGGGTTTTCTGACCAGGTTGTGGAGTGATTTTGCTATGACCGCAGACAGGACAGGTACTGCAACATCAATTCAAAGTGACAGGAGACAACATTTGTCCAGTATGGTTACTAACTATTTTTCATCCCTTATCGACGTTCTCCCTCAACCGTCATTCCCATTTGATTACTGGGCATCAAAATTAGACACCTGGCCAGAATTGGCAGAATATGCATTGCAGGAGCTTGCTTGCCCGGCAGCTAGTGTCCTATCAGAAAGAGTATTCAGTGCTGCAGGTTCAATACTAACAGAAAAAAGGACTCGTCTGGCTACCCAAAATGTAGATGATCTAACCTTCATTAAAATGAACCACAACTGGATTTTGAAATGTTTTGCCCCACCTTGCCCGGCTGACACCTAGCTTTCCTATGTAAAGGTCTTGCCTGTGGACTATTCTGAACGACTTTTCCAATCTCGTAATTTGCAGCACCTGATTGTCCAGCATCCGACATGTTAACACCTCCCTAAATGGCCAAAGTCCCCACACGGGGCCGTGGTATCGCCACTTGGCGCCAGCACCCGTGAGAGTACTGTTTGTCTGAAGAGGTGGGTGTGCCCGCTTTTGGTCGACGGCACTGCCACTAGGTCCCTCACAGTACAATAAAGTGTCTGGCGGTGGTGGTGCGCACCCAACGTCAGACACACCGTTGTAATATGAGGGGCCCTGGGCCTGTACCGCCGGCCACAAGACAGTCCCCCCCCCCCCAGGTCAAACAGTGCTCTACCACTTGCAAAATTTTCTCTCACAGCTCCACCAATGTTTAGTCTATGCGCTGACATCCTTCAATGCCTGGCACTGTCAATACCATTGTATTGACATTTTTTTTATGTTAGGCCTTCGAAGCCTGTCTGCGGTCCCTCCTTCCACTAGGCCTCCACTGACCTGTCTACTGCTGCCCGGGTTCCCCTGGAACCAATTTTAAATTGCCTACAGCCAGCCCAATTTATTATGTTAGGGCTTCGAAGCCTGTCTGCGGTCCCTCCTTCCACTAGGCCTCCACTGACCTGTCTACTGCTGCCCGGGTTCCCCTGGAACCAATTTTAAATTGCCTACAGCCAGCCCAATTTATTATGTTAGGGCTTCGAAGCCTGTCTGCGGTCCCTCCTTCCACTAGGCCTCCACTGACCTGTCTACTGCTGCCCGGGTTCCCCTGGAACCAATTTTAAATTGCCTACAGCCAGGCCAATTTATTATGTTAGGGCTTCGAAGCCTGTCTGCGGTCCCTCCTTCCACTAGGCCTCCACTGACCTGTCTACTGCTGCCCGGGTTCCCCTGGAACCAATTTTAAATTGCCTACAGCCCGCCCAATTTATTATGTTAGGGCTTCGAAGCCTGTCTACGGTCCCTCCTTCCACTAGGCCTCCACTGACCTGTCTACTGCCGCCCGTGTTCCCCTGGAACCAATTGTAAATTGCCTACAGCCAGGCCAATTTATTATGTTAGGGCTTCGAAGCCTGTCTGCGGTCCCTCCTTCCACTAGGCCTCCACTGACCTGTCTACTGCTGCCCGTGTACCCCTTGAACCAACATCAGAAAATATAAAAATAAGTATTTTGCTTATAAAAAAGAAAATACTGGAGAGATATCAAATGCAGACATTTTAACATTAAAAACAAACACATACAACAAAAATCTGGTACAGTACTAAAAATGGCCACCAGCTACAATAACTTTCTCCTGCAAGTAGTTAACTGAAAGTTTTTTTCAATTTAAAACACAGATATTGCATCCACCGAGTGTTGTCCTGTCGCGTCTTCTTTATATTATTGCCAAGAAGATGCAAAACAATGAAAATAATAAAATCATTATTTACCAAAAAAATAGAGTAAGTCAAAACCACATTGCAAATAAACATTCATTACAAATAAAGAAGCAGGGCGCGTCTCAGGGTGAGTATATACCTAATAAGAATATAATCACCCTCGGACGCGCCCTGCTTCTTTCCGACAGCCTTCCTTCCTAAGAATCAGCCCTTCCGTGGTGTAGAGAGAGGGTGTGTTACACTCCAAGGTGTTCCCCAGGTTGCCTTTCCTGAGCTTCGATCTTCATGCTCTCGTTTTGTAGTTGTCGGAAAGTAGGCTGCATTAGGCCTACAAAATGGGTATGGGGTGGAGAGAGATGGTGTGTTACACTCCAAGGTGTTCTCCAGGTTTCCTCGCCATTGCTTCGATCTTCCGACTCTCGTTTAGTAGTTGTAGAAAACTACACTGCATTAGGCCTACAAAATGGGTATCGGGTGGAGAGAGATGGTGTGTTACACTCCAAGGTGTTCCCCAGGTTGCCTTTCCTGAGCTTCGATCTTCATGCTCTCGTTTAGTAGTTGTCGGAAATTAGGCTGCATTAGGCCTACAAAATGGGTATGGGGTGGAGAGAGATGGTGTGTTACACTCCAAGGTGTTCTCCAGGTTTCCTCGCCATTGCTTCGATCTTCCGACTCTCGTTTAGTAGTTGTAGAAAACTACACTGCATTAGGCCTACAAAATGGGTATCGGGTGGAGAGAGATGGTGTGTTACACTCCAAGGTGTTCCCCAGGTTGCCTTGCCATTGCTTCGGTCTTCCGACTCTCGTTTAGTAGTTGTAGAAAACTACACAGCATTAGGCCTACAAAATGGGTATGGGGTGGAGAGAGATGGTGTGTTACACTCCAAGGTGTTCTCCAGGTTTCCTCGCCATTGCTTCGATCTTCCGACTCTCGTTTAGTAGTTGTAGAAAACTACACTGCATTAGGCCTACAAAATGGGTATCGGGTGGAGAGAGATGGTGTGTTACACTCCAAGGTGTTCCCCAGGTTGCCTTGCCATTGCTTCGGTCTTCCGACTCTCGTTTAGTAGTTGTAGAAAACTAAACAGCATTAGGCCTACAAAATGGGTATGGGGTGGAGAGAGATGGTGTGTTCCACTCCAAGGTGTTCTCCAGGTTGCCTTTCCTGAGCTTCTATCTTCAGGCTCTCGTTAAATTGTGGTTAAATGGAACAACTGCATTTGGCGTACTAGTTGGTTTGGGGCCTACTAACAGTGTCTGCCACTCCTTGCTGTTCTCCTGGTTTCCTGTCCTGAAATTCCGTTTTCAGGCGCTCGTTAAGTAGTTGTTAATGTTAGACTGCATTTGGCCTACTAGTTGGGTTGGGGCCTACTATCGGTGTCTGCCACCCCTTGCTGTTCTCCTCCACTGAACAAAGCTGTGCCGCCTGTTTACTACGGTTGCCAATTTTGAACTGCATTTCGACTACTTACTGATTTGGGCCTACTCTCTGTGTCAGCCTCTCATTCCAGTTGTCCTCCACTGCAATGCCCCCTGGTTATTCCTGTGTTACCAATTTTGAACTGCATTTAGCCCACTTTATTCTTTGGGCCTATATCTGTGTTTCCTCCTCATCCTGCCCATTGCCCAGCCAGTGATAGATGAGTCTGCTGGTACATTGACCCATAACGCAACATTCCCCGTGCACGCTACACAACAACATTGTGACCCTGCTGAAAGTCAGGTTGCTCTTCCCGCATACCATACCACCTTACACGGGGACAAAGAGGAAGGTGCAGATGAAAGTGCAGGTTCCTTCATCAGGTGGGGGGAGGAATACTAGTTGGCGACGTCACTGGCACAGGGCCTCTCATAGTACGCAAAAGTGTTGCTGCCGGTGGGAGGCGCCCCCGCCGTGCAAACACACCGCTGTACTTTGAGGGGCCCTGTGCCAGTGCCAATGCCAATGAGTGGGCCCCCCCTGCTTGCTCAGGTTCACAGCACTTGCAAAGTTGAAATACTTACCTCTCCCTGCTCCACTGCCGTGACGTGGTCCAGATTTTCTGGGCCCACTAATTACTTGAACCAGCCCTACCCACCACAACTTTAGCCAAATGACCCCCAATTTCAAATGCCTTCCAATTATTATAAGGTAAATTACGCTTGACAAGCTTCATTAAGAAGAATGGATGGTTTTGACATTAAAATGGGCACTCTAGGTGTTTTCCTGGCCCCCACTCACTGCCGACTACTCTGCCCCATTGACTTGCATTGGGTTTCATGTTTCGGTCGATCCCGACTTTACGTTATAATCGGCCGATTTCACTCGACCCGACTTTTGAGATAGTCGGGTTTCGCAAAACCCGGCTCGACTCTAAAAAGGTCAAGGTCGCTCAACTCTAACTGCGACCATGACGGGTGAGAATTCATTTTGACTAGCCAATTTACTTGCTGCACTTAAAGGCACATACATGTGTTTATTTTGTGGTCTATTTGTTCAAAGAACTTGTATTCTCTGGTCGGATTTGAGCTGCTAGCGTTTTTCATGGGACTTCTTTTTACCTGTGCCCTTCAGCATTTTTGATATCCAATTTAATTACCAGTTTATCTATATTTATATTACCATATTTTATAGGTCATTGTCTATGTTACTATTACAAATAAATTGTTTTTGTTTACTTGATATCATTGTTTGACTCCAATTGTTCTAATTTTATATATATTTGCATGTGTCTATGGTTATACTGATTTTGGTAGTCAGTAAATGTATGACATACTGTATGCATGTGCTCTGATTTAAAATTCTCATAGCTTGAATACATGTGTGGGTTGATTAATAAACAGGCAATCCCCACATGTATTCAAGCTGTCTAGCAGCCACAAATCATGTAGCTGCGTTGACATAAACTAAATCTCCGAGCACTAAATACTCGGAGACCACCCGAGCATGTTCGAAAAAACCCTAGTAATGAGCATACTCTCTCATTACTAATCACCATATTTTGAAAGCTAAAATTTTTCCATATTTTGGCCAACAGAGTCATGCGAGGGCCTGTTTTTTTGCAGGACAAGTTGACAATTCTATTTGTACCATCTTCAGGCACAAGATATTTTTGATAGCTTTCTTTTCTGATTTCTGGGAGGCAGAATGAACAAAAACCAGCAATTCAGGATTTATTTATTTTTTTTTAGGGGGGGGGTGGCGGGTGTATATGCTGTTCCGTTTCTGGTAAAATTGATAAGGCAGTTTTATTCTTCAGGTCAGTACGATTACAGCGATACTATATTTATATTGTTTTTTATGTTTTGGTACTTTTGCACAATAAAATTTTTTTTATAGAAAAAAAAAATTATTTTTTCATCGTTTTATTCTGAGAGCCATAATTTTTTTTATTGTTTTGTTTGCCTTTTTTATGGTGTTCACTAAAGGAGTTAACTAGTGGGGCAGTTTGATAGGTCCGGTAGCTGTGCAGCAATAGCAAATATGTGTACATTTATAGTTTTCAATATTTTTTTACTGTTTTACTTTGTCCCACTATGGGACCAACATTTTTTGCAGACTGATTGCTTGTACAGCATGGGAATGCAGCAGCATCCCCATGTTGTATAAACTGTCAGCTCTGCACTGACAGAGAAAGTGCTGATTATGCACTGAGCATGATCAAGCAACTTCCCTAGCTCTGGTGACCCTGATGTCATCATGATGACATCGGCTCACCATGGCAACAATCGGAAGCCTGAGTCACGCAGCAGGGTCTCTGATGTCATCACTCTGCCGGGTCCTGGAATGCTGCACATTCGATTGCAGCATTTAGGGGGTTAAAGTGCAGGAGCGGTGCGTGACCTCTTTCGGAACTTAGTGCTGGGAGTCAGCTGTGAAGATCAGCTGAAACCTGGCTGCGATCACCTGCACACAGCTGGTGCATTGATGTAATAATCCATCCCGGGTCAAATAGGCCCAGGACACAGGGTCATATTGTTACAACAAATGTCATAAATATGTTTTTTTAACATATTATAGGTTTATATCAATCAAAACTCATTGAAAGAAGTTACCCATGACTATTGATCACGGTAAGATGGCTATTGGACTTTGGCTCTTTTGCTTAGCTGGCGCCAAAGACTTAAAATGCATAATAATTTAAATAAAACTCATGTAAATAGAACATGTTAGCATGCTTTGTAATGTTAAGTTAATACATAGCTGTAATGGTGCTGTAATACTGATTGAACTTATACTTTTGGTGAATATGCCAATTATCTCTTCAGAGAGCAAGAGGACTAGAACTCTAATGCCACCTATGAGAATAAGCAATCCTCGAAGTCAATGTTGACTCTTTAACAAGCCTTGTCACAAGTAGAGTTGAGCGATTTTTACTTTTTTAGGATTGAGTAGGGTTTCACGAAACCCGACATTGTCAAAAGTCGGGTCGGGTGAAATCGGCCGATTATTGTGAAAAGTCGGGGGCCGACCGAAACACGAAACCCAATGTTAGGACTGGCGGAACGCACCAAGTATAAGATGAAATAATATTGGTGCGTTCGCAGTCCGGGGTCCACCGTGCAGGTGAAAAACCTGCTGCTAGTAAATGGCAGCGCTATATGGCGGTGGAAGTGAACCCTGTAAAGCCACAGGTCTGCAATACCGCACTATTGAGTGCAAGCAAGGAGTCAGCGAACTCAATCCCAAGACTCAGGGTTGAAGTCCGTACAGACTACTTGCGCACCACACCGCAACTGGGTGTGTTAGGTATAGTAAGAGAACTGAAGTGCGAACTGTGCCGTGCTGGCAGACACGACTAAGTACCCGGACGTGGGTTAGGAAGCGCACTACTGACGCGTGGCGCCGCACTGGCGGTCACAGCAATAGACGCTGATTCGTGTGTAACACGTTGAGTGATTAGTCGGGCGCTAGGTAGCAGCCATATTCCTTACGCGAACAGTCATACAATAGGGTAGGGGTATTTAATGAACGACTTGCACTCACAACAAACACACGTATACAAATGTACACTAGCGCATGGCCGTGCGGTCATGCGAAGCTTATATAGCTGCAGTACGTTCAGGACCTTCCAATAAAGGACCAATGGGCAGCTGCCACAGAAGTTAGCCCTTACAGGACCTTCCAGGAGGACCAATGGGAACCACTGCAGCATCTGAGCATGTGACCCTCGATCTCCAACGGGAGATTTTACCCTGGGCATGCTCAGAAGGGAAAAAGCAGAACTTAGTCCCAAAGCGTCCTCTCGCTGCTGCCCAGCACTGGCTTTAATGGCAAAAGCTGGAAAAGCAACAGCAAGCCTAAGCGCAGAGGGAGACTGAGCCAGACGCAAGGACCGATGTCTCCGCTGAGCAGGTTCCACTGCAGCAGAAACGGCCCGAGATTCCCCCTGTGCAGAAGCGGGAACTCGACCCCTAACATTACCCCCCTCCTTGAGCCCCCCCTACGTTTCAAGGCAGCAATGAGCTGCAGAGCCCGAATGTGCTCAGCAGGCTCCCAAGACCTGTCCTCAGGACCACAGCCCTTCCAGTCCACCAGATAAAATTTTTTGCCACGTACCACTTTGTACCCCAGAATGGCATTCACCTCGTAATCGTCCATAGATGAACCTGATGTCCCAGCAGATGACTCGGAAAACCGGGACATGAATACGGGCTTCAAAAGGGACACATGAAAGGTGTCGGTGATACCTAGGTGAGGCGGAAGGGCTAAACGGTAGACCACAGGATTAACCTGTTCGAGGACCATAAAAGGACCCAAGTAGCGAGGTGCAAACTTAGTGGCCTCAACTCGCAGCCTGATGTTAGGGGCGGAGAGCCACACTAAGTTTCCAGGAGCAAAGGTCGGAGTGGGGAGCCGATGTGCATCAGCGGAGGACCTCATTCTCTCCTTGGAGGACCGAATGGCATTCTGAGTGCGATCCCAAATGTCCCATGCCTCCACAGCCCAGTCTGCCACCCTGGAATCGGCGGAAGACACGGGCATGGGCACAGGTACCCGCGGATGCTGACCATAGTTAAGGAGGAATGGAGTCTGTCCAGTGGAGTCGGCTACAGCGTTGTTCAGAGCAAACTCCGCCCACGATAGCAAAGATGCCCAGTCATCCTGCCTAGCAGAGACAAAATGTTGCAGATATGTGACCAAGGTCTGGTTGGCTCTCTCTACCAACCCATTCGTCTCGAGATGATAGGCAGAAGAGAGATTTAACTCAATACTGAGAAGATGACAAAGCTCTCTCCAGAACCGAGACGCAAACTGGGGACCCCGATCACTGACAATTTTGTCCGGCATACCGTGAAGGCGGAAGATATGTTTAATAAACAACGCTGCCAAGGCCCGTGCAGAAGGTAGCCGAGGAAGCGGCATCAAATGCACCATTTTAGAAAAATGGTTGGTGATCACCCAAATGACGGTACAGCCATGTGACTTGGCAAACCCACCACAAAGTCCATCCCGACCATCTCCCAGGGCCTGTCTGCCACCGGCAGAGGATATAACAATCCAGCTGGCCATTGTCGGAGAGACTTATTTTTGGCACAGGAGACGCATGCCCGAACATAGTCTCCGACGTCACGAACCATATGTGGCAATCAGTACATTCTCGCCAGCAACTCAGATGTCCTCTTTGCCCCAAAGTGTCCACCCACTCTGGACGAATGAGCCCAAGAGAGAACCTCTGGTCGCAAATTGATGGGAACAAAAGTCTTACCCGGAGGCACAGACTCTAGCGAAACCGGGGCTACGGTTCTCAGACTCTCTGAAGGGACAATAAGCCGAGGCTCCTCTTCCTCCTCCTCAGTTGACACAAGGGAGCGAGAGAGAGCGTCAGCACGAATGTTCTTCTCCCCGGCGAGATAATGGAGAGTGAAGTGGAACCGGGAGAAGAACAAGGATAATCTGGCCTGACGAGAATTCAGCCGCTGGGCTGTACGCAAATAGACCAAATTTTTGTGGTCCGTGAAGACTTGGAAGGGAAACCGAGCACCTTCCAAAAGATGTCTCCACTCCGAAAGGCCAACTTCATTGCTAGCAACTCCCTATCCCCGATGGAGTAATTTCTCTCTGCTGATGTGAAGGTCTTTGAGAGGAAGAAGCATGGATGCTTCCGACCTTGAGCATCCTTTTGATAGAGGACTGCTCCAGCACCAACGGATGAGGCATCCACCTCCATTAGGAATGGCTTACCCACATCGGGAAGATGTAAGATGGAAGCGCTAGCAAAATGAGACTTTATGGAAGTGAAGGCCTTGGAGACCTCTTCCGACCACAATTTAGGATTCGCTCCCTTCTTGGTGAGGGATACCAAGGGAGCTACCAAAGTTGAGAAGTGGGGAATGAACTGGTGATAGTAATTTATGAACCCCATAAAGCGATGCACCGCTTTAAGAGAATGGGGTTCTTGCCAGTCCATCACAGCCTGTAGTTTGGCAGGATCCATAGCCAATCCCTGGGCGGAGATGATCTAGCCCAGGAAAGGTAAAGACTAGGGTTGAGCGAAACGGGTCGGCCATTTTCAGAAGTCGCCGACTTTTGGCAAAGTCGGGTTTCATGAAACCCGACCCGACCCCTGTGTGGGGTCGGCCATGAGGTCGGCGATCTTCTGAATCTGGTATCGGAATTCCGATACCGAGTTCCGATATGTTTGCAATATCGGAAATCGGTATCGGAATCCATATTTAAGTGTAAAATAAAGAATTAAAATAAAAAATATTGCTATACTCACCCTCTAACGCGCCCTGGTACTAACCGGCAGCCTTCCTTCCTAAGAATCAGCGCTTGAAAGACCTTCGGTGACGTCGCGGCTTGTGATTGGTCGCGTGAGCGGTCACATGGGCGGTCGCGCGACCAATCACAAGCCGCGACGTCACCGAAGGTCTTTCAAGCGCTGATTCTTAGGAAGGAAGGCTGCCGGAAAGAAGCAGGGCGCGTCCGAGGGTGAGTATATTCCTAATAGGTATATACTCACCCTCGGACGCGCCCTACTTCTTTCCGGCAGCCTTCCTTCCTAAGAATCAGCGCTTGAAAGACCTTCGGCGACGTCGCCCTGTAATCAATGCAAGGACGTAATTCCCCGTTCTTCTTCTGTACGAAGAAGAATCCCGCCCCTGCAGGAGACACTGACTTCCTAATGAACCCTCTTGCCAAATTCTCCTGAATGTATTGAGACATAGCCTCCGTCTCAGGGAGAGAGAGGGGATATACCCTTCCCCAAGGAGGTTCCGCTCCAGGCAATAGATCAATAGGACAGTCTTAGGGGCGATGAGGCGGTAGAGTCTATGCAGCCTTTTTAGAGAATACGTCTGCATAACCCCAGTAGCACTTGGGAAGAGAAGAAAGGTCTGCGGGTATCTCGGTAGTAGAAACCTGTACACACTCACTCACACACCTGCCCATACAAGACTCACTCCAACCCAATATTCTTCCTGAGGACCACTCAATATGTGGGGAGTGGAAACGGATCCAGGGTATTCCCAGTAAAATCTCATCCATTCCCTCGGGAAGGACAAGAAGGGAAATAATCTCCTGGTGGGAAGGGGACATGAACAACGAGAATGGAACAGTCTTGTGTGTGATTTGCTGTGGAAGTGTCGACCCATTCACAACTCTAACAGTTACAGGTTTGGTGAGCATAACAAGTGGTACAGTATGGCGCAGAGCAAAAGCAGAGGACATGATATTTCCCTCTGCTCCTGAGTCCACACAAAGCTCTACTGTATGAGTGGATGAGTCAAACAGGATTGTCCCTTTAAAGGACAGTTTGGAGGAAAATGCCGCTGTGTCTAGTGAAACTCCCCCTATGGTTACTAGACGCGATCGTTTTCCCAACCGCCGTGGACATTTATTGGTGTAATGTCCTAGTTGGTGACAATTTTTACAAACCATGGTACTCGAGTGGCCTGAGACTTAGGTCCCGCTCAAGAAACCTCCATGGCCTCATGGGAGTCGGACGCCAGCACGGAAGATTCAAGAGGTCTGGCGAAGGTGGGAGCCAGTCTAAACCTCTGCCTACACTGGGTCCGCTCTAACCTCCGCTCGTGAAAACGGAGGTTGATGCGGGTAGATAGAGAAATAAGCTCCTCCAGTGTGGTCGGTATCTCCCTGGTGGCCAAGGCGTCCTTCACGTCGTCTGCCAGTCCGTTCCAGAACACCGGAATTAGAACTTTATCCGACCACTCTAACTCTTTGGCTAGTGTCCGGAACTGGACGGCAAACTGGCTGACCACGGACAAGCCCTGAGTAATTGTCAATAACTGGAGCGTGGTATCGTAGGTAATACAGGGTCCCAAAAAGACCTGCTTCAGAGCGTCCAGAAAGAGAGGAGCACTCTGTACCACACAATCATCATGCTCCCAAAGTGGCGTTGCCCACTCCAATGCCCTGCCCGACAAGAGAGATAAAATAAATCCCACTTTCGCCCGTTCCGTAGGGAAACGCGCCGCCAGGAGCTCGGGGTGTATGGAGCACTGGCTTACGAATCCGCGACATTGTTTACTGTCACCAGCAAACTTGTCAAGAAGCGGGAGACGGGATATAGTTGGAGCAGGGGTGGCAGCGGACAAACTGGCTGCGGCTACACTTGCAGCCTGAGCAGCGACAGCAGTGACATCCACAGCTGAGGTTGAACGCTCTAGAGCCGCCAACCTTCCCTCCAGCTGCTGGATTTACCGCTGTAAATGCTGATCGTCCGCCATTTACTAGCCAGACCCTGGCGCTAGTGTTCTGTTAGGACTGGCGGACGCACCAAGTATAAGATGAAATAATATTAGGAAGCGCACTACTGGCGCGTGGCGCCGCACTGGCGGTCACAGCAATAGACGCTGATTCGTGTGTAACACGTTGAGTGATTAGTCAGGCGCTAGGTAGCAGCCATACTCCTTACGCGAACAGTCATACAATAGGGTAGGGGTATTTAACCCCTTAAGCCCCGAGGGTGGTTTGCACGTTAATGACCGGGCCAATTTTTACAATTCTGACCACTGTCCCTTTATGAGGTTATAACTCTGGAACGCTTCAACGGATCTTGGCGATTCTGACATTGTTTTCTCGTGACATATTGTACTTCATTTTAGTAGTAACATTTATTCGATATAACTTGCGTTTATTTGTGAAAAAAACGGAAATTTGGCGAAAATTTAGAAAGTTTCGCAATTTTCCAACTTTAAATTTTTATGCCCTTAAATCACAGAGATATCTCACGCAAAATACTTAATAAGTAACATTTCCCACATGTCTACTTTACATCAGCACAATTTTGGAACCAAAATTTTTTTTTGTTAGGGAGTTATAAGGGTTAAAAGTTGACCAGCAATTTCTCATTTTTACAACACCATTTTTTTTTAGGGACCACATCTCATTTGATGTCATTTTGAGGGGTCTATATGATAGAAAATACCCAAGTGTGAGACCATTCTAAAAACTGCACCCCTCAAGGTGCTCAAAACCACATTCAAGAAGTTTATTAACCCTTCAGGGGTTTCACAGGAATTTTTGGAATGTTTAAATAAGAATGAATATTTAACTTTTTTTCACACAAAATTTATTTCAGCTCCAATTTGTTTTATTTTACCAAGGGTAACAGGATAAAATGGATGCCAAACATTGTTGTACAATCTGTACTGAGTACGCTGATAGCCCATATGTGGGAGTAAACCACTGTTTGGGCGCATGGCAGAGCTCGGAAGGGAAGGAGCGCCATTTGACTTTTAAATGCAAAATTGACAGGAATTGAGATGGGACACCATGTTGCGTTTGGAGAGCCACTGATGTGCCTAAACATTGAAACCCCCCCACAAGTGACACCATTTTGGAAAGTAGACACCCTAAGGAACTTATCTAGATGTGTGGTGACCACTTTGACCCACCAATTGCTTCACAGAAGTTTATAATGCAGAGCCGTAAAAATAAAAAATCATATTTTTTCACAAAAATGATCTTTTCGCCCCCAATTTTTTATTTTCCCAAGAGTAAGAGAAGAAATTGGACCTCAAAAATTGTTGGCCAATTTGTCCTGAGTACGCTGATACCCCATATATGGGTGTAAACCATTGTTTGGGCGTATGGCAGAGCTCGGAAGGGAAGGAGCGCCATTTGACTTTTCAATGCAAAATTGACTGGAATTGAGATGGGACGCCATGTTGCGTTTGGAGAGCCCCTGATGTGCCTAAACATTGGAACCCCTCACAAGTGACACCATTTTGAAAAGTAGACCCCTTAAGGAACTTATCTAGATGTGTGGTGAGCACTTTGACCCAACAAGTGCTTCACAGAAGTTTATAATGCAGAGCCGTAAAAATAAAAAATCTTATTTATTCACAAAAATGATCTTTTCGCCCCCAATTTTTTATTTTCCCAAGGGTAAGAGAAGAAATTAGACCACAAAAGTTGTTGTGCAATTTGTCCTGAGTGCGACGATACCCCATATGTGGGGGTAAACCACTTTTTGGGTGCATAGCAGAGCTCGGAAGGGAAGGAGCGCCATTTGACTTTTCAATGCAAAATTGACTGGAATTAAGTTGGGACGCCATGTTGGTTTGGAGAGCCCCTGATGTGCCTAAACATTAAAACCCCCCACAAGTGACACCATTTTGGAAACTAGACCCCATAAGGAACTTATCTAGATGTGTTTTGAGAGCTTTGAACCCCCAAATGTTTCACTACAGTTTATAACGCAGAGCCGTTAAAATAATTTTTTTTTTTTTTTCGCAAAAATTATTTTTTAGCCCCCAGTTTTGTATTTTCACAAGGGTAACATAATAAATTGGACCCCAAAAGTTGTTTTCCAATTTGTCCTGAGTACGCTGATACCCCATATGTGGGGGGGAACCACTGTTTGGGCGCATGGCAGAGCTCGGAAGGGAAGGAGCGCCATTTGGAATGCAGACTTAGATGGATTGGTCTGCAGGAGTCACGTTGCATTTGCAGAGCCCCTGATGTACCCAAACAGTACAAACCCCCCACAAGTGACCCCATATTAGAAACTAGACCTCCCAAGGAACTTATCTAGATGTGTTGTGAGAACTTTGAACCCCTAAGTGTTTCACTACAGTTTATAACGCAGAGCCGTGAAAATAAAAATTCTTTTTTTTTTTCACAAAAATGATTTTTTAGCCCCCAGCTTTGTATTTTTACAAGGGTAACAGAATAAATTGGACCCCAAAAGTTGTTGTTCAATTTGTCCTGAGTACGCTGATACCCCGTATGTGGGGGGGAACCACTGTTTGGGCGCATGGCAGAGCTCGGAAGGGAAGGAGCGCCATTTGGAATGCAGACTTAGATGGATTGGTCTGCAGGCGTCACGTTGCATTTGCAGAGCCCCTGATGTACCCAAACAGTAGAAACCACCCACAAGTGACCCCATATTGAAACTAGACCTCCCATGGAACTTATCTAGATGTGTTGTGAAAACTTTGAACCCCCAAGTGTTTCACTACAGTTTACAACGCAGAGCCGTGAAAATAAAAAATCCTTTTTTTTCCCACAAAAATGATTTTTAGCCCCCCAAATTTTTATTTTCCCAAGGATAACAAGAGAACTTGGACCCAAAAAGTTGTTGTCCAATTTGTCTCGAGTACGATGATACCCCATATGTTGGGGTAAACCCCTGTTTGGGCGCACGGGAGAGCTCGGAAGTGAAGGAGCACTGTTTTACTTTTTCAATGCAGAATTGGCTGGAATTGAGATCGGACGCCATGTCGCGTTTGGAGAGCCCCTGATGTGTCTAAACAGTGGAAACCCCCAATTATAACTGAAACCCTAATCCAAACGCACCCCTAACCCTAATCCCAACTGTAACCCTAACCACACACCTAACCCTGACACACCCCTAATTCTAATCCCAACCCTAATCCCAACCGTAAATGTAATACAAACCCTAACCCTAACCCTAGCCCTAACCCTAGCCCTAACGCTAACCCTAATGGGAAAATGGAAATAAATACATTTTTTTTAATTTTATTATTTTTCCCTAAGGCTAGGTTCACATTGCATTAGGGAAATCCGTTTAGCACTAGCGGATTGCGCTAACGCAATGTCTTTTTAGGTGTCGTGTTTAGTGGTCGCGTTAACGTCCCCGCTCTGGAAGATCGGGGATCGGACCTCGGGCGCGCCGCGTACGCTGCAAGCAGCGTCTGAGGCGCGCCACAAAAGAACGGCACCTTGCTAGCGCGAGCCGAAAATGGCACGCTCTAGCGATGCGCTACACCCGAAAATCACATTGCTGTCAATGGTTGTGCTAACGGACCCGTTGCACGGCGTTAATTGTGACATTTTCGCCGTGCAACGCTGTCCGTTAGCGTTAACCCATTAACGCAATGTGAACCTAGCCTAACTAAGGGGGTGATGAAGGGGGGTTTGATTTACTTTTATAGCGAGTTTTTTATATCGGATTTTTATGATTGGCAGCCGTCACACACTAAAAGACGCTTTTTATAGCAAAAAAGTTTTTGCGTCTCCACATTTTGAGACCTATAATTTTTCCATATTTTGGTCCACAGAGTCATGTGAGGTCTTGTTTTTTGCGGGACGAGTTGACGTTTTTATCGGTTACATTTTCGGACATGTGACAGTTTTTGATCGCTTTTTATTCCGATTTTTTTTGAGGCAGAATGACCAAAAACCAGCTATTCATGAATTTCTTTTGGGGGAGGCGTTTATACCGTTCCGCGTTTGGTAAAATTGATGAAGCAGTTTTATTCTTCGGGTCAGTACGATTACAGCGATACCTCATTTATATCATTTTTTTTATGTTTTGGCGCTTTTATACGATAAAAGCTATTTTATAGAAAAAATAATTATTTTGGCATCGCTTTATTCTCAGGACTATAACTTTTTTATTTTTTTGGTTATGATGCTATATGGCGGCTCGTTTTTTGCGGGACAAGATGACGTTTTCAGAGGTACTATGGTTATTTATATCCGTCTTTTTGATCGCGTGTTATTCCACTTTTTGTTCAGCGTTATGATAATAAAGCGTTGTTTTTTTGGCTCGTTTTTTTTTTTTTTTTCTTACGGTGTTCACTGAAGGGGTTAACTAGTGGGCCAGTTTTATAGGTCGGGTTGTTACGGACGCGGCGATACTAAATATGTGTACTTTTATTGTTTTTTTTGTTTTTTTTTTATGTAAAGAAATGTATTTATGGGAATAATATTTTTTTTTTCTGCTTTATTTAGGAATTTTTTTTTTATTTTTTTTTACAAGTGTGGAAATTTTTTTTTTTACTTTTTCACTTTGTCCCAGGGGGGGACATCACAGATCACCGATCTGACAGTGTGCACAGCACTCTGTTAGATCGGTGATCTGACATACAGCCGGGCAGGATTAGAGCTGCAGCTGCAGCCTGATCCTGACCCGGAAGTGCTCCCTGCAGGACCCGGATGCAGCCCGGCGGCCATTTTGGATCCGGGGACTGCAGGGAGAAGACGCTCGGTACACGGTGAGCACATCACCGTGTACCGATCGTCTCAGGGAAGCCCGCAGGGAGCCCCCTCCCTGCGCGATGCTTCCCTGCACCGCCGGCACACCGCGATCATCTTTGATCGCGGTGTGCCGGGGGTTAATGTGCCGGGAGCGGTCCATGACCGCTCCTGGCACATAGTGCCGGATGTCAGCTGCGATAGGCAGCTGACACCCGGCCGCGATCGGCCGCGCTCCCCCCGTGAGCGCGGCCGATCGCATATGACGTACTATCCCGTCCATGGGAATTAAGTCCCAGGTCACCTGGACGGGATAGTACGTCATATGGGATTAAGGGGTTAATGAACGACTTGCACTCACAACAAACACACGTATACAAATGTACACTAGCGCATGGTTGTGCCGTCATGCGAAGCTTATATAGCTGCAGTACATTCAGGACCTTCCAATAAAGGACCAATTGGCAGCTGCCACAGAAGTTAGCCCTTACAGGACCTTCCAGGAGGACCAATGGGAACCACTGCAGCATCTGAGCATGTGACCCTCGATCTCCAACGGGAGATTTCACCCTGGGCATGCTCAGAAGGGAAAAAGCAGGACTTAGACCCAAAAGCATCCGCTCGCTGCTGCCCAGCACTGGCTTTAATGGCAAAAGCTGGAAAAGCAACAGCAAGCTTAAGCACAGAGGGAGACTGAGCCAGACGCAAGGACTGACGTCTCCGCTGAGCAGGCTCCACTGCGGCAGGAGAAGAATGGGAGACTGCAGCAGAAACAGCCTGAGTTTCCACCTGTGCAGAAGCGGGAACTCGACCCCTAACAACTAATTCAAGTCAATGGGGAATTAAAGTCGGCAGTGAGTGGAGGACAGGAAAACACCTACAGTGTCCATTTTAATGCCAAAAACAACAATTCTTATTTCTTAAGCTTGTCAATCTTAATTTACTTTATAATAATAGTTAGGTATTGAAAACAGGGGGTCATTTTGCTAAAGTTGCTAAAGTTGTGGGGGGGTAGGGCTGGCTCAAGATTTTCATGGGCCCAGGAAGCGCAGAATACGTCATGGCAGTGGCGCAGGAAGAGGTAAGTATTTCAAATTTGCAAGTGCTGTGATCCTGAGCAAGCAGGGGGGACCTACTCGTTGGCACTTGGCACTGGCACAGGGCCCCTCATAGTACGGCGGTGTGTTTGACGGCGGGTGGCACCTCCCACTGCCAGAGACACTTTTGTGTACTATGAGGGGCCCTGTGTCAGTGACGTCACCAACGAGTATGCCCTCCCACCTGATTAAGGAACCTGCACTTTCATCTGCACCTTCCTCTTTGTCCCCTTGTAATATAGTATGCGGGAAGTGGAACCTGACTTTCAGCAGGGTCAGATTCTGGCTGTGTAGAGTGTAAGGGGAATGTAGTAGTCTGGGTCAATGTACAAGCAGACTCATCTAGCAGTGGCTGGGCAATGGGCAGGATGAGGGGGAAACACAGATATAGGCCCAAATAATAAAGTAGGCTAAATGCAGTTCAAAATTGGTAACAGGACTAAACAGGCGGCATAGCTTTGTTCAGTGGAGGACAACAGTAAGGAGTGGTGCAGACACAGTTAGTAGGCCCAAAATAAAAAAGTAGGCTAAATTCAGATCAAAATTGGTAACAGGACTAAACAGGCGGCATAGCTTTGTTCAGTGGAGGACAACTAATGAGTGGCGCATACACAGTTTGTAGGCCCACAATAAAAAAGTAGGCTAAATGCAGTTCAAAATTGGTAACAGGACTAAACAGGTGGCATTGCTTTGTTCAGTGGAGGACAACTGTAATGAGTGGCGCAGACACAGTTAGTAGGCCCAAAATAAAAAAGTAGGCTAAATGCAGATCAAAATTGGTAACAGGACTAAACAGGCGGCCTAGCTTTGTTCAGTGGAGGACAACTGTAATGAGGTACTGGGGTGGGCTCATCTGCTGAGTAGCAGACAGTGGTAGTAGGCGCAAAGTATTAACTGGTCTAAATGGAGGCCAGGGCCCCTGTATATTTTAACTATCATCTATCATTTCAACAAATTTGTATTGGCAGTGCCATTGAAGGATTTAACAGCACAGACTACACAGTGGTGGAGCAGGGAGAGGTAAGTATTGCAAGTGGTAGAGCACTGTTCGAGCTGGGGGGAACACTCTCTCGTGGGCGGCGGTACTGGCACAGGGTCCCTCATATTACAACGGTGTGTCTGATGTTGGTTGTGCACCACCACCGTCAGAAACACTTCATTGTACTATGAGGGACCCTGTGCCAAGAGAGGGCGCACCCACCTGTCCAGTCAAACGGCACTCGCATGGTGCTTGTGTCAGGTGGTGACCACGACCCTGTGGGGGGAGTCAGCCCCATTAGGGAGGTATAAAAATGGCCTATGGTGGACATTCAGCAGCTGCAAATGGCAGAATTGGAGAAGTCAGTTAGAGGAGGCCAAAAGCAAGACATTTTTCAGGCAAGCTACGTGTCAGCAGGAGAAGGCGGAGCGAAAAACAATTTGAAATCCATGATTGGTTCATTTTAATGAAGGTTAGATCATCAACATTCTGGGTAGCCAGACGTGTCCTTTTTTCGGTCCATATTGAACCAGCAGCACTGAAGACTCTTTCTGAGAGCAGACTAGAAGCAGGGCAAGCGAGCTCCTGTAATGCATATTCTGCCAAATCAGGCCAGGTGTCTATTTTAGATGCCCAGTAATCAAAGGGGAATGACCTGTCAGCGAGAACTTCGATAAGGGAGGAAAAGTAGTTCATAACCATACTGGACAAATGCTGTCTCCTGTCACTTTGAATCGATGCAGCAGTACCTGTCGTGTCAGTGGTCATTGCAAAATCACTCCACAACCTGGTCATAAAACCCCTCTGTCCAACGCCACTTCGGATTTGTGCACCTCTAACACCTCTGCCATGTTGCCCCCTATGGCTCGTGTGAGAACCATCACCGCCGCTGTGTGCTGGGAATTCCTGAACCAAACGGTCTACAAGAGTTGCTTGTTTGGTAGCCAATATTTGCTCAAGGTTCTCATGTGGCATGATATTTTGTAATTTTCCTTTATATCGTGGATCCAGGAGGCAGTCCAACCAGTAATCATCATCGGTCATCATTTTGATAATGCGGGGGTCCCTTTTTAGGATACGCAAGGCATACTCAGCCATGTGGGCCAATGTTCCAGGTGACAATTCACTGCTTGTGCTGGGTTGAGGAGCACTTTCTTGCAAATCAACATCACTTGTGTCCCGCAAAAACTCTGTACCTGACCTTGCAACGCCACCAGTTTCTATTGCCCCCTGTGAACCATCCTCCTCCCATAAATATTCATCCCCAACATCCTCCTCCTCCTCCTCTTTGTCCGCCACCTCATCCAGGAGAATTCCTGAGCAGACAATGGCTGACTGTCATCAAGGCTTCCCACCTCCTCGGCTGCAAACGCCAGCTCCTTAATGTGCGTCAAACTTTGCATCAGCAGACACATTAGTGAGATGCTCATGCTTATGATGGCGTCGTCTGCACTTACCTGCCATGTGCATTCCTCAAAACACTGAAGGACTTGACAGAGGTCTTGGAGCTTTGACCATGGCACACCAGACAACTCCATGTCTGCCATCCAACTGCCTGCCCGTGTATGTGTATCCTCCCACAAATTAATTACAGCACACCTCTGTTCGCAGAGCCTCTGAACCATGTGCAGTGTGGAGATCCACCTTGTTGCAACGTCAATTATTAGGCGTGCTTTGGAAGATTCAGTGATCACTGATGGTTAAGCATACGGCTGGAGTGTACGGGCGACCGGTGGATGTGCGAGCAAAGTCTTCGCACCTTCAGGAGCAGGGCTGGTAATTCAGGATAATTTTTGAGGAAGCACTGCACCACCAGGTTCAAGGTGTGAGCCAGGCAAGGTATGTTTTTAAGTTCTGAAAGGACTATGGCAGCCATAAAATTCCTTCCGTTATCACTGACTACCTTGCCTGCCTCAAGATGTACACTGCACAGCCAAGACTGAGTTTGTTGCTGCAAGTACTCGGCCAGTACTTCTGCGGTGTGTCTGTGGTCGCCCAAAAACTTCATTTCTAACACAGCTTGCTTATGCTTACCACTAGCTGTTCGATAATGGGACACCTCGAGTGCAACACTGGCAGCTGCGGATAGAGTGGTCGTGCAACTGCGCTCTGTGGACTAGCTTTCGCTTCTGGAGGAGGAGGAGGAGGAGGGGTGGCAAACGCCTACAGCCAACTGTTTCCTAGACCGTGGGCTAGGCAGAACTGTTCCACTATGGCTGTCCCCTGTGGACCCTGCATCCACCACATTAACCCAGTGTGCCATGATGGACACGTAACATCTCTGGCCATGCCTACTGGTCCATGCATCTGTTGTGAGGTGCACATTTCTACTGACTGATTGCCTCAGTGCATGGACAATGCAGTCTTTGACATGCTGGTGGAGGGTTGGGGTGGCTTTTCTCGCAAAAAAGTGTCGACTGGGTAGGTCATAGCCTGTTACTGCATAGGCCATCAGGGCTTTGAAAGCTTTGCTTTCAACCAACCTGTAGGGCATCATCTCTAACGAGATTAGTCTAGCAATGTGGGCGTTCAAACCCTGTGTACGTGGATGAAAGGATGAGTACTTTCTTTTCCTATCAAGAGTCTCTTGTAGGATGAGCTGGACTGGAGAGGTGCATATAGTGGAACTAGCGGTGGTGGTGGTGGTGAACATGGCGGATTGAGAGAGGGTTGCTGATGGTATTCTTGATGTTGACCTACATACAATGTTTCCTACCAATAACGTTGTGATTCCCTGACTGCTTTGGCCTTGCGACGATACCTCCACAATTGCTGCTGGTGGTGTCCTAACCGGTGGGCTTATAGTGAGGGAAGCTATGTAGCGTTGCTGACTACCTTCATTCTGAGCAGGTGCACTAACGGTACGGGACGTTGGTGTTTAGTCCAGGCTTGCAAGTGCATGCTGGTTAAATGTCCAAGCATGCACGTTGTATTTAAATTTTGAAGATTCTTTCCTCTGCTAAAGGTCTTTGAGCATTTCTTACAGATAACTTTTGACTGATCATTCAGATCTTGGTTAAAAAATTGACACACTGCACTCTTCCTACTATGGAATACCTTTTCAGGCATTTCACGCTGTGCTACTTTCGCCGGATGGCCACGCTGTCCTAAAACTGTTTTTCTTTTTAACAAACGTTTTTGGCCTGATACGGGCCTGCCAGATGACAGTTGTTGCGATGTAGGTGCCTGCTGTGGATCATCCTCCTCTGCTTCTGAGCTACTGGCAGTGGCACCCTCTTCCCCCAATGGCTGCCAATCTGGGTCAACAACTGAGTCATCTATCACCTCCTCTTCAATGTCATGTGCACCTTCCTCTGTGTCACTGTGTAAGGTGCTATAGCGTTCGGGACGGGGCACCATAGTCTCATCAGGGTCAGATACTGGCTCAGTACACTGCAAGGGCAAGGCAATGTAGTGATCTGAGTCAATGGAACAGCATTAAAATCTAGCTGTGGCTGTGCATCATTGCACTCCATGTCTGATTCATCTTGTAATGGGCAGTTAACAATTTCCCTTTCTAACCCTGGCACGGTTTGTGTAAAGAGCTCCATGGAGTAACCTGTAGTGTCACCAGACGCATCCTTCACTTTAGGTTTGGGTGCAGGACACAAGGAAACGTCTTGTTCCTGACTGGGAGCATCCACTGACGACTCGCTGCTTTTATATTTGGAACTTTCTGAAGAGGAGGCGAAAGAGCAAGAGGCTGAGTCAGCAAGGAAAGCGAAAACTTTTTCCTGCTGCTCCGGCTTTAAAAGCCATTTTCCTACTCCCAGATAAGGGAGCCTTCAAAGCTTTTTGTAGCCAGACAATGACACTGGCTCAACACCTCCAGCCTTAGGTGCTATTGTGCTTTTGTCACTCACACCAGATGCACCACCACCACTATCAGTACCAGCTTGCAACCACCGCCCACGGCCTCTTCCACCTAACTTCCTCATTTTTTTGGAAAATCTAACCAAAATAACAACCGTTATACGGTACTGTAAAACAAGGTAGAAGGTGTATATAAACGTGTTGAGATTTTTAATCTCCCTTTTTTTTGGTAGACTGAACAAAAAATCAGGCCATGTGCAAAAAACAACACAATGTAAGTGGCAGAAAGTGGCTGGCTGATATACGACAAACTAACAGGACTGAAATATATCCACATTGTGATCATTTGAATCTCACTTTTTTGGGGGGGAGACTAAACCAAACCTCAGGCCCTGGGCATAAAACAACACAATGTAAGTGGCAGAAAGTGGCTGGTTGATATACCACAAACTAACAGGACTGCAGTATATCCACTTTGTGATAGTTTGAATCTCATTTTTTTTGGGGGGAGACTAAACCAAACCTCAGGCCCTGTGCATAAAACAACACAATGTAAGTGGCAGAAAGTGGCTGGCTAATATACGACAAACTAACAAGACTGCAGTATATCCACTTTGTGAGTATTTGAATCTCACTTTTTTTGGGGGAGACTAAACCAAACCTCAGGCTCTGTGCATAAAACAGCACAATGTAAGTGGCAGAAAGTGGCTGGAAGATATATGAAAAAATACAAGGGTTGTAGTACAATTTCAATCTCCCTACAATGATCTCAGGACAAGTATGGCAGCAATAAAAAGGACTGCTGCACACAAAAATGTGGACAAATAGACAAGATAACTGTGCAGAAAGGTGCAACAGGATTTTTGCTTTTAAAAAAGCAGTTGGTTTGCACAGCGGCATGCAAACAGCAATGCAGCTGGGAGCCTTATAAGGCAGCCTAATAAGCTACAGAGCTGATGCACAAAAATATAGCCTCCACTGTCCCTGCAAACAAATGGTGGTGTTGGACAGTGGAAATCGCTACAGCACAAACAGGTTCGGGGCTTAATCTTCCCTCCCTAACTATATCCCTTCTTCTGATGAAGCTGCGGCAACCTCTCCCTATGCTACGATCGGCAGAAGTAAGATGGCGGTCGGCGTGCACGCCCCTTTATTGCCCCTGTGACGCCGCAGAAAGCAAGCCAATCACTGTCATGCCCTTCTCTAAGAAGGTGGGGACCGAGACCTATGTCATCTTGCTGCCCACACACGGTCATCCTTCATTGGCTGAAAAATGGTGCTGAACGCGTCATACGAAACGTGACTTTGGCGCGAAGATCGCCGACCTCATGGTCGATCCCACACTAGGATAGGGTCGGGTTTCATGAAACCCGACTTTGCTGAAAGTCAGCGATTTTTGAATTTGTCCGATCCGTTTCGCTCAACCCTAGTCACAAGACTTAGGATAAAAGCTAAAACCAGAATCTGAATTTGCAGACACTGTGTTTCAGGGTACTGCCCCTCATCAGTGCAAAGTGTGAGATCTGGTTTGGCTTTGTGAGAGGCGTCTGACAGGGATCCAAAAGGTATTGCTTCTCCTTATGGAGAGTGACATGTCAAGCATGTTGAGGTGAGGAGACTTTCAAGCTGCAATGCTCCTCTGGGAAATATGCAAATTGTCTCTTTGCATATTTTCCAGAGAAGCATTGCGGCTTGAAAGTCTCCTCATCGCGGCATGCTTGTCATGTCACTCTCTACAAGGAGAAACTATTCCCTTTGGATCCCTGCTTTTGGTGAAGAAATACATTTTGTTAAATTTGTTTTTCTTCTTTAATCGCCATTTGAACTTTTCTGCTAAATAGGTTTCAGTGCACAGGGCCAGACTGAACACTGGGTCTTCTCCTTCCTGTCTGTGATTCCTTGGCTTCTCCACTTATCTTTTTCAATTACCTCCCTTCTCTGTTTGAAATCTTCACTTCAGAAAGAGGAAGCAGACAAAGGAGCCAGAGAACCAGACAGTGAGGAGAACACCCAGTGCACAGTCCGGTGTTATGGTCTGGTGATTATGGAGCGACATGAGACTAGCTCTGAGCAGGTGGTATCTATACTGACCGCAGACCCTAAGCTCAACACACAACTAGAAGCAGCCGTGGATTGCTCCTAACGCTCCCTATGCAACTCGTCACAGCCTAAGAGCTAGCTACCCCTAAAGATAGAAGCAGGAAAACTATCTTGCCTCAGAGAAAATCCCCAAAGGAAAGACAGCCCCCCACATGTAATGACTGTGAGAGGAGAAGGAAATGACATACGTAGTATGAAACAAGATTGAGCACAGGAGGCCACTTCTAGCTAAAAAGGAAAGAACAGGAAAGAGCTCTGTGCGGTCAGTAGAAAACAACTAGAAAAAGTCCACCTAAGAGAAATGCAAAAATCTCCACACCTAACTAAAGGTGTGGAGGGCAAACTCTGCTGCCCAGAGCTTCCAGTTTAGCTAAATAGATCCATACTGATAAACTGGACAAATGAGCAAAACAAGACAGTACAAAACAACAAGTCCACAATAAGTGAACTGCAAAGGACATGAAAGGACTTAGCTTAGCAGAACTTGGTCAGAGTGTCAGGACAATCCAAAGAGCAATGACTCCAGGCAGAGACAATTGACAACTGGCATTGAATGAGGGCTAAGGCCAGACTAATATAGCCGAGCCAAAAATACAATCAAAGGAAACAGCTGAGAAGCTAAATCCAAGAAGCAGCAATACCACTAAAGACCACAGGAGGAGCCCAAGAGCAGAATGAACAAAAATACTACTTAAAAACCAAGAACGGAATTCACAAAAGTCTGGCCCCTGTGCACCAAAAATCTAATTAGCAGAAAAATTCAAATGGTGATTAAAGAGGAACCAGAAAGTGGATTTCCTCACTAAAGGTATTAATGTAATTTGTATTTCTGTGGCATTACAGCCATGTATTTACTTTATATTACAAAATTGTGTTAACATGCTCTCTTTAATCACACATTTGGATGATATTTTGGTATTGCAAAGGTGAAATTTAAATCTGTTAAATCTTTAACCTTTTTATGAGGTTTATTTCTATACTTAAAATGGATAATCATGGGGCATGGTTTGCAAGGGGACAGGAGTGGATGTGTTTTTGCAGGGCTCCTGCTAATCCCCTATTTACTGCTGCTTAAGCATACTTAATCATGAATTATTTGACTCCACAACGCATCGGAACATGCCAGGAATGAGATGGGAGAAGAAAAAGGCTGGCACACCAAGGAAATCTCCCTCATCGGGGCTAAAAAGTCCCCGGGAGAAACCTAATGGAGGCCTGCTTCCTTATCTGGGATGAGCAAGTAGGCCAGCTCCAGAAGAAAATCATGGGCCGAATCGAAGAAAGACCAGCAGCCTGAAAGAGCACAACTGAATGACCGGGTAGCAGCTGAGAGGACACCTGCTTTTATGATAACTCCGGTGCTGGTCACTGCAAATTCGGCGAGAAGCTGGAAGAATGCGGAGAACTATTTTCCAGCGTTGAGGTGGGAGGATACAACTGACAGCCCATTTGCTCCAGAGACGAGAATCCCTATCCCTGCCAAATCATCAGCGCCGGGTGGTGAGGAGGCGACGGAGTGCCGAAAGACTTACACCAGCTCACACACCCTGCAGCTGTGGGACAAATTAGAGGACACCTCACAGGCATCGCCGCTGTATGATGGCGGAGGGATCTCCCCGGCACCCCGGACCTCAAGAGGCAGGCTCAGGTATGACGTGCCCGAGTTCATGCCTGGTAGTGAAGGGAGAGAGGAAGCCCAGACGCAGGGTACAGCAATGGAGGGAGAGAGGGGCACGGTGCATCGACGTGATATGTATAAATAACCCCACACAGGCCACACTGGGGGAATGCCTTATAGGCACTGGAATGGAGGGGGGGACTCCTTTCCAGCTGAGCAGCGCAGAAGCAGATGGGGGACATCAGACGGGGACAGACCCCCATATGGGGGGTCAGACGCAGACCCACAGCAGGGTCATCCACCTGGGGACACTCCCCTTGCTAATTCAATAAAGCAGATAATATAACGCATAAATAACACGGCTTTTAACCCCTTCCTCTACTCTACCAGAAGCAGCAGTTCAGAGGAGAGTGAAGAGATGTTAATAAAAACAGCGTCTGACTCTCCTGACTACGCAAAACAAAATAATCTCAAACAGTTAAAGGGGTCCCTCAGCTCTCTGGAGCAACTAGAGAGTATTCATTCCGAGGAGTTCACGGAGGAAATGGACTCTGAAGGGAGCGAGCCTGATGGTGCTTGGTCATCATCATCATCATCAATAACTTCATCACACTCCGATCCCGCTTTGGATGACATAATTGACCGGGGGAGTCCTGCGACCGATGAGATGCTTCCACAAAGAGAAGTTTTTGGTAAACTAGGAGGAAAATTATCACAATGGCAACATTCTTTAAATATCTCACCGATAGATAATATTGTAGCTTCTGATGACCACCCTTCAGAAGGATTTATGACCAATCTATGCAAAGCTCTTCTAATCTCTATGGACGCAAACAGAGCTAAAACATCTGAAAAACTCATTAAAAAGCTTTTCAAGGACACCTTTTCACAATTAATTACTGCTCCACTCTCTGATTCTAATTTGGCTTCCGATAAACATTCCTATACTCCAAAATCATATTCTACTAGCAAACATCAGGAAACGACACGCTCTGATCTTGTGGGGGGCGTCTCTGTGCTTTCGGATCCTCTGGTCAATATAAAGAATGATATAGCCTCATTCCAGAATAGCCTGGCTACCTTCGAGAACTTCAAAAAGAAAAACAACCTAAAAATCCAAGGGATCCCTCAATTGGTTAAAAAATCTCAATTGGGAGGCTACGTCTCCTCCATGATCTCCATGTTGTTCCCTACTACTCAAGGGAAAAATTTGCTTGAAAAAACATTCAGGATACGCAGGCCATCTTCTCTACCGTCGTATATAGCCGCAGATGTTTTTGTTTCATTTTATCCCAACTGGCTGAGAGACTCACTGCTGGATATTGCAAGAAAACCAAGGTTCCTATCCTCCCCGTACGGCCACTTAACCTTCTACAGGGATCTGTGCAAAGACACATTACAAAAACGTAGACTGTTTCAGCACTCTACCCAAAGACTGCAACAGGCAGGAATACAGTATAATTGGTACCAGTCTTCTAATCTGAGGTTTCACTTTGCATCAAAATGGTACACCTTTTCTTCTCCAGCAGAGGCAGCGGTCTTTCTGAATCGTTCCAGTATAAACCCGCCTAGGTCTTCCTCAGGTCCCACTTCCTCAACTTGAACTAAATCTTCTCTGAGTGTGTCGGAAAATATTTTTCTTTCTTTTCTTCTTCAGATACTCCACATTGTAGCATGTAAATGAATCGAACTCTTCCGGCCACAAAGTCCGAAGGTCATCTGGAGATTACCCGGAGTCGACAGGCCTTCGCATACTATTCATTTTTTTACTGGTCAGCTTCAGAGTCGATCTAATTGCCCAATTCTACCTATACTAACGTGTATATTATTGCTTGTTGCTTCAGATGCTAGTTTATGAGAGTTACACGTAGCATTATCTATGCCACTGCATTTCTTACTCAACCTTTTTTTTAGGTATTGCTTTTTAAGCTACAGCGCAGCGTCAGAGTTGATCTAACCAAGTTTATATGTAGCATTATTTACGAGAAATCATACCATACTTATTGCATTTAAGTTCAGCTATTGTGTTCATACCAAAGTATTATATGTTCACTTGTCTCCCCTATTACCATAGGGGTTTATACCAAAGTATTATATGTTAGCCTGTCTCCCCTATTACCATAGGGGTTTATCTCTCCCACCTTCGTATCCCACCCCTTCCCTTCCCTCCCCTCCTTGTCTATCCTTCCCGGTTAAAATTTTTAAAATTCCAATAAAATGTTTGGGAAAAAAAATGGATAATCATAAGAATTTTTCCTCTACATGTCAATAATTTTATAATAAAGATTTACCTTCTGCAGATCCTCATATGTGTGAAACATAAAGTTATCTTTTCCCAGCAATTCCATCCATCCCTTGACGTGATTAAACCAAGATCCATATGGCACTGCAATGGATAAAATATGACAGCTGATAATATGCTTATAACTGACAATTTTGTAAGTTTACATTAATTTTAATTACTTACTGTTTTCAGTTAAGAATCCTTTTAGAAAACTATCCATATTTTCTGGATGTTTGAAGTATGTACTCATTGATGAAAAATAATAATGGGACACTGCGGCATCTTTAGGATCTCTGATTGTATATATTATCTAAAACAAACATTTCAAAAACAAGAAATGAAAAAAATGTATTGTTATATGATTGTTTATACAATTTTATGTTTGACTATATACTTTTAAGATGTATTTCCTCTATAAAAGAATGGGATGAGATTTCTTTCAAAATGGTGTCAAAACTAAATTAATCTACCCCAAAGAGTTAGAGTTGAAGGGTGATATAACATATTAGATGGTGGCCCGATTCTAACGCATCGGGTATTCTAGAATATGTGTGTAGTTTATTTATGAAGTTTTCAGAATAATGCAATTTATACACAGGATTCAGGCATGACCAATCAGTGAAGCCAGGGCCGGCTTCAGGTTTTTGAGGGCCCCGGGCGAAAGGGTCTCAGTGGGCCCCCCTTTTTAACACATACCATGATTCATGATGCACAAATACAGCAGAGAAATATAGCACAGCCAAGTAGCATATAACACAGCCCACGTAGCATATAACATAGCCCACGTAGTATATAACACAGCCCACGTAGTATATAACACAGCCACGTATTATATAACACAGCCACGTAGTATATTGCACAGCCACTTAGTATATAGCACAGCCCACATAGTAAATAGCACAGTCCATGTGGTATATTGCCCAGCCACGTAGTATATAGCACATACACGTAGTGTATCACACTGCCACGTAGTATATAGCACAGCCACGTAGTATATTGCACAGCCACATAGTATAAAGCAGCCACGTAGTATATAGCACAGCCACGTAGTATATAGCACAGCCACATAATATATAGCACAGCCCATGTAATATATAGCACAGCCATGTAGTATAAAGCACAGCCGCGTAGTATATAGCACAGCCACGTAGTATATTGCACAGCCACATAGTATAAAGCAGCCACGTAGTATATAGCACAGCCACATAGTATATAGCACAGCCACGTAGTATATAGCACAGCCATGTAGTATATAGCACAGCCATGTAGTATGTAGCACAGCCACGTAGTATGTAGCACAGCCACGTAGTATATAGCACAGCCACGTAGTATATAGCACAACCACGTAGTATATAGCACAGCCCTCATAGTATATAGCACAGCCCACATAATATATAGCACAGGCCATGTAGTAAATAGCACAGACACATAATATATTGCTCAGCCACGCAGTATATAGCACAGAGATGTGGTATATAACACAGGCCACATAGTATTTACAGTAGCAGAGCCACATAGTATATAACACCGTCCACCTAGTATATATGGCAATGTGGGCACCATATCTCTGTTAAAAAAAGAATTAAAATAAAAAATAGTTATATACTCACCTTCCGTCGGCCCCCGGATCCAGCCGAGGCATTTACCTATGCTCCTCACAATGCTCTGGTCCCAAGAGTGCAATGCTGTGTCGCGAGATGATGACGTAGCGGTGTTGCGAGATGATGACGTAGCAGTCTCGCGAGACCACTACGTCATCATCTTGCGAGACCGCAATGCATGGACCGGCCACCGGAGCATCGCGAGGAGTGGGAAAGGCCTGGGCTGGATCCGGAAGGTGAGTATATAATGATTTTTTATTATTTTTAACATTAGATCCCACGCCAATGTCTCTGATTGGTCGGAATTTAAATCCCACGCCAATGGGGCTGATTGGTCGCGCGTGCCGGCTGGGCACGACCAAGCAGCGAATTGGGATTTAAATCTCGCGGCAAAGTCACTGATTGGTTGCGTCGGTTGGGCACGACCAATCAGTGAATCGTGATTTAAATCCCATGCCAATGTCACTGATTGGTCGCGCGCATCGGCTGGGTGCGACCAATCAGCGAAGCGGGATTTAAATCCCGTGCCAATGTGGCTGATTGTTCGCCCGGGATTTAAATCCCACGCCAATGTCGCTGATTGGTCGCGCCGGCTGGTCGCGACCAATCAGCGAAGCGGTCGAACCGGAGCATCGTGAGCTGCAGGAAAAGTTGCTGTGGAGGTGACGGAAGGTGAGAATATCACGATTTTTAATTTTTTTTATTATTTTTAACATTATATCTTTTTACTATTGATGCTGCTTAGGCAGCATCAATAGTAAAAAGTTCATCACACAGTGTTAATAGCATCATTAACAGACCGCGCTACATCGCGTTATGCCGTGGTGTAACGCAGTCAGTTTAACGGACTCCTACAATGCTATGTGGGCGGCGGGCGCTGAGTGGGGGGTAGTATAGAGGGGGCACTGACTGCAGGGGAGTAGGGAGCGGACTATGCCCGTCGCTCGCAAGAGTGCATTGCAGTTTCGCGAGATGTGGACGTGCGGTCTCGCGAGACCGCTACGTCATCATCTCGCGAGACCGCAATGCATGGACCGGTCACCGGAGCGTCTCGAGGAGTGGGAAAGGCCTGGGCTGGATCTGGAAGGTGAGTATATAATGATTTTTTTATTTTTTTATTATTGTTAACATTATATCTTTTTACTATTGATGCTGCATAGGCAGCATCAATAGTAAAAAGTTGGTCACACAGAGTTATTAGCAGCGTTAACAGAGTGCGTTACACCGTGGCATAATGCGGTCCATTAATGCTGCCATTAACCCTGTGTGAGTGCTGACTGGAGGGGAGTATGGATCGTGCACTGACTGCGGGGAGTAAGGAGCGGCCATTTTTCCGCCAGACTGTGCCCGTCGCTGATTGGTCGTGGCTGTTTTGCCGCGACCAATCAGCAACTTTGGATTTCGGTGACAGACAGACAGAAGGACAGACAGAAAGATGGAAGTGACCCTTAGACAATTATATAGTAGATCTTGATATTAATAACTGGCTTCTATATAATCAAATATGATGTTTTACTTAATGCGGAAGCAAAACACAACACTGGATCACAACAGTTAAAAAAAAATAACAAAACAGGAACTGATATCTAATATATAATTGCCTAGAATACTACTTCCTGCAATTTGTGCCAACTTCCGTGGCTTTGTCCGGAGCTAATGTCCGGAGCTAATGTCCGGAGCTAATGTCCGGAGCTAATGTCTGGAGCTAATGTCCGGAGATAAGTGACGTCAACAGTGTCCAGTGTCTGATTGGTTGCCGCCTGCTGCGAGCGACCAATCAGAAACGTGCCGTACTGTGACACACTCCGCCCGCCATTTTGGTGTGATTTTTGAATTTTTACCTCACAGCAAGTTTCTACTGCGTGGAGGCGGGCCCAGTGACGTTGCTCTTCAAGCTCCTGCCGAATTTCGTCAAAAAAATGATAATACCATTTACCAAAACTATATATATTTAGTTGTGAAGTGGTTCAGTGACATTTTCACACCAATTTTGAACTTTTGTTTGGTGTTTTCTCCATATACTGCCTCCCCTCATAAGCATGTTCATGGATCCTGTGTAACTGTACCTTAAATAACAAGAATTGTCAAGAGCTGGTGAGTGCAGCCATTTTTTGTTCTTTCTTAATATTATTTATTAATTGTATTATTCTTACATTTGAATAAATAAAGTATATATGGATTCTAGACTCCCGATTCTTTAGAATCGGGCTGCCATCTAGTCAATTATAAAATAGATAGTTGATTTGTGATATGATGCACACCTTCATACTGTAACGCTTCCACCCTTTAGTATGTCTGAGCAGTGATTGACAACTCAGTTGTCCAGTTTCATGCACAGAAGTGCTGCTGGGTAAATTATCATGAGAGAAAGACCAGTTTAGGGTGTTCAGGGAGAGCTGTAGGTTATCTTTTACCCTGCATCCTCAGTTGTCAGAGGATGGGTTCCATTTTATGGGAAAAGACATATCCCTACTATGAGGGGGTCCTCAGACCTAGGCATTTTCCTTGTCCCCACACGTCCTAGAATGGTCTTCTGTGGACGCCTTTTTTGACTTGTTAGATTTGATCTATGACAAACCCAACAGGATCCAGGTCGCCGAGACAAAGATCATGAACAGGGGGTTGCTGAGGACTACTGCACTGAACTCTGCATCATTCCACAGAACTTTAGTGGACCACTGTCAGCTTTCAGGTGCCAGTTTCACAAAAGTCTTTCCGAGGCTCTTTAAGAACATTCTGGTTCTTCATGATGCCCTTTGTTCTCTGGTGGAGGTCATGACCCAGGACATACAGACTGACAGCAGAATCTGTGAGAGACATGGTGAACAGAAGGCTGCCCTTTATTCTGATGAAGTGACCGAGGGCAAGGTCGCCCATGTATATCCATGATCTGGCCCAGCAAAACTTCCACACTCAGATTCTATTTTAACAACCGTATCTTTACTGTTATACATTTTCTTTAACACAGCGGAACACAATAATATATAGTACAAAATATGCCGATTCACAGAGATAACGTGTAATAACAAACTGTCCCTCACTTTCCCTATCCACACGTTACCAGTTCCTTTGTTCCAAGAGGTTATCTTCCCACGTCGCAGGCCTGTCTGTCACTGCAGCTCCAGCCGAAGAGAAAAACAACAGGGATTGAACAAAACTCCGTCTCTCAGGTCCAGACTGTAGTCCTTGGGGTTCAACAGGTAAGGGTGGAATGTTCGGCCTCTCAACAGAGGACCCGCTTACAGTTCATGGGCTCCAGGATCTGTGAAGATGTCACCGTTGGGTGCTCCGCAGTGTGGGAGCTGGGAACAATCTGGATGTCGGCTTCCAAGAGATAGCGGTCATCCAGGCAATCTTCTATATCGCATCTACAGGAGGACGCCAGCAGACACAGACCTCTCTCTGCACACACCAGTTTCCCGGGCTTTCTCTTTTCCTCCCCTTCCTGTTCACATGACATCACAGGGGGAAGTTTTGCCAATACAGTTTGTCCCTCTGTAATCACATTTGGCATAGGTATAACTTCTGGCCACACGGGGGCAGTGTCTGTCACAGATTCTATGTCAATGATAACAGAACAGTCACAGCCGGCCAGCTCACTACACGCCCCCCCGCTTAAAGGTTGGCAGTCCCTGTCAACGACTGTCTCCAGGGCGGCGATGGCTGTGGAGGTTGTAGGACCCGGCTGCGAAAAGGGCCACACATATTGGTCTCTGTAGGACTGTCCCGGGGGCATTCCTGCGGTGGTCCTCGTTGTCCGCCTAACGGGTGCTAGCCTCTCCCCCCGATCAGTCACCCCAGTCGGTAAGTCAGTCGAGGAGGTAAGGGGTTCAGACGTGTCAGTCAGGCGAGCAGGGGTAGGGATGTCTTCCACCTCTACATCCCCGGTATCGGTGTCTCCCACAGTATTAGTGATATCCATCTCTCTAGGTATTACAGGAGGGGAGTCAGGCTGAGAACGACAGGGGCGCAACATGTTGCGGTGCAGGGTGCGAAGGCTGCCGCTGTCTTCGCCTTGTACTTGGTAGACGGGGCCACCAGGGTACGGGTGTCCAATTATTCGATAGACTTCGGTCTCCCACTTGGGCCGGAGTTTTCCTTGCGGTTTCTTTATACGAACTAGGACCAGTTGACCCACACTCAGTAGGTCTTCTTGTACTGGAAGTGGATCAGCGTGGACCTGGTCCTGGATCTGCTGTTCCACCAGCCGGTAGACAGTTTCCATCCTTTGACGGTGTGCTTGTAGCCAGGAAGGATAGGTACCACAGGTGTCTTCATCAGAGTTAGACAGGTGTAGCTCATGGATGCCTTTGCCTGGGCGGCCAAAAAGGAGGGTGTAAGGCGTGTATCCGGTGACAGAATGGACTTGATTGTTATAGGCCCACAGCAGTTCTGGGAGGAATCGAGGCCAGTCGGGCTTTTTGTCTTCTGCTAAGGTTCGGATCAGTTGTAAGAGGGTCCGGTTGAAACGTTCACACGCGCCATTCCCTTGCGGATGATACGGGGTGGTCCTGGACTTCTTGATTCCATACATCTGCTGGAGTTCTTCAATGACACGCCCTTCGAAACACACCCCCTGATCAGAGTGTAGCCGCTCCGGACACCCATAGACCCGAACGAAGTGCTGACAGATGGCCTGTGCAGCTGATTCGGCAGTCTGATCTTTGGTAGCAACAGCGACGGCGAATTTCGTGAAGTGGTCTACCATCACCAGACAGTACTGGTAGCCACTATTCGCCGTTCCAATCAACAGATAGTCCACCATCAACAATTCGAGGGGCCTGGATGTGCTAATAGTCTGGACGGGTGCACGCTGCTCAGTAGACTTGTGGAGTTCACATGTACGACATCCTAGGCAGACGTTTTCAACCAGCTTACGGAGTCCTGGGCAAAAAATGAATTGCTGGGTCCATCGGAGGGTCTTGTCTATGCCGAAGTGGCCATTCCTTCTGTGGGCTTCAGCCACCATCTCATGGGCCAGCTGCACCGGGACGACAATCTGCAAACATTCTTCCAGCATATGGGATAAAAGGGCCCTGCGATACAAGACTACATCCTTCACGATCAGCCGATCCCATTGGGCAAGTAAGGCAGAGGTCCTGGTTGATAGTCGGGCTCTTACTTCGGAGGGTGGTTTCTCTTGTGTCTTCACGTACTGTTTCAGTAAGACGTGTTCAGGGTCTCGATCTTGAAGCTTGGCCCATTCTTGTTGGGACAGGGGGGACCCCACTATGGCTTCGATCCCGCCTACAGCATACTGGCGGCTATCTTCTATTTGTTTAGCTAGCCGGGCAAAGTCGGGCAGTTCATCTTCCTCCAACTCTTCATCCCGGTCCCCCACTGGCGAGGATGATGTCACTCTGGAAAGGCTGTCAGCATTCTGATTCTCCGTCCCCGCTCTGTATTTAATTTTGTATTGGAATCTAGAGAGCCTTGCCATCCAGCGCTGTTCCATTGCCCCTAGTTTGGCATTTTCTAGGTGGGCAAGAGGATTGTTGTCTGTCACGACCAGCACCTCCGCCCCTGTCAGGTAGCCAGCAAATTTCTCTGTCATAGCCCAGGTCAGGGCCAGGAGTTCCAGGCGGAAAGAGCTGTAGTTGACGGGGTTCTTTTCGGTGTCACGGAGGGATCTACTGGCATAGGCTATTACGCGTTCCTTGTTATCTTGGACTTGGGAGAGGACCGCCCCGAGACCTTGAAGGCTGGCGTCGGTGTATAACTGGAACGGCAGGGTGTAATCTGCAAATGCCAGAATAGGGGGCGATGTCAAAGCAGCTTGAAGCGCCCGGAAGGATTTTTCTTGGTCGGGCCCCCAGCTGATGCGTCGTCCTCTGGGACTGTTCGCGGTCCCTCGGAGAGTCTCATGCAGTGGTTCCGCAAGCCGGGCAAAGTCCTTGACAAATCGGCGGTAATAGCCCGCTAGTCCCAGGAAAGCCTGGACTTCTTTGATGGTAGTTGGTTGTGGCCACTCTCGGACAGCTGCTATCTTCTCTGGAGAGGGTTGGACACCTTCGGCTGAGATCCGGTGTCCCAGGTAATCGATCTCCTGCTGGAATAGACGGCACTTGCTGGGCTTCAACTTCAAGCCGTGTCTCTTCAAGCGCTGGAGCACTTTGCCAAGCTTGTGAAGATGATCCTCAAAGGTGGCGGAGTATACCACGATGTCATCAAGGTATATCAGCGTGAATTCGAAGTTGAAATCTCCCAGACAGCGTTCCATCAGTCTCTGAAAGGTCCCTGGTGCGTTACTCAAGCCGAATGGCATCCGGTCAAACTCGTACAGGCCCATGGGAAGGATGAAGGCGGTCTTTTCTCTGTCCTTCTCACTCATGGGGACCTGCCAATATCCACTGGCCAAGTCTAGAGACGAAAAATATTTGGCCTTCTTCAGGGCGGTCAGTGACTCTTCGATCCGGGGGAGTGGATAGGAGTCCCGGATCGTGCACGCGTTCAGCCGACGGTAGTCTACGCAAAATCTCAGGGATCCATCTTTCTTTTTGACTATCACCACGGGTGCAGCCCATGGGCTCTGGCTCTCCCGCACCACTCCAGCGTGTAGCATAGATTCTAAGAGGCTTTTCACCTCCTGGTATTGTTGAGGTGGTATTTGTCGGCACCTCTCGCGAATAGGGGCAGTATCGCCCGTGGGAATCTCGTGTTGGATACTGGTGGTGCACCCGAAGTCGGTGTCATGCTTTGCAAAGGAGTCTTGGTGTTCTCGCAGTAGTCCCTCCACTTGAGACACTTCCTGTTTGGTGTACTGGGACGGGTCCAGTTGCACTTTTTCCAGTAATTTTCGCCCAATATCTTCATCATCTGCTTGAGCATTTATGGCTGAGACAGTTACCGTCCAGCCATCTTCTGTAGACGGGGTGAATTGTAAGGGCCCCATGGGGTTCACTTCTGTGGGTAGAGCATATACTCTGGCAAGTTGCGTGCCAGCTTCGAGGGCTACACCTACGTCTGCGGTGTTGTTCAGCCGGACAGGGACTCTTCCGTTCCTCACGACGGCTAGGGTGCGGGCGACCAGTGGGTTTAGCTTACCCCCACTTGGAGCCCTCAGCTCGATTAACACTTCAACTCCTTCAAGCTGTCGGTTGGTGTTAAGAGGCAGGGAAATGACTGTCTCTTTTTCAGCGGGCAAAGTAATCCGGGTACAGCCCGGACACCTTAATGGCTGCTAGGGGTAGTTGTTCCTTTGCCATCTGTTGGAGTCCAACGGTCCGGATTTCGCGCTGGAACGCCAGACGAGTCGGTTTATGTTTCGTAACTTTCTGCCAGTACTTGGGCCCTTTTCTTGTCAACAGCATAAGATCCAGGTCTTTCAAGATATTCATTCCGATTATTACTGGGGTCTCGGAGCCGAAGCCTTCCTTGACAATGACGATTCCTCGTTTCCCTAGGTCTTGTCCGCAGGCCTTCGTATCCATCCAGGCGACTCCGGTTACTGGAATGGGTAGGTTATTAGCCGCAATTATCTTAATGGCGGTATCTGGATCACAAGCAGTCCTTGGTTTGAGGTACTTTTCATAAAACTGCTCAGAGATCGTGGTCACTTGCGACCCAGTGTCCATCAATCCTTGTACTGCAACTCCCTCCAGAATAACTTCAAGTGTAGGACTACTCGAGGCAAGAGTACTCCGTTGCTGGCTCTGTTTTTCTACACCCCATTCTCTGTCCCCCCCTGCTGCTCGAACCTCAGCTGCAGGGGTGTCTAGTTTAACGGCGGCCATTGTGGTGAGACCTGGCGTGGCTGCTCTGCTCGTGGATGTAGCTGATATTCTGTTCGTCATGGTAACTGATGGTTTGTTCGTTGAGGACAACGATTCGCCCTATGACGAGGATCACCACATGACCAACACGGTCCTGCGGGACGGCTAGGTTGCATCCGCTGGTCTCTCTGTCGTTCTAGTGTTAACTGTGACACCTGTTGCTGTAAATCTGCTACCATCTGTTTCAGCTCCTCGGTGTCACTGTTGGGCTGTTTAACGTCTAATATGGATCTGCATGCAGCGCTTTGAGTCCCCACATCCATGACGGGTCCCCTAGAACGTTCTATGGCCTCCTGCTTGATTTCAGCGAAGGTGAGAGTCGGCGTCATCCGAATCAAGTCCTGTAGCGTACGGTTAAGATACTGGTCTCTCAGCCCTATAACGAATTGGTCTCTCAGTACCAGGTCACGAGGAGCTATAGTAGTCAGTTGTTCCCCTTTTGCACAGACTTGTTCAAGGAGTACCTGAAGGGCATTTGCATATTGGGGGATGTCTTCCCATTCAAGCTGTGTCCGTCTAAAGAACAGGTATCGCAGTGTTCCCTGGTACGTAGTAGGTCCATAGGTCTTTTCCAGCACCCGCACCAAGTCCTCCAACGTACGCTGCCCCCTGACCGTCTCCAGTCTGACTGTCGTCCATGCCTCCCCCTCTAGCGTCAGTACCGCCATTTCTGCCAAGGTCTTAGGGTCAATATTATACATTTCTCCCAGTATCCGCACTTGTTCCGCCCATTCTGGTACGGGGTAGTTTCGCCCGCCAAACTTCCTGACCTGGTTTACAATGGACACCGGCGGCGGTTTCTGACTGTACACTGGGTGGGAATCTTGCTGGGCACAGATCCTGCCGACTACGCCAGATGAAGTGACCGAGGGCAAGGTCGCCCATGTATATCCATGATCTGGCCCAGCAAAACTTCCACACTCAGATTCTATTTTAACAACCGTATCTTTACTGTTATACATTTTCTTTAACACAGCGGAACACAATAATATATAGTACAAAATATGCCGATTCACAGAGATAACGTGTAATAACAAACTGTCCCTCACTTTCCCTATCCACACGTTACCAGTTCCTTTGTTCCAAGAGGTTATCTTCCCACGTCGCAGGCCTGTCTGTCACTGCAGCTCCAGCCGAAGAGAAAAACAACAGGGATTGAACAAAACTCCGTCTCTCAGGTCCAGACTGTAGTCCTTGGGGTTCAACAGGTAAGGGTGGAATGTTCGGCCTCTCAACAGAGGACCCGCTTACAGTTCATGGGCTCCAGGATCTGTGAAGATGTCACCGTTGGGTGCTCCGCAGTGTGGGAGCTGGGAACAATCTGGATGTCGGCTTCCAAGAGATAGCGGTCATCCAGGCAATCTTCTATATCGCATCTACAGGAGGACGCCAGCAGACACAGACCTCTCTCTGCACACACCAGTTTCCCGGGCTTTCTCTTTTCCTCCCCTTCCTGTTCACATGACATCACAGGGGGAAGTTTTGCCAATACAGTTTGTCCCTCTGTAATCACATTTGGCATAGGTATAACTTCTGGCCACACGGGGGCAGTGTCTGTCACAGATTCTATGTCAATGATAACAGAACAGTCACAGCCGGCCAGCTCACTACACTTCCATGGAGCAAGTTCATTTACCTGAGGTGACGTCAGAGTCTGGGTGATAGCTGAGGAAGGTATCCAGACTCTTAGTTATCTTTTACTTCCTCTGAAATGAATACTGATGTTATCCTTCAAGACCAAGATGTTATCAGCATTGGCATTCACTGATTGCAGGTCTGCTGCTAACTTTATTGATTTTGGACTGGTTCTAAAGTTAGGATTAGTCAAAGTTAGTTCAGAAAGACCCTTTCAAATTTTTGCAATTAACAAGACGCCAATAGTCTGGAATTTGATCAATAATAGGGTAACGGTGGATTTCACTCTACAAGCACGGGCATTTCACTCTGAATCCATCACCTGTTTAGTTTTGGATAATTTACCTGCTGTGTTGGTACTCCATGGCTGCTTCTTCACAAAACTGTTATTGATTGATGTCAGAAGGAAATTGTTAAATTGAGCCACAATTGTTACAAAAAATGTGTAAAATTGGTACAAATATGCTTCGCTAGTCTGAAAGGTCTGCTGGGTTTCCTGAAAATGATGGGGAGATACTACCTGCCCATTGTCCTTCTGATTGAGCTAATAATCTTGTCCGTGGTGCCAAATTATCTAAAGCTCGTCTTTACAACTTGTCTGTACCTGAATGGACAGCCATGAAAGAATATGTTAATGAAAGTTTATGGAAGAGTCATATCTGTCTGTCCTACTCCCCTATAGCTGCCTGACCCTGCCTTGATTTCTGAGAACAAAACAAGATCACAGTTAAAAATACATACCATCTTCCACTCATCTCCAACCTATATAATTAGTCTCTGAGTGGTTTTCTAAACTTGATCATAGAGGGGCTTACAATTTAATATGCATCTGGAAAGATGATGAGTGGAAAATGGCATTCTTAACATCAGAGGGTCTATTTGAAAATCTTATCGTGCCATTTCGGTTATCCAATGCAACTGCTCTTTTCCAAAATGTTATAAATGATAATTTTTAAGATTGCATAGGAAGATTTGTTGTGATGTAATTGGATGATATTCTAATTTTCTCTCTCGATTTAGACTCAAACCAGGAACATGTCCATGTAGAATTAGAAAGGTTGAGGAAGAACTCTTTGTGAAATTAAAGAAATGCTTTTTTTTTGCTCAGGAAATTCCGTTCTTGGGATCTATCTTGTCTGCAAAGGGATTTAAGATGGACCCCGGGAAGGTGAAGGCCATAATTGATTGGATTCAACCACGTGACCTTGAAGCTACAATGTTTCTTGGATTCAACAACTAATATAGGAAATTCATCAAAAAATTTTCTGAAATTGCCAAACAGCCTACAGACCTCTCGTGTAAGGGGGGGAAATCTCTAAGTTTGATCGCTAGATGCCATCAGGGCTTTTGAAAAATTAAGAGCATTTCATATCTGCTTTCATTTTAATCCAACCCGATCTCCAAGAATTCATTGTGGATGTGGATGCTTCAGAGGTTGGAGTTTGGCCCGTTCTTTTCGCAGGGGCCCGAATTCTGAAAAACCTGGGTCCATGTGCATTTTGTTCTCTGCTCAAAGAAATTATGATGCTAAATTATTAACCCCCAAACAGGCGAGTTGGTACTTCTTCTTCTGAAGGTTTACTTTATCTTTCAAATTAAGGCCAGGGTCCAAGAATGTGAATGCTGATAATTAATCTTGCAGTCTCCATTCAATTTCTCCTCCATAACCTACGTCTTCCATTTTTCATAAGGGTATTGTGGTTTTCATGTCAAGTTAAGAGTTGGAAGAGGAGATCCTTTAAAAGTCAAAGCATTGGCTTCTTATGCCATTCCAGGGTCCAAATTATTTGTGCCTGTGTACCTAAGATTGCGTCTGTTACAGGAGTTTCATGTTTCAATCTGGACAAGTTATCCTGGGGTCACTGCTACACTGAAAACAATCACTGGATTTTTTGGTGACTATCAGAGCATAAAGATATTAAAGATTTTGTATCCACTTGTGAAGTCTGCGCACCTGCTAAATTCAGTCATAGCTAGATAGTCAGGGAATTGGCTCCATTGCTAAATCCAGAAAGACCATGTTAGGGCTAGCGGAACGCACCGAGTAAATAGAGATGTTTATTGATATTGGTGCGTTCGCAGCCCGGGGTCCACCGTGCAGGAGTACCTGCTGCTAGCAAACGGCGGAGCTATATGGCGGTATAGACTAACTCAGTTAATTCACTGAGTAGCCGTGAAAGGAAAACACTGTGCCCTGTTAGACTCCACAGAGGCACAGGCTAACTGCCCAAACAGAGAGCAGTCAGTGGTCACACAAACACACAAAACTCCTCGCCCGAGGAGCCAGCATTCTAGGGGCTTATTTCAGCCGGGTCCCTGAATACACTCAGACTCATTCTCCTCGCCGGAGGAGGCAGCATTCTAGGGGCTTATTTCAGCCGGGTCCCTGAACACACATACATGTGACCACACTGGCACAAAGCACATAACATAAGACAATACTAGCGCATGGCCGTGCGGTCATGCGCAGTTTATATAGTTGCAGCACAGGAAGCTGCTACCGAAGTTTTGCCCTTTCAGGACCTTCCTGGAGGACCAATGGGATGCGCTGCAGTACCTGAACATGTGACCGAACATGTGACCCTCGACCTCCAATGGGAGACCTTGCCCTGGGCATGCTCAGTGTGTGCAAATAAGGACTTAGTCCCAGAGAGACCCGCTCGCCGCAGATCAGTGCAGGGTACCATAGGAAAGCCAGAAAAGGCAGTGGTGACCCTATGCACAGAATCAGCCTCAGCGAGACGCTGGGAGCGACGTCTCTGCTGAGCAGACCCCACTGCGGCCGATGCTGAATGGGAGACCGCAGCAGACACGGATCGAGATTCCCCCTGTGCAGCAGAGGAAACTCGACTCCTAACATTACCCCCCCTCCTAGGACCCCCCCTCCTTGAGCCTCACTACGCTCAAAAGCTGCAATAAGCAGCGGAGCCCGAATGTGCTCCACAGGCTCCCAGCTTCTATCCTCTGGGCCGTGACCCTTCCAGTCCACCAGATAAAATTTCTTGCCACGTACCACCTTGCACCCCACAATAGCATTCACCTCAAACTCATCCGTGGATGAACCCGATGTCCCAGCAGATGACTCAGAAAACCGGGACAAACGAACGGGCTTTAAGAGGGAAACGTGAAAAGTATCGGTGATACCAAGGCGTAGAGGAATAGCCAAACAGTAGACCACAGGGTTGACCTGTTCCAGAACCTTAAACGGGCCAATGTAGCGAGGAGCAAACTTAGTGGACTCAACTCGCAGCCTGATGTTACGGGCGGAGAGCCATACTAAGTCGCCAGGAGCAAAGACCAGAGCGGGGCGCCGGTGTGTATCAGCCGAAACCCTCATTCTCTCCTTGGAGGCCCGGATGGCATCCTGTGTGCGGTCCCAGATGTCACGTGCCTCCACCACCCAGTCTGCCACCCTAGAATCGGTGGATGACACGGGCATGGGCACAGGGACACGCGGATGCTGGCCGTAATTAAGGAGAAAAGGTGTTTGACCAGTGGAATCGGCTACGGCGTTGTTCAAGGCAAATTCCGCCCAAGGTAGCAAAGATGCCCAGTCATCCTGCCTAGCAGAGACGAAATGTCGCAAATATGTCACTAGAGTCTGGTTAGTTCTCTCCACCAACCCATTTGTCTCGGGATGGTATGCAGAGGAGAGGTTTAACTCTATGCTGAGTAAACGGCAGAGCTCTCTCCAAAACCGAGACGCGAACTGGGGACCCCGATCACTGACAATCTTATCAGGCATACCATGCAATCGGAAAACGTGCTTGATGAACAACACCGCCAAGGCCCGTGCTGAGGGTAACCGAGGAAGCGGCACCAAATGCACCATCTTAGAGAAATGGTCGGTGACAACCCAAATAATGGAGCAGCCACGCGACTTGGGTAAGCCCACCACAAAGTCCATCCCGACCATCTCCCAGGGCCTGTCTGCCACCGGTAGAGGGTAAAGCAACCCAGCAGGCCGTTGCCGAGGAGACCGATTCTGGGCGCAAGAAACGCACGCCTGAATATAGTCCCTGACATCTCGGGCCATATGCGGCCACCAGTATGTTCTCGCCAAAAGCTCAGATGTCCTCTTGGTCCCAAAATGCCCACCCACTCTGGAGGAGTGAGCCCAAGAGAGAACCTCCGGTCGGAAGTTAGCTGGTACGAAAGTCTTGCCCGGGGGCACAGACTCTAGCGAAACCGGACCTACAGTTCTCAGGCTCTCAGAAGGGACAATAAGCCGAGGCTCCTCCTCCTCCGATGACACTACGGAGCGGGAGAGAGTGTCAGCACGAACGTTCTTCTCCCCGGAGAGGAAATGGAGAGTAAAATGGAACCGGGAGAAGAACAGGGACCATCTAGCCTGGCGAGAATTCAGCCGCTGGGCCGTTTGTAGATATACCAAGTTCTTGTGGTCAGTGAAGACTTGGAAGGGAAAGTGTTGTGAATTCTGTGGCAGAGCTCCCTCCTGTGGTCACAAGTGGTACTTCGGCTGATTCTCTCTGGGAGCTTCCGTTTGTGGAGGAAAGCGGTACTGCTGCTTCTGAGTTTCCTTCCTCAGGTGATCTGGTGAGGTCGTTAGGTGCTTCTCTACTTAACCCCACCTAATGCTTTGATTCATGCTTCCTGTCAATGTTCCAGTGTTGGACTTGTGTTTCTCTGGATCATTCCTGTGGCCTGCTGCTCTGCATAGCTAAGTGCTTCTTTGCTATTTGTTGCTATTTTTTCTGTCCAGCTTGTCTATTTGTTTTGCTGGAAGCTCTGGGACGCAAAGGGTGTACCTCCGTGCCGTTAGTTCGGTACGGAGGGTCTTTTTGCCCCTTTGCGTGGTTTTCTTTAGGGTTTTGTGTAGTCCGCAAAGTTATCTTTCCTATCCTCGTTCTGTCTAGAATATCGGGCCTCACTTTGCTGAATCTATTTCATCCCTACGTTTGTCTTTTCATCTTACTCACAGTCATTATATGTGGGGGGCTGCCTTTTCCTTTGGGGTATTTCTCTGAGGCAAGGGAGGCTTATTTTTTCTATCTTCAGGCTAGTTAGTTTCTCAGGCTGTGCCGAGTTGCATAGGTAGCGTTAGGCGCAATCCACGGCTGCCTCTAGTTGTCTTTGGACAGGATTAGGGATTGCGGTCTGCAGAGTTCCCACGTCTCAGAGCTCGTTCTATTATTTTGGGTTATTGTCAGATCACTGTATGTGCTCTGACCTCCATGTCCATTGTGATACTGAACTGCCTTTCATAACAGTACAGGAAGCCAAAAGTACTAATGATTCTCAATAGAGGGAAAAAAGAAGTTCTGAGACCATTTTTTTTTCTTGGCTTTGTGTTTTGTCTTTTTTTTCCCCTAGACATTTGGGTGGTTCAGTACACAGGTGTAGCGATGGACATTAGAAGTCGGTCTTCATTTGTGGATCAGCTCTCGGCAAGAGTACAAAAGATTCAAGACACTATTGATCAGAAATCTATGTTAGAACCAAGAATTCCTATTCCTGATTTGTTTTTTGGAGATAGAACTAAGTTTCTGAGTTTCAAAAATAATTGTAAGTTATTTCTGGCCTTGAAACCTCGTTCCTCTGGTGATCCAGTTCAACAGGTTTTGATTATTATTTCTTTTTTGCGCGGCGACCCTCAGGACTGGGCATTTTCTCTTGCGCCAGGAGATCCTGCATTGAGTAATATCAATGCGTTTTTCCTGGTGCTCGGATTGCTGTACGATGAGCCTAATTCAGTGGATCAGGCAGAAAAGAATTTGCTGGCTCTTTGTCAGGGTCAGGATGAGATAGAGGTATATTGCCAGAAATTTAGAAAATGGTCAGTGCTCACTCAATGGAATTAATCTGCGCTGGCAGCTATATTCAGAAAGGGTCTCTCTGAAGCCCTTAAGGATGTCATGGTGGGATTTCCTATGCCTGCTGGTTTGAATGAGTCTGTCTTTGGCTATTCAGATCGGTCGACGCTTGCGTGAGCGTAAATCTGTGCACCATTTGGCGGTATTACCTGAGCTTAAACCTGAGCCTATGCAGTGCGATAGGACTTTGACCAGAGTTGAACGGCAAGAACACAGACGTCTGAATGGGCTGTGTTTCTACTGTGGTGATTCCACTCATGCTATCTCTGATTGTCCTAAGCGTACTAAGCGGTTCGCTAGGTCTGCCACCATTGGTACAGTACAGTCAAAATTTCTTCTGTCCGTTACCTTGATCTGCTCTTTGTCATCATATTCTGTCATGGCGTTTGTGGATTCAGGCGCTGCTCTGAATTTGATGGACTTGGAATATGCTAAGCGTTGTGGGTTTTTCTTGGAGCCCTTGCAGTGTCCTATTCCATTGAGAGGTATTGATGCTACGCCTTTGGCCAAGAATAAGCCTCAATACTGGACCCAGCTGACCATGTGCATGGCTCCTGCACATCAGGAGGATATTCGCTTTCTGGTGTTGCATAATCTGCATGATGTGGTCGTGTTGGGGTTGCCATGGCTACAAGCCCATAATCCAGTATTGGATTGGAAATCCATGTCGGTGTCCAGCTGGGGTTGTCAGGGGGTACATGGTGATGTTCCATTTTTGTCAATTTCGTCATCCACCCCTTCTGAGGTTCCAGAGTTCTTGTCTGATTACCGGGATGTATTTGATGAGCCCAAGTCCGATGCCCTACCTCCGCATAGGGATTGTGATTGTGCTATCAATTTGATTCCTGGTGGTAAATTCCCAAAAGGTCGACTGTTTAATTTATCCGTGCCTGAGCACACCGCTATGCGCAGTTATGTGAAGGAATCCCTGGAGAAGGGGCATATTCGCCCGTCATCGTCGCCATTAGGAGCAGGGTTCTTTTTTGTAGCCAAAAAAGATGGTTCGCTGAGACCTTGTATAGATTATCGCCTTCTTAATAAGATCACTGTTAAATTTCAGTACCCCTTGCCTTTGTTATCTGATTTGTTTGCTCGGATTAAGGGGGCTAGTTGGTTCACCAAGATTGATCTTCGTGGTGCGTATAATCTGGTGCGAATCAGGCGAGGCGATGAATGGAAAACTGCATTTAATACGCCTGAGGGTCATTTTGAGTATCTAGTGATGCCATTCGGACTTGCCAATGCTCCATCAGTGTTTCAGTCCTTTATGCATGACATCTTCCGAGAGTACCTGGATAAATTCCTGATTGTGTACTTGGATTACATTTTGATCTTCTCGGATGATTGGGAGTCTCATGTGAAACAGGTCAGAACGGTTTTTCAGGTCCTGCGTGCTAACTCTTTGTTTGTGAAGGGATCAAAGTGTCTCTTTGGTGTGCAGAAGGTTTCATTTTTGGGGTTCATCTTTTCCCCTTCTACTATCGAGATGGATCCTGTTAAGGTCCAAGCCATCCATGATTGGACTCAGCCGACATCTCTGAAAAGTCTGCAAAAGTTCCTGGGCTTTGCTAATTTTTATCGTCGCTTCATCTGCAATTTTTCTAGTATTGCCAAACCATTGACCGATTTGACCAAGAAGGGTGCTGATTTGGTCAATTGGTCTTCTGCTGCTGTGGAAGCTTTTCAAGAGTTGAAGCGTTGTTTTTCTTCTGCCCCTGTGTTGTGTCAACCTGATGTTTCTCTTCCGTTCCAGGTCGAGGTTGATGCTTCTGAGATTGGAGCAGGGGCTGTTTTGTCGCAGAGAGGTTCTTATTGTTCAGTGATGAAACCATGCGCTTTTTTTTCCAGGAAGTTTTCGCCTGCTGAGCGGAATTATGATGTGGGCAACCGAGAGTTGCTGGCCATGAAGTGGGCATTCGAGGAGTGGCGTCATTGGCTTGAGGGAGCTAAGCATCGCGTGGTGGTATTGACTGATCATAAGAACCTGACTTATCTCGAGCCTGCTAAGCGTTTGAATCCTAGACAGGCTCGTTGGTCGCTGTTTTTCGCCCGTTTTGACTTTGTGATTTCGTACCTTCCGGGCTCTAAAAATGTGAAGGCGGATGCTCTGTCTAGGAGTTTTGTGCCCGACTCTCCGGGTTTATCTGAGCCGGCGGGTATCCTCAAGGAAGGAGTAATTGTGTCTGCCATCTCCCCTGATTTGCGGCGGGTGCTGCAAAAATTTCAGGCTAATAAACCTGATCGTTGTCCAGCGGAGAAACTGTTTGTCCCGGATAGGTGGACAAATAAAGTGATCTCTGAGGTTCATTGTTCGGTGTTGGCTGGTCATCCTGGAATCTTTGGTACCAGAGAGTTAGTGGCTAGATCCTTTTGGTGGCCGTCTCTGTCGCGGGATGTGCGTTCTTTTGTGCAGTCCTGTGGGATTTGTGCTCGGGCTAAGCCCTGCTGTTCTCGTGCCAGTGGGTTGCTTTTGCCCTTGCCGGTCCCGAAGAGACCTTGGACACATATCTCTATGGATTTTATTTCAGATCTTCCCGTCTCTCAAAAGATGTCAGTCATTTGGGTGGTCTGTGATCGCTTTTCTAAGATGGTCCATCTGGTACCCTTGTCCAAGTTGCCTTCCTCCTCTGATTTGGTGCCATTGTTCTTCCAGCATGTGGTTCGTTTGCATGGCATTCCAGAGAATATCGTTTCTGACAGAGGTTCCCAGTTTGTTTCGAGGTTTTGGCAAGCTTTTTGTGGTAGGATGGGCATTGACTTGTCTTTTTCCTCGGCTTTTCATCCTCAGACTAATGGCCAAACCGAACGAACCAATCAGACCTTGGAAACCTATCTGAGATGCTTTGTTTCTGCCGATCAGGATGACTGGGTTTCCTTTTTGCCTTTGGCTGAGTTCGCCCTTAATAATCGGGCCAGCTCGGCTACCTTGGTTTCGCCATTTTTCTGCAATTCTGGGTTCCATCCTCGTTTCTCTTCAGGACAGGTTGAGTCTTCGGACTGTCCTGGTGTGGATACTGTGGTGGACAGGTTGCAGCAGATTTGGACTCATGTAGTGGACAATTTGACCTTGTCCCAGGAGAAGGCTCAACATTTCGCTAATCGCAGACGCCGTGTGGGTCCCCGACTTCGTGTTGGGGATCTGGTTTGGTTATCTTCTCGTCATATTCCTATGAAGGTTTCCTCTCCGAAGTTTAAACCTCGTTTCATTGGTCCTTATAGGATTTCTGAGGTTATTAATCCTATGTCTTTTCGTCTGACCCTCCCAGATTCTTTTTTCATACATAACGTCTTCCATAGGTCATTGTTGCGGAGATACGTGGCACCTATTGTTCCATCTGTTGACCCTCCTGCCCCGGTTTTGGTGGAGGGGGAATTGGAGTATATTGTGGAGAAGATTTTGGATTCTCGTGTTTCAAGACGGAAACTCCAGTATCTGGTTAAGTGGAAGGGTTATGCTCAGGAGGATAATTCCTGGGTTTTTGCCTATGATGTCCATGCTCCCGATCTTGTTCGTGCCTTTCATGTGGCTCATCCTGGTCGGCCTGTGGGCTCTGGTGAGGGTTTGGTGACCCCTCCTCAAGGGGGGGGTACTGTTGTGAATTCTGTGGCAGAGCTCCCTCCTGTGGTCACAAGTGGTACTTCGGCTGATTCTCTCTGGGAGCTTCCGTTTGTGGAGGAAACTGGTACTGCTGCTTCTGAGTTTCCTTCCTCAGGTGATCTGGTGAGGTCGTTAGGTGCTTCTCTACTTAACCCCACCTAATGCTTTGATTCATGCTTCCTGTCAATGTTCCAGTGTTGGACTTGTGTTTCTCTGGATCATTTCTGTGGCCTGCTGCTCTGCATAGCTAAGTGCTTCTTTGCTATTTGCTGCTATTTTTTCTGTCCAGCTTGTCTATTTGTTTTGCTGGAAGCTCTGGGACGCAAAGGGTGTACCTCCGTGCCGTTAGTTCGGTACGGAGGGTCTTTTTGCCCCTTTGCGTGGTTTTCTTTAGGGTTTTGTGTAGTCCGCAAAGTTATCTTTCCTATCCTCGTTCTGTCTAGAATATCGGGCCTCACTTTGCTGAATCTATTTCATCCCTACGTTTGTCTTTTCATCTTACTCACAGTCATTATATGTGGGGGGCTGCCTTTTCCTTTGGGGTATTTCTCTGAGGCAAGGTAGGCTTATTTTTTCTATCTTCAGGCTAGTTAGTTTCTCAGGCTGTGCCGAGTTGCATAGGTAGCGTTAGGCGCAATCCACGGCTGCCTCTAGTTGTGTTTGGACAGGATTAGGGATTGCGGTCTGCAGAGTTCCCACGTCTCAGAGCTCGTTCTATTATTTTGGGTTATTGTCAGATCACTGTATGTGCTCTGACCTCCATGTCCATTGTGATACTGAATTGCCTTTCATAACAGGAAAGCGAGCTCCCTCCAAGAGATGTCTCCACTCTGAAAAAGCCAACTTCATGGCTAGCAACTCCCTGTCCCCGATGGAATAATTCCTCTCCGCTGGTGTGAAGGTCTTGGAGAAGAAGAAGCAAGGATGCTTCTGACCTTGAGCATCCTTTTGGAAAAGGACTGCTCCAGCACCAACGGATGAGGCATCCACCTCCAAGATAAATGGTTTATCAACATCGGGGCGATGTAGGATGGGAGCGCTAGCAAAGTGTGACTTGATCGAGAGAAAGGCTTTGGAGACCTCCTCTGACCACAACTTGGGATTTGCTCCCTTCTTGGTGAGGGCAACCAAGGGAGCTACCAAAGTTGAGAAGTGTGGAATGAACTGGCGATAGTAATTAATGAACCCCATAAAGCGCTGCACCGCTTTAAGAGAATGGGGTTCCTGCCAGTCCATTACAGCCTGTAGCTTGGCAGGATCCATAGCCAAACCCTGGGCAGAGATGATATAACCAAGGAAATGCAAGGACTTCTGCTCAAACACACACTTCTCCAACTTGGCGTAGAGGGAGTTTGCCCGTAAGAGGTCGAAGACTTTGCGAACATCTCTCCGATGGGAGTCAATATCTGGAGAGAAGATGAGAATATCATCCAGATAGACTACGACCGAGGTGGTGAGCATATCCCGGAAGATGTCGTTCACAAAGTCTTGGAAAACGGCTGGGGCATTACAGAGCCCGAAGGGCATCACCAGATATTCATAGTGCCCATCCCTGGTGTTAAAAGCCGTCTTCCATTCATCCCCCTCACGGATGCGAATCAGGTTGTAAGCACCCCGCAGATCTAACTTTGTAAATACCCTCGCTCCCCGTAGCCTATCAAACAGCTCAGATATCAGGGGTAATGGGTACTTGTTCTTAACGGTGATGGCGTTAAGACCCCTGTAGTCTATGCATGGACGTAAGTCTCCAGTCTTCTTCTGTACGAAGAAGAACCCAGCCCCTGCCGGTGAAACTGACTTCCTAATGAATCCTCTTGCCAGATTCTCTTGGATGTACTGGGACATTGCCTCCGTCTCCAGGAGAGATAACGGATAGACTCGACCCCAGGGAGGCTCAGCACCAGGCAAGAGGTCAATAGGACAGTCATAGGGGCGGTGAGGCGGAAGGGTCTCCGCAGCTCTTTTGGAGAACACGTCTGCATAGGGCCAATAGTGCTTGGGGAGAGAGGAAAGATCTGCGGGTACCTGTGTAGTAGCAACCTGAACGCACTCCCTCAGACATCTACCCTCGCAGGATTTACTCCATCCCAAAATTCTCCCAGAGGACCACTCAATATGAGGAGAATGGTAGCGAAGCCATGGTATCCCCAACAGGACCTCATCAATTCCCTCAGGAATGACTAATAGGGAGATTATCTCCTGATGTGATGGAGACACAGATAGCGTGAAAGGAATGGTTTGGTGGGTAATCTGTGAAGATAGTGTTGACCCATTTACCACTCGAACGGTTACTGGCTTGGCGAGCATCACCAAGGGTATTGCGTGACGCTGGGCAAAAGCGGAAGACATAAAGTTACCCTCTGCCCCAGAATCCACGCATAGCTCGACCATAAGAGTGGATGGGCCTATGGTAATTGTCACCTTGAAGGACAACTTTGAGGCAAACGTCGCCGTGTCTAGTGTACCTCCTCCAACTGCCACTAGACGCTGACATTTCCCCGACCGTTGAGGACCCTTGGAGGCAAGGTGTCCTGACTGCTGGCAAACATGACAGACCTTATGTGCACAGGCGGACTGAGACTTGGATCCCGCTCGTGTCACCTCTAAGGCCTCATGTGACTCGGATGCCTGGACTGGAGATTCCAAAGGTTTGGCGAAGGTGGGAGCCAGCCGAAACCTCTGCCTACACTGGGCTCGCTCCAACCTCCGCTCGTTAAAACGGAGGTCAATACGAGTAGAGACAGTTATTAACTCCTCCAATGTGGCAGGAATCTCCCTAGTGGCCAGAGCGTCCTTAATGTGGTCAGCCAGGCCCCTCCAAAATATGGGGATAAGGGCTTTATCCGACCACTCCAGCTCGGAAGCTAAAGTACGGAAGCGGACGGAAAATTGGCTGACCAAGGACTCACCCTGAGTTAATGCCAGTAGTTGGAGCGCTGTGTCATGGGTGACTTGAGGTCCTAAAAAGACCTTTTTCAGAGTGCTCAGGAACAACGGAGCACTCTGCACCACATGATCACCACGCTCCGACAGCGGTGTAGCCCACTCCAATGCCCTGTCCGACAAAAGAGACACAATAAATCCCACCTTAGCCCGCTCTGTAGGAAAACGTGCAGCCAGGAGCTCGAGGTGAATAGAGCACTGACTCACGAATCCCCTACAAGTTTTGCTATTTCCAGAAAATTTTTCTGGCAGCGGGAGGCGAGATAACGTCGGAACAGGGGTGGCAGTGGACAAGGTTGCTGCAGCCATGCTAGCAGCCTGTACAGCAACTGCGGTAACATCCACAGCTGAGGTTGAGCTCTCGAGAGCCGCCAACCTACCCTCCAGCTGCTGGATATACCGCAAAGATTGCTGAATGTCCGCCATTTACTAGCCAGACCCTGGCGCTAGTATTCTGTTAGGGCTAGCGGAACGCACCGAGTAAATAGAGATGTTTATTGATATTGGTGCGTTCGCAGCCCGGGGTCCACCGTGCAGGAGTACCTGCTGCTAGCAAACGGCAGAGCTATATGGTGGTATGGACTAACTCAGTTAATTCACTGAGTAGCCGTGAAAGGAAAGCACTGTGCCCTGTTAGACTCCACAGAGGCACAGGCTAACTGCCCAAACAGAGAGCAGTCAGTGGTCACACAAACACACAAAACTCCTCACCGGAGGAGCCAGCATTCTAGGGGCTTATTTCAGCCGGGTCCCTGAATACACTCAGACTCAATCTCCTCGCCGGAGGAGCCAGCATTCTAGGGGCTTATTTCAGCCGGGTCCCTGAACACACATACATGTGACCACACTGGCGCAAAGCACATAACATAAGACAATACTAGCGCATGGCCGTGCGGTCATGCGCAGTTTAAATAGTTGCAGCACAGGAAGCTGCTACCGAAGTTTTGCCCTTTCAGGACCTTCCTGGAGGACCAATGGGATGCGCTGCAGTACCTGAACATGTGACCGAACATGTGACCCTCGACCTCCAATGGGAGACCTTGACCTGGGCATGCTCAGTGTGTGCAAATAAGGACTTAGTCCCAGAGAGACCCGCTCGCCGCAGATCAGTGCAGGGTACCATAGGAAAGCCAGAAAAGGCAGTGGTGACCCTATGCACAGAATCAGCCTCAGCGAGACGCTGGGAGCGACGTCTCTGCTGAGCAGACCCCACTGCGGCCGATGCTGAATGGGAGACCGCAGCAGACACGGATCGAGATTCCCCCTGTGCAGCAGAGGAAACTCGACTCCTAACAGACCATTGACCCATTTTTCCATGGATTTCATGACGGATTTGATTTTGTCTGGTGGGAAAACTGCTATTTCAGTGGTTGTTGACTGATTCAGCAAACAAGCTCATTTTGTTCCTTTGTCATAATTACCTAATGCAAAGGCACTTTCCATGTTGATTATTTCTCACATTGTAAGGCTACGTGGTCTCGCTCTTAACAATGTGTTTGATAGGTGAGTGCAATTTGCCTCTCAATTCTGGAGAGATTTTTGTAGTAAATTGGAGATTGACTTGTCATTTTACTCTGCATACCACCCTGAAACCAATGGTGAGACTGAGAGGACAAATCAATCTTTGAAATATATTTTATGTTGCTCTGTAGCAGCTTGGCAGGAGGACTGCTCTTTGTTGCTGAGCTTGCCTTTAACAAACAGGTAAATCAGTCCACTGGAAGCTCGCAGTTTTTCTATAGTTATGGTTTTCATCCCAATTTTGGTGAGTTTTCTAGGATTAGTTCTGAATGTCCTGGGGTGGAAGTCACTGTGAGACTGTAGGATGCCAGGAGTCTGGTTCAAAAGAATATTGGGAACGCTCAGATTCACCAAAAATGGAATGCCAATAGAAGACGTTTGGTGGGTCATGTTTTTAAGGTTGGAGATAAGGTTTGGCTGTAATCCAGAAACATTAAACTTAAGGTTCCTTTAGCAAAGTTGGGTCCAAAGTTCATCAGTTCCTATGAAATTCTGGAAGTGTTCAATCAGGTGGTATTTAGGTTTAAGGTTCCGCCATATCTCCGCATCAATCACGCCTTCTATAAATCCTTGTTGGAGGAATTTGCCCCCTCGGTGGTGTTGGCTGCCCTCATTCAGTATGATGTGCAGAGTTGTAAACTCTCGCATGGTCATAAAATTCCTTACAATGTCTCATCCACTGTAGGGGATACAGACCTAAACAAAGATCCTGGGTTCAAGTCGAGACGGGAAGGCCGAGAGGTTAGTCTAAAGTTTCCTTTTTAGTTAGTCTAAAGTTTCCTGGGACCCGATCCCATCCCACTTCATCCCAAACCTCGCCACAGTCTTCATCCCAACTGTAATCCATGTCTTCAACCTATCACTAACAACTGGTGTCTTCCCCTCAAGCTTTAAACATGCCTCAATCACACCTATCCTCAAAAAGCCCTCTCTTGACCCATCCTCTGTATCTAGCTATCATCCTATATCACTTCTCCTCTATGCCTCAAAACTACTGTAACAACAAGTCCATCTTGATCTGTATCCCCATCTCTATTTCCTGCTCCCTCTTTGACTGCTTACAATCTGGCTTCTGGTCACACTACTGCACTGAAACTGCCGTAACTAAGGTCACCAATGACCTATTAACCACCAAGAGCAAGCAACTCTACTCTGTCCTCCTCCTCCTTTACCTCTCTTTTGCCTTTGACACAGTGGACCATACCCTATTACTACAGACCCTCTCATCCCTTGGCATCACCGACTTGGCCCTATCCTGGATCTTCTCATACCTAACAGACCAGAGATCAGCATCCCCCACTCACATACCACCTCCTCACCTCACCCCCTATCTGACAGAGTCCTACAAGGTTCAGTCCTAGGGCCCCTGCTCTTCTCCATTTACACCTTTGGCCTGGGACAGCTCATACAGTGCAGACTGAAAGTTTGGACAAACCTTCTCATTTAAAGATTTTTCAGTATTTTCATGACTATGAAAATTGTACATTCACACTTAAGGCATCAAAACTATGAATTAACACACGTGTAACTATATACTTAACAAAAAAGTGTGAAACAACTGAAATTATGTCTTATATTCTAGGTTCTTCAAAGTAGCCACCTTTTGCTTTGATTACTGCTTTGCACACTCTTGGAATTTTCTTGATGATCTTCAAGAGGTAATCACTGAGAATGGTCATCCAACAATCTTGAAGGAGTTCCCAGAGATGCTTAGCACTTGTTGGCCCTTTTGCCTTCTCTCTGTGGTCCAGCTCACCCCAAACCATCTCAATTGGGTTCACGTCTGGTGACTGTGGAGGCCAGATCATCTGGCGAAGCACCCCATCACTCTCCTTATTGGTCAAATAGCCCTTACGCAGCCTGGAGGTGTGTTTGGGGTCATTGTCCTGTTGAAAAATAAATGATGGTCCAACTAAACGCAAACCGGATGGAATAGCATGCCGCTGCAAGATGCTGTGGTAGCCATGCTGATTCAGTATGCCTTCAATTTTGAAAAAATCCCCAACAGTGTCACCAGCAAAGCACCCCCACACCATCACACCTCCTCCTCCATGCTTCACGGTGGGAACCAGGTGTGTAGAGTCAATCCGTTTACTTTTTCTACGTCGCACAAAGACAAGGTTGTTGGAACCAAAGATGTCAAATTTGACTCATCAGACCAAAGCACAGATTTCCACTGGTCTAATGTCCATTCCTTGTGCTCTTTAGCCCAAACAAGTCTCTTCTGCTTGTTGCCTGTCCTTAGCAGTGGTTTCCTAGCAGCGATTTTACCATGAAGGCCTGCTGCACAAAGTCTCCTCTTAACTGTTGTTGTAGAGATGTGTCTGCTGCTAGAACTCTGTGTGGCATTGACCTGGTCTCTAATCTGAGCTGCTGTTAACCTGCGATTTCTGAGGCTGGTAACTTGGATAAACTTATCCTCAGAAGCAGAGGTGACTCTTGGTCTTCCTTTCCTGGAGCGGTCCTCATGTGAGCCAGTTTCCTTGTAGCACTTGATGGTTTTTGACACTGCACTTGGGGACACTTTCAAAGTTATCCCAATTTTTCTGACTATCTGACCTTCATTTCTTAAAGTAATGATGGTCACTCGTTTTTCTTTACTTAGCTGATTTTTTCTTGCCATAATACAAATTCTAACAGTCTATTCAGTAGGACTATCAGCTGTGCATCCACCAGACTTCTGCACCACACAACTGATGGTCCCAACACCATTTATAAGGCAAGAAATTCCTCTTATTAAACCTGACAAGGCACACCAGTGAAGTGAAAACCATTCCCGATGACTACCTCTTGAAGCTCATCAAGAGATTCCAAGCGTGTGCAAAGCAGTCATCAAAGCAAAAGGTGGCTACTTTGAAGAACCTAGAATATAAGACATAATTTCAGTTGTTTCACACTTTTTTTGTTAAGCATATAATTCCACATGTGTTAATTCATAGTTTTGATGCCTTCAGAGTGAATGTATAATTTTCATAGTCATGAAAATACAGACAAATCTTTAAATGAGAAAGTGTGTCCAAACATTTGGTCTGTACTGTAGAATCTCATGGCTTTCAGTATCATCTTTATGCTGATGATACACAGATCTACATCTCTGGACAAGATATCACCTCCCTACTAATCAGAATCCCTCAATGTCTGTCTGCTATTTCATCCTTCTTCTCCACTAGATTTCTAAAACTTAATATGGACAAAATAGAATTCATCATCTTGCCCCATCTCACGCGACCCCCCCAATGGACCTATCCATTACAGTAAACGGCTGCCCACTCTCCCCAGTCCCACAAGCTCGCTGTCTTGGGGTAATACTCGACAGACACTGATCTCTCCTTCAAACCACATATCCAAGCCCTTTCCACTTCCTGACGCCTTCAACTCAAAAATATTTCACGGATCCGTACATTCCTAAACCAAATATCTGCAAACCCCTAGTCTGTGCCCTCATCATCTCCCGCCATGACTACTGCAACCTCCTGCTCTGTGGCCTCCCCTCGAACACTCTCGCACCTCTCCAATCTATTCTAAACTCTGCTGCCCGACTAATCCACCTGTCCCCCCTCTATTCTCCGGCCTTTCCCCTCTGTCAATCCCTTCACTGACTCCCCATTACCCAGAGACTCCAGTACAAAAGCCTAACCATGACATACAAAGCCATCCACAACCTGTCTCCTCCATACATCTGTGACCTCGTCTCCCGGTACTTACCTGCATGCAACCTCCGATCCTCACAAGACCTCCTTCTCTACTTCCCTCTTATCTCCTCTTCCCACAATCGCATACAAGATTCCTCTCACGCATCACCCCTACTCTGGAACTCTACCACAACATATCAGACTCTCACCTACCATCAAAACCTTGAAAAAGAACCTGAAGACCCACCTCTTCCAACAAGCCTACAAGCTGGAGTAAACGCCGATTGACCAAGCCGCTGCACGACCAGCTCTACCCTTACCTTTTGTATCCTCACCCATCCCTTGCAGATTGTGAGCCCTCGCGGGCAGGGTCCTCTCTCCTCCTGTATCAGTTGTGACTTGAATTGTTTAAGATTATTGTACTTTTTTTATTATGTATACCCCTCCTCACATGAAAAGCGCAATGGAATAAATGGTGCTATAATAATAAATAATAATCCGGTAGCCCCCCTACAAGAGAGAGTACTGTAATGATTCCACCCTTCAATATGTCTTTAAAGGGATTGGCAGCTCAATTGTCCATTCTGGAGCAATGGCTTACTAAGCTGTCTGTGTTTTAATTGACAGCTCAACCATTCAATCTGAAACTGGTAGGTGCTGAGCTCTCACCAGCTGCTGCCTATTTTCTTGATTGCTCAGCCATTTAACTGAGGTGGCAGACAGAGATTGTTGTCAGTTGTAGCTTCAGCTCTGTGTGGAATGTTTTCCTTTTCCCTAGTGCCTTGCTTGTTGATCTATCACTGCCTGATCTTGGACCTCTTTCTGACCCTCCATTTGTCTAATCCTTCTGCTTTGACTGCTATCTTCCCTGCAGTTTGACCTCAAACTGTTACTTGACAATGCTTTTGTCTTTTCCCTCTGTTTATGATGTACCCTCACGGCTAGTGTAAACAAAAGGGAACGTGAAACACGCATTAGGGGCCGCAGGGAGGGCTGAGGGAGTCGTTACTAATCATGAGTAAGCAGGTTTTACTTATTATGGCAGCACATGCTTCTGGTATTTAGGACATACATTTTTGTTTTCTACTCTCTACTGGCCTTTTGCTGCTTTTGACTACTTACTGGCTATTTCTTATCCTTCCTGCTTCCCTTCTGTCAGACTTTGACTCCTACTCGCTCCGTTGCCTACATTCATGTCTCCTTCACATCCTCCTCAATGTTTGCTGCTCATTTCTGAATGTTACACCTTGTCATGGCTGGTGGGCACACAGAGTTTGGCCAATTTGTGTGCCAACAAGATTAGTTTTATATGTATATTCTATAAAGCATTAATGTAGTTTAAACTTTTGATATTCCATAGCACACTATTATGTCACTGAGGGTGTCAGGGTTTTTGGAGTGGGCTAAAAAGCAAAGCCTGCTCTATGAAAAGTATTTGCCAGCTATGTTACATAACTATTATCTGCTGAAACAGCAGTGATAACCTATACCCCGATCACTGCTGTTAACCTTTTAAATTCTGCTGTCAATTACTGAGCGACACTGAACCTGCCATATTATTTCTACCTTTGTCGTTCAGTCACAGATTGGTAGTCATAGAAGAGGCTGATTTTTTTTACTATGAACAACAATACTGTAGCATTGATGTGCATATTATAAGCAATCAAACAGTCATTGGTTCAAGTTCCCCAAAGTACGGTAGTTAAAAACAAACTGAAGTGTAAAAATAACATTTTAAAAAATATTAGAGGGGAACCTGTCATGTTCCCAAATGCTCTTCGACCTGTAGATATGAAAGCTCGGTTATTAGGAAGGGTTGAACTTTATTCCTCCCAGCAGCCACCAGTTTTTAGTCACAGAGGTGCTGCTGATGAGCCATCAGTCATTGCTCTGTACATAAAATCATGGCCGAAAGTGTTGGCAGCCTTGAAAAAGGTTCAAGAAAATGAAGTATTTCTTCCAGAAAGTTATTGCAATTACACATGTTTTGTTATATTCATTTTTTAGTTCCTTTGTGTGTATTCAAGCAACACAAAAAAGAAAGAAAAAAATCGTACATAATTTCACACAAAAACCCCAAAAAGGGCCGTACAAAATTGTTGGCACCCTCAACTTAATATTTGGTTGCACACCCTTTAGAATAAATAACAAATCAATCTCTTCCTATAACAATCAACAAGCAACTGGAATTTTAGACCACTCTTCTTTTGCAAACTGCTACAGGTCTCTCACATTTGAAGAGTGCCTTCTCCAAACAGCAATTTTAAGATCTTTCCTCAGTTGTTCATTGGGATTTAGATCTGGACTCATTGCTAGACACTTTAGAACTCTCCAGTGCTGTGTTTCCATCTATTTCTGGGTGCTTCTTGAAGTATGTTTGGATTCGTTTTCCTGCTGAAAGACCCATGACCTAGGACACAAACCTAGCTTTCTGAGCACTGCATTGCAGCCTAAAAATTTTTTGGTAATCTTCATATTTCATGCTGCCTAGCACACAGTCAAGGCACTAGCGCCAGAAGCAACAAATTAACCCCAAAACATCTTTGAACCTCCACCATACTTCACTGTTGGTAAAATGTTATTTTCTTTGTAGGCCTCATTTCATTTTTGGTTAATAGTAGAATGATGTGGTTTACAAAAAAGCTCTATCTTGATCATATCTGTCCACAGGACACTTTCAAAAAAAGATATTGGCTTACTCACGCGCATTTGGTAAAGTGCAGTCTAGCTTTTTTATGTCTCTGTGTCAGCAGTGGGATCCAATTGGGTCTCCTGTCATAGCATTTCATTTCATTCAAATGTCAATGAATAACTCACGTTGATTCTGATGCACCCTGAGCCTGCAGGACAGCTTGAAGTTCTTTTTAATTTGACTTGGGCTGCCTATCCACCATCCAGATGATCCTGCGCTGAAACCTTTCATCAATTTTTCTCCGCCGTCCACATCGACGGCGATTAACGACAGTGTCTGATTAGCTACATTGCCATGCGTTGTAAAGTTCTTTAATATTTTGAGCACAGTGGACAAAGGAACATCAAGATCTATGGAGATGGGATTATAGCCTTGAGATTTTTTTTTTTTTTTTTAACAATTTGGGTTTTCAACTCCTCAAACAGATTTCTTCTCCTTTTTCTCTTCTCCATTCTTAGTGTGTTACATACAGACACACAATGCAAAGATTGAGTCAACTTCTACAGTTTTTACAGTTTTTATCTGGTTTCAGGTGTGATTTTCATATTGCACATACCTGTTACTTGCCACAGATGAGTTTGTATGAGCATCACTTCTTGAAACAAAGTTGTTTACAAGCAATGCTGGAAAAGGTGCCAACAATTTAATCCAGCCCATTTTGGGGGGTTTTGCTTCTAATTTGCTTTTTATCTCTGCATTTTGTGTTGTTCCACACACAATACACACAAAGGAAATAAACATGTGTTTAACAAAACATGTAATTGCAATAATTTTCTGAGAGAAATACTTCATTTTCTGGAACAATTTCAAAGTTGCCAACACTTTTGGTCATAACTGTAATGAACGACGGCTGTAAGTGTAGGGATGTAGACTGTCTTTCCCTGTTCCTGCCCCTGAAGAGAACAGATGCACTGTGTGAATACAGTCATGCTATTTTATATGTGAAAGTAACGTGTGTCTAATGTAATGTGATATAATATATTATGGTGATGTACAGGATATAAAGTGATGATAATGCATAGTCTGAATATAGCATACGGGTAAGATTAGGACATTATAGAATATAGCATAAGGATAGTATGATAGCATGTTAGGTAATGGTTTAGGTTATGATTAGCTCAGAGGGAGGGCACTGGTTACTAAGCGCAGGGCCGCGCTTAGTAACCCGATGTTTACCCTGGATACCATTGTAAATGTAAAAAAAAAAATACTAGATACTTACATTCCCGGTGTCTGGTCACGTCCCTCGCCTTCAGCTTCCCGCACTCACTGAGCGCCGGCCGTAAAGCAGAGCGGTGACGTCACCGCTGTGCTCTGCTTTACGGCCGGCCGGCGCTCACAGTCAGTGCGGGAAGCTGAAGGCGAGGGACGTGACCAGACACCGGAATGTAAGTATGTAGTGTTTTTTTTTTTACATTTACAATGGTAACCAGGGTAAACATCGGGTTACTAAGCGCGGCCCTGCGCTTAGTAACCCGATGTTTACCCTGGTTACCAGTGAAGACATCGCTGAATCGGCGTCACACACGCCGATTCAGCGATGTCAGCAGGTGATCCAGCAACGAAATAAAGTCCTGGACTTTCCCCAGCGACCAACGATCTCCCAGCAGGGGCCTGATCGTTGGTCGCTGTCACGCATAATGATTTCGTTAACGATATCGTTATGTGTGAAGGTACCTTTAGACCTCAGTCCAGAGCCGCTCACGTAGCCAAATCAGTTCTCATGCTTCGCACTGACGAGGGCCAACAGCCCAAAACACCGTGTCTGCGAATTGAGATACTAATTTGGCTCTTATCCTAAGTCATACTGCAAGACTCCTTAAAGGTTTGATTGTGACTTTTAGTATCGCTACTTCCAATAGGTGGCGCTATAGAGTAGAGTTCAAGTCCTCTTTTTCTCTGAAGAGGCAATTTGCATCTCAGCACTGGAACATTTTTATTTTAACACAACCAATTGCGAAATGTATTTTTATTCCAAGTTTAATTAATCAAAATGTACTTTGTTCGTGGGAAAACCCCTTTAACCCCTCTGTGACCTTAGACGTACTATCCCGTCGAGGTGCCCTGGGCTTATCTGACCCTGGACGGGATAGTACGTCATAGCCGATCGGCCGCGCTCACGGGGGGAGCGCGGCCGATCGCGGCCGGGTGTCAGCTGCTTATCGCAGCTGACATCCGGCACTATGTGCCAGGAGCGGTCACGGACCGCCCCCGGCACATTAACCCCTGGCACACCGCGATCAAAGATGATCGCGATGTGCCGGCGGTGCAGGGAAGCACCGCGCAGGGAGGGGGCTCCCTGCGGGCTTCCCTGAGACCCCCGGAGCAACGCGATGTGATCGCGTTGCTTCGAGGGTCTCACCTCTCTCCCTGCTCCCTCCAGCCCCGGATCCAAGATGGCCGCGGATCCGGGTCCTGCAGGGAGGGAGGTGGCTTCACAGAGCCTGCTCAGAGCAGGCACTGTGAAGCCTGCAGCGCTGCATGTCAGATCAGTGATCTGACAGAGTGCTGTGCAAACTGTCAGATCACTGATCTGTGAGTTCCCCCCCGGGACAAAGTAAAAAAGTAAAAAAAAAATTTTCCAAATGTGTAAAAAAAATAAAAAAAAATATTCCAAAATAATGAAAAAAAAAAAAATATTATTCCCATAAATACATTTCTTCATCTAAATAAAAAAAAAAAAACAATAAAAGTACACATATTTAGTATCGCTGCGTTCGTAACAACCCGACCTATAAAACTGTCCCACTAGTTAACCCCTTCAGTAAACACCGTAAGAAAAAAAAAAAAAAAACGAGGCAAAAAACAACGCTTTATTATCATACCGCCGATCAAAAAGTGGAATAACACGCGATCAAAAGGACAGATATAAATAACCATGGTACCGCTGAAAGCGTCATATTGTCCCGCAAAAAAAGAGCCGCCACACAGCATCATCAGCAAAAAAATAAAAAAGTTATAGTCCTGAGAATAAAGCGATGCAAAAATAATTATTTTTTCTGTAAAATAGTTTTTATCGTATAAAAGCGCCAAACCATAAAAAAATGATATAAATGAGGTATCGCTGTAATCGTACTGACCCAAAGAATAAAACTGATTTATCAATTTTACCAAACGCGGAACGGTATAAACGCCTCCCCCAATAGAAATTCATGAATAGCTGGCTTTTGGTTATTCTTCCTCACAAAAATCGGAATAAAAAGCGATCAAAAAATATCACGTGCCCAAAAATATTTTCAATAAAAACGTCAACTCGTCCCGCAAAAAACAAGACCTCACATGACTCTGTGGACCAAAATATGGAAAAATTATAGCTCTCAAAATGTGGTATTGCAAAAAATATTTTTTGCAATAAAAAGGGTCTTTCAGTGTGTGACGGCTGCCAATCATAAAAATCCGCTAAAAAACTCGCTATAAAAGTAAATCAAACCCCCCTTCATCACCCCCTTAGTTAGGGAAAAATAAAAAAAAATATATTTATTTCCATTTTCCCATTAGGGCTAGGGTTAGGGCTAGGGTTAGGGCTAGGGCTAGGGCTAGGGTTAGGGCTAGGGTTAGGGCTAGGGTTAGGGCTAGGGCTAGGGTTAGGGCTAGGGTTAGGGCTAGGGCTAGGGTTAGGGTTAGGGCTAGGGTTAGGGCTAGGGTTAGGGCTAGGGTTAGGGTTAGGGTTAGGGCTAGGGTTAGGGCTAGGGTTAGGGCTAGGGTTAGGGCTAGGGTTAGGGTTAGGGCTAGGGTTAGGGCTAGGGTTAGGGCTAGGGTTAGGGTTAGGGTTGGGGCTACAGTTAGGGTTGGGGCTAAAGTTAGGGTTAGGGTTTAGATTACATTTACAGTTGGGAATAGGGTTGGGATTAGGGTTAGGGGTGTGTCAGGGTTAGAGGTGTGGTTAGGGTTACCGTTGGAATTAGGGTTAGGGGTGTGTTTAGATTAGGGTTTCAGTTATAATTGGGGGGTTTCCACTGTTTCGGCACATCAGGGGCTCTCCAAACACGACATGGCGTCCGATCTCAATTCCAGCCAATTCTGCGTTGAAAAAGTAAAACAGTGCTCCTTCCCTTCCGAGCTCTCCTGTGTGCCCAAACAGGGGTTTACCCCAACGTATGGGGTATCAGCGTACTCAGGACAAATTGGACAACAACTTTTGTGGACCAATTTCTCCTGTTACCCTTGGGAAAATACAAAACTGGGGGCTAAAAAATAATTTTTGTGGGAAAACAAAAAGATTTTTTATTTTCACGGCTCTGCGTTATAAACTGTAGTGAAACACTTGGGGGTTCAAAGTTCTCACAACACATCTAGATAAGTTCATTGAGGGGTCTAGTTTCCAATATGGGGTCACTTGTGGGGGGTTTCTACTGTTTAGGTACATTAGGGGCTCTGCAAACGCAATGTGACGCCTGCAGACCAATCCATCTAAGTCTGCATTCCAAATGAAGCTCCTTCCCTTCCGAGCCCTCCCATGCGCCCAAACGGTGGTTCCCCCCCACATATCGGGTATCAGCGTACTCAGGACAAATTGGACAACAACATTTAGGGTCCAATTTCTCCTGCTAACCTTGGAAAAATACAAAACTGGGGGCTAAAATATAATTTTTGTGGAAAAAAAAATATTTTTTATTTGCATGGCTCTGCGTTATAAACTGTAGTGAAATACTTGGGGGTTCAAAGCTCTCACAACACATCAAGATGAGTTCCTTAGGGGGTCTACTTTCCAAAATGGTGTCACTTGTGGGGGGTTTCTACTGTTTAGGTACATTAGGGGCTCTGCAAACGCAATGTAACGCCTGCAGACCATTCCATCTAAGTCTGCATTCCAAATGGCGCTCCTTCCCTTCCGAGCCCTCCCATGCGCCCAAACGGTGGTTCCCCCCCACATATGGGGTATCAGCGTACTCAGGACAAATTGGACAACAACTTTTGGGGTCCAATTTCTCCTGTTACCCTAGGGAAAATACAAAACTGGGGGCTAAAAAATAATTTTTGTGGGAAAAAAATTTTGTTTTATTTTTATGGCTCTGCATTATAAACTTCTGTGAAGCCCTTGGTGGGTCAAAGTGCTCACCACACATCCAGATAAGTTCCTTAGGGGGTCTACTTTCCAAAATGGTGTCACTTGTGGGGGGTTTCAATGTTTAGGCACATCAGTGGCTCTCCAAACGCAACATGGCGTCCCATCTCAATTCCTGTCAATTTTGCATTGAAAAGTCAAACGGCGCTCCTTCCCTTCCGAGCTCTCCCATGCGCCCAAACAGTGGTTTACTGCCACATATGGGGTATCAGCGTACTCAGGACAAATTGGACAACAACTTTTTGGGTCCAATTTCTCCTGTTACCCTTGGTAAAATGAAACAAATTGGAGCTGAAGTAAATTTTTTGTGTAAAAAAGTTAAATGTTCATTTTTATTTAAACATTCCAAAAATTCCTATTAAACACCTGAAGGGTTAATAAACTTCTTGAATGTGGTTTTGAGCACCTTGAGGGGTGCAGTTTTTAGAATGGTGTCACACTTGGGCATTTTCTATCATATAGACCCCTCAAAATGACTTAAAATGAGACGTGGTCCCTAAAAAAAAATGGTGTTGTAAAAATGAGAAATTGCTGGTCAACTTTTAACCCTTATAACTCCCTAACAAAAAAAAAATTGGTTCCAAAATTATGCTGATGTAAAGGAGACATGTGGGAAATGTTACTTATTAAGTATTTTGTGTGACATATCTCTGTGATTTAATTGCATAAAAATTCAAAGTTTGAAAATTGCGAAATTTTCAAAATTTTCGCCAAATTTCCGTTTTTTTCACAAATAAACGCAGGTACTATCAAATAAATTTTACCACTATCATGAAGTACAATATGTCACGAGAAAACAATGTCAGAATCACCAGGATCCGTTGAAGCGTTTCGGAGTTATAACCTCATAAAAGGACAGTGGTCAGAATTGTAAAAATTGGCCTGGTCATTGACGTGCAAACCACCCTTGGGGGTAAAGGGGTTAATAGCACTTTGGGGGAAAAAAAGCCGTTAAAATTCAAATCACTCCTCTTTTACCCGGTGAAAAATAAAGAAAAGTAAAAAAATACATATTTGGTGTCACAGTCATTTTAAAAGTCTAATCACTCAAACTATAAAATCAATAAATAATGTAAAGGAGGACAAAAATCTCAATGCCAGAATTGTATTATTTTTGTCACCACAACACTGCAAGTAATTCAAAAAGTGATGAAAACATACAAAAGTGCTTCTCACTAAATTAGAACATCATTAAACGTTAAATTATTTCAGTTCTTCAATACAAATAGTGAAACTCATATATTATATAGAGTTATTACAGAGTGATGGCTTACCCTCCTTGTGGAGTGTGTCAATGACTGCTTTCTGGAGGCGATCAGCCTGTGGCACTGCCCCGACCAAGCATTGCGTGCATTTACTGAACATACATTTCAGTAGGCCAACATTTTGGATTTTCAAGCTGGTGTTATAAAGTATTCCAATTTACTGAGATAATGACTTATGGGTTTTTATTGGCTGTAAGCCATAATCATCAACCATAATAATAATAATAATAATATTTATAATAATAATTTTATTTATATAGCGCCAACATATTCCGCAGCGCTTTACAATTATAGAGGGGATGGGTACAGACAATAGACATTACAGAATAACAATAATCACAGTTCAAAACAGATACCAAGAAGAATGAGGGCCCTGTTTTCAAGCTTACAAACCATGAGGAAAAAGGGAGACACGAGAGGTGGATGGAACAATTACTTTAGTTGTTAGGACCAGCCATAGTGTAAGGATCAGGTGTTAATGCAAAGCTGCAGGAACCAGTTAACAGCATAAATATATAACAGTACAGACACAGAGTGCTAATTAAATGATAAAGTCTTTGAGAACATGATGCGAAGAACCTGATTATGGTTTAAGTTTATTGAATGGGCCACCCAGGGATATTTAGGTTAATGCCATGAGGCGGTAGGCCAGTCTGAACAAATGTATTTTTAGGGCACGCTTAAAACTTTGGGGATTGGGGATTAATCATATTAACCTGGGTAGTGCAAAGAATTGGCACAGCACGTGTAAAGTCTTGGAGACGGGAGTGGGAGGTTCTGATTATTGAGGATGCTAACCTGAGGTCATTAGCGGAGCGGAGGGCACGGGTAGGGTGGTAGACTGAGACCAGAGAGGAGATGTAGGGTGGTGCAGAGCCATGGAGTGCTTTGTGGATGAGGGTAGTAGTTTTGTACTGGATTCTGGAGTGGATGAGTAGCCAGTGTAATGACAGGTACAAGGTAGAGGCATCAGTATAACGATTGGTGAGGAATATGATCCTGGCTGCAGCATTCAGGACAGATTGGAGCGGGGAAAGTTTGGTAAGAGGGAGGCCAATTAGTAGAGAGTTACAATAGTCCAGACGAGAATGAATAAGTGAAACAGTAAGAGTTTTTGCAGAGTCGAAAGTAAAAAAAGGGCGAATTCTAGAAATCTTTTTGAGGTGCAGATAACAAGAGCGAGCCAGTGAGTGGATGTGGGGGGTGAATGAAAGCTCGGAATCAAGTATGACCCCAAGGCAGCAAGCATGTTGCTTGGGAGTAATGGTGGAACCGCACACGGAGATGGCAATGTCAGGCAAAGGTAGGTTAGTAGAGGGAGAGAACAAGAGGAGTTCAGTTTTTGACAGGTTCAGCTTCAGATAGAGGGACGACATGATGTTAGAAACAGCAGTAAGACAATCACTGGTGTTTTCTAAAAAGGCAGGCATGATATCAGGAGCAGAAGTGTATAGTTAAGGTGTCATCAGCATAGAGATGATACTGGAAACCGAATCTACTGATTGTTTGTCCAATAAGGGCAGTATATAAAGAGAAGAGGAGGGGGCATAGGACTGATCCTTGAGGAACCCCAACAGTAAGGGGAAGGTGAGAGGAAGAGGAACCAGCAAAAGATACAGTGAAATAGCGGTCAGAGAGATAGGAGGAGAACAAGGAGAGAACAGTGTCCTTGAGGCCGATGTAGTGTAGCATAGTAAGGAGGAGCTGATGATCCACAGTATCGAATGCTGCAGAGATCCAAGAGAATTAGCATGGAGTAGTGACCATTAGATTTAGCTGTTAGTAAATCATTAGAGACTTTAGTGAGGGCAGTTTCAGTGGAGTGTAAAGAGCGGAAACCAGATTGAAGAAGGTCGAAAAGAGAGTTATCTGAGAGATAGCTGATAAGACGTGAGTGGACCAGGCGTTCGAGGAGTTTAGAGATGAAGGGAAGATTAGAGACAGGTCTATAGTTAGAGGCACAGTTTTGGTCGAAAGATGTTTTTTAAGTAATGGATGTGTGATGGCATGCTTAAATGAGGAGGGAAAGATACCAGAAGAGAGAGAAAGGTTGAATATTTTTGTTAGGTGAGAGGTGATGGCAGGGGAAAGGGAATGGAGGAGGTGTGAAGGAATGGTGTCACTGGTGCAAGTGGTTGGGCGAGAAGATGAAAGGAGTCTGATTACAGTGAGGACAGTGTATGGTATGAAGGGATTGGGAGATAATTTCCTGTCAGATGTGGTCAATTTTTTCTTTGAAGAAGTTGGCCAGATCGTCAGCGCGAGATCCGTGGTTGGGGCCTGCACACTTGGGTTGAGTAGAGAATGAAAGGTGTCAAAGAGACGTTTAGGGTTATTGGACAGTGAGGTGATGAGGGTGTTAAAATAGGTTTGTTTGGAGAGGTGAAGGGCAGAGTTATATGTTTTAAGCATGAACTTATAATGGATTAAATCATCGGGTAGATTAGATTTTTTCCACAGACGTTAGGCGCACCTGGAGCACCGCTGCATGAAACGTGTTTGCAGGGTGTGCCATGGTTGTCGCCATCTGTGCCGAGTTGTTCTATGTATAGGAGGTGCAATATCATACAGGGCACTTTGCAGGGTTTCATTGTAATGTTTCAGAGCAGAATCAGGACATGAGATGGAGGAGATAGGGGCCAATGATGACTGAAAGTTCTTCATAAGTTTCTGGGTATTAATGGCCTGGATGTTTCATTAAGTGTGGAAAGTAGGGGTGACCTGAGCGGGATGGCAGTTCTTGATAGAGAATGAAAGAAGGCTGTGTTCAGATAGCGGGAGAGGGGAGTTTGTGAAATCATTCACTGAGCAAAGTCGGGAGAAGACCAAGTCAAGGGAGTTTCTGTCTTCATGAGTTGGAGAGTTCGTATGCTGTGAGAGGAAGTTAGAGATAAAAGGTGAGAAGCAGATGGGGAGAGGGGAAAAGCAATGGGGATGTTGAAATCACCCATGATGAGGGTGAGGATGCCACAGGAGAGAAAGTGTGGAAGCCAGGTGGCAAAGTGATCCATGTACTGATGAGAGGGGCTGGGAGGACAATACACAATTGCCACTCGTATGGAGAAGGGAATGCAGTGTCTGACAGCATGGACTTCAAAAGAACAGAACAGAAATAAACATTTGAAATAGATCACTCTGTTTGTAATGACTCTATATAATATATGAGTTTGACTTTTTGTATTAAAGAGCTAAAATAAATTAACTTTTGATGTTTTTCCAATTTTGTGAAAAGCACCTGTATATTCTATACAAGCTATTAACATGCAAAAAGTGAAAGTCGCATACTGGGACAAAGTAAAAAAGTAGAAATAAAGTGAAAAAATTGTAAAAAATATGCATCCATGAATTAATATTTTTATGAAAAAAGGAATATAAACAATAAAAGCACATATATTTGGTATTGTCACGTCCATAAAGATCCAACCTATCAAACTGTTCCATAGTTAACCCCGTTAGTGAACACCATATAAAGAATAAATAAAAAAATAAGGTTAGAAAAATGCTTTATCGTAATACCACTGAACAACAAGTGGAATTAAACATGATCATACAGACAAATATAAATAAGCATAGTACGGTTAAAAACGGCATCTTGCCCTGCAGAAAACAAGCTATCATAAAGCTCCATCAGTGGAAAACTAAAAAAGGTATAGTTCTCAGAATAAAGTGATGCAAACATAATATTTTTTTCTATTAAATAGTTTTTATTGTGTAAAAGCAGCAAAACATTAAAAAACTATAGAAATGTGGCATCATTGTAATCATAACCACATGCAGAACGGCATTAAAAAAACACTAAAAAAATTCATGAATTTCTGTTTTTTGTTCATTCTTTCTCCCTATAATCGGAATAGAAAGCGATAAAAAACATGTCATGTGTCTGAAAATGGTATCAAATAAAATCGTCAAATCATCCTGCAAAAGACAAGCCCTCACATGACTCTGTCAGCCAAAATCTGGAAAAATTATAGCTCTCAAAATATGGTGATGCAAACACTAGTTTTTGTAATGAAAAGCAGTTTTTAGTGATCTGGCGTTGTCCATCTTTTTAAGATTGCATAAAAGTGCCGTCAGCAACAGTTTTGCTCTCTGCTGATAAGAAGGACACCGCTGAACAGAGGCCAGACGGAGTCCAGATTAACTCTGCTGCCATGTTATAGTGAAGGGATCATGTTACTCAAAGATTTACGTGTAGGGTTGAGCGAAACGGGTCGGCCACTTTCAGAAGTCGCCGACTTTTGGCAAAGTCGGGTTTCATGAAACCCAACCCGACCCCTGTGTGGGGTCGGCCATGAAGTCGGCGATCTTCTGAATGTGGTATCGGAATTCCGATCCCGATTTCCAATATGTTTGCAATATCGGAAATCGGTATCGGAATCCATATTTAATGTAAAATAAAGAATTAAAATAAAAAATATCGCTATACTTACCCTCTGACGCGTCCTGCTACTAACCGGGAACCTTCCTTCCTTCGAATCAGCGCTTCCAGGACCTTGCGGTGACGTCGCGGTGACGTCGCGGCTTGTGATTGGTCGCGCGGCCGCCCATGTGACTGCTCGCGTGACCAATCACAAGCCGCGACGTCACCGTGACGTCACGCAAGGTCCTGCAAGTGCTGATTCTTAGGAAGGAAGGCTGCCGGAAAGAAGCCGGGCGCGTCCGAGGGTGAGTATATACCTAATAGGAATATACTCACCCTCGGACGCGCCCTGCTTCTTTCCGGCAGCCTTCCTTCCTAAGAATCAGCGCTTGCAAGACCTTGCGTGACGTCGCGGTGACGTGATTGGGCCGCCCATGTGACCGCTCGCGCGACCAATCACAAGCCGCGACGTCACCGCGACGTCACCGCAAGGTCCTGGAAGCGCTGATTCGAAGGAAGGAAGGTTCCCGGTTAGTACCAGGGCGCGTCAGAGGGTAAATATAGCGATATTTTTTATTTTAATTCTTTATTTTACACTTAAATATGGATCCCAGGGCCTGAAGGAGAGTTTCCGCTCCTTCAGACCCTGGGAACCATTGTAAACCCAATGCACTGCATTGGGTTTCGAGTTTCGGCCGACCCCGACCCCGACTTTTTTATAGGATCAGCCGATTTCACTCGACCCGACTTTTGAAAAAGTCGGGTTTCGTGAAACCCGACCCGATCCTATAAAAGTAAAGGTCGCTCAACCCTATTTACGTGGAAACCCCGATGTAAGTGCTCAGTGTAGAGTGAGGGATAAATGTGATCCCAAATGTTATGTAAAATGTTCCTAACAAAAGCTTCATCGCAATCCACAAAAAAGTAAGTCCCCACTCAGGTCTTCATCTGTTAACGGAAATATGTGGGAAATATTATTTATTAACTATTGTTTGTGACATATCTCTCTGATTAAAGGGCATAAGAACTCAAAGATTAAAAATTGCAGAAGTTTCCAAATTTTTGCCAAATTTCCATTTTTTCCACAAATAAAAGCAAGTTATATTTAAGAAATTTTACCACTATCATGAAGTACAATATGTCACGAAACAAAATCTCAGAATCAGTGGGATTCGTTGAAGCTTTCCCGAGTTATTACGTCATAAATTGACTGTGGTCAGAATTGTAAAAATTGGCCTCGTCATTAACGTGCAAACCACCTTGGGGGGTAAAAGGGTTAATGTTTGCTCACATCTTAGTACTTACACTGTGCTTCTGCTCTCTTTAGATTGCACTTTTTACATTATATATTTGATCTACGTATTACATCCAATTGTTTTGTGCTTTTCATTATGACACAATAATCATATTGATAAATATAATATTAATACTACAAATGTGATCGTACTAAAGCATTGCAGAATGTTTTTGATGATTTTTTGTGTAATAATTTACCTTTGCTTTAGAACCATTAAATGATTTCATAAACAGGTGTCTGGGCAAGTGGCTGCTAATTAGGCGAGGGTGTTCCTCACTTTGTTGTAGCTTTTTGGCATAACCCAACTCTTCAATCCAAGGTACTCTTTCCCAGTTCAGTACAGTATTGCTCCAGGTTGGGTCTCCATTCTTTTGAATGAGGCTTAAAATCTCAATCATCCATGTGGTACCTAATGATGTTATTAAAAGCAAAAAGAAAAAAAGGACACAATTTTAACATTTGAGAAATTCTAGGTATGCAAGATGATCTCTGAGCATTTGTACAATAAATTAATATTTATGAGGCCAGATCTGAATACATCTTATTAGTGATGAGCGAGTACGCTTGTCACTACTCGGTACTCGCACGAGTATCACTGTACTCGGGCTACTCGGCCAGTACCGAGTAATCTCGCGATACTCGTGCTTTACTCGTGGTCCTCATCCCTGCGTGTTGGCGCTCTTTTGAGAGCCAGCCCACATGCAGGGATTGGCTGGCAGACCACTGCAATGCCACAGCCCTGTTAGTTGTGGAATTGCAGTGATTGGCCGGCAGCACAGCGTGACCGAGTCTTTATAAGACCCAGCCGCGCTGTGCTCTGCACACAGCGTTCCAGACAGTCAGTGCAGGGAGAGTGAATCAAAAGACGTGGGCACAGCTACTAAGGTGCACGGGTAGGTTCCCAAGCCGTATATATAGATAAAAAGAACCCGGCACTCAACTTTAGTCAAATTGGTGGTTTTTTATTTCGTAGTACGAAAAACGTTACGGCCTGGTCTGGCCTTCGTCAGTTACCCTCTTCTCCCTCAGCCTGCAGCAGTATCTGCAGCCGCGTCTTTTGACCGGAGGCTTACATTTTTCAAGGGATCTCCTTGGAGTTCACCACGCCTTTTGGAGTATTCCCTCAACATTCTCCCAGACACCTCTCAGTACGTAACTGACGAAGGCCAGACCAGGCCGTAACGTTTTTCGTACTACGAAATAAAAAACCACCAATTTGACTAAAGTTGAGTGCCGGGTTCTTTTTATCTATATATAGTGCAGGGAGAGTGTCTGCTGCTTCAGGGAGAGGTTTGCGGCCCTTCAAAGCTAGTTCCGGAGCAGGGCTGCAAACTGGTGACCAGAACAGTCCTTCTCAGGACTAATCTAGGAGGATATAGGCAGGGAGGGTATAGCCAGGTCGGAGTACAGGCTTCTAGTGACCAGAACAGTCCTTCTCAGGACTAATCTAGGAGGATATAGGCAGGGAGGGTATAGCCAGGTCAGAGTACAGGCTTCTAGTGACCAGAACAGTCCTTCTCAGGACCAATCTAGGAGGATATAGGCAGGCAGGGAGGATATAGCCAGGTCGGAGTACAGGCTTTGTAGTGACCAGAACAGTCCTTCTCAGGACTATTGTAGCTGTGTACAGGCAGGGCAGGCAGGGCATATATCAATTCCTAGTGACAGTATACCAGCCTTCATCATATCTGGGGCTGGTGTACACAGTCTAAAACAGTCCTGATAGGGTCAGACTTCTCAGTAATTGTCTCTCCTAAAAAGCTGTTAGGTTGTTAGTGCATGCATTTAAAACCTCTAGTGTGTGCCCGTCGGTGGCAGCGTACGGGTGCACATTTCTGTGTTTTTTGCATGGCTACAATGCACAAAAAAAGAGAATAATACACGTCAGCACAGCATTGCAAAATGCGCAAGGGCGTTGGCAAGGAACAAGGAAGTGGACGTGATGGTGGTGCAGGCAGAGGTCGAGGTCGTGTGCAAGCTCTAATTTTGCCACCTACTCGCTCGCACGTCCTGTCCCAAATTCTTGGGGACCGCAGCAGTACACCGCTCTTGAACCAAGACCAGTGTCAACAGGTTGTTAGTTGGATAGCGGATAATGCTTCCAGTCAGATTGGCACCACCACAAACACCCTGTCTTCCACACGATCAAGTGTCAGTAGCCGTGATACTGCACCGCACATTTCACAACCTGATCCTCCTTCCTACCACCAGGCCGAGTACACCTCCACGGACATTACTTATCCCACACTTGGACACTCTCGAGCTGTACACGTATCCATTTGCACATTCTGGCTTCTCGCCAGCTCCTGTTGAAGTGGGTCATGAGGAGATCGTATGTACAGATGCCCAAATATTTGAGCAGCCATGTTCTCACGAAGGGAACGTTGGCAACGTGTCTCAACAAGGGGTGGACGATGATGAGACACAATTGCCAGGAAGTCAGGAGGAGGAGCAGGGTTCCGAAGAGGAAGATGACATGGTGGATGATCCAGTAACTGACCCAACCTGGCAGGAGGAGATGCAGAGCGAGGACAGCAGTGCACAGGGGGAGGGAGGCATAGCATCACAACACGCAGTAAGAAGCAGGGTGGTGGCCCCAGGCAGAAGTCAGGCAACCGTTCACCGGAACAACAACACGACATAACGTGCCTGTACAAATGTTCGGTCTTCCCGAGTCTGGCAGTTTTTTAAGTTGGCTCCAGATGATTCTAAAAAGGCCATTTGCAACACCTGCCATGCCAGCATCAGCAGGGGTACCAATACTAGCAGCCTGACCACCACCAGCATTATCAGGCACATGTCAGCCAAGCACCCGACTTTGTGGGATGTACAACAGAGTTGAGGAGCAGTGCTTGCTGATATCACTGCTACGTCTTCGCGTGTTGTGCGTGCGAGCCAATCCCCTGTCCATGCTGCAGGCGAACAAGCCTCCTGCCCTGCACCTGCAGTTGCCCATGCAGAACTAACACCATCATCAAGCACGTCCTTGTCCCAGCGCAGCGTTCAGTTATCCATTCAGCAAACTTTTGAACACAGGTGCAAATACGCTGCCAATGCCCCACATGCCACAGTTCTAAATGCTAACATTTCACGACTGCTTGCACTGGAAATGTTGCCTTTTAGGCTGGTGGAGACGGAAGCATTCCGTGACCTGATGGCGGCAGCTGTCCCATGTTACTCGGTCCCCAGCTGCCACTATTTCTCCCGGTGTGCCGTCCCCGCATTGCATAACCAAGTGTCACAAAACATCACACATGCCCTGAACAACGCTGTTTCAGCCAAAGTCCACCTAACCACAGACACGTGGACAAGTGCTTGTGGGCAAGGCCGCTACATCTCGTTGACGACACACTAGGTTAATATTGTGGAAGCTGGGACCCAGTCTGAGCAAGGGACGGAACACGTCCTTCCCACACCAAGGATTGCAGGCCGTACCTCAGTCAGGGTTTCACCCACACTCTACAGCTCCGGAATGTCATGCTCCTCAGCCTCCTCCTCCTGCGCATCCTCATCCACTTTACCCTCCACACCAGTCCCAAGCTGGAAGCACTGCAGCACTGCCTCAGCGAAGCGGCAACAGGCTGTGCTGAAGCTAATATGCATAGGTGATAAACCCCACAATGCAGAAGAGGTGTGGAGACAGCTCTGAAACAGCAGGCAGATCACTGGCTCACACCTCTGAACCTAAAGCCAGGAAAGGTCGTGTGTGACAATGGCCGCAACCTGGTGGCGGCTTTGAGGCGAGGCCAGCTGACACATGTTCCATGCATGGCCCATGTGCTCAACCTCGTGGTTCAGCGGTTTCTAAAATCATACCCAGAGCTGTCTGATCTGCTAGTAAAAGTTCGCCGCCTGTCTGCACATTTTCGAAAGTCACCTACTGCTTCAGCCGGCCTTGCCGGCTTTCAGCGCCGTTTGCATCTTCCGGCTCACAGACTGGTGTGTGATGTCCCCACGCATTGGAATTCAACTCTTCACATGTTGGTCAGGATTTGTGAGCAGAAGAGGGCAGTTGTTGATTACCTGCATCACCTAAGCCATCGGGTAATGTGTCAAACTCCACACATAACACCTGAGGAGTGGAGATGGATGTCTGACCTATGTACCGTCCTCCAAAACTTTGAGGACTCCACCAAGATGGTGAGCGGCGATGACGCCATTATTAGCGTCACCATACCGCTTCTCTGCCTTCTAAAACGATCCCTGCTCAAAAACAAACATAATGCATTGCAAGTGGAGCGCGCTGAGTTGGAGCAAGAAACAGTAGTGGGTGTGGGTGATAACACACAGCCCAGCCTCATGTCTTCACAACGTGCAGTGGAGGACTATGACGAGGAGGAGGATGAAGACATGGAGCAACTCTCCAGCCAAATTGAAGATATGACATGCACACCAGTCATACCCTCGGTTCAGCATGGCTGGCCAGAGGACAGGGGAGATGAGGAGGAGGAAAAGGAGGAGGAGGAGCACAGCATGTTCAGTCATCGTGTTGGTCAGGCGGAGAGGTCAGCCAAAATGCAGCAGTTCCAGAAGGCCATAGTCACGGAAGTAGGCAAAACATTCCCCTCACAAAACGCTAGCGGCATAGGTCAGGAATCGGTGGACAACCAAGGCGTACGGCCGAGAGAGGCACAAGTCCAATCCGCCAGAGGTAGGGGAACAGTCTTTAAGATATGGGACAGTTTTCTCAGCCCCTCACGTACCACAGCCCCTGAGGTGCGGGGTAGTGCCACAAGAAATGCTAAGTTTGCCCAGATGCTGAAGGACTACTTTGCAGATCGAACAACTGTACTCCGACATTCCTCCGTGCCTTACAATTATTGGGTATCCAAGCTGGAAACGTGGCATGAATTGGCTCTCTACGCCTTGGAAGTCCTGGCCTGCCTTGCCGCTAGCGTTTTGTCAGAGCGTGTTTTTAGTGCCGCAGGTGGAATAAATACTGATAAACGCATCCGCCTGTCAACTGAGAATGCTGACAGACTGACTCTGATCAAGATGAACAAGGGTTGGATTGGGCCAGACTTCACTACACTACCAGCAAATGAGAGTGGAATTTAAATTTTGTAACGTGAATTTGCCATGTACCTCCACTCACCCATGGGTACACGCTTCTGGACTTTGGCTAATCGCTGGACTGCTTCTCCTTCTCCTCATGCGCCACCATGATGACCGTTACAAAACTTAGGCCGTAGTATCTTGTATACCCCCAGTGGTAATTTGTTTTGCCCATTCATTCAGAATGGGCATTACAACGACAGGAGACCCGCTCCTTTGCAATGGGAACAATGTTTTGAGGCCCTCATGCACGTCTCTATCCAGGGACAATGTGGAGCCTCCCAATTTTTGGTTGCCCTGCCAAAGGGCTATACTACAATACACCTATCTTAGGTTTACAGGCCCTCATGCACGTCTGTATCCAGGGGCATTGTTGAACCTCCCAATTTTTGGCTGCCCTGCCAAAGGGCTATACTACAATACACCCACTTCAGGTTTACAGGCCCTCATGCATGTCTCTATCCAGGGACAATGTGGAGCCTCCCAATTTTTGGCTGCCCTGGCAAAGGGCTATACTACAATAGACCCACTTCGTTACAATGGGCACTTCAGGTTTGCAGGCCCTCATGCATGTCTCTATCCATGGGCATTGGTGAACCTCACAATTTTGGGCTGCCCTGGCAAAGGGCTATACTACAATAGACCCACTTCCTTATAATGGGCACTTCAGGTTTACATGCCCTCATGCACGTCTGTATGCAGGGGCATTGGTGAACCTCACAATTTTGGACTGCCCTGGCAAAGGAAAATACTACAATAGACCCATTTCCTCAAAATGGGCACATTATGTCAAGAGACCTTCATGTACGTCTCTTCTCAGGGACATCGGAGTGCCACACAATGTTTTCACGTAAAATCCTTCATGTAATCACAAAAAGTAACATACACCAGCTCTATCTCACTATTGGGTATGTGTCCTTAACATTTCCGCCATGAAAATTTATTTTGGTGAGTCCGTAAAAATGGCGTAAAACTCAGACAAAATTGTTCACAACTGTGACTTTTGAGTGAGAAATGCTTACAGGGTTCTTCCCCATGCTGTTGCCATGTCATTTGAGCACTCTTCTGAGACTTTTGTGACATTTTTAGGGTTTCTACATGCTGCCGGGGGTCATTTCATAAAAATACTTGGGTCTCCCATAGGATAATATTGGGCTCGGTACTCGGGCCGAGTACACGAGTATCTTGGGACGCTCGGCCCGAGCATCGAGCACCCGAGCATTTTGGTACTCGCTCATCACTACATCTTATATGATGCATGCAGAAAATATGTTAAATGACACAATAAATTACAATAAAAAATACACAACTACAAATAAGATAAGTGGAAGAAGACAATTTGGACTCATAAATGCATTTTTCTTACTTGTAAACTATCCGTGAATGACATTTTTTGTGGTGAGGATGTACAAGGTTTATTGACATCAAAGCTTCATTGGGAACAGAATGATTGGAGCGGACAAACTCAAAAACTCATACAACGATCCAAACTTTTACAATTCACTCACACTGGCGTCTAAAAAAATCTGTCCTATTCTCATCCAGAATAGTTGGACTAGTGGAATCCGTACAGTCCATCTTTTGTCATGCGAATGCAATGCGAGTGTGCGATTATTTTCTCATCTCGGATTCATATGCAATCCGTAAGCAATGCCTTTTTATCATCATCTTTTACATACTATAATACACTATGTAAATTTAATAGCTAGTTGACAAAAATACCGCAATCATATATAAATATATAGATACAAAGATGATAGAAAGATCAAAAATATATAGATTGTAAATAGAATAGATACAGAGGTTCGCAAAAGTATTCACCCCTTGGTATTTTTTGTGTTTTGATATCTCAAAACCATTTTTTTAAGGGTTTGCATCAGTTTCTTTTTTATTGTGAAACAAACAATAAATAGGACAAATTAAATGAAAACTTCAGTGCAAATAACTATTCACCTCACTAAAGTCAATACTTTGTAGAGCCTCCTTTTGAGGCAATTACAGCTGCAAGTCACTTTGGATAAGTCTCCATGAGCTTTCCACATATTGCCACTTAGATTTTTGTCCAATCCTAAAGGCAAAACTGCTCCAGCTCCTTCAGGTTAGATGATTTCCTTTGATGAACAGCAATCTTCAAGTCTGATCAGAAATATTCAAGTGGATTAAGGTCTGGGCTTTGAGTAGGCCACTCCAAAACATTTACTCACTTCCCCTTAAACCAATCGAGTGTTGCTTTAGCAGTTTGCTTTGGGTCATTGTCTTGTTGGAAGGTGAACCTCCGTCCCACTCTACAATCACAGACAGACTGAAACAGGTTTTTGTCAAGAATATCCCTGTATTTCGTACCATCAATTTTCATCTCTACGCAGACCATGTGTTAGGGCTAGCGGAACGCACCAAATAATAAGACAGATAGAGTAAGGTGCGTTCGCAGCCCGGGGTCCACCGTGCAGAGATGGAACCTGCTGCCAAGTAATGACGGACTATATGGCGGTACAATGTGAATACACGCACGGGTTAACCTCACCCTGTGTGAAGGAAGCGAACCCTGTTGCGTCACAGGGCCGTGGTACCGCACCAAGAGCGCAAGCAAGGAGTCTCAGAACTCAATCCCAAGACACAGGATTTGAGTACATAGACCTCATGCGCTCGACACCGCTACTGGGGTGTCAGAGTGACAGCAATAGAAGCACGAGAGTGCATGCAGTGCCACACTGGCGAACCACACTAACCACCCAGGCTTGGGTCAGGAAAGCGCTGTGAAAGCTCACCGCGCCGCACTGGCGGTCACAGCAATAAGATGCTGTATTGTGTGTTTACGTGCTAATGGCTAAGTCGGGTGCTAGATAGCAATCCTTCATTCGCGACCAGTCAAAAACACTAGGAATGGGAATGATTTAGGAGCTTTCATCCATCGACATACATCCATCAACACACACACATTATCAAGTCTATACTAGCGCATGGCCGTGCGGTCATGCGCAGCTTATATAGCTGCAGCACGTTCAGGACCTTCCAATAAAGGACCAGTGGGAAGCTGCTACCGAAGTTTTGCCCTTTCAGGACCTTCCTGGAGGACCAATGGGATGTGCTGCAGTACCTGAGCATGTGACCCTCGATCTCCAACGGGAGATCTTGCCCTGGGCATGCTCAGAAAGAGAAAAGCAGGACTTAGCCCCAAAAGCATCTGCTCGCCGCTGCCCAACACTGACTTCAATGGCAGAAGCAGGAAAAGCAGCAGTAACTCTTTGTACAGAGTGAGACTGAGCAAGATGCTGGGACCGACGTCTCTGCTGAGCAGACTCCACTGCGGCTGGAGAAGAATGGGAGACCGCAGCGGAGATGGCTCGAGATTCCCCCTTGTGCAGAAGCGGGAACTCGACACCTAACACCATGTTCCCTGTCCCTACTGCTAAAAAAAAAAAGCATCCGCACAGCATGATGCTGACGCCACCATGTTTCATTGTGGAGATGGTATTCTTGGGGTGATGAGTTACGATAGTATGGCTTCAGACATAGCATTTACCTCTGAGGCAAAAATATTCAAGTTTGGTCTCATCTGACCACATTTCACTATACTTTGTAGTATAACAAAATAGGTAAAAAGCCAATGGGATGAATAATTTCTCAAGCCACTGTAGACAGATAATCCTGCAGATATATAACTTCATAACCCCCCTACCTATATCAAAATTGCACCCTTGAATGCCTTTCATGTAAAGTTTATTCTACATCTTTTTATGCTTGCTTATCCTAATAAATAAATTTAAAAAATTACATGGGGTCCTCCCTATTCTATAAAACCAGCAAAAATAGAGCAAACAGCAGCCAGCTGACATTATCATGGAGGTTATTAGGATCTTTGAAGTCTTTAATTACCAGCACTCAGCCGCCCCAGAAATGGAACAACAAAGTAGGTGCGTTCTGGCTCTTCATCTTCACTCTTCCTGATTGCCTTAATGTGTTGGCAATTGGGGTAGTTGAGGTTGATGTAAGCTGTGAATTGTCCAAAAACACAGCTGACTTTGTAATTGAAACATGTCTATCAGATACCCCCATTACTAACCTAGTAGTAAAAAGTAAAAACACACAAAAGTTGTTTATTTTAAAAAACAATCAATGCAATAAAATTGGAGATTTGTGGATGTAATTCATGCTGCCGAATAAGATGTAGGACCAGATGTATCCAAAATGAAAGATAGTGGTTTTATTCAGCGCGTTTCAAAGTTTAGATGACTTCTTCCTCAGGACACAACCACATGTGGTTGAATAAAACCACTTTCTTTCATTTTGGATATATCTGGTCCTGCATCTTATTCGGCATTGTGGATTACATCCACAAATCTCCAATTTTATTGTATCTGATACGGTCACTTGCTGACCCGTGGATTTGCTGCGGCTGATATCTCCATTAAGAGCTATTCGCCTTGCTAATAGATCTATCAGGCTAGTATAATCTGAATACAAAAATACCCAGGCTCATTGTTAAGTATGCAAAGTGAATAACACTTAGCCACTAGAATACCACTCCATGACATAAACTCAAAAAAGGAGAAACATAGGCGTTTTTATAAAAATATGAAAAGGTCTTTATTAACACAATCAAGTTAAAATAGACAAGGATAAAAGTTGAAAGATGTGCAGACAAGGACACCAAAATGTGGTGACACTCAGTATAATGTGCTGTTATAATAACTAGTGGTGAGCGAATGTGCTCGCCACTACTCGTTACTCGCCCGAGTATCACTATGCTCGGTGTACTCGGCGAGCACCGAGCATTTCCGGGATTATTTGGCGGTAACTGGTGTCTCCAACCAGCATTTTTGGCAGCCTTTAGAGACCCAATCACGCTGCAGGGATTGTCTGCCAGGCCATGAAACGCCGCACCCATCTTTGTTGTGGTCGTGCAGTGATTGGCTTGGCCGCACAGCATCATTCCCAGTATAAGAGACCTGGCACCGCCCTGCTCGCCACATTCTGCTCCGGATTCAGCGAGAGTAGGGAGAGCTGCTGCTGGGATAGGGTCAGAATAGTGGTTTATATAGTTAGTGTAGGTTTGCAACTCTTAAATCCACAGCTCCTGAGAAACCAACAGTCCTTTTTAGGGCTAATTCATGGGTTCCGATATTGCAGCACTAGGTAGGCAGGGCACAGCATATCCACATCAGTGCAAGGCCTGCAGGCACTGTATGTGCGTCCATTGCTCCCACTGCATCCCTCCCAAAGCTCCATAACTGCCTGCTGCTGCAGCTGCAGCTTCTTTACTATATACCTAGTTTCTATTTTTTTTCCCAAAAATTCACCACCCCCCAAAAAAATTATACAGTCTGTTTTGTCAGACTGAGGCCTGTTTAAAAATCATAGTTTGTCAGGCATACGTAGCATAGTTGTGTGTGCTAGCCTTTTGCCGCTTTTCTTTTCTTTTTATATTCACCAAAAAGGCCTCATATATCTGCATGCTCCAAGTTTTGGCATTTAAGGCCGTTTTGCCACTGTTTTTGCTGTCTGTTACTCTAATATATTCAGCAATATTTATTTGGCATTTAAAAAAAAACAGGCAACATATTTACCAGTGTGGTATTTCCGTGACAGCCCTCATATATCTGTGTGCTCCAAGTTTAGACCCGTAGAAGCGCTATTCACAGTACGAAACGGCCGTCGTCGACCCCTGCACACTCCTGTTATTATTGCACACCCCCGAGCCGTGAAGATGTTTTCTCACATGCTTGAATAAAGGACTGTCTAACTCCAGGATCGGTGAGTGCTGTTGCAGGTTCTTTGTGATTCACATGCTATTCAACTCCATGTTCCATGCGAGCACCTCTGATCAGCTGTCGGGCATCTGCTGTTGAAGTACACATCTTGGTCTCTCTGGTTCCTTGGGCTGTGCTGCTCACGTTTTTTCTTTTTCTCATTTACTTTATTGGCTAATTATATACAGCACTATTTAGCGTAACAAAATATAAAAAGGCCACCTATTTGCCAGTGTGAAATTGCCGTGTCAGCCCTCATATATCTGCTTGCTCCTAGTTTGGTCATTGTAGGCCGGTGTACCACTTTTTTTGCTGTCTGTTACTCTAAATATATACAGCACTAATTAGCTTCAAAAAATATAAAAAGGCCACATAGTTGCCAAGTGTGGTATTTCCATGACAGCCCTCATATATCTGCATGATCCAAGTTTGGGCATTGTAGGCCGGTGTACCACTTTTTTTTTGCTTTCTGTTACTTTAATTATATACAGCATTATTTAGCATAATATATATAAAAAGGCCACATTTTTGCCAGTGTGGTACTTCCGTGACAGCCCTCATATATCTGCGTGATCCAAGTTTGGGCATTGTAGGCCGCTGTACCACTTTTTTTGCTGTCTGTTACTCTAATTATATACAGCACTATTTATCTTCAAAAATATAAAAAGGCCACATATTTTCCAGTGTGGGATTTCCGTGACAGCCCTCATATAGCTGTGTGTTCAAAGTTTGGGCATTGTAGGCCGGTGTACCACTTTTTTTGCTGTCAGATACTCAAATTATATACAGCACTATTTAGCATAAAAAAATATAAAAAGGCCACATATTTGCCACTGTGGTATTTCCGTGACAGCCCTCATATATCTGCGTGCTCCAGGTTTGGTCATTGTTGGCCGGTGTACCACTTTTTTTGCTGTCTATTACACTAATTATATACAGCACTATTTAGCATTAAATTTTTTAAAAAGGCCACATATTTTCCAGTGTGGTATTTCCGTGACAGCCCTCATATATCTGTGTGTTCCAAGTTTGGGGATGGTAGGCCAGTGTGCCACTTTTTTTGCTGTCTGTTACTCTTATTATATACAGCACTATTTAGCATAAAAAAATAAAAAGCCCACATATTTGCCAGTGTGGTATTTCTATGACAGGACTTATATATCTGCGTGTTCCAAGTTTGGTCATTGCAGGCCGGTGTACCACTTTTTTTGCTGTCTGATAGTCTAATTTTATACAGCGCTATTTTGCATTAAAAAATATAAGAAGGCCACATATTTGACAGTGTATTAATTCCGTGACAGCCCTCATACAGTTAGGGCCAGAAATATTTGGACAGTGACACAAGTTTTGTTATTTTAGCTGTTTACAAAAACATGTTCAGAAATAAAATTATATATGTAATATGGGCTGAAAGTGCACACTCCCAGCTGCAATATGATAGTTTCCACATCCAAATCGGAGAAAGGGTTTAGGAATCATAGCTCTGTAATGCATAGCGTCCTCTTTTTCAAGGGACCAAAAGTAATTGGACAATGGACTCTAAGGGCTGCAATTAACTCTGAAGGCGTCTCCCTCGTTAACCTGTAATCAATGAAGTAGTTAAAAGGTCAGGGGTGGATTCCAGGTGTGTGGTTTTGCATTTGGAAGCTGTTGCTGTGAGCAGACAACATGCGGTCAAAGGAACTCTCAATTGAGGTGAAGCAGAACATCCTGAGGCTGAAAAAAAAGAAAAAATCCATCAGAGAGATAGCAGACATGCTTGGAGTAGCAAAATCAACAGTTGGGTACATTCTGAGAAAAAAGGAATTGACTGGTGAGCTTGGGAACTCAAAAAGGCCTGGGCGTCCACGGATGACAACAGTGGTGGATGATCGCCGCATACTTAATTTGGTGAAGAAGAACCCGTTCACAACATCAACTGAAGTCCAGAACACTCTCAGTGAAGTAGGTGTATCTGTCTCTAAGTCAACAGTAAAGAGAAGACTCCATGACAGTAAATACAAAGGGTTCACATCTAGATGCAAACCATTCATCAATACCAAAAATAGACAGGCCAGAGTTAAATTTGCAGAAAAACACCTCAAGAAGCCAGCTCAGTTCTGGAAAAGTATTCTATGGACAGATGAGACAAAGATCAACCTGTACCAGAATGATGGGAAGAAAAAAGTTTGGAGAAGAAAGGGAACGGCACATGATCCAAGGCACACCACATCCTCTGTAAAACATGGTGGAGGCAACGTGATGGCATGGGCATGCATGGCTTTCAATGGCACTGGGTCACTTGTGTTTATTGATGACATAAGAGCAGACAAGAGTAGCCGAATGAATTCTGAAGTGTACCGGGATATACTTTCAGCCCAGATTCAGCCAAATGCTGCAATGTTGATTGGACGGCGCTTCATAGTACAGATGGACAATGACCCCAAGCATACAGCCAAAGCTACCCAGGAGTTCATGAATGCCAAAAAGTGGAACATTCTGCAATGGCCAAGTCAATCTCCAGATCTAAACCCAATTGAGCATGCATTTCACTTGCTCAAATCCAGACTTAAGACGGAAAGACCCACAAACAAGCAAGACCTGAAGGCTGCGGCTGTAAAGGCCTGGCAAAGCATTAAGAAGGAGGAAACCCAACGTTTGGTGATGTCCATGGGTTCCAGACTTAAGGCAGTGATTGCCTCCAAAGGATTTGCAACAAAATATTGAAAATAAAAATATTTTGTTTGGGTTATGTTTATTTGTCCAATTACTTTTGACCTCCTAAAATGTGGAGTGTTTGTAAAGAAATGTGTACAATTCCTACATTTTCTATCAGATATTTTTGTTCAACCCTTCAAATTAAACGTTACAATCTGCACTTGAATTCTGTTGTAGAGGTTTCATTTCAAATTCAATGTGGTGGCATGCAGAGCCCAACTCGCGAAAATTGTGTCACTGTCCAAATATTTCTGGCCCTAACTGTATATCTGCGTGTTCCAAGCTTGGTCATTGTAGGCCCGTGGACCACTTTTTTGCTGTCTGATACTCTAATTATACAGAGCACTATTTAGCATAAAAAAATATAAGAAAGCCACATATTTGCCAGTGTGATATTTCCGTGAAAGCCCTCATATATCTGCGTGCTCCAAGTTTGGTCATTGTAGGCCCGTGGACCACTTTTTTGCTGTCTGTTACTCTAATTATATACAGCACTATTTAGCATAAAAAAAAAATTAAAAGCCCACATATTTGCCAGTGTGGTATTTCCATGACAGCCCTTATATATCTGCGTGTTCCAAGTTTGGTTATTGTAGGCCGGTGTACGACTTTTTTTGCTGTCTGATACTCTAATTATATACGGCGCTATCTAGCTTAAAAAAATATAAAAAGGCCACATATTTGCCAAGTGTGTTATTTCCATTACAGCCCTCATATCTGCGTGCTCCAAGTTTGGGCATTGAAGGCCGGTGGACCACTTTTTTTGCTGTCTGTTACTCTACTTATATACAGCACTATTTTGCATAAATTAACTTCACCAAAAATCCCACAAAAATTGAATACAGTCTGTTATGTCAGGCTGAGGCCTGCCTGGGGTTTGGGTTTGAAAAATCGTAGATTTGCAGGCATACTGATCAGATATTGTTTCACTACTAATAAATATATTTGTGTGGAGCATTTGAAATAGTACAGTAGTCCATTTAAAATGAGCAAGAGACGGGGAAGTGGATGTGATGTTGATGGAGCATGCAGAGGACGAGGCTGTGGCCAAGGTTAAAGTGAGCAAGAACAAAGACCCACATCTTCTTGCTTGACCTTCCTGTCCCAGTTTCTAGGGGACCGCAGCACACCACTATTGAAGCCAGAGCAGTGTGAAACAGTTGTTGGTTGGGTAGCAGATAATGTTTCCAGTCACTTAGCACCACCACCACCACCATGTCTTCCACATGGTGAAGTGTGAGTAGCCATGAGTGTGGCCCGGATATTCCTCACCCTGATCCTCCATCCTCCCACCATGCCAAGTGCCCTGAGACAACTAACCCACACTTGGACACTCTGATGAGCTGTTCAGTTTTCTATTTCAAGATTCAGAACTATCGGCCGGTCAATTTGAAGTGGGAACGGATGAGATCGCATGTAGAGATGCCCAAAGCTTTGACCAGCCCTGGTCACGCGAAGGTGATGGTGGGAAAGTGTCGGAAGAGGTGGACAATGGTGAGACACAATTGTCAGAAAGTCAGGAGGAGGAGCAGGGTGTGGATGTGGAAGACGAGGAGGTAGATGACTATGTGACTTACCCAACTGGACAGGAGGACATGCAGAGCGAGGGCAGCAGCACACATGGGGAAAAGGCATATCACCCCAACAGGCAGGAGGAAGCAGTGTGGTGGCCACAGACAGAAGGCGTGCATCCATTCCCCGTAACACCAACATGAGGGAAGTTGCCATTCCAACTGTTAGATTTTCCAGAGTCTGGTTATTTTTTAAAGACTCTGCCGATAACCCCAAACAGGCCATTTGCAGCACCTGCCATGCACGCATCAGCATGGGTAGCAAAACAACCAGCCCAACTACCACCAGCATGATCAGGCACATGGCAGCAATGCACCCAACTTTGTGGGTCAACCCCAGGCTCCAGGACCACTGCCTGCAGGTCACACCACTGCTTCTTCCACTGTTTTGCGTAGATGCCAATTCCCAGTACACGGTGCATGTGAAGATGTCTCTAGCCCTGCATCTGTTGTGGCCCACAGTCAAGCAGCACCATCATCAAGCCCTTCCACATCCTTGTCCCAGCACAGCCTTCAGTCGTCTATAACCCAGTCTTTGGAACGCAAGCGGAAATACCCATCCAACGCCCCATAGGCCACAGTCCTAAATTCTAATATCTCTCTTCTGCTTGCGTGAGAAATGCTGCCTTTTAGGCTCATTGAGACAGAAGCTTTCCGCAACCCGATGGCGGTGGCCGTCCCAAGGTACTCGGTCCCCAGTCGCCTCTATTTCCCTGGTGTGCTGTATCGGCATTACACCAGCATGTGTCCCACAACGTTACTCGTGCCCTCAACAATGCTGTTACAGGGAAAGTCCACCTAACCACGGACACATGAACAAGTGCTGGTGGGAAGGGACGGTACATCTCACTGACGGTACACTGAATTAACATAGTGGAAGCCGGGACCCAGTCGGACATTGTATGAAATACATCCTCCCCACCCTGAGGATTGCTGGCCCTATGTCAATCAGGGTTGCCCCCACAGTCTACAGCTCCTGCACCTCCTCCTCCTCCTCTTCATACTCCATCTCTGAAATCAACACATCAGTCAGAATGCCAGTCAGCTGCCGCAGCCGAGTGGCAACAGGCTGTGCTGAAGCTAATCTGCATACGTGACAAACCGCACAATGCAGAAGAGTTGTGGACAGCGCTGAAAGAGCAGTTAAATGTTTGAATGACACTGGTGAACCTATAGCCAGGCATGGTTGTGTGTGACAATTGCCGTAACCTGGTGGCAGCTCTGAGGCAAGGTGAACTCACACATGTACCTTGCTTTTCCCATGTGCTTAACCTTGTGGCTCAACGTTTTCTGAAATGCTACCTGGAGTTGCTGGATCTGCTAGTGAAAGTATGCCATATGGCTGCCTATTTCAGAAAGTTAGCTACAGCTTCAGCTGCCCTTGCCGTGCTTCAGCAGCATTTGCAGCATCCAGCTCACCGGCTGGTGTGTGATGTCCCCATGCTCTGGAACTCTATGCTGCTTATGTTGGAAAGGCTTTGTGAGCAGAAGAGGGCAGTTCTTGACTACCAACATCAACAAGGCCATCGATATTCAGTACAGACTCCACACATAAGACCTCAGGAGTGGACATGGATGTCCGACATATGTACCATTCTCAAAAACTTTGAGGACTGCACCAACATGGTGAGCAGCGATGACGCCATGATTAGCATCACCATTCCGCTTCTCAGCATTCTGAAAACCTCTCTGCTCACAATTAAAGAGGATGCATTGCATACAGAGTACGAGGACATGGAGCAAAAAACCATACAGGGGGATTACACTCAGCCCAGCCTCATGACTTCTCATCGTGGATTGGTAGTCAATGAAAAGGAGGAGGAAGAACAGGAGCTACTTTCATGCACTATAGATGGTACTACAAACACAGCTGTCATACCATCTGTTCAGCTGGGATGGCCTGAGGACAGGGAGGGGGAGGAGGAGGAGGAGGAGGAGGAGAAGGACAGCATGCTAGTCATTCTGTTGGTGAGAACACGGAAGTCTTGCGTGTTAGCAGTCTGGCATGCGTGGCTGACTTTAGGCTGTGCTGCGTTTCACGTGCCCCTCTCATTATAAAAATTTTGGGTGACACTCATTACTGGTTGGTGACACTTCTAGACCCACGCTACAAAGAGAACTTTCAATCTTTTCTACCATAGGCAGAGAGGTGTACTAAAATGTTGCAGTATCAGAGGGCCCTTGTAGCAGAATTACTTAGAAAATTTCCATGTGAGAATGCTGGCAGCAGACTTCAGAGTTTGTTGTACAACCAAGGAGTCCAAGCGAGACAGACAGAAGTGCAATCCAGCTCAGGCAGGGAAACGATGGCAAAGTTCAGGGACAGTTTTCTCAGTCCCTCCCATCGTGACGGCACAGAGGCAAGGGGTGGTGTCACAAGAAGTGCAATGTTTGTGAAGGTGGTGAGCGAGTAACTTGCATATAGTACAAACGTCCTCCGTGATTCCTCTGTGCCTTTTAATTATTGAGTATCCAAGCTGGACACGTGGCATGAACTGGCTCTCTACGCCTTGGAGGACCTGACCTGCCCTGCTGTTAGCGTTCTGTCAAAGCGGGTTTTAGTGTCGCTGTTGGAATTATAACAGATAAGAGCATCCGACTGTCAACTGAAAATGCTGACAGGCTGACACTTATAAAAATGAACAAGGGCTGGATTGGGAAAGACTTCTGTACATCACCAAGTGAAAACAGCGAAACATAACCTCAAATACTTTCTCTCTTTTTGGGGAGGTGTAATCTCATGCACCTCTTCACAACCACACATGGGTATACACTTCCAGATTTGGTCTGTTTGTTGTTATCCTCCTCCTTATCCTCATCCTCATCATCCAGAACAACTAGATGACCATGGTGAACGTGCTCTGTACTATTATAGGCCGGTGAATTTTGGGCACGGGGGCTGTGATGGCATTATTTTATTTAGTAAAAACAGGACCCCACATTGGGAAATTGGGCATTACATTACAATGGGCCTACATCTTAAGTCTGTCTCCTGCAATGTGTCCTTTAACTGCCACTACATGACCAGAGTGAACGTGTTCAGTACTGTTATAGGCCTGTGAAGTTTGGGCAAGGGGCCTGCGATGGCACTAGTCTATTTTAAAAAGGTACCCCCATTTAGGGAATTGTTTGGCAGCTCAAGCACTGCATTACAAGTCTCAGAGACACACGCCACTAAATTGGGCCAACTTCTTAACTCTGTCTCCTGTTGTGAATTCCGCTCTTGGGCTCCCTCTGGTGGTTGTAAGTGGCACTTTTGTGAGTTCTGCTCTTGGGCTCCCTCTTGTGGTTTCTAGTGGTATGGCTGCTCCTTGGAGTTAGCTGTCATCAGCTGCCTCCACTTATTGTCCGCTATTTAAGTCTGGCTCTTTCTTCAGCCTTTGCCTCTTGTCAATGTTCCAGGCTGGATTCACATCTCTGCTTGGATTCTCCTGGTTTCCTGACCAGTTCTGCAAAGATAAGTTCTGGCTTTGCTCATTTCAGTCCACATGTTGTGGACTTATTGTTCTGTGCATTCTATATTTGTCCAGCTTGTCAGAATGGATTTTTTCTGTTAGCTGGAAGCTCTGGGAAGCAGATTTACCCTCCACACCTTTAGTCAGGTGTGGAGATTTTGTGAACTCTGTGTGGATTGTTTTTTAGTTTTTATACTGACCGCACAGTATCCTTTCCTGTCCTATCTATCAAGCTAGACTGGCCTCCTATGCTAAAATCTGATTTCATTTCTGCGTATGTTATTTTCCCCTCCTCTCACTGTCAATATTTGTGGGGGGCTATCTTTCCTTTGGGGATTTTCTCTGAGGCAAGATAGATTTCCTGTTTCCATCTTTAGGGGAAGTTAGATCTTAGGCTGTGCCTAGGGGTCTAGGGAGCGTCAGGTACCCCCCACGGCTATTTTCAGTTGCGCTGTAAGGTTCAGGGTTTGCGGTCAGTACAGATGCCACCTCCTTCAGAGCTTGTCTCATGTTGTTCCTAAACCACCAGATCATAACAGTCTCCTGCAATGTCTTTTCTTTAATGGCCACTGGATCACCAGGGTGATCGTGCTCTGTAGGGTGAATTTTTAGCATGGGGGCTGTGATAGCACTAGTTTATTTAGTAAAAAAAGGACCCCACATTAGAGAATTGGGCATTACATTACACTGGGCCTATTTCTTAAGTCTGTCTCCTGCAATGTGTCCTTTAACTGCCACTAGATGACCAGGGTGAACGTGCTCAGTACTGTTATAGGCTGGTGAATTTTGGGCAAGGGGCCTGCGATGGCACTAGTCTTTTTTTAAAAAAGGTGTCCCCATTGAGGAATTGTTTGGCAGCTCATTCACTGCATTACAAGTCTCATAAACACACACCATTACATTGGGCCTACTTCTTAACTCTGTCTCCTGCAATGTCTCTTCTTTAACTGCCACTAGATCACCAGGGTGAACCTGCTTTGTACTCTTATAGGCAGGTAAAGTTTGGGCAAGGGGGGATGTGATGGCAATAATACATTTTTTTTAGAAAGGAACCCCACATTGTTGAAACCACATCCTTGTTGGCAAAGACTTAATAACTTTTGTGTACCATAAAGAGCTCCCTTAAAAAGCTCCTTTTTGTGTTGCCTGGTTGCTCACATTGGACACAATACACATCATATAAATTTGATAAAGCAATGCTGTTAGTATGGCTCAGTAGTGAATTAAAAATATAACTTTGTCCATTATATTAGTTTCTCACCTTGAGAGCCATAACTTTGGCAGCCTCAAATGTACCAATGGTGAATATACAAATGGCGATTTGGAAACAAGATTAAAATACTGTATACCAAATGCATTCAGACAATCACATAGCTGCATTTCTTGTAAAACATTTACAGATGTGACACACAATGCTCATAGTGACAAAATCTTGATAAATATTTGTTTATTCACTTCACAAACATCTCTAAGCTTCTATATGTTTGCTATTTGTCATTGTAAAACATTATGGTTTACTGAAACTATGCCTGTGGTGGGTTGATCTAAATCCTTGTGGCTTTTATTTTCTAGGGGTTTATGGCCCCTCATCTGATGACTCCATGATATCTCAGAAGAGGGTTGCATTGACAATCCAACACAATGGGAGGCACTTCGAACACATTTTATAAGTGATCATAAACTTGTAAATAATTCATGAAAGAATAAAGTTGTGTTAAAACCAAGCACACCATTGTTTTTCTTGTGAAATTCTCAATAGGTTTGATGTGTCACATGACCCTCTTCCTATTGAAAAAATAACGGATCCAAAATGGCTGACTTCCAAATGACCGCCATGGTCACCACCCTTCTTGAAAAGTTTTCCTCCTCCCATATACTAATATGCCACAAACAGGAAGTTGATACCACCAACCATTCCCATTTTATTTAGGTGTATCCATATAAATGGCCCACTCTATAGTAAGGTTCCCCATTATGGAGAGTGCCAAGTTAGGGTAGGCAGATTTGTAGGTCATGCAATGTTCCCTTTGGAATTTAGATAAGCAATCAGAGAAGAAGAAGACAGGAACTTAGAGCTCCTGATGTATTTCTCTCTGACGAGGTTCTTTGCATTGTCTATTATTACACACAGACAAAAGCAGGTTTTAATCAGTTGTAAAACATGAATGCTCTGCATTCAAATTAATTCTATATTTTGGGCATGACACCTTTCTTAATTGATCCCTTAGTTGTTTTTATTTGTTTTAAAGTCAATACTACTTGACTTTGACTTTGGTCCAAAAATTTTTGCAAATTTGTTGTTGATTTTTTTAAGTAATAAAGTTAATTTTACACAAATATAAGCAAAATTTTTCTCACGTTGCTTTCTCATATTCCTAATCTCTCCTTTTGATGCCTCCAAAGTTAGACACCAAGATTTATTCCACAAGTCAATGGTCTTAAACATGCTTGAACTGGCCAGTAGGGGAAAAGGATAATTCTCTGGTAGACCCCTGTGAAGTTGTGCTTATGAGCACTTGATTCACTATTTACAGAAAAAAAGAAATCATCTAATCATTCAGTAAACAATAGGCTAGCCAAGTTAATATTATATAGAAGCAAAAGCAAATTTGCGTACTAGGGTCAGGTCATTTTTGCACGTAGCTGAACAGTGGGGCCAAATAGTCATTGTTATTTGTGGGCCTTTCTCAACCCAGTCTGACACTAGTTTTAAATATTTGTGGAAATGTTTTGTCAAAGTCAGAAACAAACATTAGCTTGTAAATAAAATAAAATTCTTTACTTTATATAAAAAAAATATTGTAAAAGAAAAAAAGAAAACAAAGAGAAAGTGTGAAAAAACCCCACTATCAATGCAGAATAACCATGTTATCTAAAATAAAATAATTTGTATATAAACTTTGAATTTACCTGATTTTGGATACGTTATATTATAGATGTCATCATCTCTAACTTGAAATTCATTTTCCACAAACTCCAGATCTTCTGTAGAGGTTGATACTTCAGGGAAAAGGACTCCCTTGTATTCAATGTAAGGATCCGACATGTCTTACTTTAAAAGAGATAAATAATGAGGTCATAATAAGGTAATATGCATACTTCAAGATATTGAAAATAGATACACAGTTCATAGAGTAAGTTCCTTTATCTCTTTAGACTTTCGAATAGAAACTGTCACTTACCATACCCCAACTTAGGAGTTAACGTCAGTTACTAGGTGTAACATGCAAATATGATCAACATTTATCTGCTGAACAATTCGCTTACTGAGCACGAGAGGCTGGATTACTAATGAGGCATCTTGTCAGGCACCATGAAGATCTCAGTGGCTGGGACTTATGTCTCACCTGATCCTGAAGCAGTTATGGGTGTTTTTTACTACCATAAACTTTACGGAAAGTAACAAAACCTACAAGAAACAAAATGAGCAAAAAACCCTGCTGTAATTAAATAAGTAAAAAGCCAGTGGATTTAAATAACTCAGTGTTCTTAGTAATACTGTTTTTGATCAAAAATAGCATAACAGCAATCTCACCATCGTCAAGGTGCCCCTGATCTGGACAAGACCTACACTATTCAATATTAAAAATCTTGCCATGTGTCAGAGTTGACCTCAGTGTGTGAATAAGGGCAGACAAAAGGACCGAGTCCCAATCTATGGACACCAGTCTAGGGAAGCTTTTAAATGTAATTATGTGCACTTTGATGACACATGGACATGGACAGATCAGTGCAACCAGGAGACAATGATAGTTACATAGTTACATAGTTACATAGTTATTAAGGTTGAAGGAAGACTATAAGTCCATCTAGTTCAACCCATAGCCTAACCTAACTTGGCCTAACATGTTGATCCAGAGGAAGGCAAAAAAAAAACATGTGGCAAAGAGTAAGCTCCACATTGGGGAAAAAAATTCCTTCCCGACTCCACATACGGCAATCAGACTAGTTCCCTGGATCAACGCCCTATCAAGGAATCTTGTGTATATACCCTGTAACATTATACTTTTCCAGAAAGGTATCCAGTCCCCTCTTAAATTTAAGTAATGAATCACTCATTACAACATCATACGGCAGAGAGTTCCATAGTCTCACTGCTCTTACAGTAAAGAATCCGCGTCTGTTATTATGCTTAAACCTTTTTTCCTCCAAACGCAGAGGATGCCCCTTTGTCCCTGTTTCAGGTCTATGATTAAAAAGATCATCAGAAAGGACTTTGTACTGTCCCCTCATATATTTATACATTAAAATAAGATCACCCCTTAGTCTTCGTTTTTCCAAACTAAATAGCCCCAAGTGTAATAACCTATCTTGGTATTGCAGACCCCCCAGTCCTCTAATAACCTTGGTCGCTCTTCTCTGCACCAGCTCTAGTTCAGCTATGTCTTTCTTATACACCGGAGACCAGAACTGTGCACAGTATTCTAAGTGTGGTCGAACTAGTGACTTGTATAGAGGTAAAATTATGTTCTCCTCATGAGCATCTATGCCTCTTTTAATACATCCCATTATTTTATTTGCCTTTGTAGCAGCTGCCTGACACTGGCCACTGAATATGAGTTTGTCATCCACCCATACACCCAGGTCTTTTTCATTGACGGTTTTGCCCAGAGTTTTAGAATTAAGCACATAATTATACATCTTATTACTTCTACCCAAGTGCATGACCTTACATTTATCCCCATGAAAGCTCATTTGCCATTTATCAGCCCAAGCTTCTAGTTTACATAAATCATCCTGTAATATAAAATTGTCCTCCTCTGTATTGATTACCCTGCAGAGTTTAGTGTCATCTGCAAATATTGAAATTCTACTCTGAATGCCCCCTACAAGGTCATTAATAAATATGTTAAAAAGAAGAGGGCCCAATACTGACCCCTGTGGTACCCCACTGCTAACCGCTACCCAGTCCGAGTGTGCTCCATTAATAACCACCCTTTGTTTCCTATCCCTGAGCTAGCTCTCAACCCACTTACACATATTTTCCCCTATCCCCATTATTCTCATTTTATGTATCAACCTTTTGTGTGGCACCGTATCAAAAGCTTTTGAAAAGTCCATATAAACTACATCCACTGGGTTCCCTTGGTCCAGTCCGGAACTTACCTCTTCATAGAAACTGATCAAATTAGTCTGACATGAACGGTCCCTAGTAAACCCGTGCTGATACTGGGTCATGAGGTTATTCCTCTTCAGATACTCCAGTATAGCATCCCTTAGAATGCCCTCCAGGATTTTACCCACAGTAGAGGTTAAGCTTACTGGCCTATAATTTCCGAGTTCAGTTTTTGTTCCCTTTTTGAATATTGGCACCACATTTGCTATACGCCAGTCCTGTGGTACAGACCCTGTTATTATGGAGTCTTTAAAGATTAAAAATAATGGTCTATCAATGACTGTACTTAATTCCTGCAGTACTCGAGTGTGTATCCCATCCGGGCCCGGAGATTTGTCAATTTTAGTGATTTTTAGACGCCGCCGCACTTCCTGCTGGGTTAAGCCGGTGACATTTAATTGGGAATTTTTATCACCAGACATTTTGTCTGCCATGGGATTTTCTTGTGTAAATGCTGATGAAAAAAAGTCATTTAGCATATTGGCTTTTTCCTCATCCTCATCCACCATCTCACCCAGACTATTTTTAAGGGGGCCAACACTATCATTTTTTAGTTTCTTACTATTTATGTAGTTAAAGAATATTTTAGGATTATTTTTACTCTCTCCTGCAATGAGTCTCTCTGTCTCAATCTTTGCTGCCTTGATTTTCTTTTTACAGAATTTATTTAATTTTCTGTATTTATTTAATGCCTCCTCACTACCTACTTCCTTTAATTCTCTAAATGCTTTCTTTTTGTCACTTATTGCGCCCCTTACAGCTCTATTTAGCCATATTGGTTTCATCCTATTTCTAGTATGTTTATTCCCATACGGTATATACTGTGCACAGGTCCTATCCAGGATGCTAATAAACGTCTCCCATTTTCTTTGTGTATTTTTGTGTCTCAGGATATCGTCCCAGTTAATTGCACCAAGATCCTCTCTCATCCGTTGGAAATTTGCCCTCCTGAAGTTAAGTGTCCTTGTAACCCCTCTATTACACATCTTATTAAAGGATACATGAAAACTTATTATTTTGTGATCACTATTCCCCAAGTGACCCCCAACCCTTATATTTGCTATGCGGTCTGGCCTGTTGGTTAATATTAGGTCTAGCAGTGCCCCCCTTCTTGTTGGGTCCTGAACCAGTTGTGAAAGGTAATTGTCTCTCATAGTTGTCAAAAACCGATTACCTTTGCTGGAACTGCAGGTTTCTGTTCCCCAATCTATTTCAGGGTAGTTGAAGTCCCCCATAATAATGACTTCTCCTTGAGTCGCAGCTTCATCTATTTGCTTTACGAGGATATTCTCCATTGCTTCCATTATTTTTGGAGATTTATAACAAACTCCTATCAGTAATTTATTATTTTTTCCCCCTCCCCTTATCTCCACCCACAGGGATTCTACATTTTCATTAAATTCACCTATATTATCGCGCAGGATGGGTTTTAAGGACGATTTTACATATAGACACACCCCTCCCCCTCGCTTATCTGTACGGTCATTTCTGAACAGGCTATAGCCCTGCAAGTTAACAGCCCAGTCATGGCTCTCATCCAGCCATGTTTCAGATATCCCCACCATGTCATAATTATGCTCCAACAACATTAGTTCTAATTCGTCCATTTTGTTGGCGAGGCTTCTGGCATTAGTATACATGCACATTATGTTCCTCTCTGTACTTCTATTTCTTAAATTATTAACTGTTCTAACCCCACCCCCCATGCCACCGCCACCCCCATCCTCCTTATTTGTGCCCAAGTCTCTATCTGCACTATCTTCCCGTCCTATAAAATGAATACCCTCCCCCCCAATCCCTAGTTTAAACACTCCTCCAACCTTCTAGCCATTTTCTCCCCCAGCACAGCTGCACCCTCCCCATTGAGGTGCAGCCCGTCCCTAGCGTAGAGCCTGTAGCCAACTGAGAAGTCGGCCCAGTTCTGCAGGAACCCAAACCCCTCTTTCCTACACCAATTCTTGAGCCACTTATTAACCTCCCTAATCTCCCGTTGCCTCTCTTGCGTGGCACGTGGTACCGGCAGTATTTCGGAAATGCTTTCAGTTTGCAGCCTAATTCCCTGAAATCATCTTTAAGGACCTTCCACCTACCTCTAACTTGGTCATTAGTGCCAATGTGCACCATGACCGCTGGGTCCTCACCAGCCCCTCCCAGTAATCTGTCCACCCGATCAGCGATGTGTCGGACTTGAGCGCCAGGTAGGCAGCACACCGTTCTACGATCCCTGTCTTTGTGACAGATTGCCCTATCTGTTCCCCTAATAATTGAGTCGCCCACTACCAGCACCTGTCTGGCCTGCCCTGCTCTCCTATTTCCCTCCTTACTGGAGCAGTCACTCCTCCGGCTTTCAGAGGACATGCCTGGCTGCAGCAGTGCTACCCCTGTACTGGCACCCCCCTCATCTGCCAACTTAGCAAACTTATTGGGGTGTGCCAGATCAGGACTAGCCTCCCTGGCACTCTTCCCTCTACCCCGCTTCCTAACTGTCACCCAGCTTGCTACTTCATTGTCCTGCAGCTCCATCCTACCATCCCCCCCCTCATCTGTCCCATTGAGCGTCTGCTCCGTGAGCAGAAGACTCCTCTCCATATTGTCTATGGATCTCAGTGTTGCCAGCTGCACATTTAGAGTCAGAATCTGGGTTTCCAAATGCACAACGTGCTCACATCTCGCACAGCAGTATGCACCCTCGACCGGCTGCTCAAGGATTGCATACATGTGGCAAAATGTGCACTGGATGGCATTAACAATCGTGGAGCACATTTCCTAATGGGGATTGCACCAGACAGACCAGTTCAATAAAAAAAATAAAAAATAAATACAAAGTATTATTAAAAATCAGACAGCAATTCAGTACTTCCTTCCTTGGAAACTTCCTGACTCCAAAGTCACTGAATCACAAGTCACACTTACCGCCGTCCACACTTACGCTCAGGCCACACTCAGCTCGCTCACACTCGCTATGCTGAAGATTTAAAGATTTTATTTTTTTTCTCTAGTTCCCTTAACAGCAATCCACCTTGCTGTCCAAATGCACTTCCAAAAAAAGGATGGGATGGGAATATTTTTCAGCAGCCGGTGCCTGGGAGAAGAAAGACAGTTCACTCTGATCCCTGGCATTAGCAGCTGCAGAAGATAGCCCTTATCAGTGTGTCTTATCCATGACAAAATTTCATTGTGGTGATCTCCTTGAGGTCACCGCAGTTGATTGGGCTGCTCACAGTGAAGTGTGGGAACTCTATGACATCACCACTCATCACAGAAGCTACACATGCAGCACCTTATTGTATCCTGCTCTTCAGCCTGGACGGTCACATCTTGGCACCGTCTAGGTTGTAAAGCACTTATCTCTGAGATCGATTTACGGCATGGGATAGTGAGTCGGACAGGTGAGGAGATGGTGGTTTATTATTTTTCTGTTTTTTAACAGGGGACAAGGGCTTCAATGGCATGAGGGTAGGTTAAGTATTAATGTTTTTTTTTTATTTTTAAATACATGTGTTAAACAGGGTGTTTAGTAGGGCCGTACTGGGCCGCAGGCTTTCAAAGGGAGGACGCCATGACAGGGTTAAGTGATAATACATGAGGAAGCATTGGGTAGAAGGAATTTTGGGTGGGGAAGGGTTAATAAGTTTGAATCAGGGGTATGATGTATGGCTGGGGGGGGGGAATAGGGAGAGGAGGCGGAGTAAGGGCGGGCAGTATAAGGGGCAACGGCCATCTCAGTGGGGCAACCATTTTAGGTTCCCCACCGTACTAGAAACAAGCTCCCACCCACCCTCCCTCTTTTTATTTATTTATTTATTTTTTGGTTGCGTTGGGAAAGTCCATAGGTGACGTCAAGGTCGTTAAAAAAAAAAAAGGGGTTATTATTATTGTATTGCTTGAATTATTGCAATATGTTTTCTGTTGTTTTGTCGCGGCAGCAGGGCGTGGGGGGGGAGGTCCTCGAGGTTGGTGGTGATGGAAATGGTGGATCGGAGGGGGGGGGGATCTCAAAGGTCCTGGACTCCCCCGTGGGTCAACAAATTTGGAATGGAACAAAAGATCACATGGAGGTGATAATTAGGATACATGGGTAATTTTGGAGGAAATTGGCCGGGTGAGTCTATGGGCGTCTCTGAGCTGGAGCGTAGCGGCTAGAGGCAAGACGCGACCTGGAGGCCAAGTTTGTTACGGTTATGGAGGACAAGTTTTATGGTCTGGAGGCCAAGTTTATTACATTTTGGGGCTTCGAGGACCGCCCTCCCCGTGGTTAATGTTTAACCCCTTTACCCCCAAGGGTGGTTTGCACGTTAATGACCGGGACAATTTTTACAATTCTGACCACAGTCCCTTTATGAGGTTATAACTCTGGAACGCTTCAATGGATCCTGGTGATTCTGACATTGTTTTCTCGTGACATATTGTACTTCATGACAATGGTAAAAATTCTTTGATAGTACCTGCGTTTATTTGTGAAAAAAATGGAAATTTGGCGAAAATTATGAAAATTTCGCAATTTTCCAACTTTGAATTTTTATGCAATTAAATCACAGAGATATGTCACACAAAATACTTAATAAGTAACATTTCCCACATGTCTACTTTACATCAGCACAATTTTGGAACCAAAATTTTTTTTTGTTAGGGAGTTATAAGGGTAAAAAGTTGACCAGCAATTTCTCATTTCTACAACACCATTTTATTTTAGGGACCACATCTCATTTGAAGTCATTTTGAAGGGTCTATATGATAGAAAATACCCAAGTGTGACACCATTCTAAAAACTACACCCCTCAAGGTGCTCAAAACCATATTCAAGAAGTTTATTAACCCTTCTGGTGCTTCACAGGAATTTTTTGAATGTTTAAATAAAAATGAACATTTAACTGTTTTTCACAAAAAATTTAATTCACTCCAATTTGTTTTATTTTACCAAGGGTAACAGGAGAAAATGGACCTCAAACATTGTTGTACAATTTGTCCTGAGTATGCCAATACCCCACATGTGGGGGTAAACCACTGTTTGGGCGCATGGCAGAGCTCGGAAGCGAAGGAGTGCCATTTGACTTTTCAATGCAAAATTGACTGGAATTGAGATGGGACGCCATGTTTCGTTTGGAGAGCCCCTGATGTGGCTAAACATTGAAACCCCCCACAAGTGACACCATTTTGGAAAGTAGACCCCCTAAGGAACTTATCTAGAGGTGTGGTGAGCACTTTGACCCAACAAGTGCTTCACAGAAGTTTATAATGTAGAACCGTAAAAATAAAAAATCATATTTTTTCACAAAAATTATCTTTTCGCCCCCAATTTTTTATTTTCCCAAGGGTAAGAGAAGAAATTGGACCCCAAAAGTTGTTGTACAATTTGTCCTGAGTACGCTGATAGCCTATATGTGGGGGTAAACCACTGTTTGGGCGGATGGGAGAGCTCGGAAGGGAAGGAGCGCAGTTTGACTTTTCAATGCAAAATTGACAGGAATTGAGATGGGACGTCATGTTGCGTTTGAAGAGCCACTGATGTGCCTAAACATTGAAACCCCCCACAAGTGACACCATTTTGGAAAGTAGACCCCCTAAGGAACTTATCTAGAGGTGTGGTGAGCACTTTGACCCACCAAGTGCTTCACAGAAGTTTATAATGTAGAACCGTAAAAATAAAAAATCATATTTTTTCACAAAAATTATCTTTTTGCCCCCAATTTTTTATTTTCCCAAGGGTAAGAGAAGAAATTGGACCCCAAAAGTTGTTGTACAATTTGTCCTGAGTACGCTGATACCCCATATGTGGGGGTAAACCACTGTTTGGGCGGATGGGAGAGCTCGGAAGGGAAGGAGCGCCGTTTGACTTTTCAAAGCAAAATTGACAGGAATTGAGATGGGACACCATGTTGCGTTTGAAGAGCCACTGATGTGCCTAAACATTGAAACCCCCCACAAATGACACCATTTTGGAAAGTAGACCCCCTAAGGAACTTATCTAGAGGTGTGGTGAGCACTTTGACCCACCAAGTGCTTCACAGAAGTTTATAATGCAGAGCCGTAAAAATAAAACAAAATTTTTTTCCCACAAAAATTATTTTTTTAGCCCCCAGTTTTGTATTTTCCTGAGGGTAACAGGAGAAATTGGACCCCAAAATTTGTTGCCCAATTTGTCCTGAGTGCGATGATACACCATATGTGGGGAGAACCACTGTTTGGGCACATGGGAGGGCTCAGAAGGGAAGGAGTGCCATTTGAATGCAGACTTAGATGGAATGGTCTGCAGGTGTCACATTGCGTTTGCAGAGCCCCTATTGTACCTAAACAGTAGAAACCCCCCACAAGTGACACCATTTTGGAAAGTAGACCCCCTTAGGAACTTATCTAGATGTGTGCTGAGCGCTTTGACCGACCAAGGGCTTCACAGAAGTTTATAATGGAGAGCCGTAAAAATAAAACAAAAATTTTTTCCCACAAAAATTATTTTTTAGCCCCCAGTTTTGTATTTTCCCGAGGGTAACAGGAGAAATTCGACCCCACAATTTGTTGTCCAATTTGTCCTGAGTGCGCTGATACCCCATATATGGGGGGGAACCACTGTTTGGGCGCATGGGAGGGCTCGGAAGGGAAGGAGCTCCATTTGGAATGAGGACTTAGATGGAATGGTCTGCAGGTGTCACATTGCATTTGCAGAGCCCCTAATGTACCTAAACAGTAGAAACCTCCCACAAGTGACACCATTTTGGAAACTAGACCCCCTAAGGAACTCATCTAGATGTGTTGTGATAGCTTTGAACCCCCAAGTGATTCACTACAGTTTGTAACGCAGAGCCGTGAAAATTAAAAAAAAAAATCTTTCCACCCAAAATTATTTCTTAGCCCCCAGTTTTGTATTTTCCCGAGGGTAAGAGGAGAAATTCGACCCCAAAAGTTGTTGTCCAATTTGTCCTGAGTACGCTGATACCCCGTATGTTGGGGGAAACCACCGTTTGAGCGCATGGCAGAGCTCGGAAGGGAAGGAGCGCCATTTGGAATGCAGACTTAGATGGAATGGTCTGCAGACGTCACATTGCGTTTGCAGAACCCCTAATGTACCTAAACAGTAGAAACCTCCCACAATTGACCCCATATTGGAAACTAGACCCCCCAGGGAACTAATCTAGATGTGTTGTGAGAACTTTGAACCCCCAAGTGTTTCACTACAGTTTATAACGCAGAGCCGTGAAAATAAAAAATCTTTTTTTTTCCCACAAAAAATATGTTTTAGCCCCGAGTTTTGTATTTTCCCAAGGGTAACAGGAGAAATTGGACCCCAAAAGTTGTTGTCCTATTTGTCCTGAGTACGCTGATACCCCATATGGTGGGGTAAACCCCTGTTTGGGCACAAGGGAGAGCTCGGAAGGGAAGAAGCACTGTTTTACTTTTTCAACGCAGAATTGGCTGGAATTGAGATCGGACGCCATGTCGCGTTTGGAGAGCCCCTGATGTGCCTAAACAGTGGAAACCCCCCAATTATAACTGAAACCTTAATCCAAACACATCCCTAACCCTAATCCCAACAGTAACCCTAACCACACCTCTAACCCTGACACACCCCTAACCCTAATCCCAACCCTATTCCCAACCGTAAATGTAATCTAAACCCTAACTGTAACTTTAGCCCCAACCCAAACTGTAGCCCTAGCCCTAACCCTAGCCCTGACCCTAATCCTAACCCTAGCCCTAACCCTAGCCCTAACCCTAGCCCTAACCCTAGCCCTAACCCTAGCCCTAACCCTAACCCTAACCCTAGCCCTAACCCTAGCCCTAGCCCTAACCCTAACCCTAACCCTAGCCCTAACCCTAGCCCTAACCCTAACCCTAGCCCTAACCCTAGCCCTAACCCTAACCCTAACCCTAACCCTAGCCCTAACCCTAGCCCTAGCCCTAGCCCTAACCCTAGCCCTAACCCTAGCCCTAACTCTAACCCTAGCCCTAATGGGAAAATGGAAATAAATACATTTTTTTAATTTTTCCCTAACTAAGGGGGTGATGAAGGGGGGTTTGATTTACTTTTATAGCGGGTTTTTTAGCGGATTTTTAAATCACTGAAAGACGCTTTTTATTGCAAAAAATATTTTTTGCGTTACCACATTTTGAGAGCTATAATTTTTCTATATTTTGGTCCACAGAGTCATGTGAGGTCTTGTTTTTTGTGGGACGAGTTGACGTTTTTATTGGTAACATTTTCGGGCACGTGACATTTTTTGATCGCTTTTTATTCCGATTTTTGTGAGGCAGAATGACCAAAAACCAGCTATTCATGAATTTCTTTTGGGGGAGGCGTTTATACCGTTCCGCGTTTGGTAAAATTGATAAAGCAGTTTTATTCTTCGGGTCAGTACGATTACAGCGACACCTCATTTATATCATTTTTTTATGTTTTGGCGCTTTTATACGATAAAAACTCTTTTATAGAAAAAAAAATTATTTTGGCATCGCTTTATTCTCAGGATTATAACTTTTTTATTTTTTTGCTGATGATGCTGTGTGGTGGCTCGTTTTTTGCGGGACAAGATGACGTTTTCAGCGGTACCATGGTTATTTATATCTGTCTTTTTGATCGCGTGTTATTCCACTTTTTGTTCGGCGGTATGATAATAAAGCGTTGTTTTTTGCCTCGTTTTTTTTTTTTTTTTCTTACGGTGTTTACTGAAGGGGTTAACTAGTGGGCCAGTTTTATAGGTCGGGCCGTTACGGACGCGGCGATACTAAATATGTGTACTTTTATTGTTTTTTTTTTTATTTAGATAAAGAAATGTATTTATGGGAATAATATTTTTTTTTTTTTCATTATTTTGGAATATTTTTTTTTATTTTTTTTTACACATTTGAATTTTTTTTTTTTACTTTTTTACATTGTCCCAGGGGGGGACATCACAGATCAGTGATCTGACAGTTTGCACAGCACTCTGTCAGATCACTGATCTGACATGCAACGCTGCAGCCTTCACAGTGCCTGCTCTGAGCAGGCTCCGTGAAGCCACCTCCCTCCCTGCAGGACACGGATCCGCGGCCATCTTGGATCCGGGGCTGGAGGGAGCAGGGAGGGAGGTGAGAACCTCGCAGCAACGCGATCACATCGCGTTGCTGCGGGGGGCTCAGGGAAGCCCGCAGGGAGCCCCCTCCCTGCGGGAAGCTTCCCTGTAGCGCCGGCACATCGCGATCATCTTTGATCGCGGTGTGCCGGGGGTTAATGTGCCGGGGGCGGTCCGTGACCGCTCCTGGCACATAGTGCCGGATGTCAGCTGCGATAAACAGCTGACACCCGGCCGCGATCGGCGGCGCTCCCCCTGTGAGCGCCGCCGATCGCGCTGGACGTACTATCCCGTCCATGGTCATAGGGGCCCACCCCACATGGACGGGATAGTACGTCCGATGTCAGAAAGGGGTTAATAAATAAACTGTTTGTTATTATGTGTTAATAAAACGGCTGCTGTGGCCAACTTATCCAAATAACCATTGTGGTCAGTTTTTTATTTCAGATAAAGTGGTCGGGCCGTTAGGTTGAAGGGGTAAATGAGGAGTGAAAAAGGTGGGTAGAGAAACTCATGGGGATTCACGTATACCCAATTGTCATGTATTCTTTCAAATAATGGACTTTATTCTTGCTGTGTCTTTATTTACAGTATGAATATGGGGTTAGTAATGAAGAGGCATCTGATACACAACTCTCCATTACTAACTGCTGGGCTTGGTATCACCTGACAATACAAAGGTGACATCAACCCCCTAACCCTGTTAACCCTATTACCACACTTGCCACCTCCACAGGGCAAGAGTAAAGGGTGATGCTAAGCACCATATTTTGCGCATCTTATAGATGCACCGTTTCTGGGTTGACTGAGGGCTGATGATTGTAGCCTGGTGCTGGGCAATATCTCTAATCCCATCCCAAGATATTAATATCAACTCATAGCTGTCTGTTTAGCCTTTGCTACTTTGAATTTATAGGGGCACCCTATGTCATTTTTTTTCTGGGGTCGCCGTAAATTCACTAGGAAATGCTAAGCAAACAGCTTTGAGCTGTTATTAATAGCCTGGAAACCTTATGAAATATTGTCTGTTTCCCCAGGTTATTAACATCAGCCTCCAGCCACGGGCTTTCCCTCTGCTGGTTATGAAAATTGTGTGGGGGCCCACACCGTTTTTTAATTTAACTATTTATTTTACACAGGAGATACACAGCAGGGGCTGAATAGAACTTTCATCATTGTCTCATGGTCGCATTGATCTCAGTGTGAGCAGGACAAAATGATGAGAGCTGCCTTCAGCAACTGCCAGCGCCTGGGATCAGCGCAAACATGGACAGCACACAATGTCACATACGTGCGCATGAACACAGACCATAGATCTCACCATCCTTGGTTTTCCTGTGCAGGAATCACCAGGACGTGTGAAGGAGGCCTTACAAGCAGTATTGCAGGAATCTGAGGAAGTACTTGGGCTATAAGTGAGTCTAAGTAGCATGATTGCAGCAGGGTACTAAATCTATCCAATCTCACTGAGCCACACATTTCAACATTTGCTATTCAACTAATTGCAGTAACAACTACTTTTACTTAACAGTAGGTTAATGGTATCACCAAGATTTAAAATCCCCACATTGGCCAGAAGCAGATGGAAAGTAGCGATCATTCCTAATTGCTGCAAACTTTCTTGTCTTTTCTTGGTACACTGCAAGCTACAGTAGTGCAATGCTGCTGATTTCCCACATTGCAGATCCACCTCTTACATTATCCTAGAACAAGGTCAAATAGTTATATGGTCTAAGTCAAGGTAGGCAATTAATTTTCCAGAGGGGCCATATTAGAGACCATGACTGTTGTGAAGGGCCAAACTAAAAGGCCATATCAATTATACAGAACTGCAATTAATTCTGCTCAATAGTAGTATGAATATATTAATTCTGATTATTTTATATTAATTGAATCACATAATATTGAGCAGAATTACGTATGCTGACACCTCCCTATATATGGTATGAACTTGTACACAGTCCCCCTATCTAGTGTATGAGCCCATACACATCCTTTATGTAAAGTATGAGACCCCACAGAGCCCCCTACATACAGTGGCTGGCAAAAGTATTCACCCACTTGGATTCTAACCTATTTTGTAACATGTGCTTAAATATTTTCGTGATTCGTTTTGTGTGTGATGCATAAATAGTGTAAGTTGGTGAATTGAGAAATCTATAGGCATAAATTCAATTTATAGTAGGAAATGACTAAAAAAATTGGCACGTGCATATGTATTCACCCCTTTTGCTATAAATCCCCTCAAAAATTTTGCTGCAAGTAATTACCTTCATAAGTCACATACTCGGTGAAAGGAGATCCACCTGTGTGCAATCTAAGTGTCACATGGTCTGTCAGCATATCCACACTTTTTCTGAAAGGCCAGAGGCTGCAACACCATAAGGCCTCATCACGATGCTTGCGGTGTTCTCATTGAGTTCACTGCAATTCATCGGGCTGCTCACAATGAAGTGTGGGAATGCAGCTTCAATAACCGGCGGTAACCTCTATGATGTCACCGCTTGTTACTCAGGGAGTTTCCAGGGGAGGAATTGCTGTCTGATTTTTATTAATACTTTGTATTTATTTATTTTTTTTTTTTTAATTGAACTGTTCTGTCTGGTGCAATCCCCATTAGGAAATGTGCTCCACGATTGTTAATGCCATCCAGTGCACATCTTGCCACATGTATGCAGTCCTTGAGCAGCCGATCGAGGGTGCATACTGCTGTGCGAGATGTGAGCATGTTGTGCATTTGGAAACCCAGATTCTGACTCTAAATGTGCAGCTGGCAACACTGAGATCCATAGACAATATGGAGAGGAGTCTTCTGCTCACGGAGCAGACGCTCAATGGGACAGATGAGGGGGGTGATGGTGGGATGGAGCTGCAGGACAATGAAGTAGCAAGCTGGGTGACAGTTAGGAAGCGGGGTAGAGGGAAGAGTGCCAGGGAGGCTAGTCCTGATCTGGAACACCCCAATAAGTTTGCTAAGTTGGCAGATGAGGGGGGTGCCAGTACAGGGGTAGCACTGCTGCAGCCAGGCATGTCCTCTGAAAGCCGGAGGAGTGACTGCTCCAGTAAGGAGGGAAATAGGAGAGCAGGGCAGGCCAGACAGGTGCTGGTAGTGGGGGACTCAATTATTAGGGGAACAGATAGGGCAATCTGTCACAAAGACAGGGATCGTCGAACGGTGTGCTGCCTACCTGGCGCTCGAGTCCGACACATCGCTGATCGGGTGGACAGATTATTGGGAGGGGCTGGTGAGGACCCAGCGGTCATGGTGCACATTGGCACTAATGACAAAGTTAGAGGTAGGTGGAAGGTCCTTAAAGATGATTTCAGGGAATTAGGCTGCAAGCTGAAAGCAAGGACCTCCAACGTGGTATTTTCCGAAATACTGCCGGTACCACGTGCCACGCCAGAGAGGCAACGGGAGATTAGGGAGGTTAATAAGTGGCTCAAGAATTGGTGTAGGAAAGAGGGGTTTGGGTTCCTGCAGAACTGGGCCGACTTCTCAGTTGGCTAGAGGCTCTACGCTAGGGACGGGCTGCACCTCAATGGGGAGGGTGCAGCTGTGCTGGGGGAGAGAATGGCTAGAAGGTTGGAGGAGTGTTTAAACTAGGAATTGGGGGGGAGGGTATTCATTTTATAGGAGGGGAAGATAGTGCAGACAGAGACCTGGGCACAAATAAGGAAATTGGGGGTGGCGGTGGCATGGGGGTTGGGGTCAGAACAGTTAATAATTTAAGAAATAGAAGTACAGAGAGGAACATAAAGTGCATGTATACTAATGCCAGAAGCCTCGCCAACAAAATGGACGAATTAGAACTAATGTTGTTGGAGCATAATTATGACATGGTGGGGATATCTGAACCGTGGCTGGATGAGAGCCATGACTGGGCTGTTAACTTGCAGGGCTACAGCCTGTTCAGAAATGACCGTACAGATAAGCGAGGGGGAGGGGTGTGTCTATATGTAAAATCATCCTTAAAACCCATCCTGCGCGATAATATAGGTGAATTTAATGAAAATGTAGAATCCCTGTGGGTGGAGATAAGGGGAGGGGGAAAAAATAATAAATTACTGATAGGAGTTTGTTATAAATCTCCAAAAATAATGGAAGCAATGGAGAATATCCTCGTAAAGCAAATAGATGAAGCTGCGACTCAAGGAGAAGTCATTATTATGGGGGACTTCAACTACCCTGAAATAGATTGGGGAATAGAAACCTGCAGTTCCAGCAAAGGTAATCAGTTTTTGACAATTATGAGAGACAATTACCTTTCACAACTGGTTCAGGACCCAACAAGAAGGGGGGCACTGCTAGACCTAATATTAACCAACAGGCCAGACCGCATATCAAATATAAGGGTTGGGGGTCACTTGGGAAATAGCGATCACAAAATAATAAGTTTTCAAGTATCCTTTAAAAAGATGTGTAGTAGAGGGGTTACAAGGACACTAAACTTCAGGAGGGCAAATTTCCAACGGATGAGAGAGGATCTTGGTGCAATTAACTGGGACGATATCCTGAGACACAAAAATACACAAAGAAAATGGGAGACGTTTATTAGCATCCTGGATAGGACCTGTGCACAGTATATACCGTATGGGAATAAACATACTAGAAATAGGAGGAAACCAATATGGCTAAATAGAGCTGTAAGGGGCGCAATAAGTGACAAAAAGAAAGCATTTAGAGAATTAAAGGAAGTAGGTAGTGAGGAGGCATTAAATAAATACAGAAAATTAAATAAATTCTGTAAAAAGCAAATCAAGGCAGCAAATATTGAGACAGAGAGACTCATTGCCAGAGAGAGTAAAAATAATCCTAAAATATTCTTTAACTACATAAATAGTAAGAAACTAAAAAATGATAGTGTTGGCCCCCTTAAAAATAGTCTGGGTGAGATGGTGGATGAGGATGAGGAAAAAGCCAATATGCTAAATGACTTTTTTTCATCAGTATTTACACAAGAAAATCCCATGGCAGACAAAATGTCTAGTGATAAAAATTCCCAATTAAATGTCACCTGCTTAACCCAGCAGGAAGTGCGGCGGCGTCTAAAAATCACTAAAATTGACAAATCTCCGGGCCCGGATGGGATACACCCTCGAGTACTGCAGGAATTAAGTACAGTCATTGATAGACCATTATTTTTAATCTTTAAAGACTCCATAATAACAGGGTCTGTGCCACAGGACTGGCGTATAGCAAATGTGGTGCCAATATTCAAAAAGGGGACAAAAACTGAACTCGGAAATTATAGGCCAGTAAGCTTAACCTCTACTGTGGGTAAAATACTGGAGGGCATTCTAAGGGATGCTATACTGGAGTATCTGAAGAGGAATAACCTCATGACCCAGTATCAGCACGGGTTTACTAGGGACCGTTCATGTCAGACTAATTTGATCAGTTTCTATGAAGAGGTAAGTTCCAGATTGGACCAAGGGAACCCAGTGGATGTAGTGTATATGGACTTTTCAAAAGCTTTTGATACGGTGCCACACAAAAGGTTGATACATAAAATGAGAATAATGGGGATAGGGGAAAATATGTGCAAGTGGGTTGAGAGCTGGCTCAGGGATAGGAAACAAAGGGTGGTTATTAATGGAGCACACTCGGACTGGGTAGCGGTTAGCAGTGGGGTACCACAGGGGTCAGTATTGGGCCCTCTTCTTTTTAACATATTTATTAATGACCTTGTAGGGGGCATTCAGAGTAGAATTTCAATATTTGCAGATGACACTAAACTCTGCAGGGTAATCAATACAGAGGAGGACAATTTTATATTACAGGATGATTTATGTAAACTAGAAGCTTGGGCTGATAAATGGCAAATGAGCTTTAATGGGGATAAATGTAAGGTCATGCACTTGGGTAGAAGTAATAAGATGTATAATTATGTGCTTAATTCTAAAACTCTGGGCAAAACCGTCAATGAAAAAGACCTGGGTGTATGGGTGGATGACAAACTTAAATTCAGTGGCCAGTGTCAGGCAGCTGCTACAAAGGCAAATAAAATAATGGGATGCATTAAAAGAGGCATAGATGCTCATGAGGAGAACATAATTTTACCTCTATACAAGTCACTAGTTCGACCACACTTAGAATACTGTGCACAGTTCTGGTCTCCGGTGTTTAAGAAAGACATAGCTGAACTGGAGCGGGTGCAGAGAAGAGCGACCAAGGTTATTAGAGGACTGGGGGGTCTGCAATACCAAGATAGGTTATTACACTTGGGGCTATTTAGTTTGGAAAAACGAAGACTAAGGGGTGATCTTATTTTAATGTATAAATATATGAGGGGACAGTACAAAGACCTTTCTGATGATCTTTTTAATCATAGACCTGAAACAGGGACAAGGGGGCATCCTCTGCGGTTGGAGGAAAAAAGGTTTAAGCATAATAACAGACGCGGATTCTTTACTGTAAGAGCAGTGAGACTATGGAACTCTCTGCCGTATGATGTTGTAATGAGTGATTCATTACTTAAATTTAAGAGGGGACTGGATACCTTTCTGGAAAAGTATAATGTTACAGGGTATATACACTAGATTCCTTGATAGGGCGTTGATCCAGGGAACTAGTCTGATTGCCGTATGTGGAGTCGGGAAGGAATTTTTTTCCCCAATGTGGAGCTTACTCTTTGCACATGGGGTTTTTTTGCCTTCCTCTGGATCAACATGTTAGGTTAGGCTATGGGTTGAACTAGATGGACATATAGTCTTCCTTCAACCTTAATAACTATGTAACTATGTAACCTCTATGATGTCACCGCTTGTTACTGAATCTGCGCTAGTAGAACCTCATTGCATCCTGGCTTTCAGCCTGGGTAGTTGCATCAAGGCACCATTCAGTTTAAAAGCCAGTTGTCGCTGAGATGGATTACGGCATGGGACAGTAAGTTGGCAGGCGAGGGATATGGTTGTTTATTATTTTTGATTTTTTTACAGGGGACAAGGGCTTCAATGGATTGGGCTTAAGGTTAGTATAACTGTGTTTTTTATTTTTAAATAAATGTGTAAAACATGGTGTTTTATATTTTAAATAAAGGACTTTATTCTTGCTGTGTGTTTATTTACAAACTTACTATGAGGTTAGTAATGGGGGAATCTTATATTTGCCTCTCCATTACTAACCACTGGTTGACATCAACCCCAAACCCTATTACCCCACTTGCCACCTCCACAGGGCAAGTGGGAAGAGCAAGACTAAGCACCAGATTTGGCGCATCTTATGGGCCATTTCTGAGGTGGCTGAAAGCTGATGTTAGTAGCTTTGGGGGGGCAATATCTCTGACACCTTCGCAGGCTGCTAATATCAAGCCACAGCTGTCTGTTTAGCCTTTGCTGGTTTTAATTCATAGGAGGACCCTCCTACGTCATTTTATTCTGGGGTCCTCCCATAAATTCACCAGTAAATGCTAAGCAAACAGCTATAACCTGTTATGTATAGACTGGAAACTTTATGGGATATTGTTTCTTGTCCCAGATTATTGACATCAGCTCCCAGCAGTGGGCTTTGCCTCTGATGGTTTTGAAAATTGTGCAGGACCATCATTGTCACCTGGTCGCATTGATCTCAGGGAGACCAATCGGCAATGATGAGAGCAGTTTTCAGAAGCCGCCGTCACCTGATATCAGCGCAAACTGTACCACTTTTTCCCAGGCGCTGACAGATTAATACAACTCCTATATACAAGTTTTTCAGATGGACACACGGTCCGTGTGAAAAACCTGACATGTGCACACCTACCTTGAATAGGTCCATATTTTTGGTACTTAAAAAGCGGACCGCATGCAGACTTAAAAAGGATGTTTGAAGAAGGCCAGAAAGGGAAGGTGCCATAAAAAAATGTTTTTCAACAATAGGAAAAATGTAAATTATTATTGTTTTAATTTGTTTAATATTGTAATTTGTTTTTAACCACTTAGTGACAGAGCTAATTTTGTAATTAATGACCAAGCCAATATTTGCAATTCTGACCACTGTCACTTTATGAGGTTATAGCTGTGGAATGTTTCAATGAATCCCAATAATCCTCAGATTATTTTTTCATGACATTTTGTACTTCATGTTAGAGGTAAAATTTCTTAGATATGACTTGCATTTATTTATTAAAAAAATGGAAATGTAGCAAAAATATTGAAAATTTTGCAATTTTTAAGCTTTTAATTTTTGTGCCCTTAAGAGTGTCATATCTCAGAAATAGTTAATAAAGAACAATTACACATGTCTACCTTACATAAACAAAATTTTGGAAACATTTTTTTTGTTAGGATGTTATAAGTGTTAAAAGTTGACCAACGATTTCTCATTTTTCCACCAAAATTTACAAAACCATTATTTTACGGACCACCTCACATTTGAAGTGAGTTTGAGTGGTCAGTATGTCAGAAAATACCCAAAAATAACACCATTCTAAAATAACACATTCAAGGATTTATTTACCCTTCAGGTGCTTCACGAGAACTAAAGCAATGTGGAAAGAAAAAATGAACATTTTATTTTTTTTTGCAAAAAATTTACTTTAGACTCAAACTTTTTTATTTTCCAACACAACAGTAACCCCAACACAACCCTTACCCCAACACAGCCCTAAACCCAACATAGCCCTATGCCCAATACCACAACAGTTAACCTCACACCACAAATGTAACCCCAACACCACAACCATAACCACAAACATAACCTTGACACAATCCTAAACCTAGCCCCAACCTTAAAACAAGCCCAACCCTAACCCTAGCACTAACCCCAACCCTAACCGTAGCCCAACTCTTACCCTAACTCTAAACCTAGCCCCAATCCTAACCCTAGCTCTAACCCCCAAAATAGCCCTAACCCTAACCCTAATGGAGAAATGGAAATAAATACATGTTTTAATTTATTATTTTTACCTAAATAAGGGGGTGAAAAGGAGAGGTTTGATTAACTATTTTTTCTTTATTTTGATCAATGTGAAAGGGTCTATGACAGTGATCAAAATGAACCAATAGGAGAAATCTCCAATTGTTGCCGGGTGCTGGCCAGCAGATCTCAGTGGGTGCGATGTGCATGCGCCTGCTATTTTCTTCCTGGAAGAAGACGCTGAGGATTGGGGACAGAGCCGGATGGATTGGGGGACAGCGCAGGACAGAAGGGCTCAGGGGAACCTATTTCTCTCTTCTCTGATGCGCTAGATCATATCAGAGGAGGGAGAAATAAATTATAAGGGTTAAAAGTTGACCAGCGATTTCTCATTTTTACAACACCATTTTTTGTAGGGACCACATCACATTTAAAGTCACTTTCAGGGGTCTATATAGAAAATACCCAAAAGTGACACCATTCAAAAACTGCACCCCTCAAGGAGCTCAAAACCAGATTCAAGAAGTTTATTAACCCTTCAGGTGTTTCACAGTAGTTTTTGGAATGTTTAAAAAAATGACCATGTAACTTTTTTTTCACAAAAAATTTATTTCAGATCCAATTTGTTTTATTTTAACAAGGGTAACAGGAGAAATTGGACAACAAATTTGTTGTACAATTTGTCCTGAGTATGCCGATACCCCATATGTGGGGGGAACCACTGTTTGGACGCATGACAGAGCTCGGAAGGGAAGGAGTGCCGTTCGACTTTTCAAAGCAAAATTGGCTGGAATTGAGATAGGACGCCATGTCGTGTTTGGAGAGCCCCTGATGTGCCTAAACAGTGGAAACTCCCACAAGTGGCACCATTTTGGAAAGTAAACCCCCTAAGGAACTTATCTAGATGTGTGGTGAACACTTTGAACCCCCAAGAGCTTCAGATAAGTTTATAATGTAGAGCTGAAAAAATGAAAAATCATTTTCACAAAAATTACATAGTTACATAGTTACATAGTTATTAAGGTTGAGGGAAGACTATAAGTCCATCTAGTTCAACCCATAGCCTAACCTAACATGCCCTAAAAATTATCTTTTAGCCCCCAGTTTATTATTTTCCCAAAGATAAGAGGAGAAATTGGACCCCTAAAGTTATTGTGCAATTTGTCCTGAGTATGTTGATACCCCTTATGTGGGGGTAAACCACTGTTTGGGCGCGTGGCAGAGCTTGGAAGGGAAGGAGCGCCATTTGACTTTTCATTGGAAAATTGACTGGAATTGAGATTGTACGCTGTTATGGCTGGCAATCAGGCAACACAGCGTGCAGTAATCAGCGCACATACAGAGATCTGGCAATAACCAAAAACAATAGGACGAGCTCTGAGACGTGGAATCTCTGTAGACTGCAGTACCTGATCTAACCTCACACAACTATAAGCAGCAGTGGATTGCGCCTATCACTATCTATGCAACTCGGCACTGCCTGAGGAGCTGACTAGCCTGAAGATAGAAATACAAGCCTGACTTACCTCAGAGAAATACCCCAAAGGAACAGGCAGCCCCCCACATATAATGACTGTTAGCAAGATGAAAAGACAAACGTAGGGATGAAATAGATTCAGCAAAGTGAGGCCCGATATTCTAGACAGAGCGAGGATAGCAAAGAGAACTATGCAGTCTACAAAAAACCCTAAAACGAAAACCACGCAAAGGGGCAAAAAGACCCACCGTGCCGAACTAACAGCACGGCGGTGCACTCCTTTGCTTCTCAGAGCTTCCAGCAAAAGATAATAGCAAGCTGGACAGAAAAAACAGAAAACAAACTAGAAGCAATTATCTAGCAGAGCAGCAGGCCCAAGGAAAGATGCAGTAGCTCAGATCCAACACTGGAACATTGACAAGGAGCAAGGAAGACAGACTCAGGTGGAGCTAAATAGCAAGGCAGCCAACGAGCTCACCAAAACACCTGAGGGAGGAAGCCCAGAGACTGCAATACCACTTGTGACCACAGAAGTGAACTCAGCCACAGAATTCACAACAGTACCCCCCCCTTGAGGAGGGGTCACCGAACCCTCACCAGAACCCCCAGGCCGACCAGGATGAGCCACATGAAAGGCACGAACAAGATCTGGGGCATGGACATCAGAGGCAAAAACCCAGGAATTATCTTCCTGAACATAACCCTTCCATTTGACCAGATACTGGAGTTTCCGTCTAGAGACACGAGAATCCAAAATCTTCTCCACAATATACTCCAATTCCCCCTCCACCAAAACAGGGGCAGGAGGCTCCACAGATGGAACCATAGGTGCCACGTATCTCCTCAACAACGACCTATGGAATACATTATGTATGGAAAAGGAGTCTGGGAGGATCAGACGAAAAGACACCGGATTGAGAATCTCAGAAATCCTATACGGACCAATAAAACGAGGTTTAAATTTAGGAGAGGAAACCTTCATAGGAATATGACGAGAAGATAACCAAACCAGATCCCCAACACGAAGTCGGGGTCCCACACGGCGTCTGCGATTAGCGAAAAGCTGAGCCTTCTCCTGGGACAAGGTCAAATTGTCCACTACCTGAGTCCAGATCTGCTGCAACCTGTCCACCACAGAATCCACACCAGGACAGTCCGAAGACTCAACCTGTCCTGAAGAGAAACGAGGATGGAACCCAGAATTGCAGAAAAATGGAGAGACCAAGGTAGCCGAGCTGGCCCGATTATTAAGGGCGAACTCAGCCAACGGCAAAAATGACACCCAATCATCCTGGTCAGCGGAAACAAAACATCTCAGATATGTTTCCAAGGTCTGATTGGTTCGTTCGGTCTGGCCATTAGTCTGAGGATGGAAGGCCGAGGAGAAAGATAGGTCAATGCCCATCCTACCACAAAAGGCTCGCCAGAACCTCGAGACAAACTGGGAACCTCTGTCAGAAACAATATTCTCAGGAATGCCATGTAAACGAACCACATGCTGGAAGAACAAAGGCACCAAATCAGAGGAGGAAGGCAATTTAACCAAGGGCACCAGATGGACCATTTTAGAAAAGCGATCACAGACCACCCAAATGACCGACATTTTTTGAGAAACGGGAAGGTCAGAAATGAAATCCATCGAAATATGTGTCCAAGGCCTCTTCGGGACCGGCAAGGGCAAAAGCAACCCACTGGCACGTGAACAGCAGGGCTTAGCCCTAGCACAAATTCCACAGGACTGCACAAAAGCACGCACATCCCGTGACAGAGATGGCCACCAGAAGGATCTAGCAACCAACTCCCTGGTACCAAAGATTCCTGGATGACCGGCCAGCACCGAACAATGAAGTTCAGAGATAACTTTACTAGTCCACCTATCAGGGACGAACAGTTTCTCGGCCGGACAACGATCAGGTTTATTAGCCTGAAATTTCTGCAACACTCTCCGCAAATCAGGGGAGATGGCAGACACAATGACTCCTTCCTTGAGGATACTCGCCGGCTCAGATAACCCCGGAGAGTCGGGCACAAAACTCCTAGACAGAGCATCCGCCTTCACATTTTTAGAGCCCGGAAGGTATGAAATCACAAAATCAAAACGAGCAAAAAATAACGACCAACGGGCCTGTCTAGGATTCAAGCGCTTGGCAGACTCAAGATAAGTAAGGTTCTTATGATCAGTCAAAACCACCACGCGATGCTTAGCACCCTCAAGCCAATGACGCCACTCCTCGAATGCCCACTTCATGGCCAGCAACTCTCGGTTGCCCACATCATAATTACGCTCAGCAGCAGAAAATTTCCTGGAAAAGAAAGCACATGGTTTGAACACTGAGCAACCAGAACCTCTCTGTGACAAAACCGCCCCTGCACCAATCTCAGAAGCATCAACCTCGACCTGGAACGGAAGAGAAACATCAGGTTGACACAACACAGGGGCACAGCAAAAACGACGCTTCAACTCCTGAAAAGCTTCCACGGCAGCAGAAGACCAATTAACCAAATCAGCACCCTTCTTGGTCAAATCGGTCAATGGTCTGGCAATGCTAGAAAAATTACAGATGAAGCGACGATAAAAATTAGCAAAGCCCAGGAATTTCTGCAGACTTTTTAGAGATGTCGGCTGAGTCCAATCCTGGATGGCCTGAACCTTAACCGGATCCATCTCGATAGTAGAAGGGGAAAAGATGAACCCCAAAAATGAAACTTTCTGCACACCGAAGAGACACTTTGATCCCTTCACGAACAAGGAATTAGCACGCAGTACCTGGAAAACCATTCTGACTTGCTTCACATGAGACTCCCAATCATCTGAGAAGATCAAAATGTCATCCAAGTAAACAATCAAGAATTTATCCAGATACTCACGGAAAATGTCATGCATAAAAGACTGAAAAACAGATGGAGCATTGGCAAGTCCGAACGGCATCACCAGATACTCAAAATGACCCTCGGGCGTATTAAATGCCGTTTTCCATTCATCTCCCTGCCTGATTCTCACCAGATTATACGCACCACGAAGATCAATCTTAGTAAACCAACTAGCCCCCTTAATCCGAGCAAACAAGTCAGAAATCAATGGCAAGGGATACTGAAACTTAACAGTGATCTTATTAAGAAGGCGGTAATCAATACACGGTCTTAGCGAACCATCCTTCTTGGCTACAAAAAAGAACCCTGCTCCCAATGGTGACGACGATGGGCGAATATGTCCCTTCTCCAGGGACTCCTTCACATAACTGCGCATAGCGGTGTGTTCAGGTACGGACAAATTAAATAAACGACCCTTAGGGAATTTACTACCAGGAATCAAATCGATAGCACAATCACAATTCCTATGCGGAGGTAGGGCATCAGACTTGGACTCTTCAAATACATCCTGAAAGTCCGACAAGAACTCTGGGATGTCAGAAGGAATAGATGACGAAATAGACAAAAATGGAACATCACCATGTACTCCCTGACAACCCCAGCTGGTTACCGACATAGAGTTCCAATCCAATACTGGATTATGGGTTTGTAGCCATGGCAACCCCAACACGACCACATCATGCAAATTATGCAGTACCAGAAAGCGAATAACTTCCTGATGTGCAGGAGCAATGCACATGGTCAGCTGGGCCCAGTACTGAGGCTTATTCTTGGCCAAAGGTGTAGCATCAATTCCTCTCAACGGAATAGGACACCGCAAAGGCTCCAAGAAAAATCCACAACGTTTAGCATAATCCAAATCCATCAGATTCAGGGCAGCGCCTGAATCCACAAACGCCATGACAGAATGCGATGACAAAGAGCACATTAAGGTAATGGACAAAAGGAATTTGGACTGTACAGTACCAATAACGGCAGAGCTATCGAACCGCCTAGTGCGTTTAGGACAATTAGAAATAGCATGAGTAGAATCACCACAATAGAAACACAGTCTGTTCAGACGTCTGTGTTCTTGCCGTTCTACTTTAGTCATAGTCCTGTCGCACTGCATAGGCTCAGGTTTACTCTCAGACAATACCGCCAGATGGTGCACAGATTTACGCTCGCGCAAGCGACGACCGATCTGAATGGCCAAGGACATAGACTCATTCAAACCAGCAGGCATAGGAAATCCCACCATGACATCCTTAAGAGCCTCAGAGAGACCCTTTCTGAACAAAGCCGCTAGTGCAGATTCATTCCACAGAGTGAGTACTGACCACTTCCTAAATTTCTGACAATATACTTCTACATCATCCTGACCCTGGCATAAAGCCAGCAGATTTTTCTCAGCCTGATCCACTGAATTAGGCTCATCGTAAAGCAATCCCAGCGCCTGGAAAAATGCATCAACATTACTCAATGCAGAATCTCCTGGTGCAAGAGAAAACGCCCAGTCCTGTGGGTCGCCGCGCAAAAAAGAAATAATAATCAAAACCTGTTGAATAGGATTACCAGAAGAATGAGGTTTCAAGGCCAAAAATAGCTTACAATTATTTTTGAAGCTCAGGAACTTAGTTCTGTCACCAAAAAACAAATCAGGAATCGGAATTCTTGGTTCTAGCATCGATTTCTGATCAATAGTATCTTGAATCTTTTGTACATTTACAACGAGATTATCCATTGAGGAGCACAGAGCCTGAATATCCATGTCCACAGCTCTGTCCTGAAGCACTCTAATGTCTAGGGGAAAAAAAAGACTGAAGACAGAGCTAAGAAAAAAAAAATGATGTCAGGATTTCTTTTTTCCCTCTATTGGGAATCATTGGTGTGGCTCCTTGTACTGTTATGGCTGGCAATCAGGCAACACAGCGTGCAGTAATCAGCGCACATACAGAGATCTGGCAACAACCAAAAACAATAGGACGAGCTCTGAGACGTGGAATCTCTGTAGACTGCAGTACCTGATGTATCCTCACACAACTATAAGCAGCAGTGGATTGCGCCTATCACTACCTATGCAACTCGGCACTGCCTGAGGAGCTGACTAGCCTGAAGATAGAAATACAAGCCTGACTTACCTCAGAGAAATACCCCAAAGGAACAGGCAGCCCCCCACATATAATGACTGTTAGCAAGATGAAAAGACAAACGTAGGGATGAAATAGATTCAGCAAAGTGAGGCCCGATATTCTAGACAGAGCGAGGATAGCAAAGAGAACTATGCAGTCTACAAAAACCCTAAAACGAAAACCACGCAAAGGGGCAAAAAGACCCACCGTGCCGAACTAACAGCACGGCGGTGCACTCCTTTGCTTCTCAGAGCTTCCAGCAAAAGATAATAGCAAGCTGGACAGAAAAAATAGAAAACAAACTAGAAGCAATTATCTAGCAGAGCAGCAGGCCCAAGGAAAGATGCAGTAGCTCAGATCCAACACTGGAACATTGACAAGGAGCAAGGAAGACAGACTCAGGTGGAGCTAAATAGCAAGGCAGCCAACGAGCTCACCAAAACACCTGAGGGAGGAAGCCCAGAGACTGCAATACCACTTGTGACCACAGAAGTGAACTCAGCCACAGAATTCACAACAGTACGCCATGTTGCGTTTGGAGAGCCCCTGATGTGCCTAAACATTGGAAACCCCCCATAAGTGACCCCATATTGGAAAATAGACCCCCCAAGGAACTCATCTAGATGTGTTGTGAAAACTTTGAACCCCTTAGTGTTTCACTACAGTTTGTAATGCAGAGCCGTGAAAATAATAAAAAAAAAATTCCACAAAAATGATTTTTTGGCCCCCAGTTTTGTATTTTCTCAAGGTAACAGGAGAAATTGGACCCCAAAAGTTGTTGTCCAATTTTTCCAGAGTACGCTGATACCTCATGTGAGGGAGGAACCACCGTTTGGGCACATGGCAGAGCTCGGAAGGGAAGGAGCGCCAGTTGGAATGCAGACTTAGATGGAATGGTCTGCAGGTGTCACGTTGCGTTTGTAGAGCCCCTGATGTACCTATACAGTAGAAATCCCCCATAAGTGACCCCATATTGGAAACTAAACCCCACACGGAATTTATCTAAATGTGTTTTGAGATCTTTGATCCCCCAAGTGTCTCACTACAGTTTATAACACAGCCGTGAAAATAAAAAATCTTTTTTTTTTTCCACAAAAATAATTTTTTAGCCCCCAGTTTTGAATTTTCTCAAGGGTAACAGGAGAAATTGGTCCTTAAAAGTTGTTGTCCAATTTGTCCTAAGTAAGCTGATAGCCCATATTTTGGGATGCCACCGTTTGGGCGCATGGGAGAGCTCGGAAGGGAAGGAGTGCAGTTTGGAATACAGACTTAGATGGAATGGTCTACTGGCGTCACGTTGCGTTTGCAGAGCCCCTGATGTAAGTAAACAATAGAAACCCACCCCATAAGTGGCCCCATATTGGAAACTAGACCCCCAAGGAACTTATCTAGATGTGTTGTGAGAACTTTGAACCTCCAAGTGTTTCACTACAGTTTATAATGCAGAACCGTGAAAATAAAAAATCTTTTTTTCCCTCAAAAATGATTTTTTTTAGCCCCCAAATTTTTATTTTCCCAAGGGTATCAGGAGAAATAGGACCGCAAAAGTTGTTGTGCAATCTGTCCTGAGTGCGATGATACCCCATATGTGGGGGTAAACCACTGTTTGGGTGCATCGCAGAGCTCGGAAGGGAAGGAGCACCGTTTGACTTTTCAATGCAAAATTGACTGGAATTGAGATTGGACGCCATGTCGCATTTGGAGAGCCCCTGATGTGCCTAAACAGTGGAAATTCCCCAATTCAAACTTCAACCCTAACCCCAACACACCTCTAACCCTAATCCCAACCCTAACCATAACCACACCCCTAACCTGAACACGCCCTAACCCTAATTCCAACCCTAACCACACCCCTAACCCCAACACGCCCTTAAGCCCAAAACACCTCTAACCTTAAGCCCAGCCCTAACCATAACCCTCCACACCCCTAACCCTGACATACCCCTAACCCTAATCCCAACCCTAATCTCTACCATAAACATAATCCAAACCCTAATCCATTCTCTAGCCCCAAGCCTAACTTTAGCCCCATCCCTAACCCTAACTTTAGCTCCATCGCTAACCTTAACTTTAGCCCAAACCCTATCCCTAACTTTAGCCCCAACCCTAACCCTAACTTTAGCCCTAACCCTAATGGGAAAATAGAAATAAATACATTTTTTTACATTTTATTATTTTTCCCTAACTAAGGGGGTGATGAAGGGGGGTTTGATTTACTATTTATAGCGGGTTTTTGCTTGGCAGATGTCACACACTAAAAAAACGCTTTTTATTGCAAAAAGATAGTTTTTGCATTACCACATTTTGAGAGCTATAACTTTTCCATATTTTGGCCCACAGAGTCATGTGAGGTCTTGTTTTTTGAAGGACGAGTTGACGTTTTTATTGGTACCATTTTCGGGCACATGACATTTTTTGATCACTTTTTATTACGATTTTTGGGTGGCAGCATGAACAAAAACCAGCAATTCATGAATTTCTTTTGGGGGGTTATACCGTTCTGTGTGTGATAAAATTGATAAAGCAGTTTTATTCTTCGGGTCAGTATGATTACATCGATACCTCATTTTTTTTTTTTTATGTTTTGGCGCTTTTATACAATAAAACCTATTTTATATAAAAAATAATTATTTTTGCATCGTTTTATTCTGAGGACTATAACTTTTTTATATTTTTGCTGATGATGCTGTATGGCGGCTTGTTTTTTGCGGGACAAGATGACATTTTCAGCGGTATTGTGTTTATATCTGTATTTTTGATTGCGTGTTATTCCACATTTTGTTTGGCGGTATGACGATAAAGCGTTGTTTTTTGCCTGTTTTTTTTTTTACGCTGTTCACTGAAGGGGTTAACTAAAGGGACAATTTTATAGGTCGGGTCTTTATGGACGCGGCGATACTAAATATGTGTACTTTTATTGTTTTTGGGGGGGTTCTTTACACAAAGAAATGTATTTATTGGAAATATATATATATATATATATATATATATATATATATATATATTTTTTTTTTTAAATTTAGGAATAAAAAAAAACACATAATTTTTATATTGTTAACTTTATTTTTTTTTTTTACTTTTTTACATTGTCCCAGAGTGGGACATCACTATGTAGTGTCAGATCATTGATCTGACACTTTGCAGAGCATTGTGTCAGATCAGCGATCTGACAGGCAGTGCAGGAGGCTTGCCGGCGCCTGCTCTGAGCAGGCGCTGACAAGCCACCTCCCTGCAGGACCCAGAAGGACCCCCCCGCGGCTATCTTGGATCCGGGGTTGCAGGGAGGAGGATGGAGGAGATGCTCGGAACAACGCAATCTTAGTTTGGGATTTCCTTTTCTTTCAGTGCATGTCTTAGGTGTTGGTTTTACACTCATGCAGATGCATGGTAGTCCATGGCGTTTTCACGACAATTCCAGATTTCCAACATCCAAATGCTTTGGAGCACCATAGGCTACGATGAGTGGTGATGCCAGTAACTACACCGCTCATCAGAGTTGCTGAATCCTCTGTATAATGTATGGGATAGCTGACGCACCACTGCAATATGCAGATATAATATATAAAGGGGGTGCAAGACTGATGGCTAATAATGCAAACTAACAAAAGCACAAGAAACAAGAGCCATCAAAATATCTGCACACCACCAAAGTTATGATAAAAATAATATAAGCTTTATTGGGAACATAATTAAAAACATCTAAAATCACACATAACCTCCGTGCAGATGCCCCTGTGAACACTGTATGCCAAAATATACATAGATATATAAACGTATGAAATCTTCCAGACGTGTCCCTGCCCTCTGCACTTAATATTATTAATGTAACTATATATAGTCAAAATTTGAAATGAACACGCTGTATACAACCATATAACAACATATATGCACACAGTCAAGTATAATACAAGCCACACAGCATGCAAATAGCATGCAACACCCCACCACAATATGCAGCTTCCAGCAAAAAAACCTATGGACCCAGAGGAGCAGATAAAATAAACTGCCCTAGATATCCAAAGAAAGGGACAGGGGAAGATGTCCAAATATATACCCTGAAATACCCTGCATAGTCTGATCCTAGGAGTGGTCAAAAGGTGAAAATAGTGCTGGAGAAAGCACCATAGGATAAATCCTGCTGCAGGATGCTGTGAGGCTGAATAGTCACAGGGCAAATGCGACCGGAGGAGAAGCCCAACGCGTGTCGCTGTTCTAGGACAGCTTCGTCAGGGGATTTTAATTATGTTCCCAATAAAGCTTATATTATTTTTATCATAACTTTGGTGGTGTGCAGTTATCCTCTGTATAATGGCCCCATATAGCGTCCCACAGTATGATGGCTCCATACAGTGCCCCACATTATAATGCTACATACAGTGCCCCATAGCATAATGGCCCCATACAGCGTCCCACAGTATGATGGCTCCATACAGTGCCCCACATTATAATGCTACATAAAGTGCCCCATAGCATAATGGCCCCATATAGTGTCCCACAGTATAATGGCCCCATAAAGTGCCGCACAGTATAATAGCCCCATATATTACCCAACACTATAATGGCCCCATGTAGCATCCTTCAGTATAATGGCCCCATATAGTATCCATGGTATAATGACCCCATATAGTGCCTCTTAGTATAATGGACTTTTACAGTGCCCCACAGTATAATGGCCTCATACAGTGCCTTCCAGTATAATAGCTCCAAATGGTGCCACATACTATAATGGCCTCATAGAGTGCTCCACATTAAAATGGCCCCATATAGTGCATCATGATATATGTCCTCCACCCTGGTATATGGCCCCAATCCTGGCATATGGCTCCCATCGTGGTATATGGCCTCATCCTGGAATATGGCGCCCATCCTCGTATATATGCCTCTATCCTTGTATATAGACTCCATCCTGGGCTATGACCCTATGCTGGTATATGTCTCCATCTTCGTATATGGCGCCCATCCTAGTATATGTCCCATGATCGTATATGTCTTCATCCTGGTATATGGCCAGCATCATATAAATGCTGCTGGAGAAATAGGGCAAATAGGGTCTTATTCAAGAAAAATAGGGTTAATACAATTGGATTGTACTCACCAGACTGAGCTATTATTATAGCATGTAGAATTATCTGCTTCACCAGATCCACAGGTCCGCAAGCAATCAAACCATAGAAACAAACGGGGTGAGTGTGGATATAATCTGCGCTGCCGAATGACTGAAGATCTACAGGTCCTTCTCAAAAAATTAGCATATAGTGTTAAATTTCATTATTTACCATAATGTAATGATTACAATTAAACTTTCATATATTATAGATTCATTATCCACCAACTGAAATTTGTCAGGTCTTTTATTGTTTTAATACTGATGATTTTGGCATACAACTCCTGATAACCCAAAAAACCTGTCTCAATAAATTAGCATATCAAGAAAAGGTTCTCTAAACGACCTATTACCCTAATCTTCTGAATCAACTAATTAACTCTAAACACATGCAAAAGATACCTGAGGCTTTTATAAACTCCCTGCCTGGTTCATTACTCAAAACCCCCATCATGGGTAAGACTAGCGACCTGACAGATGTCAAGAAGGCCATCATTGACACCCTCAAGCAAGAGGGTAAGACCCAGAAAGAAATTTCTCAACAAATAGGCTGTTCCCAGAGTGCTGTATCAAGGCACCTCAATGGTAAGTCTGTTGGAAGGAAACAATGTGGCAGAAAACGCTGTACAACGAGAAGAGGAGACCGGACCCTGAGGAAGATTGTGGAGAAGGACCGATTCCAGACCTTGGGGAACCTGAGGAAGCAGTGGACTGAGTCTGGTGTGGAAACATCCAGAGCCACCGTGCACAGGCGTGTGCAGGAAATGGGCTACAGGTGCCGCATTCCCCAGGTAAAGCCACTTTTGAACCATAAACAGCGGCAGAGGCGCCTGACCTGGGCTACAGAGAAGCAGCACTGGACTGTTGCTAAGTGGTCCCAAGTACTTTTTTCTGATGAAAGCAAATTTTGCATGTCATTCGGAAATTAAGGTGCCAGAGTCTGGAGGAAGACTGGGGAGAAGGAAATGCCAAAATGCCTGAAGTCCAGTGTCAAGTACCCACAGTCAGTGATGGTGTGGGGTGCCATGTCAGCTGCTGGTGTTGGTCCACTGTGTTTCATCAAGGGCAGGGTCAATGCAGCTAGCTATCAGGAGATTTTGGAGCACTTCATGCTTCCATCGGCTGAAATGCTTTATGGAGATGAAGATTTCATTTTTCAGCATGACCTGGCACCTGCTCACAGTGCCAAAACCACTGGTAAATGGTTTACTGACCATGGTATTACTGTGCTCAATTGGCCTGCCAACTCTCCTGACCTGAACCCCATAGAGAATCTGTGGGATATTGTGAAGAGAAAGTTGAGAGACGCAAGACCCAACACTCTGGATGAGCTTAAGGCCGCTATTGAAGGATCCTGGGCCTCCATAACATCTCAGCAGTGTCACAGGCTGATTGCCTCCATGCCACGCCGCATTGAAGCAGTCATTTCCGCCAAAGGATTCCCGACCAAGTATTGAGTGCATAACTGAACATTATTATTTGTTGGTTTTTTTGTTTGTTATTAAAAAACACTTTTATTTGATTGGATGGGTGAAATATGCTAATTTATTGAGACAGGTTTTTTGGGTAATCAGGAGTTGTATGCCAAAATCATCAGTATTAAAACAATAAAAGACCTGACAAATTTCAGTTGGTGGATAATGAATCTATAATATATGAAAGTTTAATTGTAATCATTACATTATGGTAAATAATGAAATTTAACACTATATGCTAATTTTTTGAGAAGGACCTGTATATTTTCTTAAAGAACTGTGGTTTTATTCAACGTGTTTCAGAGTTCTACGACTCCTTCTTCAGGAAGTACCACAAACTATGTTCTTTATGAAAATATATCTGGATCTTCAGTTATTGAGCAGCGCAGATTATATCCACACTCACCCCATTTGTTTCAATGGCCAACATCATGGTATATGTAATCCATCCTGGTATAAGGGCCCATGATGGTATATGTCCCTCCATCCTGGTTTATACCCCATTCTGGTAAATGCCCCCATGATGGTAGATGTCTTCATCCTGGTATATGGCCAAAATCATAGTATATGTCCATCCATCCCGTTACATGGCCCCTATCCTGGTATATGGCCCCATGATGGTATATGTCCCTCCATCCTGGTATATGGCCCCATTCTGGTATAAGAATGGATCCTGGTATATGGCTCCCATGATCGTATATGTCCATCCATCCTGGTATATGGCCCCTATTCTGAAATATGGTCTCCATATATTCAATGCAAAGAAAAAGAACAATAAACACTTTTACTTATCTTCCTTGAGCTCCCATGCAGCGATGTGTTTTCTACGTGCTCTGAACAGTGAGCTGTGATCACAGCCTGTACTATAATACTGACAGGCTGTGATCACCACACCCTGCTGTAGCAGATATTCAGCTCACACCTCCGATGGTAGGGGAAAGTTCTGCCCGCAGCATTCACTGCGGGCTTCACAAAGATGGCCACAATCTCCTCCTACAGTTGTGACCTGGGCAACCCAGAGGGTATGCCCAGGTTATAGCTAGAAGCAGGAGGAGCAGCCTCAATGCAAGAGATGAGGTCGCAGTCCAAGGGCATGCTCTTATGCCCTGGGTCTGCTGTATGTGAGGGGTGTAATTGTCATGCTCAGACACTTAGAAACCCTCAAATGAAAATGGCAGCCTCTAGTGGTTAAAGTAAAAATGAATAAATAAAAAAAAATATAAATTGGTACATTTAATTTAGTATTAAAAATAATTGATCAGATAAATAATAATTAAACCAAAATTAAAAAAACGCAGCGCCTTCCTTTTAAACTCTAAAAAAAAAACCTTCCAAAACTTTTTATGGATTCATTGATTCGTCCATACACTGCAACGTGGTTCCTGTTACATTTTGCTGGTATATTAAACTTTAAAAATATGCTCTAAAAATGTTGTGGGTTCAATGATTAATGCATACAGTTTAGCGTGCTTTGTGTCAAGTAGTTATGGTGGTTTAAAATTTTTAAAAAATGCTTGGCCTGGTACAGTTCACAACATATTTTTGGTTTAAAAAATTGACTATTGTCATATATACTGTAGAATCTACTTTGTGTGAAATTTTGTTGGTTTGAAATAAAAAACAAAATTGGCCTGTTACAAGTCTACACTTTCTTAAAATTGTAATGATGTATAGATGATGCTTCTTGTAATTTTTGGCAGGCTTTGCACTGTGCAGAACTTTTGAGTGGGGGTACCACAACTATACTTTGCTTGTAATATTTGAATGATGCACTAGAGGTGGTGCTTTCAAGGTTGTATATATGACCCTGCTGTAAGGTTTGGCAGGCTTTGCACTTAGTGGATAGCCTTTATGACTCTAGGAGTATCAATACATGACAATTTGAACAGAATGTGTATGAGGCCCTCCTTTATGTCTAATACAAGCTGTATCTGAGTCCTTCTTATATCACATTTTTGGCAGTTCTTGCTTCCCTCATAAATTACCGTATTTTTCGGACTATAAGACACACCGGACCATAAGATGCACCCCAAATTTGGGGTGAAAATTGCAGAAAAAAAGATTTTTTATAAGATGGGGGTTCGTCTTATTGTTTGAATTTACAGTATCTTACCTGAGGGCTGGCGGTGGCAGAGCATTGTCACAGGAGGCATGAGGCAGAGGTGCAATGATGTGGTGGGCGATATGGCGTGCACCTGATCAGGGTCCCTTCCTGTTTAGGTGGGCGACACCATGGCCCGGTGTCCATGGGGAATTGCAGCAGTGCTGTGGTGGCGGCAGAGGTGCAGGGATGATGAGGTGCAGTGAGCGGTATGGCATGAGCAGGGTCCCTTCCAAAGGTGAGGTGACGCAGCGGCCCGGTATCCAAGGTAAGCAGCAGAATCGGGTGAATCATGGCTTTATCGGTGGCATCAGCCATCTTCCTGAGGCCGCGTGTGTGCAGATAAAGTGATCTGCTTCCCGGGGCTTCAGGAAAATGGCCGCGGGAGGCTGCACGTGCGCAGATGGAGATCGTAGCGGCCATTTTCCTGAAGCCGAGTTCGCAGATTTAGATCTCGGCTTCAGGAAAATGGCCACCGCGATCTCCATCTGCACATGCGCGGTCTCAGGAAGATGGCTGCCGCCACCTATAAAGCCATGATTAACCCGGCTCTGCTGCTTACCGTGGATACCGGGCCGCTGCATCACTTCACCTGTGGAAGGGACCCCGCTCACGCCATACCGCTCACTGCGCCTCATCATCCCCGCACCTCTGCCACTGCCACACAGCTACCAGTAAGCCTGCATTCCAACTATAAGACGCACCCCCCATTTTCCTTATATTTTTTTTGGGGGGAAAATTTCTTGTAGTCCGAAAAATATGGTACACTGACACTTCCAATTTTCACTTCAATTTTGGTTTATTTAAATTATTATTTTTTTAAAATCCTTTAAAATGTTTCCTTATATGCAAGTCATAAAGAAAAAAAGTTTCTTTAAAATTTTTTTCCTGTGAACAAGTACTCTTCAATTTTGAGTGTTTTATGGTCAGTCCTTAAAGTGGAGTAAAAGTGTGACACCACTGTTCTCAGAAGCGATCTGGGAGTCAGCAATGCTTCCAGGGGTCTTCTGCATGCTATTCTCCTTCCATTCAGCACTTTCCATCCATTTCAACATTTTCACAACCCCTCAGACCTCTTTGTAGAGTCTGCCATAAAATTCCTCAGATTTTCAATAGAGTCCCATTAATACTTGTTATTTGAAACGAGCATGCGAGTATTAGGAATTACTTGGTTCGAGTAATGAGCATCCGAGTATTTTAGTGCTCGTTCATCTATAATAAATTCACGTATATTTATTTAATTGCTTCTTCATTTTTTTATCATTTCACAGGGTTACACTTTTACTTAGTCTCTATATGAGACTTCAACTTTTATTTCATGTATTCTAATGTAGTGCAATACACATGTATTGCAGTGCATTAGAGCTGTCAGTGTGACAATGGCAGATCGCCTGTTAGACCCTGCTCCTTGCCTGGTCTAACAGTCCATCATAGCTGGCAGTCATTGTTTGACCTTTAGTTGGTATGGCTACCATCTGCAGTCCGTGATCACATTGCGAGTTGCAGATCGGATGGGAGAGAGAACACATTCCCTCTCCTAACCTTGCAAATGCTGCAATCACTATTGATCACAGTGTTAAGAGGGTTAAAGAGCCAAGAGCGGTGTGGGCGGATGAACTCTCTAGGTATGACATATTGGAATGTCATATATTGGGGAGGGATTATAACATATATTGTTATTTATTTTTTAGTTTGTGCACTGAAAAGTGTTTCATTTAATTGACTCTGCCAGTGACTGCCAGTGGCAACTTAATGGTTAAGCAGAGACAATTGGAGCAATCTCTACTGTTACACACAGATGTAGGATCTATAACCCAGCCAGTATCTGGTGCTTTTGTAGGGGGCTCAGCTTCTGATCCCACTCCAAATGCCCAACCCCAGCACAAACAGGTACATCCATTAGCTCTAAAGGTTTAATAGTATTGCACGCACCACAGTTGTTAATGAAGGTGCCAGAGACTTCGATGGTTAACAATTAAAATAAGGTGTGATGATATCTTTTGAAATGGGGCTTTGCTGAATGTTAATTGGTCATAAGGGAAAGAGGGAGGGTCAAAGGGGTATATAGGTTTTAAAGTGGGAAAATATCCCCCTCTTTCCTACTTCTGTCCTGAGGTAAAATAAAGGGAGTAGAGCAGGTAAAAGAATGGCTGACACCCTAGAACAGATAGTGCTGGATTGTGTAGCACAAGAAGCTTCATCATGGCTACTGGAGGTCACAGCAGCAGAGTGCAGTGGTCGTCGCCAAGCGCACACTTAGTGGATAGCCTTTATGACTCTAGGAGTAGCAATACATGACAATTTGGACAGAATGTGTATGAGGCCCTCCTTTATGTCTAATACAGGCTGTATCTGAGTCCTTCTTGCATCATATTTTGGGCAGTTCTTGCTTCCCTCGTAAATTACACTGACACATCCAATTTTTATTTCCATTTTGGTTCATTTAAATTTTTATTTTTTGGAAAATCCTTTAAAGTTATTCCTTATATGCAAGTCATAAAGAAACAAATGTTTCTTAACATTTTGTTTTCCTGTGAACAAGTTTTATGGTCAGTCCTTAAAGTGGAGTAAAAATGTGACACCACTGTTATCAGAAGCAATCTGGGAGTCAGTAATGTTTCCAGGGGTCTTCTGCATGCTGTTCTCCTTCCATTCAGCACTTTCAATCGATTTCAACATTTTCACTGCCCCTCAGACCTCTTTGTAGAGTCTTGAATGGCCACAAGACACTGCATGTCTGATGCCAGGGCGCAGGGAGTGGGAGGAAGGCGATTAGCTGAGGGTCCCAGACAGGGGGCTAGTTAAACCCCTCTGCCATCAGTGGCTGTGAGGGGCAATGCTACAGGGCAGTTTGGAAGAGCTGTGCCTGGCTTTTGCTTGGAGGCAACCCACTGTACATATAAAACTTTTCCATCGGAGCATGCTACCACAATCGCTCAGGGATCAAGATAATGGCAGGATCAGGCCATTTCACCATTAATTTTTCCAGGAAGTGAGGGCGGCAGTGATATCCACAGCTGTAGCTGTCGCCATAGCAGAAGCAGAATTAAACATTACAGACATGATCATGAAAAGAGTCAAGAGACTCCTTTTTCATCTGGGACATCATATTCTTCGGCATCTTCCATAGAATCAACAAGAGAGAATCGTCAGTGTAGGTGGTGGACAATGAAACATCATAAAGAGGGTCACAAAAGACAAATAAGGTTCAGGACACCACTCACCCAAGATCATCTTCCTAATCAGCTGGTTTAATCCAGGATAGACCTGTTTTCCCACAATAGTCTGGTGCAGCAGTTGGAATGACTGAAACGCCTGCTGAGGGCGAGTTGACCTGCAGTGTGGCTTGGCCCATGGCAGCTGCTGTGACGCAAATTAACGGTGACGTTTTTTTTAGCAGAGTTGGAGCAGACGGATGGCAGGTCTGTTGGTTTCGGTTCAACAGGGAAACATTCGATTCCACCTGGGCAGCCAGATGTCAGTGCCAACTTTGCGTTTCGTGACTCAATTTTTTAAGGTGTAGTCACATTAGGGACTTACGTGTCTGCAGAAACAAGGTAAAAATTATTAAAACACAAATTTGTGGATGTTTGTTCTCTTGTTTCCTTGAATAACGTGACAGGCAACAAAGAACATAATTTTGAACGGGGTTCGGATAAAAAAGTCAAGGTGGCAAGAACATTTAGTAACTGGATCCAGAGTTTTTCTACTTTGGCGTTCATTCTTGATTAGAGTTTTCCAGAACAAGGAGCAGAGCTTTGTGTTTATCTAGATACTGTATATAGTGCCTATAAAGCTTCACGGAGGTGCAGCTTGATGGCGCTATGAAAAAGAGTTTAGGCGTTGTTTAGCTTTGTCAAGTGCCATCGGATGGGTGTCAAAGGAAATTGATGTGTGGATACAGTTGATGATGTCAGTCATGCTCTACATTTCATGAGGAAGCTGCTGCAGGAGCACCATCACCTTCAGCAGTGGCACAGCGTTCCACAGGAGCATGCTGGTTATTCAATGAGGGGCAGTGCAGGTTCTTTGCTCCCTGAAAATGTAGGCATGAGAGCACGGTGTGCGGAGGCATGCATTCATCACTGTGCTGCTTCAGGAGAGTTAAACAGCCTGAAAAAGCTGCAGTACCCCATTTGGAGGAAGCGTCGGAGCACATTCAAGAGATCCAGCATTGGTTAAAGCAGTACCCCAGGAAAAGAGAAGTAAACCTTCTTTTTGAAGGTCTCTCATTTGGATTTTGGATCCCTTTCCAACCTTCATCCGAAGGTAGTTTTTTGAGAAATTTGGAGTCATTTTGGTGCGCCCAGAGGAGACAAAGGAAAGAATACTAAAGGAAGCTGGGACATTTCGGATGGCAGGCCCCGTGGTTTCACCTCCCTTCTCTCATTTTAGAGTATCTCCTCTGGGTCTGGTTCCAAAAATGGAGCAAGGAAAGTTCTGTTTAATACAACATCTGTCATATCCTTCGTGGGATTTAGTTAATGATGCTATTTCGAAGTAGGAGGAGGTGGTATCTTATACTTCTTTCGATGTAGCAGTGCAATGGGTAAGGCATTATGGGAAGGGTGCCTTTATTTGCTAAGTCAGATAGAGTCTGCTTTTCGCCTTTTGTCAGTTCATCCATCATGCTACCATTTACTGGGTTGCATGTTGGATGATTGATATTTTGTGGATATGTGTTTGTCTATTAGATGCTTGATTTCATGCTATTTTGAGGGATGTTTCTTTCCTTGAGTGGATGGTGTGTTTTGAGTTGGGCATCCCATCGGTCATACAATATCTAGATGATTTTCTCTTTATCGATTCAGGCACTGAAAACCCATATACTTATATGTGGCACATTTTCTGCCACCTGATGAATAAAATAGGGGTTCAAATTGCAAGTGAAAAGACTGAAGGTCCCATTACAAACCTTTCCTTCTTGGGCATCAAGATAGAGAGAGTGGCTATGGTTTTTCATTTACCAGATGAGAAATTGGTAAGGTTGACATAATTTATCGATCAATTCGTGATGGTGAAAAAAGCAAGGTTAAAGCAGGTTCAATTCATTTTAGGTTTGTTATTTTTTTGTTTGTAGGATAATTCCGATTAGCTGTGTTTTTTCTAGACATTTGTCTTTGGCAAAAATGGGTGTAGACAGGCCCAACCATTTTGTCAGAATTTCAAGGTCCATAAAGGAGGATTCATTGGTATGGCAAACCCTTTTATACTCCTTTGATGGGAAAATGATACAGTACAGACAAAAAGTTTGGACACACCTTCTCATTTAAAGATTTTTCTGTATTTTCATGACTATGAAAATTGTACATTCACACTAAAGGCATCAAAACTATGAATTAACACATATACATATATATACTTAACAAAAAATTGTGAAACAACTGAAATTATGTCTGATATTCTAGGTTCTTCAAAGTAGCCACCTTTTGCTTTGATGACTGCTTTGCACACTCTTGGCATTCTCTTGATGAGCTTCAAGAGGTAGTCACCGGGAATGGTTTTTCACTTCACAGGTGTGCCCTGTCAGGTTTAATAAGTGGGATTTCTTGCCTTCTAAATGGGGTTGGGAACATCAGTTGTGTTTTGCACAAGTCTGATGGATTCCTACTGAATAGACTGTTAGAATTTGTATTATGGCAAGGAAAAAGCCATAATAGAGAGAGGCCCGGCGCCTGCGCACTGCAGTACTTTGCTCTGCCCTCAACAGGGCAGACAAAGTACGCCTGCGCCAGAGCCACAGCATGAATACAAGAAGAGGACGTCAACCTAAGAAGATGGGAGGCCCCAGACCGGACCGCGATGCCCACCGGACCAGAACTGGACCCGGACTGCACCTGAGTGAGTATAATCTAACCTCTTTTTCTCATCTTTCAGGATTACAGAGTGCTATATATAAGCCCCTGATGATGGTGGGCTTAGCTCACCTTTGATTTTGGGGGTTACAGGTTCCCTTTAAGCTTGCAGCCTAATTCCCTAAAATCGTCTTTAAGGACCTTCCACCTACCTCTAACTTTGCCTTCTGTCACCCAGCTAACTGCCTTACTGTCCTGCAGCTCCATCCTACCATCCCCCCATCTATTCCATTGAGCATCTGCTCAGCAGACTCCTTTCCATAATGTCTATAGATCTCAGTGTTGCCAACTGCTCATTTAGATCCAGTACCTGGGCTTCCAAAAGCACAACATGCTCACATCTCGTGCAATATAATTCACCATCGACCGGCTGATCAAGGATTGCATACATGTGGCAAGATGTACACTGGATGGCATTGTCAGTAATGGAGCTCATTTCCTTATGGAGACTGCACCAGAAAGAAAAGTTAAGTAAAAAGAAATGTAGAGTATTAATAAAATACAAACAGCAATTCGGTAATTCCTTCCTTGTAAACACCCTGAATCCAAAGTCACCGAATCACAAGTCACACCCTTACTTCTATTTGCACTTATGCTCCGGTTACATGCAGCTTGTTCACACTCGCTATGGAAGATTTAAAAAGTTTTGTTTTTCCTTTAGCACCAACCCAACTAACAGTTCAATTTTGACCCAACGTAATAACATGCTCACTGTGATACACTGACAGGCATGTTGGGATTTGATATAGAAGAAATTTGAGTCAAGTTATGATGTTTTAATGAAGGAAATTAATAAAAATGTGACCATTTTCCACCCAACAGGAAGTTGTTTCTGATCTTATTTTGTGCTATAAAAGATCATCCAGGGTAAGGTTATATAAAAAGCAGTCTCACAACCTTTCTGATACAATTCAGGAAAGATTATGTAATTTGCATGTGCTAGTTTTGTGCCAGAAAACAAACATAAGTTCTCTATTATTGAGCAACTTCTCAGATAAACAAGTATTTGTTCATCGCTTGATCCAATGTTCTTTTCAAAATAAATAATTTACTGTTAGCAGCAAATTATTCAGGATAGTCTCCAAGCATGTGACAACAGAGCTTCTTTATTAAGGAACTATAAATTATAAATTTAATAGATCAGGAATAAATTATTTGTGTGTCTCTATCTGTGCAGCATCTACAGCAGGCATCTTCTCTCATACGCAGACACCGGAAAAACAGGAAATACAGTCACATGCTCTCCCTATGTAAAACTTTGGGTGTTTTTTTGGGGGTCTAAGTTTCTATACAGCATACAAATCTTGTAACTAAATACTCATTGACAGGAATGGAGTTGGTGCATCAAACATATTCCAACACCCCCACTCAACAACTACTTATCCTATTAGTCCCATTGCAGTTCTGAAGTAGACAAGCTTGGATCTTTATAATGGCTTTGTCATACCATTGACTATCATCATGTCAGACTCGCAAAAAACAAACTTGAGTATACCACATTCCTCTAAGTCATGTACGTGGTGATGTTTTACATCAATGTGCTTAGTCTTTGCACTAATTCTCTTACTGCTGGCAAGTTTAATGCAGCCTTGGTTGTCCTCATCGATAACTATTGGTTGAGCTAGTGGCTTGCCGAAATCTTCCAAAAGTTGTTTCAACCAAATTGCTTCTAGAATCTCTGGCCCAATCTGCGTCCACATAACCTCTGAGAGTGAGATCTCCTGATGCAGATATCTTACGATTTAACCTTTGAGTTTCTTTAAGGCTAGGTTCACATTGCGTTAGCACATACGCTAACGGGCTGCTGCTAGCGCAAATGCCGGCGCTACATCACGTTAGCGCAGATGGAGCTTCTGCTAGCTCCATCTGCGCTAGCAGTGATGGACGCGGAAACGCTGCAGCCAGCGTCTCAGGTCCGTCACTCAAATGACGGCACATCGCATTCAATGGCGGCGGTAACGGACTACGTTACACCGCGTTATGCCGCGGTGTAACGTAGTCCGTTTAACGTCAATGAACGCAATGTGAACCTAGCCTAAGATATTGAAGAATTCCCTTAATTGCATTCCAGTCTCTTTGGCGTGGTTTGCTTACACGTCGGCAGAAAATTTTGACTGTGGCTGTGATATCCGGACAAGTTGTGGTTGCTTATAGAAGTGCCCCCACTGCTTGTCTGCAACTCTCATTTCTGGGTAACAGATCTTCTTCTCCTTCCAACTTTAAGTAGGATGGATCCATTGGTGTTGACACACCTTTGGCTTCAGACATTCCAAACTGGTTTAGAATTGTGGAAATTTTAGAACTTTGGTTGAGAAGAAAACTCCCATCTTCCTGTCTCTTGCTATTTGGATTCCCAAATAATTTGTCACATATCCAAGGTCCGTAGTCTCAAAGTGCTGGTTTAGAATTTTTGCTACTTTTTTTTTCATCTTGATGAGACATGTTTATGTGGTCTACATATAGGAAAACATACATCCACTCCTTCGCTACATTCTTCATATACAAACATGGATCAGCTTGAGATCGTTTAAAACTTCATCCATCAACACTTTGTTCATTTTTGATCTCCATGCCCTTGCCGATTGTTTAAGTCCATAGAGAGATTTTTGCATTTTGCAAGCAAGGTGCTCTTTAATATATCCCTCGGGTTGGCTCATGTACAACTCTTCTTCAATGTCACCATGTTGGAAGGCTGTTTTGATGGCAAAATGTCTCACTGTCATCTGTTGAACTGCACCTACGGTCATTAAAGTTCTAAATGTGGTTTGCTAAGCAACTGGAGAAAATGTAGCATCATAATCTTCACCATACTTTTGCGAGTACCCTTTTGCCACCAATCTTGCCTTAAACCGGTGAACTTTACCTTCTGAATCATATTTGTTTTTGAAGACCCACTTACATCCAATAACTCTTTTTCCTTGTGTTAGCTCAGTAAGCTCCCATGTCTGGAGTTGGTGAAGGGACTCCATCTCTTCATTCGCAGCATTTATCCACTTCTGCTTCTCGTGCACAGACAGTTTTGCATCTCTTGCCATGACATTAGCTCTGGTTCAGGAAGTGTTCTGACCATATAAGAAAGGCATCTAGCTGGGACTCCTTTGTTTGGCCTTTCTGTTCTCCTAACTGGAGGTTGACTTGGTTCTTTTGTGTCTTCCTTGGTGGCTTCAGAATTGATCCATAATTCAGTGTTTTTCCTTTTTGGTGTCTGGGTTTGGTGATTGAGATTCTTGTTCTTGCTTCTTAGGTTGAAAAACAGGTGTAACTTTATGGAATTTGAGCGATACACAGTTTTCATCAATCACTACCTCTCTGCTGATTGTTACTGTGTTGGTCTATGGGTGCAGGATTCTGTATCCCTTTTGAGTTTCACTATAGCCCACCAGGACTCCTTGCTTTGCATGTGATTCCCACTTGGAACGTTTTTCTTTAGGAACATATGTAAGCAGGTTGCTTGATGCAGTGATGGACCAGAGGAAGCGCAAAGGTTAACAGGCTTATTAACAGGGGAACAAACCACGCAGGGAGGTAAGGCATTAAACAGTGGATTAAACAGTGTAAATGGCAAAGGATATGGTGAGGTGAAGAACAACGTTTCAGATAACAGGATTTCAGTTGTACTTGTGTCAGGAGTTCCCGAAACTGTAACTCCTGCTATGAACTCATTAATGCCGGCAAAGGCTGGCTTGGTGTCTTTTCCAGGAAGGTCCTGTGGGCAACAATGCCCTGTCTTCTGGTGGCAGTGGTTGGTCTCCGGTAACTTCCACTGAACCTAGTCCATATACTGCAGTGGCTGATAAGGGTACGGGCCACAGTTCTATGCGAGCCCAACATGGCTCTGCAAATATACGCTGCTGAAGTCCGGGTCTCCCATGAGCGGTAAAGTATGAACTGGTAAGGTAGGTTACATAAGTCTGTCCAGCACTCGGTTCTCTCTTTGTGGCATGTGCACTGTACTCACAGTCATGAAGCACAAGGCACCTCGATCTCTATCAGCTACTAGGTGCACTTCACTCTGTGCTGCACGCTGTCTGCTTCTGCCAAGACTGAAGCATCGGCAACCACTGGCGCGCTGCTTCTCTGGTGGTGTGCTGCATCGATCTCTCTGGCAGCATGCACACAGTACTCACTAGGCCAGAACATTTCACACCTCGCTCCATGGTGACCAACAGGCACCCTGCTTGTCTCTCCTCACAGTCTCTGTCATTAGTGGTGGTGGCGGTGCTTGGTCATGGAGCTGCGCTATACGGATGCTCCTGGACCTCCGCACTCACTGGTCCCTGCGGCTGGTGGCGGGAGGCAACAGATGCTAAGCTAAGCGTGGCTGGTGCTCCCAGGATGGAGCACTTCTCTCCCTGGCTGCTGCTGAACACACCTGGGTCTGCATTGTCTGCAGTGGTCCCTCTCTCTGGATTGCTGCTGGGCACACTGCTCCCCTTAGCACAGCGGTCCTCTTTATATGGTAGGGTCCTGCCGCAGAGCTGGTACTCTGTGGTGGGGAGGGAAAGCGGAGTATGCCGCTCACCGACGTACATGCTGCCCTGAGTTGGTGCCAAACTGCTCTGCTGCACGCACTTTTCACTTTTATATCTCCACCCCCCTGGTTTAGGAGGAAATTCTCCCTCCAGTTTATCCCAGGCAATAGAAGCAGGTCCGCCTCACTAAAGCTTCCCGCGGGAACAGAGGATGCAGCCTTTTCAGTTCTGAACCCGGCACACAGATACCCACGGTCTGGTCATTCCCCTTACACATACATAATTGTTTTGCTTCCAAATATCCTGAGATGCTTCAGGTTAGGCTTCTCGCAGTTCCATAGCTCATATGGAGTTTTAATTGTGGCTTTACCTGGCACTCTGTTTTGAAGATAGCAAGCTGTCATGATGGCTTCCCCCCAATATGTTGTAGGAATATTTGCATAAAACATACTTCTTCCACTTTCACATAGAGTATGCTTCTTTCTCTCTGCAATGCCATTTTGTTCTAGGTTGTATGGAATGGTACTACTCTGGAGCCCTCTACCACAACACATCAGACTCTCGCCTACCATTGAAACCTTCAAAAAGAACCCGAAGACCCACCTCTTCAGACAAGCCTACAACCTGCAGTTACCACCGATCGACTAAACCGCTGCATGACCATCTCTACCCTCACCTACTGTATTCTCACCCATCACTTGTAGATTGTGAGCCTTCGCGGGCAGGGTCCTCATTCCTCCTGTACCAGTTATGACTTGTATTGTTTAAGATTATTGTACTTGTTTTTATTATGTATACCCCTCCTCACATGTAAAGCGCCATGGAATAAATGGCGCTATAACAATAAATAATAATAATAATAATAATAATAATAATGGTAGTCTGGAACACGATTCCATTCTTTTTCAAAATGGTTTGCATCTTACCACTTGTATTTTCGGTTCCATTATATGCACACAGGGCTTTTGGCATTCTTCCAAATTAGTTAAACACTACAGCAAGATATTCTTCAAGTTTCTGTGGAATATATGGCTCCACCCCTATGGAAGTGGAGTCAGGTCCATATTGATTACTGTAATGAGCGGTACCATGTGACCGCTCACTACAGGAGAAGCTGTCAGCGCCGGAGATCCAGGGACACCGCGCAAGGAGCAGGTGAGTATTATTACACAGCTCCACTCCCCCTCCCCTGCTGGCCCCTTGGTATGACTCAAGTATAAGCCGAGAGGGTTACTTTCAGCCCAAAAAAGTGGGCTGAAAATCTTGGCTTATACTCGAGTATATACGGGAATTATATATTAATGGTGGGTGCACGTCTTTGTTCAGCTGTGTAGTGTAGAAGTTAGAGAAAAAGTGGTGGATGTTCTCTGAAAGTGGTGCTATAGATAACAGTGTTATTTTATGCAGAGATGAGACTTGACTGGAAGAAGTAAAGGCAGTCTGCGCTGGATGAAAGAGAAAAACAAAGATGAAGGACTTCAAATAGAGATGTCACCGGTGAGTCAGTGTGCTACCTGTACATTTAAACTAAACACTGTATACTATGTCTATAGATCCTGTGTATAATGTAAGTGGTGATCCCTATATTACCTGTACATTATACACTATATACAGAGCTCCTGTGTACAATGTCACTGGTGCTCACTGTATTACCTGTATGATATGCACTATATACAGAGATCCTGTGTATAATGTCACTGGTGATCCCTGTATTACCTGTACACTGACACTATATACATAGATCCTGTGTATAATGTCACTGGTGATTCCAGGATTACCTGTACCTTGATACTGCATACATATCTCTTGTGTATAATGTCACTGGTGATTACGGTATTATCTCTACACTAACACTATATGCAGAGCTCCTGTCTATAATGTCACTGGTAATCCTTGTATTACTTGTCCACTGACATTATATACATAGCTCCTATGAATAATGTCACTGGTGTTCCCTGCATTACTTGCACACTGACAATATATGCAGACCTCCTGTGTATAATGTCACTAGTGATCACTTTATTACCTGTACACTTACATTATACACTGTGTACTACTGTATGTACAGAGCTCCTGTGTATAATGTCACTTATGGTAAAATTAGTATTGTGGCTTTTTATTATTAATCATTATTGTAGTATTTGGTCACTATGTAGTGGCAATATGTGATCTGGCCATGGTGTGGCAGTATTTCTTCCTTGTATGTGGTATTATTTTGTCACCATGTGGTGGAAATATGTGGTCCGGTCATAGTGTGACAGTATTTGCCTCTTGTATGTGGTGTTATTAGTCATTTAAAAAATGCATGTGACACAGTCCCTTAAACAAAAGAAAAAAAACCTAGAAAGAGTATTTGGTATTTTGATAGTTTACAGTAGAGAAGGACCCAGTCAAAAGAGCCTACCTTGTTGTAGTGCCAGGCCAAAACAAAATCTGCTGCCCATGTATGTGATATGGTGTTCAATGGGAACTATCAATGTGTGATTGGTGAGGACATGGTGCATAAGTGACGTTTTTCCAAGAGTGGGTGGTGGGACTGTGGAAGGTTTGAGGGATCGAGGCAGACCTTGGGTGGAGTTTGGAAGGCGCCTCTAGTGGGTCCGAATTTTTTGCAAGTATTGGGCCCTGAAATTCCTGATGGCAGCCCTGAGAAGCCTGCACGTACGACTGAATAGGGCAGCACACTGCAGCGCCAAAACATGCAAACTTGAAAACACGAAATTTTTTAAACTGCATTACTGCACTGGAAATATGAAAAATGAGAGCTTTTAGCGCATAAAAATGGCCAATTTTATGTGTACCTCGTAGCCACGTTACGGCATCTCTCTTATACGAGGTCCTACTCTAAACCTACCTCTCTGAGAATAAACGTCTCCATCTGAATGGGTACATGTGAAACCTCTCCTTGGACTCAAATTCTCTCTCACTGTGGAGGGGTATTGGACCTACTATAATTAAAACACCTGAAGCTAGGAGGCAGGGAGTGCACGATCAGAAGGCTAAAGAATACATTTCAAAAAACCTGATCTGCACATCCAAACATAGACACAGTGTGAACAGGTGCTGAACCCAGAGTCGCCAACTCGCACATAATCAAATAAATAGGGCAGCACACTGCAGCGCCAAAACATGCAAACTTGAAAACACGAAATTTTTTAAACTGCATTACTGCACTGGAAATATGAAAAATGAGAGCTTTTAGCGCATAAAAATGGCCAATTTTATGTGTACCTTGTAGCCACGTTACGGCATCTCTCTTATACGAGGTCCTACTCTAAACCTACCTCTCTGAGAATAAACGTCTCCATCTGAATGGGTTTAAAAAATTTCGTGTTTTCAAGTTTGCATGTTTTGGCGCTGCAGTGTGCTGCCCTATTTATTTGATTATGTGCGAGTTGGCGACTCTGGGTTCAGCACCTGTTCACACTCAGTCTATGTTTGGATGTGCAGATCAGGTTTTTTGAAATGTATTCTTTAGCCTTCTGATCGTGCACTCCCTGCCTCCTAGCTTCAGGTGTTTTAATTATAGTAGGTCCAATACCCCTCCACAGTGAGAGAGAATTTGAGTCCAAGGAGAGGTTTCACATGTACCCATTCAGATGGAGACGTTTATTCTCAGAGAGGTAGGTTTAGAGTAGGACATCGTATAAGAGAGATGCCGTAACATGGCTACGAGGTACACATAAAATTGGCCATTTTTATGCGCTAAAAGCTCTCATTTTTCATATTTCCAGTGCAGTAATGCAGTTTAAAAAATTTCGTGTTTTCAAGTTTGCATGTTTTGGCGCTGCAGTGTGCTGCCCTATTTATTTGATTATGTGCAAGTTGGCGACTCTGGTTCAGCACCTGTTCACACTCAGTCTATGTTTGGATGTGCAGATCAGGTTTTTTGAAATGTATTCTTTAGCCTTCTGATCGTGCACTCCCTGCCTCCTAGCTTCAGGTGTTTTAATTATAGTAGGTCCAATACCCCTCCACAGTGAGAGAGAATTTGAGTCCAAGGAGAGGTTTCACATGTACCCATTCAGATGGAGACGTTTATTCTCAGAGAGGTAGGTTTAGAGTAGGACCTCGTATAAGAGAGATGCCGTAACGTGGCTACGAGGTACACATAAAATTGGCCATTTTTATGCGCTAAAAGCTCTCATTTTTCATATTTCCAGTGCAGTAATGCAGTTTAAAAAATTTCGTGTTTTCAAGTTTGCATGTTTTGGCGCTGCAGTGTGCTGCCCTATTTATTTGATTATGTGCGAGTTGGCGATTCTGGGTTCAGCACCTGTTCACACTGTGTCTATGTTTGGATGTGCAGATCAGGTTTTTTGAAATGCACGTACGACTGGCCACCACTGTGGCCAGACCTGTTGAGCTTCCTCCACCAACGCCTCATGCAGTATTACCTGCTCCTGATTTGACCATAAAACATCCCTATCATTATACAAAAAAAAGTTGCGCTCTATCATGCTAAAGCATGTCAATTTGGAATATGTGAAATTTGAATAGCAATACGGCTTTGGAGGATTAGGAAAAAATATGAGAAGCTTAGCATAAAATTTGACCAAATATTATGTGCATATTAACCATTGTCAAGGTGGGTTCCTGACCTGTGTGAATACCTCTCTAAGGCTAATGACTGAATTCCTGGGTGAATGTGGACACCTCAGTCAGCAATGCCTGTATTTATGAGTAAGTAGGGACCTGCTGTAATTAAAATCACCACCTGGTGGAAGGCGGAGTGCTTCGTCAGTAAGCTAACATTACAAAAGACAAAAAACTGACTGGCACATCCAGACTAATGTGAAAAGGTGCATACCTGGAGGAGCTACCTTCATATACAATATACAGAAAAAGGCTTCTTTCACACTTCCGTCTTTCATCTCCCATTATAATGCTTCGTTTTGTGCAAAAAACGTATCCTGCGAATTTGCCCGCAGGATGCGTTTTTTTCTCATAGACTTGTATTAGCGACACGTCATCTGGAAAAAACGTATAATGTAACGTTTTTTGTCTGTGTTGGAAAGACGTGCCACGACGGATCCAGCGGAATACATTGTAAGCTAGAATGGAAGCCTATGGATGCAGGATCCATCGTGGTACGTCGCATGACGGAATCCAGTGCTGGAATCCTTTTTTTTACACTGAGCATGCTCCAAATCAGTATTTAGTAGCCAATTGGCCAGACAGCCCCAAATCTTTATAAACCTGGCCTGTGGCTTCATTCTTCAATGTGCCAGCAAGAAGCATAGAAGAAGCCTGCCAGCAGCCTGCCTGATGGATAGATGCATAGATAGTCACAATATTTGCTAGTACTCCTTCCATTTCTGCCACTTGCTTTAAACCCTCTCAAAGATGGGGTGTTAAAACACTCAATGTATAGATTTCCATTATTTTCCAGTAGCCAATCACATTTGGGAGACTCCCATTTGTAGGCATGGTAAACGGATCCGTCAAAAAACGGATGAAACGGATGGGAAAACGGACAAGACGGATGCAACGGATCCAGTTTTTCAATGGAACCGTTTAGCAGATCCGTTGAAAAACTGGATGCGTTGCATCCGTTTTTTCACTATTTTTGACGTTGCATCAACGCATTATGATGGCCGCCTGCCGACGGAAGTGTGAAAGAAGCCTTAGATTTGAAAAATGCGGCTTCATATCAATGTTGCACTCAGGCTGCATCCTTAAGGCTACTTTCACCCTTGCGTTTTTTGTTTTCTGTCAACGTGCAGTGAAATGATGTATCGACGGACGTCAGGAAAATAGTGAAAAACGTGTGCGATGGATCCTGTGAAATGACGGATGCGTCATTTGGATTTGTCAAGGTAAAAATTTCCAAAATTCAAATGTCTGGGGATGAGAGAGTGAGAGAGAGAGAGAGACACTTTTTCTGGAACTGAAAATCCTACCGGGCATGCTCAAAAAGGAAAAACTGGATCCGTCACTGGATTCCTGTGTCTGACGGTCAGCGACGGATCCTGCGTCCATAGGCTTCCATTGTAGCCGACGACGGGCAGCACAGGATGCATCGATGACCGATTTTCCGGCGTGCACAAAAAACGTTACAATGAACACTTTCTCTGCACAACAGACCTCTATTTTACGACGGATCTGTTGCACGACGGATGAAACGGATGGCCATCCGTCACAATCCGTTGCTAACACAAGCCTATGGGAAAAATTTTTTGCAGGATCCTGCATTCTAAAAAAACGAGAGATTGTGATGGAAAGACGGATCTGAAAAGACGGAAGTGTGAAAGAGGACTAAGAGGTAAATGTAGACCATTAGGGATGAGCAAACCGGAACTGTAATGTTAGGGGTTTGAACCGCTGTAGAACTACGAACAAAGACATTTTTAGCAAGTCAGTTTTACTTTTTGAGTTCAGTGTTGAATAAGGCTTGTTGAAGAGTGCAGCGCAGTCAATCGACAATCTTTTTGGCTGCATGCACTTCTGAAGTCATCACAGCCGTGCCAAGTATTGGCATGGCTGTGTTTGGCCAATGCAACATGTGACCCAGCCTGTGGTGCAAGTGCAAGCTGTGCGCTTTCAAAAGAGAACCGGGTGGAAGAAAAATAAAAGGAACTAGGCACACTCTGTGCCATCCAATATAAAACCGCCTCCACGTTTTTTGGCTTCACCATTCATCTAGTTGTACTCAGGCCTATGAAATTATGCAGAACGTCCTGTGACCTGCATGCACCAAAAGAAGGTATTTCATTGAGCGCATAGCAGGCAGAGATCAAACATGTCCTCGAAGCTACACCGCCAACAGCATCAACATGGCCACGTCTCCTATTTGATGGCCTCCTCTTTCTTTGCACCCCTAAAAAGTGCACAGTTTTACACGGCCTGTATATAATGCTCAAGCGACATGCTCAAGTCCCTGCCCTGCATGTTTCATGGCTGTTAGACACCAAAAAAAATCATTCTGGGATCCGCGATACTCCATGCATACCCGAGCACCGGATGCAAACTCGAGTAGCGAGCAGTTGCACTGAACAGTAGCATTCATATCATCATTTTTTTTAGTTTTGAAAAACAAAGATTCTAACTCCAACCTATAACCCTAATGCATCCCTAATAATTATGTCTTATATTTTAGGTTCTTCAAAGTAGCCACCTTTTGCTTTGATGACTGCTTTGCACACTCTTGGCATTCTCTTGATGAGCTTCAAGAGGTAGTCACCGGGAATGGTCTTCCAACAATCTTGAAGGAGTGGCTACTTTGAAGAACCTAGAATATTAAAGCATAATTTCAGTTGTTTCACACTTTTTTGTTAAGTATATAATTCCACATGTGTTAATTCATAGTTTTGATGCCTTCAGTGTGAATGTACAATTTTCATAGTCATGAAAATACAGAAAAATCTTTAACTGGGGTGTGTCCAAAGTTTTGGATTGTACTGTATAAAAGAATAACGTATCAAAAATATAATGATATCTGTGTAGAATGTTTTTTTTTTTCAATAAATGAACACAGTATCTGTTTTATAATTCATTCCCTTAGGCTGTTCAGGGTCTAATGCAAAGATCCAAAAGACTTTTCTCACAAACAGTTTATGCTGCCAGCTACCACCACATTTGAGAGTTTTAACTCTCTCTATGCCAAAAAACACTAAAGCTATCTAATTTCCCTTCATGTTCTTCTTAAAAGTGTATACGGCTCCTGAATAAGTTATATTATTGCTGTTAATATTGTAAATATGTTCAGAAATTATTTTTTTCATTTATGGCTAGTGCATCCTATGTATCTGTAACACTGCTGCAATGCAGGTAGGTGCTGGCTCCACTAGATGGCAGTAGAGAGGAATCAGGACTACACCTATAGAGAGCTGGCCTGCAGTGCAGCATTGAGGCTACCATAGGTGGAAGCAGAATGTCAAACAAGCCGAGTCAAATCCTAGATTGTAGCGCAGTACCAAAGGAATAAGCAAACTCATGGTCAGAGAAAAGCCAAGGAGTCAGTAACGGTAAGGAGCGGATAAGCCAAAACACAAAATACAGAAGCAGGTCAGGATACAAGCCAAGTCAAAACCAGGGAGTCAGCAAACCAACTGGAAACACGGAGACAAGATGGGAATAGGGGAAAACAGACACGGGTTCAGACAGCAACACAGCAGGACAAATCAGAGCAATCAGAGTCAGCTACAGCAGCACTAAAAAAGAAAAGAAAGACTGGACTAAGAAGGGTCCACATCAAGGTAAAAAATGACAAACCTTTATTATCACCTCCAAAAATAGATAAAAACAATTAAAAACATGCAGTGTACAAACCACACCCCCATTCCTAGACAATACAAATGGCAAATCACATTATAAATACACAAAAAAAGGGCATGAAGAGTTAATGTACATGATATAACAACCAAGATTCCTTCCCTACTAATATGGCCAATCTGTATAGAGAGAGGATAAATATATAGTTAATGACCACAAAGAAAATTATCTAAAATAGATAATTAGTCCCATCTAGAGAACCTATATACAACCTGGTAGATGGTCCTGTGGTAACCTAGTGCCATCATGTCATATGCAGTCAAAGTACTTGAAGAAATAGTCTGGAGTCCAAGGTACACACAGAACCCTTTGTAAAGCAGGTTCAAAGAGGGGAGGAAGGCAGGAAGGAGGCCTCTGAGTTGAAGTAATGTAATAGGGCCAGCATGAATAACATGACTGACCAGAAAAGGGGGTGGGAGACGAGCCCCACGCGTATCGCTGCCGCAGCAGCTTCGACAGGGGAAGCTACAGCAGCACTAGGCAAAACTATAACTGACATCGCCTGCAGGAAGCAGCGGCAATAAATAGCCAACCTGAAACCAGACAGAGCCTGAGAAAGGTTTACTCTTGGCAAGACCAGACTGGGAAATAGGGAAAACAGGACTCGAAACCCAGTCTGGATCATGACAATATCTAATTCTACAAATAGTGCATTTGATACAATAAAAGAACATAACATGTTTCACAATTAATAAAAGTGTTAATATTGTCATTATCATCTATTTTCATAGTTTTTTTAGCGTATTGTTATTAATGGAGCACACTCGGACGGGGTCATGTTTAGCAGTGGGGTACCACAGGGGACAGTATTAGGCCCACTTCTTTTTAACATATTTATTAATGGCCTTGTAGGGGGCATTCAGAGTAGAATTTCAATATTTGCAGATGACACTAAACTCTGCAGGGTAATCAATACAGAGGAGGACAATTTTATATTACAGGATGATTTATGTAAACTAGAAGCTTGGGCTGATAAATGGCAAATGAGCTTTAATGGGGATAAATGTAAGGTCATGCACTTGGGTAGAAGTAATAAGATGTATAATTATGTGCTTAATTCTAAAACTCTGGGCAAAACCGTCAATGCAAAAGACCTGGGTGTATGGGTGGATAACAAACTCACATTTAGTGGCCAGTGTCAGGCAGCTGCTACAAAGGCAAATAAAATATTGGGATGCATTAAAAGAGGCATAGATGCTCATGAGGAGAACATAATTTTACCTCTATACAAGTCACTAGTTCGACCACACTTAGAATACTGTGCACAGTTCTGGTCTCCGGTGTATAAGAAAGACATAGCTGAACTGGAGCGGGTGCAGAGAAGAGCGATCAAGGTTATTAGAGGACTGGGGGGTCTGCAATACCAAGATAGGTTATTACACTTGGGGCTATTTAGTTTGGAGAAACGAAGGCTAAGGGGTGATCTTATTTTAATGTATAAATGTATGAGGGGACAGTACAAAGACCTTTCTGATGATCTTTTTACTCATAGACCTGAGACAGGGACAAGGGGGCATCCTCTATGTCTGGAGGAAAGAAGGTTTAAGCATAATAACAGACGCGGATTCTTTACTGTAAGAGCAGTGAGACTATGGAACTCTCTGCCGTATGATGTTGTAATGAGTGATTCATTACTTAAATTTAAGAGGGGACTGGATACCTTTCTGGAAAAGTATAATGTTACAGGGTATATACACTAGATTCCTTGATAGGGCGTTGATCCAGGGAACTAGTCTGATTGCCGTATGTGGAGTCGGGATGGAATTTTTTTCCCCAATGTGGAGCTTAGTCTTTGCCAAATGTTTTTTTTGCCTTCCTCTGGATCAACATGTTAGGGCATGTTAGGTTAGGCTATGGGTTGAACTAGATGGACTTAAAGTCTTCCTTCAACCTTAATAACTATGTTACTATGTTACTATTTTGGTAAAATCATCCCTTAAATGTTAGTTCATATGAAAACATTCTAGTGTGCACAGGGGCATAGGCTACAATTGGTGCATGTGCTGACCATTACTCACACATATAGTCGACTGAAAAAAAAACTATTTGTGTGTCTGTAGCCTTAGATATTAGAGTTGAGCAACTTTTCTTTTTATAGGATCGGGTCGGGTTTCACGAAACCTGACTTTTTCAAAAGTCGTGTCGAGTGAAATCGGCCGATCCTACAGAAAAGTTGGGGTCGGGGTCGGCCGAAACACGAAACCCAATGCAGTGCATTGGGTTTCTAATGGTTCCCAGGGTCAGAAGGAGAGGAAACTCTCCTTCAGGCCCTGGGATCCATATTTAAGTGTAAAATAAATAATCAAAATAAAAAATATTGATATACTTACCCTCGGACGGGCCCTGGTTCTTACCGGCAGCCTTCCTTCCTAAGAATGAGCGCCTGAAGGACCTTCGATGACGTCGCGGCTTGTGATTGGTCGCGTGAGCGGTCACATTGGCGTCACGCGACCAATCACAAGCCGCAACGTCATCTAAGGTCCTTCAGGTGCTGATTCTTAGGAAGGAAGGCTGTGGGTTAGAACCAGGGCGCATCCGAGGGTGAGTATATACCTATTAGGAATATACTCACCCTCGGACGCGCCCTTGGACGCTTCCTTCCCAAGAATTAGCGCCTGAAGGACCTTAGATGATGTCGCAGCTTGTGATTGGTCGCGTGACCACCCATGTGACCGCTCACGCGACCAATCACAAGCCGCGATGTCATCGAAGGCCCTTCAGGCGCTCATTCTTAGGAAGGAAGGCTGCCGGTGAGAACCAGGGCGCGTCCGAGGGTGAGTATATTAATATTTTTTTATTTTTATTCTTTATTTTACACTTAAATATGGATTCCAATATCGATTCCCGATATCTTAAACATATCGGGAATCGGTATCGGAATTCCGATTCCAGATCAGAAGATCGCCGAACTCATGGCCGACCCCACACAGGGGTCGGGTCGGGTTTCATGAAACCCGACTTTGCCAAAAGTCGGCGACTTCTGAATCTGGCCGACCCGTTTCGCTCAATCCTATTAGATATGTCTTATTTGTTGCAGATTTTTGGTATAAAGTCCACACCAAAAATCTGTAACTATAACTTAAATTACAGATCCATGGAAGTAAACAGGGTTTTACAAATCCCCATATAAATAAATGGAAATGAAATGTGTAGATATTTGGGCATGTTGCATTCATATTTAAACCTGCAGCATGTTATACTGTATTTGTGCTGTAATAGTTTTTTCTAAATTGCAAGACATGTTCATAATGCAGCATTTACCCTCTGGTTTATACTACAAAAATGTATAGAATAGCATAGTAAAATATGCTGTTCTGCACAACGTACAGTAAAAATGTACACAGTATACCATGTGGAGCTAAAGGTGAGAAATGCCACCGTATGGCATCCAGCGGGGGTATGTCAGGAGTTAATGTCATATATACATCACCTTATATACAAATAGTACTGCATACCTGTCATGTAATAATGCTTTCCAATACACACACATGGACGTCTATTTTTTTGAGCGCACATTTACGCACACACACATTCACTACATATGTTCACCTACTACATACAGCGAGTGTACTCGTTGCTCGGGTGACCTCCGAGTATTTATGACTGCTTGGAGATTTCGTTTTGATCGCGGCAGCTGAATTATTTACAGCTAGTAGCCAGGCTGAGTACATGGGGGGTTGCCTGGTTGCTAGGGAATCCCCACATGTAATCAAGCTGGCTAGTAGCTGTAAATCATTCAGCTGCCATAATGAAAACTAAATCTCCGAGCAGTCATAAATACTCGGAGGTCACCCGAGCGTGCTCGGGAAAACCAGAGCAACAAGTACACTCGCTCATCACTAATGATTATATATTCTATTCATTACCTTCTATTATGACAATGCGAAGTGGAAATGAGAGTTGTATAGAAATGTAAAATGTACTTACATTCAGTAGAGGTTGAGCCTCTGAGAAAAACACGTTCTTATGTGTGAAAGGACCCAGTGGTCAGATGATCTGTCTGATCACAGCATGAATAGGAGGTTTATTCACGAAACCAATAACATGACGATTCGGCACTCTGATCTATTCTGCAGAATATCTCCACCCAATGGCCAAAATACATTTCACAAGGACAAAAAAAAAGCAACATCCAAATACCAGCAGGAAAATAATATTCACAGAGAAAATTAGACTCTGAAACATAATAATTATTAGGGACGTAGGTTCATTTCTGTTACACTATAGTGTTTAGCTAACAGTAAGCAGATAGTAGAGGACAAGTTGCACAGTCCATTACTTATAGTAGCAGCAAATGTAGCACGGCATGGGGCGGTAGCTGCAGGCTAGGCCCTCGTCTTCTCCTTATTGCCCTGGCATGCTACATGAAAGAGTGTCCTGGCTGGGCTTTGGTGTTGGCACTGTGAGGGCCTTGTGCTTGAGCAGGCCACCTGTAACCAGTGGTGTTGGCTGGCCAAGACGCAATCTTTACTAAACGGTAATTCAGTAGCGGGTACAAAGTCTTGTGGACGTTTCCATCACAGTATAAAGCATTTTCACTCCTCATGTAAAAAGCAGACATGTTGTTTTGCTGGGGCCATTTTTTAAGTGTAACATCGCAGAGAGGCTGCTCCTGCTTCAAGTTGTCATATAGTTAGATAAAATCCTGTCCTGTGTGAAATCGACCTTCCGGCATCTAACTATTTTGTGCTAATAGTGTTGAGCAGGCAAGAATGCACATTTCCTAGACCAAATCGTTTGGGCTTAAAATGTATTGCATTCAAGACTAAGGAGGTCACATCTACTAATCAAAATCATTTGGGCTAATATTGTTGTGCAGGAAGGAGTCCATATTTCGCATTCAAAATTGTTTGGGCTAATATTGTTGAGCAGGCACAAAGCTACATTTCCTAATCTAAATCATCTTGGCTAATATTGTTGTAGTCAAGACTCAGGAGGTTACATTTACCAATCAAAATCGTTTGAGCTAATATTGATGTGCAGGCATGATGTCCCATTTCCTAATCAAAATTATCTGTGCTAATATTGTGGTGCAGGTACGAAGACACATCTCCTAATCAAAATCTTTTGGGCTAATATTGGTGAGCAGGCACCACGCCACATTTCCTAATCAAAATTGTCTGGGCTAATATTGCTGTGTAAACACAAGGCCACATTTCCTAATAAAATTGTTTGGCTAATAATGGGGTGTAGGCACCACTCCCCATTTTCAAATCAATCTGCTTTGGGCTAATATTGGTGTGCAAGCACCAGGCCACATTTCCTAATTGAAATTGTTTGGTCTAATACTTTGATGCAGGTACCAGGCCGCATTTAATAATCAAAATCATTTAGCAGGGAGTGTCCCTGCCAACCAGGTCATGTATACCCCTTGAATTTAGCTGATTTGCCTCCTCCTTCCTAACTATTGCAAACCTTCAGTAGCATGCCTGCACTTTAACCACTGCACCTTAGTTATCCTTATTTGATTGCTGCCATATTTAGTAGCTTGTTATTGCACCTCACAATATGGTTTTGTCTCTGCAAGTATTCTAAAGCATGTTATGCACTAATATTGAATATTATTTAGCACTAAGCACTTTAATGTTATTGATTGTTTTTGGATATAGAGATAGCAAGCAATCTTATAATTATATATGTAGACAATTTGTCTGTGAGGAGCCACCAAGGTTTTTACATAGAGCCATAAGCTATATGGACATTTAAATAGAGCTGTATGGAAAACTCTTTTCCATATTTACAGTGGGGCAAAAAAGTATTTAGTCAGTCAGCAATAGTGCAAGTTCCACCACTTAAAAAGATGAGAGGCGTCTGTAATTTACATCATAGGTAGACCTCAACTATGGGAGACAAACTGAGAAAAAAAAATCCAGAAAATCACATTGTCTGTTTTTTTAACATTTTATTTGCATATTATGGTGGAAAATAAGTATTTGGTCAGAAACAAAATTTCATCTCAATACTTTGTAATATATCCTTTGTTGGCAATGACAGAGGTCAAACGTTATCTGTAAGTCTTCACAAGGTTGCCACACACTGTGTTGGTATGTTGGCCCATGCCTCCATGCAGATCTCCTCTAGAGCAGTGATGTTTTTGGCTTTTCGCTTGGCAACACGGACTTTCAACTCCCTCCAAAGGTTTTCTATAGGGTTGAGATCTGGAGACTGGCTAGGCCACTCCAGGACCTTGAAATGCTTCTTACAAAGCCACTCCTTCGTTGCCCTGGCGGTGTGCTTTGGATCATTGTCATGTTGAAAGACACAGCCACGTTTCATCTTCAATGCCGTTGCTGATGGAAGGAGGTTTGCACTCAAAATCTCACGATACATGGCCCCATTCATTCTTTCATGTACCCGGATCAGTCATCCTGGCCCCTTTGCAGAGAAACAGCCCCAAAGCATGATGTTTCCACCACCATGCTTTACAGTAGGTATGGTGTTTGATGGATGCAACTCAGTATTCTTTTTCCTCCAAACACGACAAGTTGTGTTTCTACCAAACAGTTCCAGTTTGGTTTCATCAGACCATAGGACATTCTCCCAAAACTCCTCCGGATCATCCAAATGCTCTCTAGCAAACTTCAGACGGGCCCGGACATGTACTGGCTTAAGCAGTGGGACATGTCTGGCACTGCAGGATCTGAGACCATGGTGGCGTAGTGTGTTACTTATGGTAGGCCTTGTTACATTGGTCCCAGCTCTCTGCAGTTCATTCACTAGGTCCCCCCGCGTGGTTCTGGGATTTTTGCTCACCGTTCTTGTGATCATTCTGACCCCACGGGGTGGGATTTTGCGTGGAGCCCCAGATCGAGGGAGATTATCAGTGGTCTTGTATGTCTTCCATTTTCTAATTATTGCTCCCACTGTTGATTTCTTCACTCCAAGCTGGTTGGCTATTGCAGATTCAGTCTTCCCAGCCTGGTGCAGGGCTACAATTTTGTTTCTGGTGTCGTTTGACAGCTCTTTGGTCTTCACCATAGTGGAGTTTGGAGTCAGACTGTTTGAGGGTGTGCACAGGTGTCTTTTTATACTGATAACAAGTTTAAACAGGTGCCATTACTACAGGTAATGAGTGGAGGAAAGAGGAGACTCTTAAAGAAGAAGTTACAGGTCTGTGAGAGCCAGAAATCTTGATTGTTTGTTTCTGACCAAATACTTATTTTCCACCATAATATGCAAATAAAATGTTAAAAAAACAGACAATGTGATTTTCTGGATTTTTTTTTCTCAGTTTGTCTCCCATAGTTGAGGTCTACCTATGATGTAAATTACAGACGCCTCTCATCTTTTTAAGTGGTGGAACTTGCACTATTGTTGACTGACTAAATACTTTTTTGCCCCACTGTATGTGTCTATGGTTTATGAATGTTATATTGAATACGAAATTTGACTGACATATGAGTCCAAAAGCACTGTTTGCAAAGAGAAATACGCTGAATTATATAACATTGATTAACATTCAAGGAAGCTTTGCTCCATACAGTATATTAGGTAGCCCTTTTTGGGGAACCTTAGAGAGAAAAAATTCTTTATGTGCTCTGGATATTTATCCATTTTTTTAATATGCTTATGGCATGGGTATAGTAATTCCTGTGTTCCCAGATCCATATGTGTGTATTTATCCACTGAATCTTTTTAAACAGTTGTGTGTTAATATTTGTTAAATAAAATTTTTTTTTTGAATTTTTACTTGGCAGATGACTGACAGGTCTGGGCCTAGGGTTGTAAAACAACTGGTTAAAAGAGGGGAAGGGTACATCCAACATGAGTGAGTGAAAGCAATGTTGTGGTGGAAGGGGTAGCCACAGTCTGACTACCTGTATAATGACATCTGTGATGCCTCAGAAACTATTATACCGCATGTATTGTAGCCAGCTCTAATAACTCACTAATTCACAGATTTCAGTTGAAGAAACCACCATTACATACAGTAGCTGGGCTGTGCAGTAACCAAATCTTAAACCCACTTACTATTACTACCCAAAAAGTGATGAGTGTATATAAAGAGAAAGATACTATAAACAAGGAGTAATTAAAAGCCATACACAATATCATATCGACATTATAACCGATCATTAAATAATTTAAATAATTTCTGTAATATTTGGTCATAGTAAATGAAATAAGCCTATAGCAGAAAAGTCTACAAAGGCATTATTAACTAGATGGGCATTTCCTGAAGGAAATACATGGTGCTTGAATAGTGTTGCCAGCTTTACAGCAGCACTTTTCACACACAGGATGGGGGTGCCCTTGCTTTTGCACACGCGGGGCCGGGGGTGCCCTTACTTTTGCACACGCGGGGCCGGGGGTGCCCTTGCTTTTGCACACGCGGGGCGGGGGGTGCCCTTACTTTTGCACACACGGGGCCGGGGGTGCCCTTGCTTTTGCACACGCGGGGCCGGGGGTGCCCTTGCTTTTGCACACGCGGGGCCGGGGGTGCCCTTACTTGTGCACACGCGGGGCCGTGGGTGCCCTTACTTTTGCACACGTGGGTCGGGGGTGCCCTTACTTTTGCACACGCGGGGCCGGAGGTGCCCTTACCTTTGCACACGTGGGGCCGGGGGTGCCCTTACTTTTGCACATGCGGGGCCGGGGGTGCCCTTACTTTTGCACACATGGGTTCGGGGGTGCCCTTACTTTTGCACATGCGGGGCCGGGGGTGCCCTTACTTTCGCACACGCGGGGTAAAAGTGCCGTTAATTTTGCACATGCAGGGCCTGGGGTGCACTTACTTTTGCACACGCGGGGCCTGGGGTGCACTTACTTTTGCACACGCTGGGCCGGGGGTGCCCTTACTTTTGCACAAGCGGGGCCAGGGGTGCCCTTACTTTTGCACACGCGGGGCTCGGGGTGTCCTCACTTTTACACATGCAGGGTCGGGGGTGCCCTTACTTTTGCACATGCGGGGCCGGGGGTGCCCTTACTTTTGCACATGCGGGGCCGGGGGTGCCCTTACTTTTGCACTCGTGGGGCCAGGGGTGTCCTTACTTTTGCACACGCGGGGCCGGGGGTGCCCTTACTTTTGCACACGCGGGGCCGGGGGTGCCCTTACTTTTGCACACTCGAGGCCGGGGGTACCTGTTGTGAATTCTGTGGCCAAGCTCCCTCCTGTGGTCGTGAGTGGTACTTCGGCTGGTTTTGTCTATGAGCTTCCTTTGGTGGATGAGAGTGGTACTGCGGCTTCTGAGTTTCCTTCCTCAGGTGATGAGGTTAAGTTGTTAGGTGCTGCTCTATGTAACTCCACCTAGTGCTTTGATCCTGGCCTCCAGTCAATGTTCTAGTATTGGTCTTGCTTCCTCCTGGATCGTTCCTGTGGCCTGTTTTCCTGCATAAGCTAAGTTTTGCTTGTGTTATTTTTGTTTGCTATTTTTTCTGTCCAGCTTGCTATATTGGTTTTTCTTGCTTGCTGGAAGCTCTGGGACGCAGAGGGAGCACCTCCGTACCGTTAGTCGGTGCGGAGGGTCTTTTTGCCCCCTCTGCATGGTTGTTTGTAGGGTTTTGTGTTGACCGCAAAGCAATCTTTTCTATCTTTGGTCTGTTCAGTAAGTTGGGCCTCACTTTGCAAAATCTATTTCATCTCTGCGTTTGTATTTTCATCTCAACTCACAGTCATTATATGTGGGGGGCTGCCTTTTCCTTTGGGGTATTTCTCTGAGGCAAGCTAGGCTTATTTTTCTTTCTTAGGGCTAGCTAGTTTCTCAGGCTGTGCTCGAGGCGCATAGGTCTGGTCAGGAGCGCTCCACGGCTACCTCTAGTGTGGTTGGATAGGATTTGGGATTGCTGTCAGCAGAGTTTCCATGTCTCAGAGCTCGTCCTATGTTTTTGATAATTGTCAGGTCACTTTGTGTGCTCTGAACTTCAAGGTCCATTGTGGTTCTGAATTACCTGTTCATAACAGTACTGGAGGCCCAAAGTACTAATGCTTCTCAATAGAGGGAAAAGAGAAGTTCTGAGACCATTTTTTTTTCTTTGCACTGTGTTCTGTCTTTCTTTTCCCCTTTACATCAGGGTGGTTCAGAACACAGGTGTGGACATGGACATTCAAGGTCTGTCCTCTTTGATGGATAATCTCGCTATAAATGTACAGAATATTCCAGATTTAGTGGTTCAGAATCCTATGTTAGAACCTAAAATTCCTATTCCTGAGTTATTTTCTGGAGATAGCGCTAAGTTTTTGAATTTTAAAAATAATTGTAAACTATTTCTGGCTTTGAAACCCCGCTCCTCTGGTGACCCAGTTCAACAAGTTAAGATTGTTATTTCTTTATTACGTGGCGACCCTCAAGACTGGGCATTTTCCCTTGCACCAGGAGATCCTGCATTATGTAATATTGATGAGTTTTTTTCTGTCGCTCGGATTGCTGTACGATGAACCTAATTCAGTGGATCAGGCAGAGAAAAATTTGCTGGCTCTGTGTCAGGGTCAGGATGAGATAGAGATTTATTGTCAGAAGTTTAGAAAGTGGTCCGTGCTTACTCAATGGAATGAATGTGCGCTGGCAGCTATTTTCAGAAAGGGTCTCTCTGAAGCCCTTAAGGATGTCATGGTGGGATTTCCTATGCCTGCTGGTCTGAATGAGTCTATGTCTTTGGCCATTCAGATCGGTCGACGCTTGCGTGAGCGTAAATCTGTGCACCATTTGGCGATATTATCTGAGCATAAACCTGAGCCTATGCAGTGCGATAGGACTTTGACCAGAGCTGAAAGGCAAGAACACAGACGTCAGAATGGGATGTGTTTCTACTGTGGTGATTCCACTCATGCTATCTCCGATTGTCCTAAGCGCACTAAGCGGTTCGATAGGTCTGCCACCATTGGTACGGTGCAGTCGAAATTTTTTTTGTCCGATACTTTGATCTGCTCTTTGTCATCGTCTGGTTTTGTTTATGAGCTTCCTTTGGTGGATGAGAGTGGTACTGCGGCTTCTGAGTTTCCTTCCTCAGGTGATGAGGTTAAGTCGTTAGGTGCTGCTCTATTTAACTCCACCTAGTGCTTTGATCCTGGCCTCCAGTCAATGTTCTAGTATTGGTCTTGCTTCCTCCTGGATCGTTCCTGTGGCCTGTTTTCCTGCATAAGCTAAGTTTTGCTTGTGTTATTTTTGTTTGCTATTTTTTCTGTCCAGCTTGCTATATTGGTTTTTCTTGCTTGCTGGAAGCTCTGGGACGCAGAGGGAGCACCTCCGTACCGTTAGTCGGTGCGGAGGGTCTTTTTGCCCCCTCTGCGTGGTTGTTTGTAGGGTTTTGTGTTGACCGCAAAGCAATCTTTTCTATCTTTGGTCTGTTCAGTAAGTTGGGCCTCACTTTGCAAAATCTATTTCATCTCTGCGTTTGTATTTTCATCTCAACTCACAGTCATTATATGTGGGGGGCTGCCTTTTCCTTTGGGGTATTTCTCTGAGGCAAGCTAGGCTTATTTTTCTTTCTTAGGGCTAGCTAGTTTCTCAGGCTGTGCTCGAGGCGCATAGGTCTGGTCAGGAGCGCTCCACGGCTACCTCTAGTGTGGTTGGATAGGATTTGGGATTGCTGTCAGCAGAGTTTCCATGTCTCAGAGCTCGTCCTATGTTTTTGATAATTGTCAGGTCACTTTGTGTGCTCTGAACTTCAAGGTCCATTGTGGTTCTGAATTACCTGTTCATAACAGTACTGGAGGCCCAAAGTACTAATGCTTCTCAATAGAGGGAAAAGAGAAGTTCTGAGACCATTTTTTTTTCTTTGCACTGTGTTCTGTCTTTCTTTTCCCCTTTACATCAGGGTGGTTCAGAACACAGGTGTGGACATGGACATTCAAGGTCTGTCCTCTTTGATGGATAATCTCGCTATAAATGTACAGAATATTCCAGATTTAGTGGTTCAGAATCCTATGTTAGAACCTAAAATTCCTATTCCTGAGTTATTTTCTGGAGATAGCGCTAAGTTTTTGAATTTTAAAAATAATTGTAAACTATTTCTGGCTTTGAAACCCCGCTCCTCTGGTGACCCAGTTCAACAAGTTAAGATTGTTATTTCTTTATTACGTGGCGACCCTCAAGACTGGGCATTTTCCCTTGCACCAGGAGATCCTGCATTATGTAATATTGATGCGTTTTTTTCTGTCGCTCGGATTGCTGTACGATGAACCTAATTCAGTGGATCAGGCAGAGAAAAATTTGCTGGCTCTGTGTCAGGGTCAGGATGAGATAGAGATTTATTGTCAGAAGTTTAGAAAGTGGTCCGTGCTTACTCAATGGAATGAATGTGCGCTGGCAGCTATTTTCAGAAAGGGTCTCTCTGAAGCCCTTAAGGATGTCATGGTGGGATTTCCTATGCCTGCTGGTCTGAATGAGTCTATGTCTTTGGCCATTCAGATCGGTCGACGCTTGCGTGAGCGTAAATCTGTGCACCATTTGGCGATATTATCTGAGCATAAACCTGAGCCTATGCAGTGCGATAGGACTTTGACCAGAGCTGAAAGGCAAGAACACAGACGTCAGAATGGGATGTGTTTCTACTGTGGTGATTCCACTCATGCTATCTCCGATTGTCCTAAGCGCACTAAGCGGTTCGATAGGTCTGCCACCATTGGTACGGTACAGTCGAAATTTTTTTTGTCCGATACTTTGATCTGCTCTTTGTCATCGTATTCTGTCATGGCATTTGTGGCTTCAGGCGCTGCCCTGAATTTGATGGACTTGGAGTTTGCTAGGCGCTGTGGGTTTGTCTTGGAGCCCTTGCAGTGTCCTATTCCATTGAGAGGAATTGATGCTACGCCTTTGGCCAAGAATAAGCCTCAGTATTGGACCCAGCTGACCATGTGCATGGCTTCTGCGCACCAGGTTCTGAATCACCTGTTCATAACAGGAGATACGTGGCACCTGTGGTTCCATCTATTGATCCTCCTGCTCCGGTTTTGGTTGAAGGGGAGTTGGAGTATATAGTGGAGAAGATTTTGGATTCTCGTGTTTCGTGACGGAAACTCCAGTATCTGGTTAAGTGGAAAGGTTATGGCCAGGAAGATAATTCCTGGGTCTTTGCCTCTGATGTCCATGCTGCCGATCTGGTTCGTGCCTTTCATGTGGCTCATCCTGGTCGGCCTGGGGGCTATGGTGAGGGTTCGGTGACCCCTCCTCAAGAGGGGGGTACTGTTATGAATTCTGTGGCCAAGCTCCCTCCTGTGGTCGTGAGTGGTACTTCGGCTGGTTCTGTCTATGAGCTTCCTTTGGTGGATGAGAGTGGTACTGCGGCTTCTGAGTTTCCTTCCTCAGGTGGGGTGCACTTACTTTTGCACACGCGGGGCCGGGGGTGCCCTTACTTTTGCACAAGCGGGACCAGGGGTGCCCTTACTTTTGCACACGCGGGGCTCGGGGTGTCCTCACTTTTACACACACGGGGTCAGGGTGCCCTTACTTTTGCACATGCGGGGCCAGGGGTGCCCTTACTTTTGCACATGCGGGGCCGGGGGTGCCCTTACTTTTGCACTCGTGGGGCCAGGGGTGTCCTTACTTTTGCACACGCGGGGCCGGGGGTGCCCTTACTTTTGCACACGCGGGGCCGGGGGTGCCCTTACTTTTGCACACGGGGGTGCCCTTACTTTTGCACACGCGGGTTCGGGGGTGCCCTTACTTTTGCACATGCGGGGCTGGGGGTGCCCTTACTTTTGCACACACGGGGTAGGGGGTGCCGTTACTTTTGCACACGCGGGGCCTGGGGTGCACTTACTTTTGCACAGGCGGGGCCGGGGGTGCCCTTACTTTTGCACACGCAGGGCCAGGAGTGCCCTTTCTTTTGCACAAGCGGGGCCGGGGGTGCCCTCACTTTTACACACGCGGGGTCGGGGTGCCCTTACTTTTGCACATGCGGGGCCGGGGGTGCCCTTACTTTTGCACACGCGGAGCAGGGGGTGCCCTTACTTTTGCACACGTGGGGCTGGGGGTGCCCTTACTTTTACACACGCAGGGCCGGTGTTGCCCTTACTTTTGCACTCGTGGGGCCGGGGGTGTCCTTACTTTTGCATTCATTATCACGTACCTTGATTTCTGGAGGCTTTGAACTTCTTTGTTTACTTTTTCTGGGTGCTAATAGAACACTGCAATGGCAAGAACCCATAAGAAGAATCAACACTTATTCTATTCTTATCATTTTTTATTCATATTTTGTTATTATTTTTTTTTTATTAATTTTATGTACCTATGTTTTTATTTTTTTTATTTTTTTCCTTTATTTTTTTATTTTTTTGTCAATGCTTGATTTATTTTGTTTTTTGAGATTGAGTATCTATCACATTATTTATGTATTTTATATATTATTATTTTTATATATAAAATTGCTATGTACTTATCACGGTGTGCGTTTTATACCTTTATTGTTTTGTATTTAATTGCACTTTATCACATTCTTACCTTATCACATTTATATTATTATATGTTATTATTTGTACTCACTATGTTATCATGCTACTACACAAATTATTGTTCAGGCTGTGGTTTGTGGCACGCAGTCTGTGCATGGTCACGGCGGGTCGGCCGGCAGTGTCCGCGTCTCCACATGTGTTCCGGCTGCGGGTCCCGTTGCCTGGATGCTTGACGCGTTCCTTCCGGCGTCCTGTCCGAGTCCTGCCTCAGTTGCGTCACTATCACCCCCCCCCCCAGTCCTGTAACCTCACCCCCGTTACTATTGACAACCCGGTTGCGTCCCTTGCTGGCCAGTTATTGCATTAGGACAGTCTAGTCTTCCGACGTGATGTGTAGCCCTGCAGCCTCTACCTCTTTTTCCATTTCTGCCAGCAATTTGTAATCCGGTACTCGTTGTTGTTTCATTTTTGGATGCCCCAGGGATCTTGTGCTGACATGTACAGTACTTTGTTTTTGTTGCATCAACTTCGTATGCGATTGGATTCCTCTTGATCATGCGCAGTACTCCCCCACTCTTTTTTTCACTTAGACACTCACGTATGTTCTATATCAGCAGCTCATCACCATTCTTTTGTTTGATTGGTTGATAAAGGTATTTAAACTACCCCCTTTCCTAATAACGCCACCCTCTGATGAAGGCAGCGTGCCGAAACGCGCGTTGGGGAGGGCGCCATCCAGGAAACCGGGATCACACGAGCACTGTGAGTATGTTATGATTATGAGTATATTATGTTTTACATTATCGTCAGTCTCTCTTTTCCCGTGTGTTGATAATTATGGTCATTAACACTGACACCTAGTGGTACTTTTGCACATTTCACATTCCCTTATTTATTTATTGCGCTGCACACCCCTCTACACTTGCGCAAATTCCCTATATGAGATTAATCACTGATGCAGTTTTAGATACACTCTTTACTACATTTTGTTGTCACTTGGTGTGTCAACTAGTGATTTATATTTATATTTAGCATAATCCTGGTTAGGTGCGCCGTTATCTGTCTTATAATTGTACACTGTCATTATTAAATTTTTCCTGTATTGTTTTTAATTTTTTGTATACATTAATAAAATTTATATGACTCTTAATATTATTCTGGACTTTTTAGTCGGGTTTTTGGGGGTTTTTCTATAGGCAACAACAGCATTAGAGAACAAAAGGATCTACAGTCCGAAGTCAGATATGCTGGATCCTCATCTCTCCAGAAAATTATTGGGACCTTATTTAATGGACCAGTCACCTTTTTTTTTTGATGCTTCATGTATTAGGAAACCTGAAGTGGTTTAAAAAATTCTTCAAAACACTGAATAATACACCAGAGGCAGCAGAGGGTGTGATTTAGCAAAAAGCAGGTGGCAGATTTCTGCATTCAAGGTATCTATTATATCAGAATGACAGTGTCATTACGCCCATACCTTTAGTTTCATATAGATAATCCTGATGACAGGTTTACTTTAAAGAGCTTGAAAAGTTTTCAATATTGTCCTAGGAGAGCTCCGAGTGTTGCATAGGTTGAAAAAAGACATAGGTCAATTATCATGTAAAAATTAAAATCAGCAAGACAGATCCAGAAGAGAGACAGAGCTTGCAATCTAACAGGTTACCTTTTCATGACCCCTATGCAGCTGACCCCCTCCTTTGGAAACAGGTAAGTAAGGTAAATCCCAATGGCTAGCAGATGTGAATCCAACCTTAGCTTGAGAACAGGAATGTAGAGAAAGGCAGATTTACGACTGGTAGTGTAAGGAGAAAGACCGGGCTGCAGGTGCCTAATCATGCTCGGTCCGGAACTTCTGAGGCTGTGTCCTATGTTGCCCAGGGGAAAGAATAGGGGACATGACAGGCCCCATGACCCGGGAAGAGGAGGCATGACTAAGCCAGGCAGTGAGAAGAAAGCACACAAAGAAAGAGAGGGTTTCCCGCTGGCAGCGCGAGCAGAAGCAGGCGTGCGGCGCGCTCCGCAGGGCGACAGACAGTACGGAGACATACTATGGCCAAGTTCTTCAGAGCGCTCGAGCGAGACAGTGAGTGAGGATCTGCGCTGTGAGCAATGACAGGCCGCGCAGCAGAGATAAGGACCGTAGAGCACAGACCCAGGACAGCTGCGTGAGAGGCTTACTGCCAGAGAGACTTTCTGCTATCGGGAGACACACAGAGCAGCGTGTGCCGGTCAGTTTGGTGCGAATCAGTAGCAGTGCACAGCTGGGTGAGCAGCGTGCTCCGTCTTCTGAGCACCAGTGCCTCGATGGGCTGTGTTGTTGGGTCCCTGCCACCTCCAGCGGGACCGATGCGCAGAGAAGTGCAGTGCGCTCAGTAGCTGCCAAAGACAGAAGTGCCGTGCGCTCAGTGACTGAGTACCGCGCACGTGCAAAGGAGCAAAGGCCAAGTATCGGACAGACTTTTGCCACCTAACTTGCCACTTGCTTCACTCCCGTTTACATTTACGTTTGAATCTGAGAGTGCCACAACCTTGTTTGTTTCGGCCATACATGCTTATGGACTAGGGGCTCAGCTGAAGGTACCGGTCACCGACCGCTGCCGCCAGAAGATGGACCATCGCTTAAAGGACCCCATCTGAGGTGCGACGAGCAAGGACGCCGCATCCAGACACGCCACTGGGGAACTCCATACCTCTCTTCACCTTAAGCACAGGCACCTTACTTCTACCTACCTTGAGCTTGACGGATAGATAGACTGATCAACCTTTACCATATTGAACCTATCCGTTGATTCAACCCAATAGATGCACTGTTAACTGTAACTGAAGAAGGTCTGAAGTAAGACCGAAACGTTTTGCTACTACAGGGGACAGCAATAAACCACCACTTGTTTACCTAAGTTGAGTGCCGAGTTTTTGGATACATATTGATGGTTTGGGAACCTACTCGAGCACCTCTTCTGGTTGTGCGCACGATTATCTGTTTCACCAAATGGAGATAAGTCAGATAGATGACGTGATAGAAAAAATGACGGAAATGCATTTCACCTAGGACCTTTAGGGGCAGAGATATCATAAAAGCTGAGAATATCATAAGGTTTAAGACTAACACATCCTGTAGTTCTCTGAAGTCCAGCACTGTTGTGTCACCAGAGGGGAGATGTGTGGGTGTAATATGTGCTAATAAAAAGTCACTACTAATTATGATCCTTGTTCAATGCCAGGAAAATACATTACTGTGTACGATCGAACTACGTTTTCACTGTTCATTTTTTTCTTCCATAAATCTGAGCCATTCCGTGACATCAGGTTTAGTGACTTTATTTCGCTACTCCATTTTATTTATAGATTATACACAAACCTGTATGCGGTGTGATTCTGTGGACCGTGAGTTATTTCCTTCAATTTGATCCAATTTCATACTATTCTATAGATGGGCCATAAAATGAAAAAACACATAACTTTGTAATGTTATGCACAGATCAGTCATGTGAAATCAATGTTGTATTGGCATTACATAAAAAAAATCAGAGAAAATAAACATTAAAACTTCACATTTATGTCATCATCTGTTTTATTCTGTAAAATATCTTACATTTAATTAAAATAAAACTTGAAATCATTTTATGTAATTTATGTCATGTGACAGTTAAATTTAAACAAAGGAATATCAACCTTCCTTTTTATTTATTTTTTGGCTAATTTGCCCCATAATGGTCTACAGTTATATTTGGAAACATGAAGACTATAAGTGGTAAATGTCTATACGTCAGGGCATTAATAACAATCACGATAACCCCACAGACCACGTCCAGGCAACTAAAGAAAAACCCCAGATACATGTATTGGTTATAACAATGGCCCGTTATTTTTATAGACTGTGTCTTTATGGAGATTGACAATCCTGAGTAAGCCACATCGCCCAAATCTGAAAACACTTCTTGCTTCATATACAGACTGAGGTGATGACTTTATGAAGATTCCTCCCAGAAAAATTTCACATTGACATCCTTCATCTTCTCTTCATAGATTTTATCGAAATATTCACTTTGAGCTACTGTAAAAAGGCTCTTCCAATCACCGGCTACACCTATAAAAAAGAGTATATATATTATAGGAACATTACATGCTGGGTGAAACACTTGTCGTGTGGCAGTAGATCTGTTCCACTGTGCCAGAATGATTTTGGGCGCTGTGAGTTAGGAATTATGTAAAGTGCGTACACTGAGGACTGATACATGTGGATTGTACTGGTCAATGTTTGCGTATGAAAGTTCTTTATTTAATTTCCTCACAACAAGCTGCCGCAGAACGGTTTTGAGGAACGTCCCCGCCTAGTGCACACACTTCCTTTTACCTGGTACAAACCAGTTCAGTCCTGTCTAGTCAAAGCAGAGGAAGGAAGGAAGGAAGAAGGCAGCACTACTCCCTTAATCTTTATTCCAATCCATGCTGAGGGGACATCTTTTTTTGCACAGTGGCCTCCACTAGAGATGGGATGCTTCATACAGTCAGGAGTAGGGTTGAGCGAAACGGGTCGAACATTTTCAAAAGTCGCCGACTTTTGGCTAAGTCGGGGTTTCATGAAACCCGATCCAACCCCTGTGCGGGGTCGGCCATGCGGTACGCGACTTTCGCGCCAAAGTCGCGTTTCAATGACGCGAAAAGCGCCATTTCTCAGCCAATGAAGGTAAACGCAGAGTGTGGGCAGCGTGATGACATAGGTCCTGGTCCCCACCATCTTAGAGAAGGGCATTGCAGTGATTGGCTTGCTGTCTGCGACGTCACAGGGGCTATAAAGAGGCGTTCCCGCCGACCGCCATCTTACTGCTGCTGATCTGAGCTTAGGGAGAGGTTGCTGCCGCTTTGTCAGAAGCAGGGATAGCGTTAGGCAGGGTCCATTAACCACAAAACCGCTTGTGCTGCAGCGATTTGCACTGTCCAACACCACCCTCGGTGTGCAGGGACAGTGGAAGTTTTTTTTTTTTTTTTTTTCCCCTCAGCGCTGTAGCTCATTGGGCTGCCCTAGAAGGCTCCCTGATAGCTGCATTGCTGTGTGTACGCCGCTGTGCAAACCAACTGCTTTTTTCAAAGCACAAATCCTCTTGTTCCTTCCTTTCTGCACAGCTATCTTTTTTGTTTGTCCACACTTTTTATTTCATTTGTGCATCAGTCCACTCCTTATTGCTGCCTGCCATACCTGGCTGAGATTACTGCAGGCAGGGAGATAGTAATTGTAGGACATTCCCTGTTTTTTTTTTTTTTTGGTGGGAGATTAAGATTGGCAATTTGGCATTTCTGCTAGAGTGCCATCCCTGTGTGTGCCATCTCTCTCACATAGTGGGCCATAGAAAGCCTTTTCATTTTTCTGTATTTTTTTTTGTGGGGTGTATAAATTCTCCCTGATAAAAATACAGTGGGAGATTAATATTGGCCTTTGGGCTTGTGTGCCAGTCCTGAGTGTGCCATCTCTCTCACAAATAGTGGGCCATAGAAAGCCTATTTTATTTTTTTTTGGGTTTTATAAATTCTCCCTGAAAAAAAGGGAGATTAATATTGGCCTCTGGGCTTGTGTGCCAGTCCTGAGCGTGCCATCTGTGCCAGCCCTGAGCGTGCCATCTCTCTCACAAATAGTGGGCCATAGAAAGCCTATTTAATTTTTTTTTTGGTTTTATAAATTCTCCCTGAAAAAAAGGGAGATTAATATTGGCCTCTGGGCTTGTGTGCCAGTTGTGAGCGTGCCATCTGTGCCAGTCCTGAGCGTGCCATCTCTCTCACAAATAGTGGGCCATAGAAAGCCTATTTAATTTTTTTTTTGGTTTTATAAATTTTCCCTGAAAAAAGGGAGATTAATATTGGCCTCTGGGCTTGTGTGCCAGTTGTGAGCGTGCCATCTGTGCCAGCCCTGAGCGTGCCATCTCTCTCACAAATAGTGGGCCATAGAAAGCCTATTTAATTTTTTTTTTGGTTTTATAAATTTTCCCTGAAAAAAGGGAGATTAATATTGGCCTCTGGGCTTGTGTGCCAGTTGTGAGCGTGCCATCTGTGCCAGTCCTGAGCGTGCCATCTCTCTCACAAATAGTGGGCCATAGAAAGCCTATTTAAATATTTTTTTGGTTTTATAGATTCTCCCAGAAAAAAAGGGAGATTAATATTGGCCTCTGGGCTTCTGTGCCAGTCCTGAGCGTGCCATCTGTGCCAGTCCTGAGCGTCCCATCTCTCTCACAAATAGTGGGCCATAGAAAGCCTATTTTTTTTTTTTTTTGGGTTTTAGAAATTCTCCCTGAAAAAAAAAGGGAGATTAATATTGCCCTTTGGGCTTGTGTGCCAGTACTAAGCGTTCCATCTCTCTCTCTCTCAGTCAGTGGGCCATAGAACGCCTATTTTTGGTTTTATTTGTTTTCTAAATTCTCCCTGAAAAAATCATTTTATTTTATTTGGTTTCTAAATTCTTCCTGATAAAATCATATTTTTTTTATTATTTTTTTTTCTAAAGTCTCCCTGAAAAAAAAAAAAAACAGTGGGAGATTAATATTGGCCTTTCTGCTTGTGTGCCAGTCTTGACTCCTGGGTGCGTCATCTCTCAGTCAGTGGGCCATAGAACGCCTATTTTTGGTTTTATTTGTTTTATAAATTCTCCCTGAAAAAATCATTTTATTTTATTTGGTTTCTAAATTCTTCCTGATAAAATCATATTTTTTTTATTATTTTTTTTTCTAAAGTCTCCCTGAAAAAAAAAAAAAAAAAACAACCAAAAAAAACAGTGGGAGATTAATATTGGCCTTTCTGCTTGTGTGCCAGTCTTTACTCCTGGGTGTGCCATCTCTCTCTCTCTCTCTCTCTCTCTCTCCAATTGTGGTCCATAGAAAGCCTATATTTTTTTTCCTTGATTTGGGTTCCAAAATCTACCAGAGAAAATAACTACATCAATCATTGGTAGAAAAATATTGGCCTCTGGGCTTGTGTGCCACTCCTGACTCCTGTGTGCGTCATCTCTCAGTCAGTGGGCCATAGAACGCCTATTTTTGTTTTTATTTGTTTTATAAATTCTCCCTGAAAAAATCATTTTATTTTATTTGGTTTCTAAATTCTTCCTGATAAAATCATATTTTTTTTATTATTTTTTTTTCTAAAGTCTCCCTGAAAAAAAAAAAAAAAAAACAACCAAAAAAAACAGTGGGAGATTAATATTGGCCTTTCTGCTTGTGTGCCAGTCTTGACTCCTGGGTGTGCCATCTCTCTCTCTCTCTCTCTCTCTCTCTCCAATTGTGGTCCATAGAAAGCCTATATTTTTTTTCCTTGATTTGGGTTCCAAAATCTACCAGAGAAAATAACTACATCAATCATTGGTAGAAAATTATTGGCCTCTGGGCTTGTGTGCCACTCCTGACTCCTGTGTGCGTCATCTCTCAGTCAGTGGGCCATAGAACGCCTATTTTTGTTTTTATTTGTTTTATAAATTCTCCCTGAAAAAATCATTTTATTTTATTTGGTTTCTAAATTCTTCCTGATAAAATCATATTTTTTTAATTATTTTTTTTTCTAAAGTCTCCCTGAAAAAAAAAAAAACAAACAAACAAAAAAAACAGTGGGAGATTAATATTGGCCTTTCTGCTTGTGTGCCAGTCTTGACTCCTGGGTGTGCCATCTCTCTCTCTCTCTCTCTCTCTCTCTCCAATTGTGGTCCATAGAAAGCCTATATTTTTTTTCCTTGATTTGGGTTCCAAAATCTACCAGAGAAAATAACTACATCAATCATTGGTAGAAAAATATTGGCCTCTGGGCTTGTGTGCCACTCCTGACTCCTGTGTGCGTCATCTCTCAGTCAGTGGGCCATAGAACGCCTATTTTTGTTTTTATTTGTTTTATAAATTCTCCCTGAAAAAATCATTTTATTTTATTTGGTTTCTAAATTCTTCCTGATAAAATCATATTTTTTTTATTATTTTTTTTTCTAAAGTCTCCCTGAAAAAAAAAAAAAAAAACAAACAAAAAAAAATGGGAGATTAATATTGGCCTTTCTGCTTGTGTGCCAGTCTTGACTCCTGGGTGTGCCATCTCTCTCTCTCTCTCTCTCTCTCTCTCCAATTGTGGTCCATAGAAAGCCTATATTTTTTTTCCTTGATTTGGGTTCCAAAATCTACCAGAGAAAATAACTCCATCAATCATTGGTAGAAAAATATTGGCCTCTGGGCTTGTGTGCCACTCCTGATTCCTGTGTGCGTCATCTCTCACTCAGTGGCCCATAGAAAGCATATAGTTTGTTACATTTGTTTTCTAAATTCTCCCTGCAAAAATCTATTTTTTTTTTTTTGGGGGGTTTCTAAAGTGTTCCTGAAAAAAATAAAAATAAAAAAAAAATAATAGTGTGACATTAATATTAACATTTGTGCTTCAGTGAAAGTCCTGCGTGTGGGGCATCTCTCTAATTTGCAGCCACCAAAAAAAGAGTGTGTAACATTGGGCCTGATTTTCGCTGTGGTCTCACCAACCTGTAAAGGGGTAGCTAAATCATACTGAAGTTATAGCTCACCGTGTAAGTTGTGTGACTGCAACAAATAACGTTAGTTTGGTTACGTTTTTAAAACAATGAGGAAGTCTAGTGGAAGAGGTCGTGGCCGGGGGCGTTCATTGTCAGCTGGTAATGAGGGTAGTGGTAGTGGTGGAGCATCAGGTGGTCGTGGGGAAAAAAATATTGCACCTAAGTCTGGAGCTGTGGAGCCAGGTTCGTCGTCCGGCTACACAAGGCCTCGAACGCTCCCTTTTCTGGGATTAGGAAAACCGCTTTTAAAGCCGGAGCAGCAAGAGCAAGTTTTGGCTTATCTTGCTGACTCAGCCTCTAGCTCTTTTGCCTCCTCTCGTGAAACTGGTAAAAGTAAAAGCAGCGCGTCGTTAGTGGATGTTCACGGTCAGGGACAAGTCACTTCCTTGTCCTCTTCAGCAAAAACAACAACAGAGAAGAATGCAGCAGGCGACACAACGGGTTACTCCATGGAGCTCTTTACACATACCGTCCCTGGCTTAGAAAGTGAAGCAGTTAACAGTCCATGCCCATTACAAATTGAATCTGACATGGAGTGCACTGACGCACAGCCACAGCCAGACTACTATGCTGGTCCTTTGACTCAGACCACAACATTGCCCTCGCAGGGTGCTGATCAAGAATCAGACCCTGATGAGACTATGTTGCCCCATCACGAACGCTATACCACCGAACGACACGGTGACACAGACGAAGTTGCGCAGGAGGTACAAGAAGAGTTATTAGATGACCCAGTTCTTGACCCCGATTGGCAGCCATTGGGGGAACAGGGTGCAGGCGGCAGCAGTTCTGAAGCAGAGGAGGAGGAGGGGCCGCAGCAGGCATCAACATCGCCACAGGTTCCATCTGCCGGGCCCGTATCTTGCCCAAAACGCGTGGCAAAGCCAAAACCTGGTGGAGGACAGCGTGGCCATCCGGTTAAAGCTCAGTCTGCAATGCCTGAAAAGGTATCCGATGCTAGAAAGAGTGCAGTCTGGCATTTTTTTAAACAACATCCAATTGATCAGCGCAAAGTCATCTGTCAAAAATGTTCTACTTCCTTAAGCAGAGGTCAGAATCTGAAAAGTCTCAATACTAGTTGCATGCATAGACATTTAACCACCATGCATTTGAAAGCTTGGACTAACTACCAAACGTCCCTTAAGGTTGTTGCACCCTCGGCCAATGAAGCTAGTCATCAACGCAACATCCCTTCCGGCAGTGTAGGACCACCATTTAGCGCACCACCTGCTGTATCTGTGCAGGTATCTTTGCCAGGCCAAAGCAGTCAGGGTCAGGGAATCACCAGTTTCGTAGTAGGAAACACTGCATCTAGGGCACCGGCGGCAACAATACCATCTCCCACCGTCTCTCAGTCTGCCATGTCCACCGGCACCCCCGCTAGTTCCACGATCTCCAGCTCTCCAGTCCAGCTCACCCTACATGAGACTATGGTTAGAAAAAGGAAATACTTAGCCTCGCATCCGCGTACACAGGGTTTGAACGCCCACATAGCTAGACTAATCTCGTTAGAGATGATGCCCTACCGGTTAGTTGAAAGCGAAGCTTTCAAAGACCTGATGGACTACGCTGTACCACGCTACGAGCTACCCAGTCGACACTTTTTTTCCAGAAAAGCCATCCCAGCCCTCCACCAGCATGTTAAAGAGCGCATCGTCCATGCACTCAGGCAATCTGTGAGCACAAAGGTGCACCTGACAACAGATGCATGGACCAGTAGGCATGGCCAGGGACGTTACGTGTCCATCACGGCACACTGGGTAAATGTGGTGGATTCAGGGTCCACAGGGGACAGCAAGTTTGGGACAGTTCTGCCTAGCCCACGGTCTAGTAAACAGTTGTCTGTAGCCGTTCGCACCCCCTCCTCCTCCTCCTCCTCCTCGTCCTCCTGCAGAAGCAAGAGCTCGTCCACAGACCGCAGTCGCACAAACACTCCATCCGCACCTGCCACTGTTGCACACCAGGTCTCCCATTATGGGGCAGCTACTGGCATACGTCAGCAGGCTGTATTGGCTATGAAGTGTTTGGGCGACAATAGACACACCGCGGAAGTTCTGTCCGAGTTCTTGCAGCAAGAAACGCAGTCGTGGCTGGGCACTGTAGATCTTGAGGCAGGCAAGGTAGTGAGTGATAACGGAAGGAATTTCATGGCTGCCATCTCCCTTTCCCAACTGAAACACATTCCTTGCCTGGCTCACACCTTAAACCTGGTGGTGCAGTGCTTCCTGAAAAGTTATCCGGGGTTATCCGACCTGCTCCTCAAAGTGCGTGGACTTTGCGCACATATCTGCCGTTCGCCTGTACACTCCAGCCGTATGCAGACCTATCAGCGTTCTTTGAACCTTCCCCAGCATCGCCTAATCATAGACGTTGCAACAAGGTGGAACTCAACACTGCACATGCTTCAGAGACTGTGCGAACAGAGGCGGGCTGTTATGTTTTTGTGGGAGGATACACATACACGGGCAGGCAGTAGGATGGCAGACATGGAGTTGTCAGGTGTGCAGTGGTCGAAGATTCAAGACATGTGTCAAGTCCTTCAGTGTTTTGAGGAATGCACACGGCTGGTTAGTGCAGACAACGCCATAATAAGCATGAGCATCCCCCTAATGCGTCTGCTGATGCAAAGTTTGACGCACATAAAGGATCAGGCGTCTGCACCAGAGGAAGAGGAAAGCCTTGATGACAGTCAGCGATTGTCTGGTCAGGGCAGTGTACATGACGAGGTACCGGGCGAAGAAGAGGTGGAGGATGAGGAGGATGATGGGGATGAGTATATTTTTAATGAGGAAGCTTTCCCGGGGGCACGGGAAATTGGTGGCGTGGCAAGGCCGGGTTCTGGTTTTTTGAGGGACACAAGTGACGTAGATTTGCCTGCAACTGCCCCTCAACCAAGCACAACCGCAGATTTGACAACGGGAACTTTGGCCCACATGGCGGATTATGCCTTGCGTATCCTCAAAAGGGACACACGCATAACTAAAATGATGAACGATGACGATTACTGGTTGGCCTGCCTCCTTGATCCTCGCTATAAAGGCAAATTGCAAAATATTATGCCACATGAGAACTTGGAACTAATATTAGCAACAAAACAATCAACTCTTGTTGACCGTTTGCTTCTGGCATTCCCTGCACACAGCGCCCGTGATCGTTCTCACACGAGCTCCAGGGGCCAGCAGACCAGAGGTGTTAGAGGGGCAGAAATCAGAAGTGGCGTTGGCCAGAGGGGTTTTCTGACCAGGTTGTGGAGTGATTTTTCTATGACCGCAGACAGGACAGGTACTGCAGCATCAATTCAAAGTGACAGGAGACAACATTTGTCCAGTATGGTTACAAACTATTTTTCATCCCTTATCGACGTTCTCCCTCAACCGTCATTCCCATTTGATTACTGGGCATCCAAATTAGACACCTGGCCAGAATTGGCAGAATATGCATTGCAGGAGCTTGCTTGCCCGGCAGCTAGTGTCCTATCAGAAAGAGTATTCAGTGCTGCAGGTTCAATACTAACAGAAAAAAGGACTCGTCTGGCTACCCAAAATGTAGATGATCTAACCTTCATTAAAATGAACCACAACTGGATTTCAAAATCTTTTGCCCCACCCTGCCCGGCTGACACCTAGCTTTCCTATGAAAAGGTCTTGCCTGTGGACTATTCTGAATGACTTTTCCAATCTCGTAATTTTCTTCACCTGATTGTCCAGCATACGACATGTTTCCACCTCACGAAATGGCCAAACTCCCCACACGGGGCCGTGCTATCGCCACTTTGCGCTTGGACCCTTGAGAGTGCTGTTTGTCTGAAGAGGTGGGTGTGGCCGCTTTTGGTCGACGGCACTGCCACTGGGTCCCTCATAGTACAATAAAGTGTCTCTGGCGGTGGTGGTGCGCACCCAACGTCAGACACACCGTTGTAATATGAGGGGCCCTGTGCCTGTACCGCCGGCCACAAGACAGTTCCCCCCCCCAGCTCAAACAGTGCTCTACCACTAGCAAAATTATCTCTCACAGCTTCACCAATGTGTAGTCTAGGCGCTGACATCCTTCAATGCCTGGCACTGACAATACCATTGTTTTGACATTTTTGTTATGTTAGGCCTTCGAAGCCTGTCTGCGGTCCCTTCTTTCTACAACTACTACACTGACCAGGCCACTGCTGGCCGTGTTACCCTGGAACCAATTTAAAAGTGCCTACAGTCAGCCCAATTTTGTTATGTTAGGCCTTCGAAGACTGTCTGCCGTCACTCCTTCCACTAGACTTCCACTGACCAGACCACTGCTGCCCGTGTACCCCTGGAACCAATTTAAAAGTGCCTACAGCCAGCCCAAGTTTGTTATGTTAGGCCTTCGAAGCCTGTCTGCGGTCACTCCTTCCACTAGACTTCCACAGACCAGACCACTGCTGCCCGTGTACCCCTGGAACCAATTTAAAAGTGCCTACAGCCAGCCCAAGTTTGTTATGTTAGGCCTTGGAAGCCTGTCTGCGGTCACTCCTTCCACTAGACTTCCACTGACCAGACCACTGCTGCCCATGTACCCCTGGAACCAATTTAAAAGTGCCTACAGCCAGCCCAAGTTTGTTATGTTAGGCCTTGGAAGCCTGTCTGCGGTCACTACTTCCACTAGACTTCCACTGACCAGACCACTGCTGCCCGTGTACCCCTGGAACCAATTTAAAAGTGCCTACAGCCAGCCCAAGTTTGTTATGTTAGGCCTTCGAAGCCTGTCTGCGGTCACTCCTTCCACTAGACTTCCACAGACCAGACCACTGCTGCCCGTGTACCCCTGGAACCAATTTAAAAGTGCCTACAGCCAGCCCAAGTTTGTTATGTTAGGCCTTGGAAGCCTGTCTGCGGTCACTCCTTCCACTAGACTTCCACTGACCAGACCACTGCTGCCCGTGTACCCCTGGAACCAATTTAAAAGTGCCTACAGCCAGCCCAAGTTTGTTATGTTAGGCCTTGGAAGCCTGTCTGCGGTCACTCCTTCCACTAGACTTCCACTGACCATACACTGCTGCCCATGTACCCCTGGAACAAATTTAAAAGTGCCTACAGCCAGCCCAAGTTTGTTATGTTAGGCCTTCGAAGCCTGTCTGCGTCCCGTTCTTTCAACTACAACTACACTGACCAGGCCACTGATGGCCGTGTTCCCCTGGAACCAATTTTAACTTGCCTACAGCCAGCCCTATGTTATTATGTTAGGCCTTCGAAGCCTGTCTGCGTCCCGTTCTTTCAACTACAACTACACTGACCAGGCCACTGATGGCCGTGTTCCCCTGGAACCAATTTTAACTTGCCTACAGCCAGCCCAATGTTAGGCCTTTGATGCCTGTCTGCCGTCACTCCTTCCACTAGGCCTCCACTGACCTGTCTACTGCGGCCCGTGTACCCCTTGAACCAACATCATTAAATATAAAAAAAATTAATTTGATTATAAAAAATAAGATCGTGTTGAGATCTCAAATGCAGACATTTTAACAATCAAAACAAACACACAACAAATATCTGGAACTGTACTACAAAGGTCCAACAGCTACAATTTCTTTCTCCTGCAAGAAGTTAACTGAAAGTTTTTTGGAGTTGTTAACACAGATATGGCATCCACCGAGTGTTGTCCTGTCGCGTCTCCTTTAAATTATTTCCAATAAGATGTTAAACTATTAATTTAATAAAATCAATAATTAAAAAATTAATTGAGTAAGTCAAAAGCACATTGCAAATAAACATTAATTACAAATCAAGAAGCATGGCGCGTCCGAGGGTGAGTAGATACCGAATAAGAATATAATCACCCTCGGACGCGCAATGCTTATTTAAAACAGCCTTCCTTCCTAAGAATCAGCCCTTCCGTGGTGTAGAGAGAGGTTGTGTTACACTCCAAGGTGTTCCCCAGGTTGCCTTTCCTGAGCTTCGATCTTCCGGCTCTCGTTTAGTAGCTGTTGGAAACTACGCTGCATTAGGCCTACTAATTGTGTATGGGTGAAACAGTGGCGCATCTGCGGTCCCTCCTTCCACTAGGCCTCCACTGACCTGTCTACTGCGGCCCGTGTACCCCTTGAACCAACCTAATAAAATATTTAAAAAATTAATTTGATTATAAAAAATAAGATCGTGTTGAGATCTCAAATGCAGACATTTTAACAATCAAAACAAACACACAACAAATATCTGGAACTGTACTACAAAGGTCCAACAGCTACAATTTCTTTCTCCTGCAAGAAGTTAACTGAAAGTTTTTTGGAGTTGTTAACACAGATATGGCATCCACCGAGTGTTGTCCTGTCGCGTCTCCTTTAAATTATTTCCAATAAGATGTTAAACTATTAATTTAATAAAATCAATAATTAAAAAATTAATTGAGTAAGTCAAAAGCACATTGCAAATAAACATTAATTACAAATCAAGAAGCATGGCGCGTCCGAGGGTGAGTAGATACCGAATAAGAATATAATCACCCTCGGACGCGCAATGCTTATTTAAAACAGCCTTCCTTCCTAAGAATCAGCCCTTCCGTGGTGTAGAGAGAGGTTGTGTTACACTCCAAGGTGTTCCCCAGGTTGCCTTTCCTGAGCTTCGATCTTCCGGCTCTCGTTTAGTAGCTGTTGGAAACTACGCTGCATTAGGCCTACTAATTGTGTATGGGTGAAACAGTGGCGCATCTGCGGTCCCTCCTTCCACTAGGCCTCCACTGACCTGTCTACTGCGGCCCGTGTACCCCTTGAACCAACCTAATAAAATATTTAAAAAATTAATTTGATTATAAAAAATAAGATCGTGTTGAGATCTCAAATGCAGACATTTTAACAATCAAAACAAACACACAACAAATATCTGGAACTGTACTACAAAGGTCCAACAGCTACAATTTCTTTCTCCTGCAAGAAGTTAACTGAAAGTTTTTTGGAGTTGTTAACACAGATATGGCATCCACCGAGTGTTGTCCTGTCGCGTCTCCTTTAAATTATTTCCAATAAGATGTTAAACTATTAATTTAATAAAATCAATAATTAAAAAAATAATTGAGTAAGTCAAAAGCACATTGCAAATAAACATTAATTACAAATCAAGAAGCATGGCGCGTCCGAGGGTGAGTAGATACCGAATAAGAATATAATCACCCTCGGACGCGCAATGCTTATTTAAAACAGCCTTCCTTCCTAAGAATCAGCCCTTCCGTGGTGTAGAGAGAGGTTGTGTTACACTCCAAGGTGTTCCCCAGGTTGCCTTTCCTGAGCTTCGATCTTCCGGCTCTCGTTTAGTAGCTGTTGGAAACTACGCTGCATTAGGCCTACTAATTGTGTATGGGTGAAACAGTGGCGCATCTGCGGTCCCTCCTTCCACTAGGCCTCCACTGACCTGTCTACTGCGGCCCGTGTACCCCTTGAACCAACCTAATAAAATATTTAAAAAATTAATTTGATTATAAAAAATAAGATCGTGTTGAGATCTCAAATGCAGACATTTTAACAATCAAAACAAACACACAACAAATATCTGGAACTGTACTACAAAGGTCCAACAGCTACAATTTCTTTCTCCTGCAAGAAGTTAACTGAAAGTTTTTTGGAGTTGTTAACACAGATATGGCATCCACCGAGTGTTGTCCTGTCGCGTCTCCTTTAAATTATTTCCAATAAGATGTTAAACTATTAATTTAATAAAATCAATAATTAAAAAAATAATTGAGTAAGTCAAAAGCACATTGCAAATAAACATTAATTACAAATCAAGAAGCATGGCGCGTCCGAGGGTGAGTAGATACCGAATAAGAATATAATCACCCTCGGACGCGCAATGCTTATTTACAACAGCCTTCCTTCCTAAGAATCAGCCCTTTCGTGGTGTAGAGAGAGGTTGTGTTACACTCCAAGGTGTTCCCCGGGTTGCCTTTCATGAGCTTCGATCTTCCGGCTCTCGTTTAGTAGTTGGTGGAAACTACGCTGCATTAGGCCTACAAATTTGGTATGGGGTGTAGAGACAGGTTGTGTTACACTCCAAGGTTTTCACCAGGTTGCCTTTCCTGAGCTTCGATCTTCATGCTCTCGTTTAGTAGTTGTAGAAAAGTACGCTGCATTAGGCCTACAAAATGGGTATGGGGTGGAGAGAGATGGTGTGTTACACTCCAAGGTGTTCCCCAGGTTGCCTTTCCTGAGCTTCGATCTTCATGCTCTCGTTTAGTAGTTGTAGAAAAGTACGCTGCATTAGGCCTACAAAATGGGTATGGGGTGGAGAGAGATGGTGTGTTACACTCCAAGGTGTTCCCCAGGTTGCCTTTCCTGAGCTTCGATCTTCATGCTCTCGTTTAGTAGGTGTCGGAAAGTAGGCTGCATTAGGCCTAAAAAATGGGGAATGGGGTGGAGAGAGATGGTGTGTTACACTCCAAGGTGTTCCCCAGGTTTCCTTGCCATTGCTTCGGTCTTCCGACTCTCGTTTAGTAGTTGTAGAAAAGTACACTGCATTAGGCCTAAAAAATGGGTATGGGGTGGAGAGAGATGGTGTGTTACACTCCAAGGTGTTCCCCAGGTTGCCTTTCCTGAGCTTCGATCTTCATGCTCTCGTTTAGTAGGTGTCGGAAAGTAGGCTGCATTAGGCCTACAAATTGGGTATGGGGTGGAGAGAGATGGTGTGTTACACTCCAAGGTGTTCCCCAGGTTGCCTTTCCTGAGCTTCGATCTTCATGCTCTCGTTTAGTAGGTGTCGGAAAGTAGGCTGCATTAGGCCTACAAATTGGGTATGGGGTGGAGAGAGATGGTGTGTTACACTCCAAGGTGTTCCCCAGGTTTCCTTGCCATTGCTTCGGTCTTCCGACTCTCGTTTAGTAGTTGTAGAAAAGTACACAGCATTAGGCCTACAAAATGGGTATGGGGTGGAGAGAGATGGTGTGTTACACTCCAAGGTGTTCCCCAGGTTGCCTTTCCTGAGCTTCGATCTTCATGCTCTCGTTTAGTAGGTGTCGGAAAGTAGGCTGCATTAGGCCTAAAAAATGGGGAATGGGGTGGAGAGAGATGGTGTGTTACACTCCAAGGTGTTCCCCAGGTTTCCTTGCCATTGCTTCGGTCTTCCGACTCTCGTTTAGTAGTTGTAGAAAAGTACACTGCATTAGGCCTAAAAAATGGGTATGGGGTGGAGAGAGATGGTGTGTTACACTCCAAGGTGTTCCCCAGGTTGCCTTTCCTGAACTTCGATCTTCATGCTCTCGTTTAGTAGGTGTCGGAAAGTAGGCTGCATTAGGCCTACAAATTGGGTATGGGGTGGAGAGAGATGGTGTGTTACACTCCAAGGTGTTCCCCAGGTTTCCTTGCCATTGCTTCGATCTTCCGACTCTCGTTTAGTAGTTGTAGAAAAGTACACAGCATTAGGCCTACAAAATGGGTATGGGGTGGAGAGAGATGGTGTGTTACACTCCAAGGTGTTCCCCAGGTTGCCTTTCCTGAGCTTCTATCTTCAGGCTCTCATTAAATTGTGGTTAAATGGAACAACTGCATTTGGCGTACTAGTTGGTTTGGGGCCTACTATCGGTGTCTGCCACTCCTTGCTGTTCTCCTGGTTTCCTGTCCTGAAATTCCATTTTCAGCCTCTCGTTAAGTAGTTGTTAATGTTAGACTGCATTTGGCCTACTAGTTGGGTTGGGGCCTACTATCGGTGTCTGCCACTCCTTGCTGTTCTCCTCCACTGAACAAAGCTGTGCCGCCTGTTTACTACGGTTGCCAATTTTGAACTGCATTTCGACTACTTACTGATTTGGCCCTACTCTCTGTGTCAGCCTCTCATTCCAGTTGTCCTCCACTGCAATGCCCCCTGGTTATTCCTGTGTTACCAATTTTGAACTGCATTTAGCCCACTTTCTTCTTTGGGCCTATATCTGTGTTTCCACTTCATCGTGCCCATTGCCCAGCCAGTGATAGATGAGTCTGCTGGTACATTGACCCATAACGCAACATTCCCCGTGCACGCTACACAACAACATTGTGACCCTGCTGAAAGTCAGGTTGCTCTTCCCGCATACCATACCACCTTACACGGGGACAAAGAGGAAGGTGCAGATGAAAGTGCAGGTTCCTTCATCAGGTGGGGGGAGGAATACTAGTTGGCGACGTCACTGGCACAGGGCCTCTCATAGTACGCAAAAGTGTTGCTGCCGGTGGGAGGCGCCCCCGCCGTGCAAACACACCGCTGTACTTTGAGGGGCCCTGTGCCAGTGCCAATGCCAACGAGTGGGCCCCCCCTGCTTGCTCAGGTTCACAGCACTTGCAAAGTTGAAATACTTACCTCTCCCTGCTCCACTGCCGTGACGTGGTCCAGATTTCCTGGGCCCACTAATTACTTGAACCAGCCCTACCCCCCACAACTTTAGCCAAATGACCCCCAATTTCAAATGCCTTCCAATTATTATAAGGTAAATTACGCTTGACAAGCTTCATTAAGAAGAATGGATGGTTTTGACATTAAAATGGGTACTCTAGGTGTTTTCCTGGCCCCCACTCACTGCCGACTATGCTGCCCCATTGACTTGCATTGGGTTTCGTGTTTCGGTCGATCCCGACTTTACGTCATAATCGGCCGATTTCACTCGACCCGACTTTGGACATAGTCGGGTTTCGCAAAACCCGGCTCGACTCTAAAAAGGTCAAGGTCGCTCAACTCTAGTCAGGAGAGATAAGGCTGAACAAGATCAGGAACCAATTCAACATGACTTCCACACCACAAATTATCTGCCTTAGCCCCTGCAATAGTGAACGGTGGTGCCGAAAAGCATGGTTACCTCAATTCTACTAGTGTGTCTCCACGGGAGGCCAACCCATGAAGGTCCCTCCATCAGCAGTGTTACGTGGACTGTGCTCCCTAGAACAATTCCTCCACTTTCAAGTGAAGAGAACTGTGCTCCAGCTGCCCTGAGATGCCCTAAACTTGCTGCTTCAAAAGGAGACGAAGCTTTTTCTCATATGCAAAACACTGAATGTGTCCTATTGTGTGAACTACATCCAGAGACTTATTATTTCATTCAGTAAAGAAGTTTTGTGTTTGCAAGTTCACACGTGTGTCTGGTTGCTTCCAGTCACATTAACATCACCGGGGTTCCTACAACTTCACCCAGACATCACCTCTATAGGAGTGCCCCAAGTGGGTTCTATACCATTTCCATAAGTGTCACCTCTCCCTATTGACAATTTTTGTGGACATGAGGGAAGTACTCAGGGGTCCAGCGAGCCCTAAATGATATTTAATTTGACTTGCCAATCCAGTTTTCTCATTTATATCATTATATGGAGAAAACCAAAAAGAATGGCCTAGGTCTAATCAACAAGAAGAACCGAAAAAAAACAAAAAAAGACCTAAAAGTATATGCTTTAATAACAATAATTAAAACTAGCAATCACTTAATTACCTCTATAAACCAATACTAGGGAACCTATGGGCCAGGATCTGCTAATAATGCAATATAAAACACAAAAAAAATATATATATAAGGAAAGGACTAGGGAGGATAGTGGTGCCTAACCCTAAAAATTTCCCTTCCTTGCAGTGGAGGTTGGCACCCTGGGATACGAAATGGCGCCCCCGCTCAACGTAGACTGACCCTAGAAACCCTAACAGGTATCCCTACCAAATGCCAGCACCCCAAAAGTCACCACAAAACAGAAAAAAATGAATAAATACAATAACGTGCTGCAGCTAGTACTGACTATTGGTGCATCAATGGCACCGGTGAGCTTGATTTAATGAACTCTGAGGAATTCCTGAGACTTTCAGTGATAGTAATACTGAGAGATAAGGTGATTTACAGAGATGAAATATAAAGAATATTTTGTAACACAATGTACTCTTCCTTCTAGATGTAGTTCAGTTGGTACAGGAAAGAGACATAAACTACTAGCTCATTACCTCAGATGGTAAAAAGAATGTATATCATTTACATGAGCAACCCATCTCGTTTCATGTTGTAGCCTTTAGGCTAAGAAAAAATTATTATAATCACCTATTAGAAGAAAGCGTCTTACTACAAGTAAAAGTAATGTTAAACACTTGTCATACTCAGAGAGCCTCAAAAAATTATTCACACAGAGGAAATCAGCATCACCACCAGAATAGCATAGGCATCATTGCCGGAATAGAACCATTAAGCATACACAATATTGCAATTTAATTAATGGTTTGTCATGTGCGAGCCATTCCTACCATGTTAAATGGTTAAATGCAAATGGTGGCATCACCGCCAAAAAGGTATGAACATCATTACCAGTAATGTTGTGATCAGTTCCTATTAATAGATGGTGGCATCACCGCCAGAAAGAGGTCAATTCATTCAGATGTGTATGAGGGCATCATCGCCAGAAATATAATAATCTGTAAATGTCAGCAAATAGTGGCATCATCGCCAGAAAAAAGTATAGTGATCTGATCAAAAATTGATGGCACCACCGCCAGAAAAAAATCATAATTAGGCCATGTTCACACGATCCTTTTTTTCATGCGGAATTGCCGCGATTTTCCCGCTGCGGGTCCGCAGCTGTTTTCCATGCAGGGTACATTACATTGTACCCTATGGAAAACAGGAACTGCTGTGCCCACAATGTGGAAAATAAAAAAAAAAAAGCCGCGCTGAATAGCTGCGGGAAAAAAGAAGTACCATGTCACTTCTTTTTTCGGAGCCGCAGCGGTTCTGCACCCATTGACCTCCATTGTGAGGTCAAACCCGCAGTAAAACCCGCAGATGAAAAAAATATCTGCGGGTTTTACTGCGGTTTGTGGTGCAGAACCGCTGCAGCAGGAAGTGCGGGGAAGCGGGCGGAAGTGCGTGGGTGGAGTGTGGCTGCCCCCCCGTGCTCCGATCCCGCCCCCCGTGCTCCAATCCCACTGCCCCGTGCTCCGATGCCCCCACCCCAGTGCTCCGATGCCCCCCCCGTGCCCTAATCTCCCCCCCTTATACTTACCGGCGTCCGGTGTCCGTCCGGCCGTCTTCTCCCTGGGCGCCGCCATCTTGCAAAATGGCAGATTTGTTCCAAAGTGCATTTTGATCACTGAGATATAATCTATCTCAGTGATCAAAATAAAAAAAAAATAGTACATGACACCCCCCCCCCCCTTTGTCACCCCCATAGGTAGGTACAATAAAAAAAAATTAAGAATTTTTTTTTTCCACTAAGGTAAGAATAGGGTTAGGGGTAGGGTTAAGGTTAGGGGTAGGGTTAGGGGTAGGGTTAGGGTTAGGGGTAGGGTTAGGGGTAGGGGTAGGGTTAGGGGTAGGGGTAGGGTTAGGGGTAGGGTTAGGGGTCTTTTCAGCCATTTTAACCCTAAAAAACTTCCTAGAAAACACACAGACTCTGCATAGAAAACTGCATAAAAAAAAGGATCAAAAAAAGGATCAAAAAACGCATCAAAAAACGCATCAAAAAAAGGACAAAAAAAGGACCAAAAAAAGGACCTGCGTTTACTGCCAAGAGCTGCAGTTTTTTAAAAAACAGTCCTGAAAAAAAAAGGATGGAAATCAGGAACGTGTGAACATACCCTTATAGCATATGTAAAGGCATCATCGCCAGAGAAATGTCATGATCCATCCGTGTCAATGGCATCACTGTCAGTAGATGCAGGCAGAATCCCCACACACTGGTATGCACAGTCAGAGGAGATAGCGCGGTAATGCTACATGGCTCACATAGTGCAGCAGACAAAATGGTAGACAGCCAGCACAGCAGCACACATGTATGTTTATAATACACTTATCTTAAGGAGACAGTGTCTCATCCCGATGCATTTCGTCCCAAAGGAAATCCAGCGGGGCTCATCAGGGGAATGCCAATGATAGGCATGGGCTGCGAGAGATGCAGACGCTGTACGCAGTCCGGAAGTCATGGATTTGGGAGCGCGCTTCAACTATAAGTGCATTTCACCCGGAAGTATCCAAATTGCTTCCGGTGCAGATCTGGAGCATCGTTCCTATTCGGGTGGAGTAAGTGTGCATGCCCATGATTCTCAAAGTACTGCGCAGATGCAGCTGGCAGCGGTGCACCGCAAGCTGCGTTCCACTGTCGGAGATGTATTTCACCCGGAAGTATCCAAACCTCTTCCGGTGTATAAGAGTGTTTTTTTTTCTCAAAACCTAAAGGGCTTAATGCGCATGATCATGTATCTCAAAGCGCAGGATAGTACTGCGCAGATGCATATAGCGATAACACACCACAGTATGCATTCCACCTTACAAGAAACCAAGGCCGACCCTCATAAATTCTACAATGTAGTCGAATATAGGCAGCCTGATATAAGCATCCCATAGTCGACAATTACACTTATAATGGGACCAATACATGTCCCTTCCGCTTGTAGATCCGGTGGGCACAAGTGTAAAAGGTATTTCACACAGAACAGCATGCTTAGTGCCCCCAGATAGTATATGGCAAAAAATGTGCCACATAATTAAATCACTCACATATCTTTAACATGTCCATGTCTCAAAAACCGCGATAGCAAAATAAGGTAGACCTAAATGGTCCCAAAATGATATTAAAGATGGAAAAGTCACTCTACTATCAGTGACAAATGAATACATCACGTCATGGTCTGTGCGAACCAATATAACGTCTGCAAGACATATATTTCTATACGGTGTTGACCAGATTCAAATAAAACACCCAAAGTTTAATTACTCATTTAAGCCCCCAGGACTGACAGATTCCATTAAATAGATCCATCTAGTCTCCCTCTGAATGATCTTTCTATCCCAATTTCCCTGTCTCTCAGAGGTATTTAAGTGGTTCCTAGTTTTAATTATTGTTATTAAAGCATATACTTTTAGGTCTTTTTTTGTTTTGTTTTTTTTCGGTTCTTCATATATCATTATATGCAAATGTAAGAAATTATACAGCTCTGGCAAAAATTAAAATACCACTGCAAAATGTTCAGTTTGTCTGATTTTTCTCTTTATAGGTATGTTTTTGAGTAAAATGTAAATTGTTCTTTTATTATATAAACTTCTGACAACATGTTTCTGAATTTCCAAGCAATAAGTTCAGAATATTTTTTTCTGACAAAGAAACATGTTCAAAATTAAAAAAAATAACCCAGTGCTTTCAGACCTCACATAATGCAAAGAAAACAAGTTCATAATAATTTAGAAACAACAATAATAATGTTTTAACTCAGGAAGAGTTCAGAAATCAATATTTTGTGGAATAACCAACATTTTTTAATCACAGCTTTTATGCATCTTGGCATGCTTTCCACCAGTCTTTCACACTGCTCCTGGCGCAAAAATGTAAGCAGTTCTTCTTTGTTTGATGACTTGTGACTATCCATCATCCTCTTGATTACATTCCAGAGGTTTTCAATGGGGTTCAGGTCTGGAGATTGGGCTGCCCATGACAGGGTTTTATTGTGGTGGTCTTATTTTTTGCCAAAGCTGTAGAAGCCTATCTAGGGTGGGGGGCTTCCTATTAGAAAATAAAGCCCTACTACAATTAAGTACAATATAGATTTTCTAAAGGAAACCCGAATTCACATAGCGTAGCTCTTGCTTTACAGCAGCTTGCATTCTGTAAATGTGATATACAGTACACTTCAATCAACAGCAATCTGCAAATGTACAAACATTTTACACATTCACCACCCCACAAGTTTACTGTGTGTTCTCAAATGCCAGGGCTGAATTTCTGTCCCAACCTGACCTAGATTTAAAGTTTTGATACCATGATCAATGCTTAAACATCAAAGGATTTCACAGGTTCAAGTCCTCAAAAGGAAGCAAACAAATGTAAAAAAATGCATTTCTTTCCCATTCTGTAAATAATAATAATAATAATGAAAAAATGTGTAATTTTATTTATCCAGCACTGTGAACTCTGTAAAAAAAGCTAAAAAAAAATGCTAAAATTGCTGTATTTAGTCACATTGCCCCCAATAGAATAAAAAGTGATCAGATAGTTGTGTGCACACCAAATAATATCAATAATAACTAAAGCTTGGTCTTGCAATAAAATGAGTCATTACTCAGCTCCATTGGTGGAGAAATAAAAAAAAATGTATGGGTCGCACACTGGTGGCAGGATGAGGTTAAAACGTCATTTTTCTGTTTTGCGTGTGACCTGATTTGTCAATGACACAATTACTTTATTAATACAATATTTTGTAAATGCCATTAAAAACTTCAGCTTGCCCTTCAAAAAAAACAAATTCATATTGCTGGTGAAAAAAGTAAAGAAAAAATGTTGAGGTGAAATCAAAAGGGTGAAAAAAACTGAGAGCGTCAAAAAGGGATAAATATTAAGTTCATTTCTACATAAACAAGGGTTATCAAAGGTAATAACTGAGGTCCACTTACTTAATTTTCTCTGCTATTAGCTACAGAGTTATTGGGGCTGATTCATTAAGACTGGTGATGTGCAGGCTAGTATTTATGAAGGGCTCACTGGAGTACGATGCGCCAAATACATTAAGAGGTGCACTTACTTTAATTACTTTGGCACACCTTAGTATTGTGCGCCTCGCAAAAAATGTTACTTCTGCCAAGAACTAGAACAGCATTTTTGGCAAAAGAAACAAAAGCACTTTTTCAGAATTTGATGGGCATAGCCACTAGCCATCCCAGCTTGGATCTGCCCATTTGGGCGGAGCAGCTTCAACCTGTTTTGAAAATGTCAAAATTTACAACATTTTTGCGTAACTCTGCTTTGCATAAAACATTGCAGCTTTTCCACCAGTTTGCTGCAAAAACACTTTGAAGAAGGGCCCCCATTGACTGCAATGTGCTTGAAGAATAAAAGTTACCTTTACGCAAGAAGGATCCCTTTGAATTGTCTATCAATTCAGATTGAGTCCAATTTGACATTACATTTTCCTTCATGGCTTTGAAGCTTGAATGTTCGACAACCAAGTCAATTTGTGTATCATCTAAGTCCTGTCCTAAGAATTTACAGATTCTCACTACACAGCCACGGAGATCCTGAAAAAATGACAATTATTTTACACCCAAATATAGTGTATCATTCATATCACAGTACTAGCTGTTTAGACAATTAATAAGCAAACTTTCCTTTTTTTTTCCAGATGGTTTAAGAAACTATATGTAAAGGGGACCTCCCAGGTAAAATATCTGTCACGCAGTGCCTTGGTAATGTGGATGCTAAACAGGTCTCTAGAACTAGGGACGTCCTATCTATCCCTCATTCCCGGATTACTCCTGAAGGTGGAGATGCCAGATTCATGTACCTTGATATTCTCCTATATCAACCCTAATTTGTCCCCTCCCCCACCCAAGGAGATGGGAAGCTGAAGTGTATAGGATAACACTAACCAGACAAACAAGGGAAGGCTGACAGGGATAAATGAAAATGTCAATCATACAAAATACACTCACCAATCAACAGAGTGAAACACAAGGGAGTAAAAGGAAGGGGAAACCAAATAGGATAGGATGAGGATGTGCACACAAACAAAATTCTAAGCAACAATTTCCTGAATAAATCTCCCAACACCTATTCCAAACATGACCTACACCTCCAACTTTAAACCAGGCAGCAAAAACTATAAGACTGGCAAACACCGATTCTGATTGGCAGTGAAATCACCCCCACTGGTCAGAGAGCCACGGTTCCCACACGTTCAAAAGACAGCGTGAGTGCTCAGCTGTAATCGAAGATATAAAGTTTTCCTCCGGTCACTGGCATCAGCTGATGGGAATACAGCTCCCATCATCCGATGCTTGCTGCTGCTAATAACGGTGAGAGCAGGAGAGGCGATGGGTGTATTCATTAGCCTGATCCTGCGCTGTAAATAAATAATTTAAAAAAATGGTGTGGCTTCCCATGTAGTTTTGATAACTGTTATGAACTGGTGGCCTAGGAGCAGCATGAGACGTACTCTGGAGAAGGTGGTACCTGTAGTGACCGCAGACCCTGAACTTAGCACCGCACTAGAAGTAGCCGTGGGATGTACCTAACACTCCCTAGGCCCCTCGACACAGCCTAAGGACTAACTTCCCCTAAAGATAGAAACGGGAAAACTATCTTGCCTCAGAGAAAATCCCCAAAGGATAGACAGCCCCCCACAAATATTGACTGTGAGAGGAGAGGGAAATGACATACGCAGACTGAAATCAGGATTTAGCAAAGGAGGCCATTCTAGCTAAAAAGAAAGAATAGGACAAAGTACTATGCGGTCAGTATTAAAACACTAGAAAATATCCACCACAGAAAATACAAAAACTCCACATCTGACTAAAGACATGGAGGGTATATCTGCATCTCCAGAGATACAGCTTGGCAGAAAAAATCCTTACACAGACCAAGCTGGACAAGACAAAACATGAAAATGCACTGAACTATAAGGTCCACAGCATGTGGACAGCAAAACAAAGCCAGAACTCATCTTTGTAGAAATGAACAGCAAAACAGGAGAGACCAGGTAGGGATGTGAATCCTCCAAAAACAATGGACAACTGGCACTAACTAAAGAATCAAGCAAGACTAAATAGCCCAGTCCAAATTGCAACAAGTGGACACACCTGATAAATGCTGCGATCCAAAGACAGCAGCACTACCACTCATAACCACCGGAGGGAGCCCAAGAGCAGAATTCACAACAGATAACCAGCCGGCAAAACCCACAGTTTCAGTGGCTACGCTCGGAGCAGTTCAGTCACCAGTGGTTCTCAGAAAAAAACTCAAAAATTGAGCTTGACTTAAGTCCGTACACATGCAGCACATAAATGCATGTTCACATAGGCCAGAAACATGTAAAACCTACAAGAGAAAAAATGAGCAAAAACCATGCTATAAATAAGTAAAAAGCAAAAAGTGCATCTAAATAACACAAAGATTTTAGTAATACTGTTTTTGATCAAAAATAGCATAAAAACCATCCCACCACAACAAGGTAACTCTGATCAGGACAGTCCTACACTGTCTAATATTAAAAACCTAACCATGTCTCAATGCTGAGTGTGAACAACAGGACTGGGCCCAACCAGTAGAACACCAGCCTGGGGGGGCTTTATATACAATATCCAGCTCAGAAAAGTGTGGCCACACCCCGGCTTGCGCAGAATGCATTGCTACAAAGAAAAAACACAAAAATTGAGCTTGACTACCACAAGTGATGAGCTCAGATGTAACTGCTCGGAGATTTAGTTTTTGTTGACGCAGCTGCTTGATTTACGGCTGCTAGCCAGCCTGAGTACATGTGGGGGTTGCTTGGTTGCTAGGGAATCCTCTCATGTATTCAAGCTGTCTATCAGCTGTAAATCAAGCAACCAAAGCTCTGCCCCCTGGTGGCATGAACTCATATGAGCTGTAGCGTGGGAAAGTTTCTGAATATTTTCACACACTACAGAGTTCATATGAGTTCATGCCGCCATGGGCGGAGTTTTGGTGATGGCACAGCTGAATCACTGAAGCTCCGTTCCCTGCATTTCATTCTTTCCCCAGTCTTTTACAGCTGGGAGCACCCACATTAGCAGCGCTCCCAGTTGTAAATGTATTTAACACCTTGAGATGTACTTGACTGTTCGGCGGATAGGTATGGGATATTGTTGCTTTTTTATTTTGGATTTTTGTACTGGAGAGCGAGGGCTTTGGTTGGAATGCGTGTACAATAAAGATGTACTTAAAACCTGTGTGTTTCTTTCTTAAAATACTTTATTCTTCATGTGTGTGTATTTTTAAACCTTTCAGACTATTGGATTAATAATGGATAGGTGTCTTATTGACACCTCTCCATTATTAACCAGGCCTACTGTCACCTTACAATAGCAAGGTGGCATTAACCCCTTATTACCCCATATGCCATTGCCACAGGGCAGTGGGAAAAAAGAGGCTAAGTGCCAGAATAGGCATATCTTACAGATGTGCCTCTTATGGGATGGCTGGGGGCAGATGTTTTTTTCCGGGGGGGGACAATAAACATGGTCCCTCTCTAAGCTATTAATATCTGCCCTCAGTCACTGGCTTTCCCTCTCTGGCGGAGAAAATTGCGCGGGAGCCCACACTAGTTTTTTCCGTTAATTAATCATTTGATTTAACCCCTACAGCTCCCAAATTTTACACACACATACTACTAACATTATTAGTGAGGGACTTAGAAAAATATAATGGATATGCAATGGTTTACTGTATGTAAACCATGTCTCATATCCTGTCGGGTTCTGCAATGATTATGACAATTGAATTATCGGCTTTTCTGCTATCTAACGCTCTATGAAATATAAATAATATATATATGTGTCAATGACAGTAGTACGAGGCGAGTAGTGAAATACTCGCTATTTTCTGACTACAGCGAGTACTTTATTACTCGCCGAATACCGATGATCATACTCGCTCATCACTACTGTCTAACAAAAAATCCTGAAGGAGAATGTCCTGCCATCTGTTGGTGTTCTCAAGCTGAAGCACACTTTGGTTATGCAGCAGAGCAATTATTGAAAACACACTAGCAAGTCCACCTCTTAATGTTTTATCACTATTCCTTTACCTATCACAAGGTACTTGCTCATTTTGTTTTTACCTTAGGTTCAGTCTCTTAAAAGGCCACAGTGTGAGAGCCTACCTATGCATTGCACTTAGGGTACCGTCTCACAGTGGCACTTTTGTCGCTACGACGGTACGATCTGTGATGTTCCAGCGATATCCATACGATATCGCTGTGTCTGACACGCAGCAGCGATCAGGAACCCTGCTGAGAATCGCACGTCGCAGCAGATCGTTTGGAACTTTCTTTCGTCGCTGGATCTCCCGCTGTCATTGCTGGATCGGTGTGTGTGACACCGATCCAGCGATGCGTTCGCTTGTAACCAGGGTAAACATCGGGTTACTAAGCGCAGGGCCGCGCTTAGTAACCCGATGTTTATCCTGGTTACCATCGTAAATGTAAAAAAAAAAAAACAGTACATACTTACATTCCGGTGTCCGTCAGGTCCCTTGCTGTCTGCTTCCCGCACTGACTGACTGCCGGCCGTAAAGTGAAAGCAAAGCACAGCGCGCTGTGCTCTGCTTTCACTTTACGGCCGGCAGTCAGTCAGTGCGGGAAGCAGACGGCAAGGGACAGACACCGGAATGTAAGTATGTAGTGTTTGGTTTTTTTTACGCTAGTAACAAGGGTAAACATCGGGTTGCTAAGCGCGGCCCTGCACTTAGTAACCCGATGTTTACCCTGGTTACCCGGGGACCTTGGAATCGTTGGTCGCTGGAGAGCTGTCTGTGTGACAGCTCTCCAGCGACCACACTACGACTTACCAACGATCACGGCCAGGTCGTATCGCTGGTCGTGATCGTTGGTAAATCGTATAGTGTAACGGTACCCTTACACCAACATGCACTCTGGCTTTTTTTTTTTACTCAGTTTTTTGTACAGGGGCATGGCTCCCCCTTATTGGACTGTCCATTTTGCTGATATAGCTTCCCACAGACAGAGGCTGCACAATCGGGACCTGATCCTATTCCGCCCTTATCTATTGAAAATGTGCTGACACATAATGAGGTGAACTACAAGAGTTAGGTATGGTTCTAATTGGGTACACCTACTTGCTTTGTGATGGCCTTTATGCTTTTTTGATCAAAACAGTGTTAACCAAGTACCCTATGTTATTTCCATGCACTAGTACTATTTACTTATTACAGGGTATTTCCTCATTTTGTTTTTATCCTTGGTTCCCTATATTCTGAGATATAAATGCCAGAGACATACAACTACACTGTGTTCCAAATGTTTTGGGCCGGAATCATGGGGAAACAGCTGGTTGGGCCCTTTAAGGTTCCTAACAGTGTGAAAATGACCTCTGCAAAGTATATAGAGTTTCTGACTGACAACTTTCTTCCATGGTATAAAAAGCAGAAACGTGTCTTCAGTAGCAAAATCATCTTCATGCATGAAAATGCCCCATCTCATGCTGCAAAGAATACCTCTGAGTAGTGTTGAGCATTCCGATACCGCAAGTATCGGGTATCGGCCGATATTTGCGGTATCGGAATTCCGATACCGAGATCCGATATTTTTGTGATATCGGGTATCGGTATCGAATCAATAGGGATGTGGAAAATAAAGAATTAAAATAAAAAATATTGATATGCTCACCTCTCCGGCGGCCCCTGGACTTCACGCTGCTATCCGGGAGGCTTTTTTGTTTAAAAAGCGCGCCTTTCGGACCGGTGAGATGAGAATGACGTCGCGGCTTCTGATTGGCCGTGTGCCGCCCATGTGACCGGCACGCGGCCAATCAGAAGCCGCGACGTCATTCTCATTCACAAAACTGCTAATTCTAGGAATTGAGGACCTGCGAATGACGTCGCGGCCTCTGATTGGTCGCGTGCCGGTCACATGGGCGGCACGCAACCAATCAGAAGCCGGGACGTCATTCACCGGTCCGAAAGGCGCGCTTTTTAAACAAAGAAGCCTCCCGGTTAGCAGCGTGAAGTCCAGGGGCCGCCGGAGAGGTGAGCATATCAATATTTTTTATTTTAATTCTTTATTTTACACATCCCTATGGATCCCAGGGCCTGAAGGAGAGTTTCCTCTCCTTCAGACCCTGGGAACCATGAGAATACCTTCCGATACTTGATGTCCCATTGACTTGTATTGGTATCGGATATCGGTATCGGCGATATCCGATATTTTTCGGGTATCGGCCGATACTATCCGATACCGATACTTTCAAGTATCGGACGGTATCGCTCAACACTACCTCTGAGTCATTGGCTGCTATGGGCATAAAAGGAGAAAAACTCATGGTGTGGCCACCATCTTCACCTGACCTCAACCCTATAGAGAACCTTTGGAGTATCATCAAGCAAAAGATCTATGAGGGTGGGAGGCAGTTCACATCAAAACAGCAGCTCTGGGAGGCTATTCTGACATCATGCAAAGAAATACAAGCAGAAACACTCCAAAAACTCACAAGTTCAATGGATGCAAGAATTGTGAAGGTGATATCAAAGAAGGGTTCCTATGTTAACATGTAACTTGGCCTGTTAGGATGTTTTGGAGTTAAATAGCTTTTTTGTTCAGTGAATGTGACGTCCTGACAAAAACCGCACATTTCTGCCAGAAATTTGCATGCGTTTTTTTCGCGTTTTATATGTGTTTTTTACATGTTTTTTGTGGGTTTTTTTTCACATTTTTTTCTCGTTATTTCCCAATGCTTTAAATTACGGGAAAAACTGGAAAAATCCGCAAAGTTAATGAACATGCTGCTTTTTTTTACCGCGATGCATTTTTTTCACTTTAAAAAAACGCATCATGTGCATAAAAATTACAGAATGCATTCTAAATGATAGGATGCATATCTATGCGGTTTTTATCACGAAAAAAAAGTGAAAATCCTGAACGTGTGCACATAGCCTTATGCTGCAAATTCCACAAATGAGCATTTTCAGTTCTTTAACCCCTCTGTGACCTTAGACGTACTATCCCGTCGAGGTGCCCTGGGCTTATCTGACCCTGGACGGGATAGTACGTCATAGCCGATCGGCCGCGCTCACGGGGGGAGCGCCGCCGATCGCGGCCGGGTGTCAGCTGCTTATCGCAGCTGACATCCGGCACTATGTGCCAGGAGCGGTCACGGACCGCCCCCGGCACATTAACCCCTGGCACACCGCGATCAAACATGATCGCGATGTGCCGGCGGTGCAGGGAAGCACCGCGCAGGGAGGGGGCTCCCTGCGGGCTTCCCTGAGCCCCCCGCAGCAACGCGATGTGATCGCGTTGCTGCGAGGGTCTCACCTCCCTCCCTGCTCCCTCCAGCCCCGAATCCAAGATGGCCGCGGATCCGGGTCCTGCAGGGAGGGAGGTGGCTTCACAGAGCCTGCTCAGAGCAGGCACTGTGAAGGCTGCAGCGCTGCAAGTCAGATCAGTGATCTGACAGAGTGCTGTGCAAACTGTCAGATCACTGATCTGTGATGTCCCCCCCGGGACAAAGTAAAAAAGTAAAAAAAAATTTTTCCAAATGTGTAAAAAAAATAAAAAAAAATATTCCAAAATAATGAAAAAAAAAAATATATTATTCCCATAAATACATTTCTTCATCTAAATAAAAAAAACAACCCAATAAAAGTACACATATTTAGTATCGCCGCGTCCGTATCGACCCGACCTATAAAACTGTCCCACTAGTTAACCCCTTCAGTAAACACCGTAAGAAAAAAAAAAAAACGAGGCAAAAAACAACGCTTTATTGTCATACCGCCGAACAAAAAGTGGAATAACATGCGATCAAAAGGACAGATATAAATAACCATGGTACCGCTGAAAGCGTCAAATTGTCCCGCAAAAAACGAGCTGCCATACAGCATCATCAGCAAAAAAGTAAAAAAGTTATAGTCCTGAGAATAAAGCGATGCAAAAATAATTATTTTTTCTGTAAAATAGTTTTTATTGTATAAAAGCGCCAAACCATAAAAAAATGATATAAATGAGGTATCGCTGTAATCGTACTGACCCGAAGAATAAAACTGATTTATCAATTTTACCAAACGCGGAACGGTATAAACGCCTCCCCCAATAGAAATTCATGAATAGCTGGTTTTTGGTCATTCTTCCTCACAAAAATCGGAATAAAAAGCGATCAAAAAATGTCACGTGCCCGAAAATGTTTTCAATAAAAACGTCAACTCGTCCCGCAAAAAACAAGACCTCACATGACTCTGTGGACCAAAATATGGAAAAATTATAGCTCTCAAAATGTGGTATTGCAAAAAATATTTTTTGCAATAAAAAGGGTCTTTCAGTGTTTGACGGCTGCCAATCATAAAAATCCGCTAAAAAACTCGCTATAAAAGTAAATCAAACCCCCCTTCATCACCCCCTTAGTTAGGGAAAAATAAAGGGCTAGGGTTAGGGCTAGGGTTAGGGTTAGGGCTAGGGTTAGGGTTAGGGTTAGGGCTAGGGTTAGGGTTAGGGCTAGGGTTAGGGTTGGGGCTACAGTTAGGGTTGGGGCTAAAGTTAGGGTTAGGGTTTAGATTACATTTACAGTTGGGAATAGGGTTGGGATTAGGGTTAGGGGTGTGTCAGGGTTAGAGGTGTGGTTAGGGTTACCGTTGGAATTAGGGTTAGGGGTGTGTTTAGATTAGGGTTTCAGTTATAATTGGGGGGTTTCCACTGTTTCGGCACATCAGGGGCTCTCCAAACACGACATGGCGTCCGATCTCAATTCCAGCCAATTCTGCGTTGAAAAAGTAAAACAGTGCTCCTTCCCTTCCGAGCTCTCCTGTGGCCCAAACAGGGGTTTTCCCTCACATATGGGGTATCAGCGTACTCAGGACAAATTGGACAACAACTTTTGTGGACCAATTTCTCCTGTTACCCTTGGGAAAATACAAAACTGGGGGCTAAAAAATAATTTTTTGTGGGAAAACAAAAAGATTTTTTATTTTCACGGCTCTGCGTTATAAACTGTAGTGAAACACTTGGGGGTTCAAAGTTCTCACAACACATCTAGATAAGTTCATTGAGGGGTCTAGTTTCCAATATGGGGTCACTTGTGGGGGGTTTCTACTGTTTAGGTACATTAGGGGCTCTGCAAACGCAATGTGACGCCTGCAGACCAATCCATCTAAGTCTGCATTCCAAATGATGCTCCTTCCCTTCCGAGCCCTCCCATGAGCCCAAACGGTGGTTCCCCCCCACATATCGGGTATCAGCGTACTCAGGACAAATTGGACAACAACATTTAGGGTCCAATTTCTCCTGCTAACCTTGGAAAAATACAAAACTGGGGGCTAAAATATAATTTTTGTGGAAAAAAAAATATTTTTTATTTGAACGGCTCTGCGTTATAAACTGTAGTGAAATACTTGGGGGTTCAAAGCTCTCACAACACATCAAGATGAGTTCCTTAGGGGGTCTACTTTCCAAAATGGTGTCACTTGTTGGGGGTTTCTACTGTTTAGGTACATTAGGGGCTCTGCAAACGCAATGTGACGCCTGCAGACCATTCCATCTAAGTCTGCATTCCAAATGGCGCTCCTTCCCTTCCGAGCCCTCCCATGTGCCCAAACGGTGGTTCCCCACCACATATGGGGTATCAGCGTACTCAGGACAAATTGGACAACAACTTTTGGGGTCCAATTTCTCCTGTTACCCTAGGGAAAATACAAAACTGGGGGCTAAAAAATAATTTTTGTGGGAAAAAAATTTTGTTTTATTTTTATGGCTCTGCATTATAAACTTCTGTGAAGCCCTTGGTGGGTCAAAGTGCTCACCACACATCCAGATAAGTTCCTTAGGGGGTCTACTTTCCAAAATGGTGTCACTTGTGGGGGGTTTCAATGTTTAGGCACATCAGTGGCTCTCCAAACGCAACATGGCGTCCCATCTCAATTCCTGTCAATTTTGCATTGAAAAGTCAAACGGCGCTCCTTCCCTTCCGAGCTCTCCCATGCGCCCAAACAGTGGTTTACTGCCACATATGGGGTATCAGCGTACTCAGGACAAATTGGACAACAACTTTTGACGTCCAATTTCTTCTCTTACCCTTGGAAAAATAAAAAATTGGGGGCAAAAATATAATTTTTGTGAAAAAATATGATTTTTTATTTTTACGGTTCTGCATTATAAACTTCTGTGAAGCACTTGGTGGGTCAAAGTGCTCACCACACCTCTAGATAAGTTCCTTAGGGGGTCTACTTTCCAAAATGGTGTCACTTGTGGGGGGTTTCAATGTTTAGGCACATCAGTGGCTCTCTAAACGCAACATGGCGTCCCATCTCAATTTCTGTCAATTTTGCATTGAAAAGTCAAACGGCGCTCCTTCCCTTCCGAGGTCTCCCATGCGCCCAAACAGTGGTTTACTGCCACATATGGGGTATCAGCGTACTCAGAACAAATTGGACATCAACTTTTGAGGTCCAATTTCTTCTCTTATCCTTGGAAAAATAAAAAATTGGGGGCAAAAATATAATTTTTGTGAAAAAATATGATTTTTTATTTTTACCGTTCTGCATTATAAACTTCTGTGAAGCACTTGGTTGGTCAAAGTGCTCACGACACATCCAGATAAGTTCCTTAGGGGGTCTACTTTCCAAAATGGTGTCACTTGTGGGGGGTTTCAATATTTAGGCACATCAGTGGCTCTCCAAACGCAACATGGCGTCCCATCTCAATTCCTGTCAATTTTGCATTGAAAAGTCAAACGGCGCTCCTTCCCTTCCGAGCTCTCCCATGCGCCCAAACAGTGGTTTACTGCCACATATGGGGTATCAGCGTACTCAGGACAAATTGGACAACAACTTTTGGGGTCCATTTTCTCCTGTTACCCTTGGTAAAATAAAACAAATTGGAGCTGAAGTAAATTTTTTGTGTAAAAAAGTTAAATGTTAATTTTTATTTAAACATTCCAAAAATTCCTATTAAACACCTGAAGGGTTAATAAACTTCTTGAATGTGGTTTTGAGCACCTTGAGGGGTGCAGTTTTTAGAATGGTGTCACACTTGGGCATTTTCTATCATATAGACCCCTCAAAATGACTTCAAATGAGACGTGGTCCCTAAAAAAAAATGGTGTTGTAAAAATGAGAAATTGCTGGTCAACTTTTAACCCTTATAACTCCCTAACAAAAAAAAAAATTGGTTCCAAAATTATGCTGATGTAAAGGAGACATGTGGGAAATGTTACTTATTAAGTATTTTGTGTGACATATCTCTCTGATTTAATTGCATAAAAATTCAAAGTTTGAAAATTGCGAAATTTTCAAAATTTTAGCCAAATTTCCGTTTTTTTCACAAATAAACGCAGGTACTATCAAAGAAATTTTACCACTATCATGAAGTACTATATGTCACGAGAAAACAATGTCAGAATCACCAGGATCCGTTGAAGCGTTTCGGAGTTATAACCTCATAAAGGGACAGTGGTCAGAATTGTAAAAATTGGCCTGGTCATTGACGTGCAAACCACCCTTGGGGGTAAAGGGGTTAAAACAAATCAAATGTTTAGAAATTCTACTGTGCCTAATAGTTTGGAACAGTGCATTTTGAGTTTTTATTCATTTTGGAGATTATACTGTTATCATTGGGAGGTTTCTTCAATAAAATTCGCTGTATGCTCTAATGGGTGATGACTTTTATTAGACTGATTGTCATTTGCACCGACCATTTAGGAAAATCTGAGAAAAATATCATTTGCATAATTTGGAACATGGTGTAGGCAGTTAGTTCTAACCAGAAACCCCACTGACACTTTATGCCGCCCTATAGAGTATTACTACCTGTAAGAGCTCCTCGTATGTAACAAAGAAGAATCTGCTGTCATCTTTCATTTTTATCCAGCCTTTCACATGTTCAAACCAAGATCCAAACAGAACTGAAAGACAATGGTTTAACATTTAGATGAGAATTTATTGAGCTCATAAGACCCTCTTAAATTATTAACATTAGAAACCATAGATACTGCTTTGCAAGAACGCATCTAGTTCCAGCAAGTAGAGATGAGAGTATATGTCATTATAGCCAGCATCAAACTTTATGCTGGATAAATCTCTTGTCCATAACAGTTTTCTTACAAACTCACATAAAAACACATATGTTCACCATGAATACTCATTTTCTCTTAGTCCACATAGTATTTCTTCTATACAGTGCTATAAGCATAGACTGGAGCAGCACTGTACCTTTAAGAATTACTGCCTGACCACATCAGCTGTGCAAATAGCATCTAAAGATTGAGTATAGTGAGGGAGCTGGTGTGTGTTACTGTGTGGTGACAGGTGCCAGGGCATGTGTGGTGCCCCAGGGTCCTGGTCTTCACAGTAACATTGCTTTCTTCACGGGGAGAGTGATGTTACGTTTGGAAGCGATGAAAGATCTAGTTTATCAGGTAACCACAATGCACACAACATGTTCACACTCCAGGCCAGAAGGGGGAGCTCTAAGCCTGGTTTAGGTTAAACTTCCCTACAGTCAGTTCCTGTCAGAGAGACAGAAGGGAAGGAAGCAGAAAGATTTGCTAGAGAGAAAGATTGCCAGAAGGGAGCTGGTCGATGAACATCAGCTAGGCAGAGCTGGTATGATAGGAGAATAGCTGAGCAGACTTGGGGGTCTGCAGCTCCTGGCAGAAAGAGGAAAGAGGAGAGACAAACGGAGCCGTGTATCCAGAGTTGCTACAGCTCCTAAAGAAAGAGAAATAAGATGGAAAGGACATCGTTCAGAGAGCATGCAGGAGAGCGAAGCACAGGAGAGTGATATCAGGGGAGACCAGCTGCGAAGGCGCTGCCTCCCTCTGAAGCGCAGATAACCAGTAGCCGGACCACCAAGGTTGTAAGGGACTCTACGACTTACAGCAGAGACAGGCAGGACAGCTGAACTGCAAGTTACCTGTCCGCCACACGCACCTGAAGACACAGTAACACATAGAGCCCAGGGCGTGACAGAGTCCCTGTAAAAAGGCTTGAGTTACCTGTCATACAGGTATTGTCCTATCCCATATAGGGGACAGAGAGAACTGTGAGGACCTTATCAGAAGCCATAGGCAGTAAGGGACTACAACACCACCTCGCTAGAGTAAGGCTTTTAACTGCACCTGGTAAGGGGAACTTTGGATTTGCTTCCAAGCCGGCCGAACCCTGCCTGCCCCGTGATCTGATGCCCTGGACTGTGGCTGCCTGAAGTCTTCAGTAAACCAGGAAAAGAGACTGCAAACCTGTGTCCTCGTTCTTTACTGCACCATTCACCATCTTCCATCAACACACCGGGAGCCCTGGGGATATACTTCACCTGTGGGAAGTTATACAATCTAGCTGCCATAACATCACTCCAGAGGACTCCTTAAAGCAACCTTGATCCCCACTGACCAAATACCACAAGTGGCGTCACGAACAAACTTTATTCCTAAAACCCCTTTAAAGACTTTCCCTTTTACATGGGTGCCCAGGGCCACGGAACGGGTCACAGCCACCGTGACATCCCCCTTGTGAGTACAGGACCTGGTACCGAGTACCCCACGGTCCTGGCGGGTGACTCATCTTGGCGTCATGAACAGGATGGACTGCCCCAGCGAATCGGGTCATGTGCGCCTAAAAGACTGTGCCTAACTGTGATCTACTGAAAGACTGTTAATTGTGAATTGCCGCCAAAACTGCCGCCATTATAGCTCCATGAGGAATGCTGCAAAAGAAGGGTGTGCCATCGTTGGTGGGAACTAACTGTGTGGCGCCAAAATAATGGCCGCCCCTCCAAATACTTCTGCACCATGTGGACATGCCCATCAGCAACTGAGATCTGCATCCTGATCCTGAATGGCGGGAGAAAGAGGACGAAGAAGCTCCACCCACGCAGGAGAGAGGGGGAAAGGGGCGCGGACGCAGCAAGGAATGTGGAGGAAGACATGGCGAGCAGCCCAGACCCAGAGCGTGGGGTGGAAGCCGAGGATTCCCCTAGCCGCCAGGATGGAAGCCGCGGCGAGCAGTCATGAGAAGTCCCCGAGTTCCTGCAAGCAGAAGTGGAGGAGTTGAGCGACCAACTCCTGCAGATGCAGCTGAGCGCTGAGACCAGGTTGAAGGCAGTGCTGGGAGTGAAACTGCAGGAGCAGCGTCCCATCTGACAGCCCCTGATTCCAGCAGAGGAGACCGGCACTGGAGACACCGCAGCGGCAGGTAAGGAAACTGACCTGTTATGATCTGGTGGCCTAGGAGCAGCATGTGACGTACTCTGGAGAAGGTGGTACCTGTACTGAACGCAGACCCTGAACTTAGCACCACAACTAGAAGTAGCCGTGGGATGTACCTAACACTCCCTAGACATCTCGACACAGCCGGAGGACTAATTAACCCTAGAGAAAGAAAAGGAAAACTATCTTGCCTCAGAGGAAATCCACAAAGAATAGTCAGCCCCCCACAAATATTGACTGTGAGAGGAGAGGGAAAAGACATACACAGACTGAAATCAGGATTTAGCACAGGAGGCCATTCTAGCTAAAAAGAAAGAATAGGACAGAGTACTATGCGGTCAGTATTAAAACACTAGAAAATATCCACCACAGAAAATACAAATCTCCACATCTGACTAAAGACATGGAGGGTAAATCTGCATCTCCATAGACACAGCTTGGCTGCAAAAAATCCTTCACAGACAAAGCAGGACAAGACAAAACAAGAAAATGCACTGAACTATAAGGTCCACAGCCTGTGGACAGCAAAAACAAAGCCAGAACTTATCTTTGTAGAAAAGAACAGCAAACAGGAGAGACCAGGTATGGATGTGACTCCTCCAAAAACAATGGACAACTGGCACTGACTAAAGGATAAAGCAAGGCTAAATAGCCCAGTCTAAATTGCAAAAAGTGGACACACCTGATAAATGCTGCGATCCAAAGACAGCAGCACTACCACTCATAACCACCGGAGGGAGCCCAAGAGCAGAATTCACAACACTGACCCTGCCCCGGTAGCCGAGGAACTTCTTGTGGGCCGGCTAGCTGCACCACCACATTATGGATCTGGACGGATTCACATCCTGGGAGAATGGGACCAGGCCATGGGGATGGGAAGTTTTATGAAGGCCCCGATCCAGCTCACCAGCCTGCCGGGAGAAATCTACGCAGAAAGGACTGTATACCGCTGGGTGAACCCTGGGACTGATCTTATGGGGTTCCCCGGGGCAGAAAAGACGGAAGGAGAGGTTCTAGAGGTTCTGAGCTGGGAGTAGTACCAACAACAACTTGCCCGTAAATGGGAGGCTAAGGAGAAGGAGTACCAGGCCCGGCGCAAAGCCTTTGATGAAAGGGACCTATGCGCTAAGGCTCAGGCCCACAAGGACCGACAGACAAATCAGGCCCCGCTGAAGCAGGGCGCGGTCATAGCCTTCAAGCTAAAAAGAGGCTGGGGATTTATCAAAGAGCCAGGCCTGTACGCTGAGGTCTTTGTCAATAGGAGGGACGTGGAATCCCACCTCTGGGATGGACACCCGGACAGGAACCTCTACCCTGGTGATCACGTGACATACCTCAGACATCTCTGTGACAAAGGGTGGTACACTTTAAATGTGAAGAAGCTCAGGGACACTGCTCCAAAGCTGGCCAGACCAAAGACACCAGTAGCGCCACCTAGCACCAAAGTGGCCACCACCAATACCACTCCCACTGTGACACCAGCCTCTAAGGCCATCAATAAGTGTGCACCATAACCACAACTGAGACAGCAGTGGCTACAGCACCAATGATCACGTGTACCCAGGCCACGCAGACCCCCATTGCAGGACCTGACCGGACAGTACATGAGTACAAAATCCATGACGTATACTTGTTACCAGGTGTAATTTTGGCTCAAGATCTTCCCAGGCCAGGAAGCAACCAATGCCAAATATTACTTTGGAGACAGCCAAAGTAAATAAAAATAATATGACTGCAAATAGTTAAAAGTGAACTGTTTAAAAGTTTTGTTTTACATGACCAAGGTTTTTGCACTAAAAAGTTTAACTATTTAAAGGACATTCGGATCATGGACAGTGAATGATTCACAAACTTTGTTGTAAATAGTTGGCACCTCTTTATGTGCTTTCTACTGTTTTTACATAAAGCTCTCAAAGGAGCTGCGAATTAAAGTATGCCTTAAAAGTTGATTTGTTTACAGAGACCTGAAGAAAAACCTGTTTGGCATGACAGGATTCCAGGTCTGGATACATGCAGTTAGGGCAAGAAATATTTGGACAGTGACACGATTTTCGCAAGTTGGGCTCTGCATGCCACCACATTGGATTTGAAATGAAACCTCTACAACAGAATTCAAGTGCAGATTGTAACGTTTAATTTGAAGGGTTGAACAAAAATATCTGATAGAAAATGTAGGAATTGTACACATTTCTTTACAAACACTCCACATTTTAGGAGGTCAAAAGTAATTGGACAAATAAACATAACCCAAACAAAATATTTTTATTTTCAATATTTTGTTGCAAATCCTTTGGAGGCAATCACTGCCTTAAGTCTGGAACCCATGGACATCACCAAACGCTGGGTTTCCTCCTTCTTAATGCTTTGCCAGGCCTTTACAGCCGCAGCCTTCAGGTCTTGCTTGTTTGTGGGTCTTTCCGTCTTAAGTCTGGATTTGAGCAAGTGAAATGCATACTCAATTGGGTTTAGATCTGGAGATTGACTTGGCTATTGCAGAATGTTCCACTTTTTGGCACTCATGAACTCCTGGGTAGCTTTGGCTGTATGCTTGGGGTCATTGTCCATCTGTACTATGAAGCGCCGTCCAATCAACTTTGCAGCATTTGGCTGAATCTGGGCTGAAAGTATATCCCGGTACACTTCAGAATTCATCCGGCTACTCTTGTCTGCTCTTATGTCATCAATAAACACAAGTGACCCAGTGCCATTGAAAGCCATGCATGCCCATGCCATCACGTTGCCTCCACCATGTTTTACAGAGGATGTGGTGTGCCTTGGATCATGTGCCGTTCCCTTTCTTCTCCAAACTTTTTTTCTTCCCATCATTCTGATACAGGTTGATCTTTGTCTCATCTGTCCATAGAATACTTTTCCAGAACTGAGCTGGCTTCTTGAGGTGTTTTCTGCAAATTTAACTCTGGCCTGTCTATTTTTGGTATTGATGAATGGTTTGCATCTAGATGTGAACCCTTTGTATTTACTGTCATGGAGTCTTCTCTTTACTGTTGACTTAGAGACAGATACACCTACTTCACTGAGAGTGTTCTGGACTTCAGTTGATGTTGTGAACGGGTTCTTCTTCACCAAATTAAGTATGCGGCGATCATCCACCACTGTTGTCATCCGTGGACGCCCAGGCCTTTTTGAGTTCCCAAGCTCACCAGTCAATTCCTTTTTTCTCAGAATGTACCCAACTGTTGATTTTGCTACTCCAAGCATGTCTGCTATCTCTCTGATGGATTTTTTCTTTTTTTTCAGCCTCAGGATGTTCTGCTTCACCTCAATTGAGAGTTCCTTTGACCGCATGTTGTCTGCTCACAGCAACAGCTTCCAAATGCAAAACCACACACCTGGAATCCACCCCTGACCTTTTAACTACTTCATTGATTACAGGTTAACGAGGGAGACGCCTTCAGAGTTAATTGCAGCCCTTAGAGTCCATTGTCCAATTACTTTTGGTCCCTTGAAAAAGAGGACGCTATGCATTACAGAGCTATGATTCCTAAACCCTTTCTCCGATTTGGATGTGGAAACTATCATATTGCAGCTGGGAGTGTGCACTTTCAGCCCATATTATATATATAATTGTATTTCTGAACATGTTTTTGTAAACAGCTAAAATAACAAAACTTGTGTCACTGTCCAAATATTTCTGGCCCTAACTGTATGACAGGTCCCTCGCATGGTTGCTGCTGTTATAACATTATTAATTGACTTGACACTATTTGAATCTTAATTGCACAATTAATTGCACTACATCCATACTGAGGGACTTGAAAATTGTTTGCACCTTAACCCAGAGGTGTCAAACTGCAATTCTCAAGGGCTGCAAACAGGTCATGTTTTCAGGATTTCCTTGTACTGCACAGGTGATAATTTAATCACCTCCACACATCATGATTACAGTACCTTGTGCAAAGCTAAGGAAATCTTGAAAACACGCATGGTTTGCGGCCCTCGAGGAATGCAGTTTGACACCCCTGCCTTAACCCCTTCTTCCTGAAGCCTGTTTTCAACTTCCTGACCAGGCCATTTTTTTTCAATTCTTACCACTGTCACTTTATGAGGTCATAACTCTGAATTGCTTCAATGGATCCTGGTAATTCTGAGCCTGTTTTCTCGCGACATATTGTACTTTATGATAGTGGTAAAATTTCTTCGATTTGACTTGTGTTTATTTGTGAAAAAAAATGGAAATTTGGCGAAAATTTTGAAAATTTTGCAAATTTAAAACTTTTAGTTTTTATGCCCTTAAACTAAAGAGACATATCATACAAATTAGTTAAAAAAATAGCATTAAACACATGTCTGCTTTACATTAGCACAATTTTGGAAACATAATTTTTTTTTGTTAGGAAGTTATAACGGTTAAAAATTGACCGGCGATTTCTCATTTTAATAACAAAATTTGCAAAACCATTTTTTTTAGGGACCACCTCACACTTGAAGTGACTTTGAGGGGTCTATATGACAGAAAATGTCAAAATTGACACCATTTTGAAAACTGCACCCCTTAAGGTATTCAAAACCACATTCAAAACGTTTATTAACCCTTCAGGTGCTTCACAGGAATTTTTGGATTGTTTAAAAAAAATTGAACATTTAACTTTTTTCACAAACTTTTTTACTTCAGATCCAATTTGTTTTATTTTACCAAGGGTAACAGGAGAAATTGGACCACAAAAGTCGTTGTACAATTTGTCCTGAGTACTCCGATACCCCATATGTGGGGGTAAACCACTGTTTGGGCACATGGCAGAGCTCGGAAGGGAAGGAGCGCCATTTGACTTTTCAATGTAAAATTTGCTGGAATTGAGATCGGACACCATGTCGCGTTAGGAGAGCCTCTGATGTGCCTAAACAGTGGAAACCCCCCAGAAGTGACACTATTTTGGAAAGTAGACCCCCCTAGGGAACTAATCTAGATGTGTGGTGAGCACTTTGAACCCCCAAGTACTTCACAGAAGTTTATAATGTAGAGCCGTTAAAAAAACGTCTCTTTTTTCACAAAAATTATCTTTTTGCCCCCAATTATTTATTTTCCCAAGGGTAGCAGGACAAATTGGACCCCAAAAGTTGGTGTTCAATTTGTCCTGAGTACGCTGATACCCCATATATAGGGGTAAACCACTGTTTGAGTGCATGGCAGAGCTCGGAAGGGAAGGAGCGCCGTTTGACTTTTCAATGCAAAATTGGCTGGAATTGAGATCGGAACCCATGTCGCGTTTGGAGAGCCCCTGATGTGCCTAAACAGTGGAAACCCCCGACAAGTGAATCCATTTTGCAAAGAAGACCCCTTAAGGAACTTATCTAGGTGTGTGGTGAGCACTTTTAACCCCCAATTGTTTCACTAAAGTTTAATGAATGTAGAGCTGTGAAAATAAAAAAATATTTTTTTCTTTCCACAAAATGATTTTTAGCCGGCATTTTTTCCCCCAAGTTTAGCAAGAGAAATTGAACCCCAAAAGTTGTTGTCCAATTTGTCCTGAGTACGCTGATACCCCATATGTGGAGGGGAACCACCATTTAGGTGCACGGCAGATCTCGGAAAGGAAGGAGCGCCGTTTGGAATGCAGACTTAGATGGATTGGTCTGCTGGCGTCACATTGCATTTGCAAAGCCCCTGATGTACATAACCAGTAGAAACCCCTCACAAGTGACCCCATATTGGAAACTAGACCCCCCAAGGAACTTATCTAGATGTGTTGTGAAAACGTTGAACCTCCAAGTGCTTTGCTATAGTTTATAACGCAGAGCCGTAAAAATAAAAAATATATATTTTTCCACGGAAATGTTATTTTAGCCCCAAAATTTTTATTTTCCCAAGGGTAATAGGCAAATTGTTGTCCAATTTGTCTTGAGTATGCTGATACCCCATATGTGGGGGGGAACCACTGTTTGGGTGCACGGTAGAGCTCGGAAGGGAAGGAGTGCCGTTTGGTATGCAGACTTAGATGAATTGGTCTGCAGGTGTCTCGTTGCATTTGCAGAGCCCCTAATGTACCTAATCAGTAGAAACCCCCCACAATTTACGCCATATTGGAAACTAGACCCCCAAGGAACTTATCTAGATGTGTTGTGAGAACTTCGAACGCCCAAGTGTTTCACTACAGTTTATAACGTAGAGCCGTGAAAATAAAAAATGTTTTTTTTCCACAAAAAATATTTTTTAGCCCCCGGTTTTGTATTTTCCCAATGGTAATAGGAGAAATTGGACCCCAGAATTTGTGTTCCAATTTGTCCTGAGTTCGCTGATGCTCCATATGTTGTGGTAAACCCGAGTTTGGGTGCACAGGAGAGCTCGCAGGGGAAGGACCACTGTTTTAGTTTTTCAACGCAGAATTGGCTGGAATTGCGATCGGATGCCATGTCGCGTTTGGAGAGCCCCTGATGTGCCTAAACAGTGGAAACCCCCAATTCTAACTGAAACCCTAACCCAAACACACCCTTAACCCTAATCCCAACCATAACCCTAACCACACCCCTAACCCTAATCCCAACCCTAATCCCAACCGTAAATGTAATCCAAACCCTAACTTTAGCCCCAACTCTAACCCTAACCCTAGCCCTAACCCTAACCCTAGCCCTAACCCTAACCCTAGCCCTAACCCAAGCCCTAACCCTAGCCCTAGCCCTAACCCTAGCTCTAACCCTAACCCTAGCCCTTACCCTAACCCTAGCCCTATCCCCAGTAGCGTAGCTACCAGGGGGCAGAGGGTGCGGTCGCCCCGGGCCCCTTGCTCTGAGGGGGCCCAGTCAGAGTTACTGCAGCTGTTAACTATGCCGGTGTACACAGCACGCCGATGTAGTTCTCTCCACTGTAGTGTGGGGAGGCATAGTCTCCCTGCACTACCACTGTCTGTTCTATAGCACACGCCCCCATTGTACCCTGTGTGTCTGCACGAGAGACTGCACGAGAGACTGCACGAGAGCACTGGCTTCTTCTTCCTGCCAGAGAGGAGCAAGACAAGGTGGTGCTGTGAGTATTTAGAGCTTGGGTTGCTGCATGCAGGGGGGGTTGTGTCTGTGCAGTGAGGAGGGGGCAGGATACTGCTCCCCTCCTTACAAGTCCTGGATTGTTTATTTTCTTGTAGCTGTGGTCTTGTATCTGAGGCACAGTAGATTTATGGCGGCTAGTCTACTTGAACTTTTAAACAGATTACAAGGTGTCTCTGCCAATGCAAATCAGCTGCCATAAATCTCATTGTGACTCACATAGTGCCACTGGCATAAGTAGTAACTATCATGCACTGACCTGTGTGTGTGTATATATACATATATATATATGTGTGTGTAAAAATATATAGTAGCAAAAAAAAAGAAGGCAGGGCACCATTGACAAAATAAAAAAAGTGTTTTAGTAGCCCATTGGGGCTCAGCCACATGTCGGTTCTACTGAGAACCTTTATCTAGGAGAACCAAAACTGTTTTTTCATTTTTTTTTTACTGCTACATTGAAGATCGGTAAATGCCTGGAATGTTTGGGTGTAGCAGCTGTATATTACACACTGTAGCAGCTGTATATTACACACTGTCTATCTATCTATCTATCTATCTATCTATCTATCTATCTATCTATCTATCTATCTCATATCTATCTATCTATCTACCTATCTATATACACACACACACCCTGTGACTTGGTCCTGTAGCCGGGGTGAGGGTCCTATCATCTCATATTGTAAATCCATGGTGGCAAGCATGAAAACCCAATTATATAAGTTTCTATAAAAAAAAAATAATCCCCACAAAGTTAAGGATGAATATATATGATAAAGAGCCAAATAGAAGAAAATACAAACAGTCAGTAGGTGTGTATAGATGATCACATATAGACCCCTGAACGTATACTCAGTCTGGACAACAAGACCCCCCAAAGGCAGAAAAGGGAATAAAAGAGAAGACCTACCAGGGGGTGCACTTTCTTCTTTACATGAGTAATATTTTACCTCTCTCTCTTCTAATTCCCTCTTTCTTTCCGGTCCCCTCTTTGGGGTCTTGTCCAGACAATAGTATTTCTTTTAGGGTTACCTGGGTACATTAAGGGAGCTATTCACATACGCTAGCCTAAATACACACCCACTGGCTGTTTCTGTTTTCTTCTATTTAGCCCTTTGTCATATATGTCAGGACTGTGCAAGTTGTAGCCCACAAATAGGGACCGACAGAGACCAGAATCAAAGGCATGGGAGGTACAGCGGGGGCCATTATACAGTGTTAGAGCTAATTCGGGGGTCATTATACAGCGGATGAGCTAATGCGGGAGCCGGTATACAGCGTGAGAGCTAATGCAGGGGTCATTATACAGTATGGGAGCTAATGTGGGGCCAACATACAGCATGATAGCTATTTTTGGGACAATCATACAGTGTTAGAGCTAATTTGGAGGCCATTATACAGCAGATGAGCTAATGCGGGGGTCATTATACAGCATGGGAGCAAATGTAAGGGTCATTATACAGCATGGGATCTAATGCGGAGGCCATTATACAGTACAGTTTAAAGGCACGGGGGCCATCATACAGTACGGGGACCTATATACAGTGTGGGGGCTACTGTGAGGGCACAAAAGAGACATTCTACTTTGTAAATGTCCCAATGATGGCATTATTATGTGAGGCAATATGAGCAGCATTGCTTTTGTATCACACAGCAGGAGCAATAGTAGGGACACATGCAACAGCAGTGGCTCAGTATTGGGTTGAGTAGTTTGTGCAGGTTGGAGATAGATGGGTACTGGGCTGGAAATGTGAAAGAGGTCAAATGTGTCTTTGTTGTTATCTCTGCAGAGGAGTCCTTGAGGGAGAAGTCGTCATATTGGTCTGAGTAAGGTGTAAAAGTGAATGATTATCAAAAAGAACATCACCTGTAAGTTATTGTCTGTAACTGTATTGTAAACTCTTGTATATTCTGTAGCACTGGTATCTACCATTATGACGTCAACATATGGCGGTAATATCAGTATTGTTTTTTGTATAGAGATTTTTTCAGTTACAGCACTGTAATCTGCTGTGGTTCTCCTATAACCACGAATAGAGTGTGCCACCTCAGTTGCAATCAGGGCTACTGGTTAGGGGCCCACTCAGATTTTTCGCCCCCCCCCACCCCTTGAGCTGAAACCTTAGCTACGCCTCTGCCTAACCCTAATGGGAAAATGGAAATAAATAAATTTTTTTACATTTTATTATTTTTCCCTATCTAAGGGGGTGATGAGGGGCGGTTTGATTTACTTTTATAGCGTTTTTTTTTTTTGTGGATTTTTATGATTGGCAGCCGTCACACACTAAAAGACGCGTTTTATTGCAAAAAATAGTTTTTGCATCACATTTTGAGAGCTATAATTTATCTATATTTTGGCCCACTGAGTCATGTGAGGTCTTGTTTTTTGCGGGACGAGTTGACGTTTTTATTGGTACCATTTTTGGGCACATGACATTTTTTGATCGCTTTTTATTCTGATTTTTGGGAGGCAGAATGACCAAAAACCAGCTATTCATGAATTTCTTTTAAGGGGGCGTTTATACCGTTCCACGTGTGGTAAAATTGATAAAGCAGTTTTATTCTTCGGGTCAGTACGATTACAGCGATACCTCATTTATATCATTTTTTATGTTTTGGCAATATTACACAATAAAAACTATTTTATATAAAAAAATAATTGTTTTTGCATCGCTTTATTCTGAGAGCTATAACTTTTTTATTTTTCTGATGATGATGCTGTATTGCAGCTTTTTTTTTTTGCGTGACAAGATGACGTTTTCAGCGGTACCATGGTTATTTATATTTGTCTTTTTGATCGTGTGTTATTCCACTTTTTGTTCGCCGGTATGATAATAAAGCGTTGTTTTTTGCTGTGTTTTTTTTTTTGCGGTGTTCACTGAAGGGGTTAACTAGTGGGATAGTTTTATAGTGCGGGTCGTTACGGACGCGACGATACCAAATATGTTTACTTTTATTATTTTTTTAATTTAGATAAATATATTTATGGGGAAATATTTTTTTTTCTTTATTTTTTTATTTTTTTTATACATTCTATTGTTTTTTTTTACTTTCTAACATTGTCCCAGGGTGGGACATCACTATATTAGATCAGATCGCTGATCTGACACTTTGAATAGCACTGCGTCAGATCAGCGATCTGACAGGCAGTGCAGGAGGTTTTCCGGCGCCTGCTGTGAGCAGGCGCCAGCTAGCCACCTCACTTCAGGTCCCGGAAGGAACCCCGCAGCCATCTTGGATCCTGGGACTCCTTCCAGCAAACCGGAACAACACGATCGCATTGCATTGTTCCTGTGTGAGAGCACAGGGAGCCCCGGTCCCTGCGCGATGCCCCTCTATGTCGCTGTCACTACTAACAGCGGCATCAGAGGGGTTAAATGCCCACGTGGGCATTGCTACGGGGGGTCAGCTGTCATATACAGCTGACACCTGCACGCGATCGCCGCAACGCTCAGCGTGGGGCCGCGCGATCGTGCCACCATACTAGTACTGCGGTTTGTGGGAACACAGTTCCCGCAGAGAAGTACTAGTACGGCGCATGTCAAGAAGGGGTTAAAGGGAATGTAGATTTGTTGCACTTTAATAAAGTGAAAATGTTTGATAGTATTAGAAAAGTTTGTTAGAACTGTACTTTTTATGCCAGATAGTGTTATGTGCAGAAAGTGTTGAAAATTATAGTATGTCTAGTGTTGCACTTTTGAATTAAGCGGACCTGAGGTGGTATACCCGTAGGGGTAGTTGCCGCTTGTAGGAAAAGCTCTGCACTTTGAAGACAATAAAGAGAATGCCTGTTTTGCACTTAGAAGTCTTAAAGATAGTGTACCCTTAGAGGGTAATTGCATTTCATAGTCAGTTGTAATAGGTACCATGTAAATATGATCCAGCAATTTTCAAGCATCAATTTCTCCCACAAAGGGAAGCTCCAGTTTACAATAATTACCTTGTTCTATCTGTTTACAAGCATTCAAAAATTTGTATGTCTTTTTGCTAATTTGTATTGTTGTTTTTCTTTTCCCAGTCCGGGAGTACTGGATTTAATGGGGGGGGGGGGGGTGGTGTGGCACCCCAGGGTCCTGGTCATCACAGTAACATTGCTTTCCTCACAGGGAGAGTGATGTTACGTTTGGAAGCGATGAAAAATCTTCTTTATCAGGTAATCACAATGCACACAACATATTCATATGGAAGGAAGCAGAAATATGTGCTACAGAGAGAGACTGCTAGAAGAAAGCTTGTCGAGGAACATCAGCTAGGCGGAGCTGGTACGATAGGAGAATAGCTGAGCAGACTTGGGGGTCTGCAGCTCCTGGCGGAAAGAGGAAAGAGGAGAGACAAAAGGAGCTGTGTAGCCAGAGTTGCTACAGCTCCTCAAGAAAGAGAAATTAGAAGGGAAGGACATCGTACAGAGAGCGTGCAGGAGAGCGAAGCACAGGAGAGTGATATCAGGGGAGACCAGCTGCAAAGGAGCTACCTCCCTCTGAAGCACAGATAACCAGTAGCTGGAACACCAAGGTTGTAAGGGACTCTACGACTTACAGCAGAGACAGGCAGGACAGCTGAATTGTAAGTCACCTGTCCGCCACACACACCTGAAGACACAGTAACACATAGAGCCGGGGCGTGATAGAGTGCCTGTAAAAAGGCTCGAGTTACCTGTCATACAGGGATTGTCCTATCCTATATGGGGGACAGAGAGAACTGTGAGGATCTTATCAGAACCCATAGGCAGTAAGGGACTACAACACCACCGCGCTAAAGGAAGGCTTTTAACTCCACCTGGTAAAGGTAACTCTGGATTCACTTCCAAGCCGGCCGGACCCTGCCTGCCCTTTGATCTGGTGCCATGGACTGTGGCTGCCTGAAGTCTTCAGTAAACCAGGTAAAGAGACTGCAAACCTGTGTCCTCGTTCTTTACTGCACCATTCACCATCTTCCATCTACACACCGGGAGCCCTGGGGATATACTTTACCTGTGGGAAATTATACTATCTAGCTGCCAAAATATCACCCCAGAGGACCCCTTAAAGCAGCGTTAGTCCCCACTGACCAAATACCACAGGTGGCGTTACGAACAAACTTTATTCCTAAAACCCCTTTAAAGACTTTCCCTTTTACATGGGTGCCCAGGGCCCTTGACCGGGTCGCAGCCACCGTGACATCCTCATGTGAGTACAGGACCTGGTACTGAGTACCACATGGCCCTGGCGGGTGACTAATCTTGGCATCACAAACAGGATGGACTGCCCCAGCGAATCAGGTCATGTGCACCTAAAAGACTGTGCCTAACTGTGATCTACTGAGAGACTGTTAATTGAGAACTGGCGCCAAAACTGCTGCCATTATAGCGCCATGATGAAAGCTGCAAAAGAAGGGTGTGCCATCGTTGGTGGGAACTAACTGTGTGGCGCGAAAATATTGGCTGCCCACTCCAAATTCTTCTGCAGCATGTGGACATGCCCATCAGCAACTGAGATCCGCATCCTGATCCTGAATGGCGGGAGAAAGAGGACAAAGAAGCTCCGCCCACGCAGGAGAGAGCGCGAAAGAGACGAGGACGCAGCAAGGAATGTGGAGAACGACATGGCGAGCAGCCCGGACCTGGAGCGTGGGGTGGAAGCCGAGGATTCCCCCTGCCACCAGTATGACTTTTACATGGGCGCCCAGGGCCACGGACCGGGTCGCAGCCTCTGTGACATCCTCCTGTGAGTGCCGGACCCGGTACCAAGTACCCCACAGCCCTGGCGGGCAACTCACATGCATTATTGCATAATGTGGGGGACCACGTATTATGAGGAAATGCTATCATGTGCATTATGAGGTGATCGGTGTATGATACCATGAATATCATGAGGAGCTGGGGGATCTGCCACTTTCACTACTTGACAATAGAATGGAAGGATAGTAACAAGTCTGTAAGAGCAGACCTGCAGTGCAGCAGCAAAGCTACCACCAGATGGCAGCAGAATAGTCAGACAATCCGAGTCAAAACCTTGACTGTCACGCAGTACAAAGGGAAAAAAACAAGCACAGAGTCAGTGGAGAGCCAAAGGGTCAATACCAGACAAAAGACAGAAGTACCAGGGACCAGAGGCAAAGTCTAGTCAGAGTCAAAGCCGAGTCAAACACCAGGAAATCCAACAGCAATCAGGAAATACTAAGACAGGATGAGCAGGTAAGGAGTAATAGACATGGGCAAGGTCAGAAATCGCAACAGAACCAATCAGGGTACTTCCATAGTCAGATACTGTAACTGACACCACCTGCATGATGCAGGGGAGCTAAGTAGCAAACCTGAATCCAGAATGAGACAGAGAAAAGTCAACCCTTTACATGATCTGTCTGGGAAAAGGGCAGATAAGACTCAAAATCTGGACTGGATCATGACAGTACCCTCCTCTCAAAGGGGGTTCCACCAGACCCCCAGGTTTTCCAGGATAATGTGTATGAAATGCCCAAACCAGATGATCAGCATGGATGGAACACGCAGGAACCCAAGATCGCTCCTCAGGATCGTAATCCCTCCAATGGACCAAGTACTGAAGCGAACTGTGAAACCCCGAGAATCGATAATCCAGTCAATCTCATACTCAGTCTGACCATCCACCGAGACAGTAGGCGGAGAAAATGGCAACCCTGCAGAGGAAGGTACACATGGCTTAAGAAGGGACTTATGGAATACATTGGGGATCCAAAGGGACAGAGTTAAGCATAAACGGAAGGCTACTGGGTTGACAACCTCAATGACCTCATAAGGTTGAATAAACCTAGGATCCAACTTAACAGAAGGAACCTTCAGATCTACGTTCCTGGTAGATAACCACACTTTGTCTACCACCAGCATTTTAGGTCCCACAGATCATCGCTTATCAGCAAAATGTTTTGTTTGCCCTTTACCACCCCAATGTTCTTCTGAACCTCCCTCCACACCTCTTCCAACCGCTGAACCGCCGAATCAGCCCCTGGACACACCGAATGCAGGAGGAAAATTCACCTAAATGGGGGGTGACACCGTAGTTACAGAAAAACAGAGAAGTACCAGTCGACTGATTAACCCGAATATTGACTGCGTATTCAGCCACCGGCAGTGAGGAGCACCAATCATCTTGCCGAGACATGGCAAGACACTGCAAAATTTGCTCAAGTAATTGGCTGGTTCTCTCCATCTGCCCATTGGTTTCAGGATGGTAGGCCGAGGAGATGGTCAAATCAATACCCAGTCTCTTACAGAAAGCCCTCCAGAACTTGGACACAAATTGTACACCTCTATCAGACACCAAATTCAGAGGCACACTTTGCAACCGCACAACATGCTCAATAAATAACTTAGATATAGTTTTGGCGTTAGGTAGTCCCGCCAATAGTGCAAAATGTGCCTGTTTACAAAATCAGTCAACCACTACCCAGACCACAGTTTTGCCCTTGGAAGGACTGAAATAAGTGATTCAATCCATGGACATTCTGAAGAATGGAGGAAGGAGGTTCGAGAGGTGATACCGGATCCAAACTGCGAGACAAGGCATCGGCCTTGACATTCTTGGAACCAGGCCGAAAGGTGATGGAAAAATGGAAATATGAAAACCACCTTGCCTGCTTAGAAGTTAAGCATTTAGCAGACTCAATGTAGGACAGGTTCTTGTAGTCCATAATCACCACAATCCAATGAACAACCCCCTCCAAAAAGTGCCTCCATTCTTCAAAAGCCAGTTTTAAGGCTAATAACTCTCGATTCCTGACATCATAATTTCTCTCAGCAGAAGAACATTTCTTGGAGAAAAATGCACAAGGTCTCAAGTTAGTCAAAGTGGCAGGTCCCTGAAACAACACTGTCCCCACTTCCACCCCCGATGCGTCTACCTCAACAATGAATGGTTCAGACGGATCGGACTAGGCCAACACAGGAGCAGACTTAAAACATTTTTTCATAAAAGAAAATGCTGTAACTGCCGAGACTGACCAGTTTTTAAGATCAGCCCCCTTATGAATGAGATCAGTGAGAGGCTTGACCACCTGAGAAAACCCTATTTAATAAATCTCTGATAATAATTAGCAAACCACAAAAAGCGCTGAAGACCTCTCAGGTTTTTGGGTTGCACCGAATCAACAATAGCCTGTACCTTTCCAGGATCCATGCAAAACCCTTTAGCTGACAGAATGACCCCAAGAAAGCACAGCTTTTAGATAAAAATACACACTTCTCAGGTTTAGCGAACAGCAAATTTTTCCGTGTCCTCTGGAGAACTGCACATAGGTGATCCAAATGAGATTCCTTATCAGATGAAAATACCAGGATGTCATCTAAATATATGACCACAAAGTGCCCAATGAAGTCGGAAAAAACATTATTAATTAAATCCTGAAACATAGCTGGCGCATTGGTGAGACCAAAGGGAATAACCAAATTTTCAAGCAAACAAAGGTAAGAAATGCCGTTTCCACTCATCTTCCTCCCAAATACAAATAAGATTATATGCTCCCCTGAGGTCTAACTTGGAAAACTACTTAGCCCCAGACAGTTGCTTGAACAGATCAGGGATAAGCGTGAGAGGGTAAGTATTGCTCACCGTAATCTTATTAAGTTCACGAAAATTGAGGCACAGGAGAAACAGAGGGATAGATGTGTCCTTTACGTAAACTTTCAGAAACATTCTCCTTCAAAGCGGAATGTTCCAAGCCAGAAAGATTGTATAGACGGGCCTTGGGCAATTTAGCACCCGGAACGAGATTGATAGTGCATAGGAGCAATGTGGTGGTAAAACTTCACCCTCTTTTTTGGAAAATACGTCCTTAAAATCCTTCAGGCATTCCGGAATACCATCCAGATCAGCTGACGACACCAATACAGTAGAAAGACAACCTTTAAGGTACCTTCACACTAAACGACGCTGCAGCGATCCAGACAATGATCCGGATCGCTGCAGCGTCGCTGTTTGGTCGCTGGAGAGCTGTCACACAGCATTCTAAAAGTAAAAAAACCAAACGCTACATACTTACCTACCGCTGTCTGTCCCCGGCGCTGTGCTTCTCTGCTCTGGCTGTGAGCGCCGGGCAGCCGGAAAGCACAGCGGTGACGTCACCGCTCTGCTTTCCGGCCGCTGTGCTCACAGCCAGAGCAGAGGAGCACAGCGCCGGGGACAGACAGCGGTAGGTAAGTATGTAGCGTTTGGTTTTTTTACTTTTAGAATGGTAACCAGGGTAAACATCGGGTTACTAAGCGCGGCCCTGCGCTTAGTAACCCGATGTTTACCCTGGTTACCAGCGAAGACATCGCTGAATCGGTGTCACACACGCCGATTCAGCGATGTCAGCGGGAGAGCCAGCGACCAAAGAAAGGTCTGGCCCTCTAGCCCCGACCAACGACATCACAGCAGGATTCTGATCGCTGCTGCGTGTCAAACTAAACGATATCGCTAGCGAGGACGCTGCAACGTCACGGATTGCTAGCGATATCGTTTAGTGTGAAGGTACCTTTAGAACTGATTTGGCTAGGTGAGAGGGTCTGGACTGATGTCTAAGTGATAAGGTTTCTCCTTGTGGAGAGTGACATACCAGCTCTAGCTTGTCAAGGTAAGGAGGCTTATTCGCCGTGCAATGCTCCTCTGGGAAATTTAATATCCAAATTGCCTTTTCTGAGACAAAGAGGACTTGAACTCTATAGCATCACCTGTTGGAAGCACCCTCACTTAGCCAAATCAGTTCTCATGCTTTGCACTGACGAGGGCCAACAGCCCGAAACTCCATGCCTGCGGATTGTGATACTGATTTGGCTTTTATCCTAAGTCATATTGCAAGAATCGTTAAAGTGTTGATTGTGACTTGTGGGATCGCTACTTCCAACAGGTGGCGCTATAGAGCTCAAGACCTCTTTTTCTCTGAAGAGGCAATTTGCATATTAAATTTCCCAGAGGAGCATTGCACGGCAAATAAGCCTCCTTACCTTGACAAGCCAAAGCTGGTATGTCACTCGCCACAAGGAGAAACCTTACCCCTTAGACCTCAGTTTAGAGCCTCTCACCTAGCCAAATCAGTTCTCATGCTTCGCACTGAAGAGGGCCAACAGCCCTAAACACTGTGTCCGCAAATTGAGATACAGATTGGCTTTTATCCTAAGTCATATTGCAAGACTCATTAAAGGGTTGATTGTGACTTGTAGGATCGCTACTTCCAACATGTGGCGCTACAGTTCAAGTCCTCTTTTTCTGTGAAAAGGCAATTTGTATATTAAATTTTGCAGAGGAGCATTGAACTGCGAATAAGCCTCCTTACCTTGATAAGCCACAGCTGATATGTCACTCTCCACAAGGAGAAACCGTACCCCTTAGACCTCAGGATTAACCTGATTGCTAAACGGCATAGCGAAAAAAAACATTGCATTAAAATGTAATAATGGGTGATCAAAAGATTGTATCTGCACCAAAATGGTATCATTAAAAATGTTACCTCAGCACGCAAAAAATAAGCCCTCACCCAAGCCGAGGTCACGAAAAATTGAGAAGCTGCAGGTATCGGAAAATGGCGTAATTTTTTTTTAACAAAGTTTGCAGTTTTTTTCCACCACTTAGATAAAAAAGAACCTAGAAATGTTTGGTGTCTTTGAACTCATAATGACCTGGAGAATCATAATGGTGGGTCAGATTTAGCATTTAGTGAACCTAGTAAAAAAGCAAAACAAAAAACAAGTGTGGGATTGCATTTTTTTTTTAAATTTCACAACACTTGGAATTTTTTTTCCCATTTTCTACTACTCGACATGGTAACACCAATGATGTTGTTCAAAAGTAAAACTCGTCCCACAAGAAATAAGCCCTCACAAGGCCATATTGACAGAAAAATTAAAAAGTTATGGCTCTGTTAAGAAGGGGAGTGAAAAACGAAAACACAAAACTGAAAAAAGCTCTGGAGGTTAAGGGGTTAAAGGACCTTGAAATGGGACTTGGGATAAAAGCCAAATCAGAATTCTAATGTGCAGACATGGTGTTTCTGGTTATTGCAAAGTATGAGAACTGATTTGGCTAGATGAGAGGCTCTGGACTGAGATCTAAGTGGTCATGTTTGTCCTTGTGGATAGTGACATATCAGTTCTAGCATACCATGGTAAGGAGGCTTATTTGCTATGCAATTGTCCTCTGGGAAATTTAATATGCAAATTACCCCTTCAGAGAAACAGGACTTGAACTATGTATATAGCGCCACCTGTTGGAAGCAGCAATCCTACAAGTCACCATCGAGCCTTTAACAGGCCTTGAAATGGGACTTAGGATAAACGCCAAACCGGAATCTCAATTTGCAGACAGTGTTTTGGGGTATTGCCCCTCATCAGTGCAAAGTATGAGAACTGATTAGGCTAGGTTAGAGGCTCTGCACTGAGAACTAAGAGGTAATGTTTTTTTTTCGGAGGTACATGTCTGGGAAAAATTATTGTTAAAATAATTTATTAGGGGCCTAACTTTGTAAAGTCGGTCATAGCTGGGGTCGTTAGGAGGCGGACAATTTGCATTTTCTGAGACATGTAGAATTCAAATCGTCATCGGCCATAACCTCTCTGAATATAGGGGTGTCGTACAGGACATCAGTTGACCACTATGATCTGAGTGTGGGTTTCTTTATCAGACACGTATTGAGAAGATTACCAAAATGCATGATGGGCATAGCCCGTCCTGGTGCAGGAACTGACACGCGGCCATGTCAGGCTATGCCCGTGAATGGATGTTAAGGGGTTAATGCACAAAACCGATCCTTTGTATGAAAGGTACAAATGGAAGCTGTGGGGTTCTCCATTTTGCTAATTTTACTAATTCCACTAATCTGTTCCTAAAACAGAAAATACATTATGCACCAACTACATTTTATGCTAAATAAATGACAATACTAATTATTAGTTCTTTTAAATGATCGATGGTTTACTAACAGGTCATTAATGTATGTAGAATTGTTAATCTGCGTGATCCTAATCTTAAAATCAATTTTTTTGGTTAAAGCCCTGCTACCTCTGCTGTTTTGTGCAGCAGCCTGAGATAAGCAGGTTAAATATGGGCCACCACAGCTCATGGGCCACTGCTGTGTGTTTGCTCCCAGGAAGAAAACCGGCAAATAAGTTCCTGAGTATAGACATAAATGATATACAAAAATGGTTGCACTCTATCGTGCCAAAGCATGTCTAATATGAAATACATGAAATATGAATAGCAAAATGGCTTTTGAACATTAGGAAAATATTTGAGAGACGCTTTGCACAGAATTTGATCAAATAGTGTGAGCCCATCAACCATCGTCAAGGTGGTGTCATTAAACTGATGGGTCCCTGACCTCCCTGTCCAAATGTGAACACTTACCGAAGGCCAATGTCTGTATGTCTGGGTGAATGTGGACACCTCTGCCAGCAAAACCTACATATGAGTTGGCCAGAACCAAGTGTGATTAGATGTAATTAAAAACCACATGGTGACGGGAGGAGTGCTGAGTCAGTCAGCTAACATAGAAATGACCTCCTATGGGAGGTGGACCCGCGTGTTCATCACTGTAATGAGCGGTACCACATGACCGCTCACACAGGACGAGCTGCCGGCACTGAGAGGAGGCATCGCGGGAGCTGGGTGAGTATTTCTCTGCAAGCGGGCGGGCGCAAGGGGGGTGGGAGGCGGGAGGTGACCCCCAAACTTTATTTTTAACAAAAAAAAAAGATTTTTCTTCTCTTCTCTCCTGCGAGCGCTGCAGGGGACAAGAGATGAATGCCGCCTTCAGCACCACACGCTGGGGACAGCACTTACAATAGCACTGTATCTCCTGCACGGTCCTCAGGCACCACACGGGCGGCACACGGACAGCATCCGTGTGCGGTACGTGTTTACATGCACCCTTTGACTTTATTGGGTCCGTGTGATCCGTGCGCTCCCACGAACACTGACATGTCTCCGTGTTTTGAAAACGGACACACGGTCCGTGAAAACACGCTGACATGAGCAGAGACACATTCATTTTATTGTGTCTACATGAGTCATTGTCTCCAGTACGTGAGGAAACTGTCACCACACGTACCGGAGCCACTGACGTCTGAAACCGGCCAAACACGGCTTTTAATTTGCATAAAAAATGCAGCAAAAAACTCAGCTAAAATGGAACATGCTAACATAGCCTAATAAATATCTTTCAAATAATCTATTTTTCTTATTACACAAAAAGTAAATATATTACCATTTCCTTGCAAAAAGTCATTTATGAATTTCTCAAAATCTTCTACTGCTTCACAGATATTTAAAATCTTGCTGTAATGGAAAGAGGACGCAATAACATCTCTTGGATTTCTTATTGTGTAGATAATCTGAAAAAAAAGAAATGGAGGAAAAGAATATGTATTTCATACCACAATGCAATATGTTCTTTATTTATATATGTAATCATATATATTTATCATTGTAAAGGCATTTAAGACCTTTATAGTTATGATATGTTGTATTTTCCATAAAATACTGTATTTTTCAGACTATAAGATGCACCTCGGTTTTAGAGGAAGAGAAAAAATTTGGAGCAAACAAGGTGGAGAAGGAGACTTTGCCCTCAAAGTGATGAAATTAAGTATTTTTTTATTTATTTATTTATATTGCAATCAAAGGTTGAACATTTTTGCTCATGATAGGACCTTCATCAGAAATGATTACAATGCATTAATGGGAGACTTTATGAGGAGCCAGTTAGAGAGGCAGCGCTAATGTGTGCGACATCTGTTGCTGAGGAATATCGCTCTTCCTCAGCAATTGAAATGTACTTCTATACTTCTACAAATGGGTTGGACACCCTACTTGTGCACCAGTTTCTTAACCCCTTTACCCCCAAGGGTGGTTTGCATGTTAATGACCAGGCCAATTTTTACAATTGATGCCGTAAAGTGGCTACGAGGTACACATAAATATGGCCATTTTTATGCACTAAAAGCTCTCATTTTTCATATTTCTAGTGCAGTAATGCAGTTCAAATTTCGTGTTTTCAAGTTTGCATGTTTTGGCGCTGCAGTGTGCTGCCCTTTTTACTTAACTATATACGAGTTGGCGACTCTGGGTTCAGCACCTGTTCACACTCAGTCTATGTTTGGATGTGCAGGTCAGGTTTTTGAAATGTATTCTTTAGCCTTCTGATCGTGCACTCCCCGCCTCCTAGCCACAGGTGTTTTAATTATAGTAGGTCCAATACCCCTCCACAGAAAGAGAGAATTTGAGTCCAAGAAGAGGTTTCACATGTACCCATTCAGATGGAGACGTTTATTCTCGGTGAGGTAGGTCAAGCGTAGGACCTCGTATAAGAGAGATGCCGTAAAGTGGCTACGAGGTACACATAAATATGGCCATTTTTATGCGCTAAAAGCTCTCATTTTTCATATTTCTAGTGCAGTAATGCAGTTCAAATTTCGTGTTTTCAAGTTTGCATGTTTTGGCGCTGCAGTGTGCTGCCCTTTTTACTTAACTATATACGAGTTGGCGACTCTGGGTTCAGCACCTGTTCACACTCAGTCTATGTTTGGATGTGCAGGTCAGGTTTTTGAAATGTATTCTTTAGCCTTCTGATCGTGCACTCCCCGCCTCCTAGCCACAGGTGTTTTAATTATAGTAGGTCCAATACCCCTCCACAGAAAGAGAGAATTTGAGTCCAAGAAGAGGTTTCACATGTACCCATTCAGATGGAGACGTTTATTCTCGGTGAGGTAGGTCAAGCGTAGGACCTCGTATAAGAGAGATGCCGTAAAGTGGCTACGAGGTACACTTAAATATGGCCATTTTTATGCGCTAAAAGCTCTCATTTTTCATATTTCTAGTGCAGTAATGCAGTTCAAATTTCGTGTTTTCAAGTTTGCATGTTTTGGCGCTGCAGTGTGCTGCCCTTTTTACTTAACTATATACGAGTTGGCGACTCTGGGTTCAGCACCTGTTCACACTCAGTCTATGTTTGGATGTGCAGGTCAGGTTTTTGAAATGTATTCTTTAGCCTTCTGATCGTGCACTCCCCGCCTCCTAGCCACAGGTGTTTTAATTATAGTAGGTCCAATACCCCTCCACAGAAAGAGAGAATTTGAGTCCAAGAAGAGGTTTCACATATACCCATTCAGATGGAGACGTTTATACTCGGTGAGGTAGGTCAAGCGTAGGACCTCGTATAAGAGAGATGCCGTAAAGTGGCTACGAGGTACACATAAATATGGCAATTTTTATGCGCTAAAAGCTCTCATTTTTCATATTTCTAGTGCAGTAATGCAGTTCAAATTTCGTGTTTTCAAGTTTGCATGTTTTGGCGCTGCAGTGTGCTGCCCTTTTTACTTAACTATATACGAGTTGGCGACTCTGGGTTCAGCACCTGTTCACACTCAGTCTATGTTTGGATGTGCAGGTCAGGTTTTTGAAATGTATTCTTTAGCCTTCTGATCGTGCACTCCCCGCCTCCTAGCCACAGGTGTTTTAATTATAGTAGGTCCAATACCCCTCCACAGAAAGAGAGAATTTGAGTCCAAGAAGAGGTTTCACATGTACCCATTCAGATGGAGACGTTTATTCTCGGTGAGGTAGGTCAATCGTAGGACCTCGTATAAGAGAGATGCCGTAAAGTGGCTACGAGGTACACATAAATATGGCCATTTTTATGCGCTAAAAGCTCTCATTTTTCATATTTCTAGTGCAGTAATGCAGTTCAAATTTCGTGTTTTCAAGTTTGCATGTTTTGGCGCTGCAGTGTGCTGCCCTTTTTACTTAACTATATACGAGTTGGCGACTCTGGGTTCAGCACCTGTTCACACTCAGTCTATGTTTGGATGTGCAGGTCAGGTTTTTGAAATGTATTCTTTAGCCTTCTGATCGTGCACTCCCCGCCTCCTAGCCACAGGTGTTTTAATTATAGTAGGTCCAATACCCCTCCACAGAAAGAGAGAATTTGAGTCCAAGAAGAGGTTTCACATGTACCCATTCAGATGGAGACGTTTATTCTCGGTGAGGTAGGTCAAGCGTAGGACCTCGTATAAGAGAGATGCCGTAAAGTGGCTACGAGGTACACATAAATATGGCCATTTTTATGCGCTAAAAGCTCTCATTTTTCATATTTCTAGTGCAGTAATGCAGTTCAAATTTCGTGTTTTCAAGTTTGCATGTTTTGGCGCTGCAGTGTGCTGCCCTTTTTACTTAACTATATACGAGTTGGCGACTCTGGGTTCAGCACCTGTTCACACTCAGTCTATGTTTGGATGTGCAGGTCAGGTTTTTGAAATGTATTCTTTAGCCTTCTGATCGTGCACTCCCCGCCTCCTAGCCACAGGTGTTTTAATTATAGTAGGTCCAATACCCCTCCACAGAAAGAGAGAATTTGAGTCCAAGAAGAGGTTTCACATGTACCCATTCAGATGGAGACGTTTATTCTCGGTGAGGTAGGTCAAGCGTAGGACCTCGTATAAGAGAGATGCCGTAAAGTGGCTACGAGGTACACATAAATATGGCCATTTTTATGCGCTAAAAGCTCTCATTTTTCATATTTCTAGTGCAGTAATGCAGTTCAAATTTCGTGTTTTCAAGTTTGCATGTTTTGGCGCTGCAGTGTGCTGCCCTTTTTACTTAACTATATACGAGTTGGCGACTCTGGGTTCAGCACCTGTTCACACTCAGTCTATGTTTGGATGTGCAGGTCAGGTTTTTGAAATGTATTCTTTAGCCTTCTGATCGTGCACTCCCCGCCTCCTAGCCACAGGTGTTTTAATTATAGTAGGTCCAATACCCCTCCACAGAAAGAGAGAATTTGAGTCCAAGAAGAGGTTTCACATGTACCCATTCAGATGGAGACGTTTATTCTCGGTGAGGTAGGTCAAGCGTAGGACCTCGTATAAGAGAGATGCCGTAAAGTGGCTACGAGGTACACATAAATATGGCCATTTTTATGCGCTAAAAGCTCTCATTTTTCATATTTCTAGTGCAGTAATGCAGTTCAAATTTCGTGTTTTCAAGTTTGCATGTTTTGGCGCTGCAGTGTGCTGCCCTTTTTACTTAACTATATACGAGTTGGCGACTCTGGGTTCAGCACCTGTTCACACTCAGTCTATGTTTGGATGTGCAGGTCAGGTTTTTGAAATGTAATTTTTACAATTCTGACCACTGTCCCTTTATGAGGTTATAACTCTGGAACGCTTCAACGGATCCTGATGATTCTGACAATATTTTCTCGGGACACATTGTACTTCATGATCGTGGCAAAATTTCTTTGATATTAGCTGCATTTATTTGTGAAAAAAAATGGAAATTTAGCGAAAATTTTGCAATTTTCCAACTTTGAATTTTTATGCCCTTAAATCGCAGAGATATGTCACAGACAATACTTAACAAGTACATTTCCCACATGTCTACTTTACATCAGCACAATTTTGGAACCAACATTTTTTTATTAGGGACTTATAAGGGTTAAAAGTTGACCAGCAATATCTCGTTTTTACAACACCATTTTATTTTAGGGACCACATCACATTTGAAGTCATTTTGATGGGTCTATGTGATAGAAAATAACCAAGTGGGACACCACTCTAAGAACTGCACCCCTCAAGGTGCTCAAAACCACATTCAAGAAATTTATTAACCCTTCAAGTGTTTCACAGGAATTTTTGGAATGTTTAAAAAAAAATGAACATTTAACTTTTTGCACAAAAAATTTACTACAGCTCCAATTTGTTTTATTCTACCAAGGGTAACAGGAGAAAATGGACCCAAAAAGTCATTGTACAATTTGTCCTGAGTACGCCGATACCCCATATGTGGGGCTAAACCACTGTTTGGGCAAATGGCAGAGCTCGGAAGGGAAAGAGTGCCGTTTGACTTTACAATGCAAAATTGACTGGAATTGAGATGGGACGCCATGTTGTGTTTGGAGAGCCCCTGATGTGCCTAAACATTGAAACCCCCCACAAGTGACATCATTTTGGAAAGTAGACCCCCTACAGAACTTATTTAAATGTGTGGTGAGCACTTTGACCCACCAAGTGCTTCACAGAAGTTTATAATGCAGAGCTGTAAAAATAAAAAATCCATATTTTTTCACAAAAATGAACTTTTCGCCCCATTTTTTTATTTTCCCAAGGGTAACAGAAGAAATTGGACCCCAAACGTTGTTGTGTACTTTGTCCTGAGTGCGCCGATACCCCATATGTGGGGCTAAACCACAGTTTTGGCGCATGGCAGAGCTCGGATGGGAAAGAGTGCTGTTTGACTTTACAATGCAAAATTGACTGGAATTGAGATGGGATGCCATGTTGTGTTTGGAGAGCCCCTGATGTGCCTAAACATTGAAACCCCCGCAAGTGACACCATTTTGGAAAGTAGACCCCCTAAGGAACTTATCTAGATGTGTTGTGAGAGCTTTGAACCACCAAGTGTTTCACTACAGTTTATAACGCAGGGCCGTGAAAATAAAAATTCTTTTTTTTTCACAAAAAATGTTTTTAGCTCCCAGTTTTGTATTTTCCCAAGGGTAACAGGAGAAATTAGACCCCGAGATGTGTTGTCCAATTTGTCCTGAGTAGGGTTGAGCGAAATGGGTCGTTCATTTTCAAAAGTCGCCGACTTTTGGCAAAGTCGGGTTTCATGAAACCCGATCCGACCCCTATGCGGGGTCGGCCATGCGGTACGCGACTTTCGCGCCAAAGTCGCGTTTCAATGACGTGAAAAGCGCCATTTCTCAGCCAATGAAGGTAAACGCAGAGTGTGGGCAGCGTGATGACATAGGTCCTGGTCCCCACCATCTTAGAGAAGGGCATTGCAGTGATTGGCTTGCTGTCTGCGGCGTCACAGGGGCTATAAAGGGGAGTTCCCGCCGACCGCCATGTTACTGCTGCTGATCTGAGCTTAGGGAGAGGTTGCTGCCGCTTCGTCAGAAGCAGGGATAGCGTTAGGCAGGGTCCATTAACCACCAAACCGCTTGTGCTGTAGCGATTTCCACTGCCCAACACCACCTTCGGTGTGCAGGGACAGTGGAAGCTACATTTTTTTTTTTTCCCCCTCAGCGCTGTAGCTCATTGGGCTGCCCTAGAAGGCTCCCTGATAGCTGCATTGCTGTGTGTACGCCGCTGTGCAAACCAACTGCTTTTTTTAAAGCACAAATCCTCTTGTTCCTTCCTTTCTGCACAGCTATCTTTTTGGTTTGTACACACTTTTTATTTAATTTGTGCATCAGTCCACTCCTTATTGCTGCCTGCCATACCTGGCTGAGATTACTGCAGGGAGATAGTAATTGAAGGACACTCCCTGTTTTTTTTTTTTTTTTTTTGTGGGAGATTAAGATTGACATTTCTGCTAGAGTGCCATCCCTGTCTGTGTCATCTCTCACTCAGTGGGCCATAGAAAGCCTATTTATTTTTTTGCTTGATTTGGGTTATAAAATCTACCTGAAAAAATCACTACATCAATCAGTGGGAGAAAAATATTGGCCTCAGGGCTTGTGTGCCACTCTTGACTCCTGTGTGCATCATCACTCACTCAGTGGGCCATAGAAAGCCTATTTATTTTTTTGCTTGATTTTGGTTCTAAAATCTACCTGAAAAAATCACTACATCAATCAGTGGGAGAAAAATATTGGCCTCAGGGCTTGTGTGCCACTCCTGACTCCTGTGTGCATCATCACTCACTCAGTGGGCCATAGAAAGGCCATTTTTTTTTTTTTTGCTTTATTTGGGTTCTAAATTCTACCTGAAAAAATCAATAAATCAATCAGTGGGAGATTAATATTGGCCTTTGGGCTTGTGTGCCAGTCCTAAGCGTGCCATCTCTCTCTCTCAGATAGTGGGCCATAGAAAGCCTATTTATTTATTCATTTTTTTATTGGGTTTATAAATTTTCCCTGGAAAAAAAAAAAAAGTGGGAGATTAATATTGGCCTCTGGGCTTGTGTGCCAGTCCTGAGCGTGCCATCTCTCTCACAAATAGTGGGCCATAGAAAGCCTATTTATTTTTTTTTTTTTGGTTTTATAAATTCTCCCTTAAAAAAAAAAGGGAGATTAATATTGGCCTTTGGGCTTGTGTGCCAGTCCTAAGCGTGCCATCTCTCTCTGTCTCTCAGATAGTGGGCCATAGAAAGCCTATTTATTATTTTTTTTATTGGGTTTATAAATTTTCCCTGGAACAAAAAAAAAAAAGTGGGAGATAAATATTGGCCTCTGGGCTTGTGTGCCACTCCTGACTCCTGTGTGCGTCATCTCTCACTCAGTGGGCCATAGAAAGCCTTTTTTTGTTTTATTTGTTTTCTAAATTCTCCCTGAAAAAATCATTTTATTTTATTTGGTTTCTAAATTCTTCCTGAAAAAATCATTTTATTCTATTTTTTTTTCCTAAAGTCTCCCTGAAAAAAAACAAAAACAAAACAAATCAGTGGGAGATTAATATTGCCCTTTCTGCTTGTGTGCCAGTCTTGACTCCTGGGTGTGCCATCTCTCTCTCTCTCTCCAATTGTGGGCCATAGAAAGCCTATTATTTTTTTTAGCTTGATTTGGGTTCCAAAATCTACCTGAAAAAATCACTACATCAATCAGTGGGAGATAAATATTGGCCTCTGGGCTTGTGTGCCACTCCTGACTCCTGTGTGCGTCATCTCTCACTCAGTGGGCCATACAAAGCCTTTTTTTTGTTTTATTTGTTTTCTAAATTCTCCCTGAAAAAATCATTTTATTTTATTTGGTTTCTAAATTCTTCCTGAAAAAATCATTTTATTCTATTTTTTTTTTCTAAAGTCTCCCTGAAAAAAAAAAAACAAAAACAAATCAGTGGGAGATTAATATTGCCCTTTCTGCTTGTGTGCCAGTCTTGACTCCTGGGTGTGCCATCTCTCTCTCTCTCTCCAATTGTGGGCCATAGAAAGCCTATTATTTTTTTAGCTTGATTTGGGTTCCAAAATCTACCTGAAACAATCACTACATCAATCAGTGGGAGATAAATATTGGCCTCTGGGCTTGTGTGCCACTCCTGACTCCTGTGTGCGTCATCTCTCACTCAGTGGGCCATAGAAAGCCTTTTTTTGTTTTATTTGTTTTCTAAATTCTCCCTGAAAAAATCATTTTATTTTCTTTGGTTTCTAAATTCTTCCTGAAAAAATCATTTTATTCTATTTTTTTTTTTCCTAAAGTCTCCCTGAAAAAAAAAAAAAATCAAATCAGTGGGAGATTAATATTTACATTTGTGCTTCAGTGACAGTCCTGCGTGTGTGGCATCTCTCTCATTTGTTGCCACCAACAACAGAGTGTGTAACATTGTGCCTGATTTTCGTTGTGGTCTCACTCACCTGTAAACGGGTAGCTAAATCATACTGAAGTTATAGCTCACCGTGTAATTTGTGTGACAGCAACAAATACCGTTAGTTTGTTTACGTTTTTAAAACAATGAGGAAGTATGGTGGAAGAGGTCGTGGCCGGAGGCGTTCATTGTCAGCTGGTAATGAGGGTAGTGGTAGTGGTGGAGCATCAGCTGGTCGTGGGAAAAAAAATATTGCACCTAAGTCTGGAGCTGTGGAGCCAGGTTCGTCGTCTGGCTACACAAGGCCTCGAACGCTCCCTTTTCTGGGAGTAGGAAAACCGCTTTTAAAGCCGGAGCAGCAAGAGCAAGTTTTGGCTTATCTTGCTGACTCAGCCTCTAGCTCTTTTGCCTCCTCTCGTGAAACTGGTAAATGTCAAAGCAGCGCGTCGTTAGTGGATGTTCACGGTCAGGGACAAGTTGCTTCCTTGTCCTCTTCAGCAAAAACAACAACAGAGAAGAATGCAGCAGGCGACACAACGGGTTACTCCATGGAGCTCTTTACACATACCGTCCCTGGCTTAGAAAGTGAAGCAGTTAACAGTCCATGCCCATTACAAGTTGAATCTGACATGGAGTGCACTGATGCACAGCCACAGCCAGACTACTATGCTGGTCCTTTGACTCAGACCACAACATTGCCCTCGCAGGGTGCTGATCAAGAATCAGACCCTGATGAGACTATGTTGCCCCATCACGAACGCTATACCACCGACCGACACGGTGACACAGACGAAGTTGCACACGAGCTACAAGAAGAGGTAATAGATGACCCAGTTCTTGACCCCGATTGGCAGCCATTGGGGGAACAGGGTGCAGGCGGCAGCAGTTCTGAAGCGGAGGAGGAGGGGCCGCAGCAGGCATCAACATCGCAACAGGTTCCATCTGCCGGGCCCGTATCTTGCCCAAAACGCGTGGCAAAGCTAAAACCTGTTGGAGGACAGCGTGGCCATCCGGTTAAAGCTCAGTCTGCAATGCCTGAAAAGGTATCCGATGCTAGAAAGAGTGCAGTCTGGCATTTTTTTAAACAACATCCAATTGATCAGCACAAAGTCATCTGTCAAAAATGTTCAACTACCTTAAGCAGAGGACAGAATCTGAAAAGTCTCAATACAAGTTGCATGCATAGACATTTAACCACCATGCATTTGCAAGCCTGGACTAACTACCAAACGTCCCTTAAGGTTGTAGCACCCTCGGCCAATGAAGCTAGTCAGCAACGCAACATCCCTTCCGGCAGTGTAGGGCCACCATTTTCCGCACCACCTGCAGTATCTGTGCAGGTTTCTTTGCCAGGCCAAAGCCGTCAGGGTCAGGGAATCACCAGTTTCGTAGTAGGAAACACTGCATCTAGGGCACCGGTGGCAACAATACCATCTCCCACCGTCTCTCAGTCTGCCATGTCCACCGGCACCCCCGCTAGTTCCACGATCTCCAGCTCTCCAGTCCAGCTCACCCTACATGAGACTATGGTTAGAAAAAGGAAGTACTTAGCCTTGCATCCGCGTACACAGGGTTTGAACGCACACATAGCTAGACTAATCTCGTTAGAGATGATGCCCTACCGGTTAGTTGAAAGCGAAGCTTTCAAAGCCCTGATGGACTACGCTGTACCACGCTACGAGCTACCCAGTCGACACTTTTTTTCCAGAAAAGCCATCCCAGCCCTCCACCAGCAAGTTAAAGAGCGCATCGTCCATGCACTCAGGCAATCTGTGAGCACAAAGGTGCACCTGACAACAGATGCATGGACCAGTAGGCATGGCCAGGGACGTTACGTGTCCATCACGGCACACTGGGTAAATGTGGTGGATGCAGGGTCCACAGGGGACAGCAAGTTTGGGACAGTTCTGCCTAGCCCACGGTCTAGGAAATAATTGGCTGTAGCCGTTCGCACCCCCTCCTCCTCCTCTTCGTCCTCCTGCAGAAGCGAGAGCTCGTCCACAGACCTGTTGTGAATTCTGTGGCTGAATTCACTCCTGTGGTCACAAGTGGTACTGCAGCTTCTGAGCTTCCTCCCTCAGGTGTTCTGGTGAGCTCGTTAACTGCTTCATTACTTAACTCCGCCTGATGCTGCTATCCTTGCTTCTTGTCAATGTTTCAGTGTTGGATCTGAGCTTCTCCTGATTGTTCCTGTGACCTGCTGCTCTGTATAGCTAAGTGCTTTTTGCTTTTTTGTTGCTTTTTTTCTGTCCAGCTTGTCTTTTGTTTTGCTGGAAGCTCTGAGACGCAAAGGGTGTACCGCCGTGCCGTTAGTTCGGCACGGTGGTTTTTTTTGCCCCCTTTGCGTGGTTTTGCTTTAGGGTTTTTTGTAGACTGCAAAGTTCGCTTTACTGTCCTCGCTCTGTCCTAGAATATCGGGCCCCACTTTGCTGAATCTATTTCATCCCTACGTTTTGTCTTTTCATCTTACTCACAGTCATTATATGTGGGGGGCTGCCTTTTCCTTTGGGGAATTTCTCTGGGGCAAGTCAGGCCTATTTTTCTATCTTCAGGCTAGCTAGTTTCTTAGGCTGTGCCGAGTTGCCTAGGTAGTTGTTAGGCGCAATCCACAGCCGCTTTTAGTTGTGTTTAGGATAGGATCAGGTGTGCAGTCTACAGAGTTTCCACGTCTCAGAGCTCGTTCTTGTATTTTTGGGTATTTGTCAGATCACTGTGTGCGCTCTGATCGCTAAGCACACTGTGTTTCTGGATTGCCTTCATAACACCTGTCATTAGCAAACATAACAGTACAAGGAGCCCAACTAATGATTCTCAATAGAGGGAAAGAAAAAGTTCTGACATCATTTTTTTTTTTTTTTTTCTGCTCTGTGTTCACTTTTTTTTTTTCCCCCTAGACATTTGGGTGATTCTGGACACAGGTGTGGACATGGATATTCAGGGTCTGTGCTCTTCAATGGATAATCTCGTTATAAATGTACAAAAAATTCAAGATACTATTGATCAGAAATCTATGTTAGAACCAAGAATTCCTATTCCTGATTTGTTTTTTGGAGATAGAACTAAGTTACTAAGTTTCAAAAATAATTGTAAGCTATTTCTGGCCTTGAAACCTCATTCTTCTGGTAATCCTATTCAACAGGTTTTGATTATTATTTCTTTTTTGCGCGGCGACCCTCAAGACTGGGCATTTTCTCTTGCGCCAGGAGACCCTGCATTGAGTAGTGTCGATGCGTTTTTCCTGGCGCTCGGATTGCTGTACGATGAGCCTAATTCAGTGGATCAGGCTGAGAAAAATTTGCTGGCTTTGTGCCAGGGTCAGGATGATATAGAAGTATATTGTCAGAAATTTAGGAAATGGTCAGTACTCACTCAGTGGAATGAATCTGCGCTGGCAGCTTTGTTCAGAAAGGGTCTCTCTGAGGCTCTTAAGGATGTCATGGTGGGATTTCCTATGCCTGCTGGTTTGAATGAGTCTTTGTCTTTGGCCATTCAGATCGGTCGACGCTTGCGCGAGCTTAAATCTGTGCACCATTTGGCGGTACTGCCTGAGGTTAAACCTGAGCCTATGCAGTGCGATAGGACTATGACTAGAGTTGAACGGCAGGAATACAGACGTCTGAATGGACTGTGTTTCTACTGTGGTGATTCCACTCATGCTATTTCTGATTGTCCTAAGCGCACTAAGCGGTCCGCTAGGTCTGCCGTCATTGGTACTGTACAGTCCAAATTCCTTCTGTCCATTACCTTGATATGCTCTTTGTCGTCGTTTTCTGTCATGGCGTTTGTGGATTCGGGCGCTGCCCTGAATCTGATGGATTTGGATTATGCTAAACGTTGTGGGTTTTTCTTGGAGCCTTTGCGGTGTCCTATTCCATTGAGAGGAATTGATGCTACACCTTTGGCCAAGAATAAACCTCAATACTGGGCCCAGCTGACCATGTGCATGGCTCCTGCACATCAGGAAGTTATTCGCTTTCTGGTGTTGCATAATCTGCATGATGTGGTCGTGTTGGGGTTGCCATGGCTACAAACCCATAATCCAGTATTGGATTGGAATTCCATGTCGGTATCCAGCTGGGGTTGTCAGGGGGTACATGGTGATGTTCCATTTTTGTCGATTTCGTCATCCACCCCTTCTGAGGTCCCAGAGTTCTTGTCTGATTATCAGGATGTATTTGAAGAGCCCAAGTCCGATGCTCTACCTCCGCATAGGGATTGTGATTGTGCTATCAATTTGATTCCTGGTAGTAAATTCCCTAAAGGTCGATTATTTAATTTATCCGTGCCCGAACACGCCGCTATGCGCAGTTATGTGAAGGAATCCCTGGAGAAGGGACATATTCGCCCATCGTCATCACCACTGGGAGCAGGGTTCTTCTTTGTAGCCAAGAAGGATGGTTCGCTGAGACCGTGTATTGATTACCGCCTTCTTAATAAGATCACTGTTAAATTTCAGTATCCCTTGCCATTGTTATCTGACTTGTTTGCTCGGATTAAGGGGGCTAGTTGGTTCACTAAGATAGATCTTCGTGGTGCGTATAATCTGGTGAGAATCAGGCAAGGAGATGAATGGAAAACTGCATTCAATACGCCCGAGGGTCATTTTGAGTATCTAGTGATGCCGTTCGGACTTGCCAATGCTCCATATGTGTTTCAGTCTTTTATGCATGACATCTTCCGTGAGTATCTGGATAAATTCCTGATTGTTTACTTGGATGACATTTTGATCTTCTCAGATGATTGGGAGTCTCATGTGAAGCAGGTCAGAATGGTTTTTCAGGTCCTGCGTGCTAACTCTTTGTTTGTGAAGGGATCAAAGTGTCTCTTCGGTGTGCAGAAAGTTTCATTTTTGGGGTTCATCTTTACCCCTTCTACTATCGAGATGGATCCAGTTAAGGTCCAAGCCATCCAGGATTGGATTCAGCCGACATCTCTGAAAAGTCTGCAAAAGTTCCTGGGCTTTGCTAATTTTTATCGTCGCTTCATCTGTAATTTTTCTAGCATTGCCAAACCATTGACCGATTTGACCAAGAAGGGTGCTGATTTGGTTAATTGGTCTTCTGCTGCTGTGGAAGCTTTTCAGGAGTTGAAGCGTCGTTTTTGTTCTGCCCCTGTGTTGTGTCAGCCAGATGTTTCTCTTCCGTTCCAGGTCGAGGTTGATGCTTCTGAGATTGGAGCAGGGGCGGTTTTGTCACAGAGAGGTTCTGATTGCTCAGTGATGAAACCATGTGCTTTCTTTTCCAGGAAGTTTTCGCCCGCTGAGCGTAATTATGATGTGGGCAATCGAGAGTTGCTGGCCATGAAGTAGGCATTCGAGGAGTGGCATCATTGGCTTGAAGGAGCTAAGCATCGCGTGGTGGTATTGACTGATCATAAGAACTTGACTTATCTCGAGTCTGCCAAGCGCTTCAATCCTAGACAGGCCCGTTGGTCGTTATTTTTTGCCCGCTTCGACTTTGTGATTTCGTACCTTCCGGGCTCTAAAAATGTGAAGGCGGATGCTCTGTCTAGGAGTTTTGTGCCCGACTCTCCGGGTTTATCTGAGCCAGCGGGTATCCTCAAGGAAGGAGTCATTGTGTCTGCCATCTCCCCTGATTTGCGGCGGGTGCTGCAAAAATTTCAGGCGAATAAACCTGATCGTTGTCCAGCAGAGAAACTGTTCGTCCCTGATAGGTGGACTAATAAACTTATCTCTGAACTTCATTGTTCGGTGTTGGCTGGTCATCCTGGAATCTTTGGTACCAGAGAGTTAGTGGCTAGATCCTTCTGGTGGCCATCTCTGTCACGGGATGTACGTACTTTTGTGCAGTCCTGTGGGATTTGTGCTAGGGCTAAGCCCTGCTGTTCTCGTGCCAGTGGGTTGCTTTTGCCCTTGCCGGTCCCAAAGAGGCCTTGGACACATATTTCGATGGATTTCATTTCTGACCTTCCCGTTTCTCAAAAGATGTCAGTCATTTGGGTGGTCTGTGATCGCTTTTCTAAAATGGTCCATCTGGTGCCCTTGGCTAAATTGCCTTCCTCCTCTGATTTGGTACCTTTGTTCTTTCAGCATGTGGTTCGGTTGCATGGCATTCCTGAGAATATTGTTTCTGACAGAGGTTCCCAGTTTGTTTCAAGGTTTTGGCGAGCCTTTTGTGGTAGGATGGGCATTGACCTATCCTTTTCCTCGGCTTTCCATCCTCAGACTAATGGCCAGACCGAACGAACCAATCAGACCTTGGAAACATATCTGAGATGTTTTGTTTCTGCAGACCAGGATGATTGGGTGTCCTTTTTGCCGTTGGCTGAGTTCGCCCTTAATAATCGGGCCAGCTCGGCTACCTTGGTTTCTCCATTTTTTTGCAATTCTGGGTTCCATCCTCGTTTCTCTTCAGGACAGGTTGAGTCTTCGGACTGTCCTGGTGTGGATTCTGTGGTGGATAGGTTGCAGCAGATCTGGACTCAGGTAGTGGACAATTTGATCTTGTCCCAGGAGAAAGCTCAACTTTTCGCTAATCGCAGATGCCGTGTGGGTCCCCGACTTCGTGTTGGGGATCTGGTTTGGTTATCTTCTCGTCATATTCCTATGAAGGTTTCCTCTCCTAAATTTAAACCTCGTTTTATTGGTCCGTATAGGATTTCTGAGGTTCTCAATCCTGTGTCTTTTCGTTTGACCCTCCCAGACTCCTTTTCCATACATAATGTATTCCATAGGTCGTTGTTGCGGAGATACGTGGTACCTATGGTTCCATCTGTTGAGCCTCCTGCCCCGGTTTTGGTGGAGGGGGAATTGGAGTATATTGTGGAGAAGATTTTGGATTCTCGTGTTTCTAGACGGAAACTCCAGTATCTGGTTAAATGGAAGGGTTATGCTCAGGAAGATAATTCCTGGGTTTTTGCCTCTGATGTTCATGCTTCCGATCTTGTTCGTGCCTTTCATGCGGCTCTTCCTGGTTGGCCTGGGGGCTCTGGTGAGGGTTCGGTGACCCCTCCTCAAGGGGGGGGTACTGTTGTGAATTCTGTGGCTGAATTCACTCCTGTGGTCACAAGTGGTACTGCAGCTTCTGAGCTTCCTCCCTCAGGTGTTCTGGTGAGCTCGTTAACTGCTTCATTACTTAACTCCGCCTGATGCTGCTATCCTTGCTCCTTGTCAATGTTTCAGTGTTGGATCTGAGCTTCTCCTGATTGTTCCTGTGACCTGCTGCTCTGTATAGCTAAGTGCTTTTTGCTTTTTTGTTGCTTTTTTTCTGTCCAGCTTGTCTTTTGTTTTGCTGGAAGCTCTGAGACGCAAAGGGTGTACCGCCGTGCCGTTAGTTCGGCACGGTGGGTTTTTTTGCCCCCTTTGCGTGGTTTTGCTTTAGGGTTTTTTGTAGACTGCAAAGTTCGCTTTACTGTCCTCGCTCTGTCCTAGAATATCGGGCCCCACTTTGCTGAATCTATTTCATCCCTACGTTTTGTCTTTTCATCTTACTCACAGTCATTATATGTGGGGGGCTGCCTTTTCCTTTGGGGAATTTCTCTGGGGCAAGTCAGGCCTATTTTTCTATCTTCAGGCTAGCTAGTTTCTTAGGCTGTGCCGAGTTGCCTAGGTAGTTGTTAGGCGCAATCCACAGCCGCTTTTAGTTGTGTTTAGGATAGGATCAGGTGTGCAGTCTACAGAGTTTCCACGTCTCAGAGCTCGTTCTTGTATTTTTGGGTATTTGTCAGATCACTGTGTGCGCTCTGATCGCTAAGCACACTGTGTTTCTGGATTGCCTTCATAACACCTGTCATTAGCAAACATAACACAGACCGCAGTCGCACAACCACTCCATCCGCAGCTGCCACTGTTGCACACCAGGTCTCCCATTATGGGGCAGCTACTGGCAAACGTCAGCAGGCTGTATTGGCTATGAAGTGTTTGGGCGACAACAGACACACCGCGGAAGTTCTGTCCGAGTTCTTGCAGAAAGAAACGCAGTCGTGGCTGGGCACTGTAGATCTTGAGGCAGGCAAGGTAGTGAGTGATAACGGAAGGAATTTCATGGCTGCCATCTCCCTTTCCCAACTGAAACACATTCCTTGCCTGGCTCACACCTTAAACCTGGTGGTGCAGTGCTTCCTGAAAAGTTATCCGGGGTTATCCGACCTGCTCCTCAAAGTGCGTGGACTTTGCTCACATATCCGCCGTTCGCCTGCACACTCCAGCCGTATGCAGACCTATCAGCGTTCTTTGAACCTTCCCCAGCATCGCCTAATCATAGACGTTGCAACAAGGTGGAACTCAACACTGCACATGCTTCAGAGACTGTGTGAACAGAGGCGGGCTGTTATGTTTTTGTGGGAGGATACACATACACGGGCAGGCAGTAGGATGGCAGACATGGAGTTGTCAGGTGTGCAGTGGTCGAAGATTCAAGACATGTGTCAAGTCCTTCAGTGTTTTGAGGAATGCACACGGCTGGTTAGTGCAGACAACGCCATAATAAGCATGAGCATCCCCCTAATGCGTCTGCTGATGCAAAGTTTGACGCACATAAAGGATCAGGCGTCTGCAGCTGAGGAAGAGGAAAGCCTTGATGACAGTCAGCCATTGTCTGGCCAGGGCAGTGTACAGGACGAGGTAGCGGGCGAAGAGGAGGAGGAGGACGAGGAGGATGATGGGGATGATTATATTTTTAATGAGGAAGCTTTTCCGGGGCCACTGGAAATTGGTGACGCGGCAAGGCCGGGTTCTGGTTTTTTGAGGGACACAAGTGACGTGGATTTGCCTGAAACTTCCCCTCAACCAAGCACAACCGCAGATTTGAGAACTGGAACTTTGGCCCACATGGCGGATTATGCCTTACGTATCCTCAAAAGGGACACACGCATAACTAAAATGATGAATGATGACGATTACTGGTTGGCCTGCCTCCTTGATCCTTGCTATAAAGGCAAATTGCAAAATATAATGCCACATGAGAACTTGGAACTAATATTAGCAACCAAACAATCAACTCTTGTTGACCGTTTGCTTCTGGCATTCCCTGCACACAGCGCCCGTGATCGTTCTCACACGAGCTGCAGGGGCCAGCAGACCAGAGGAGTTAGAGGGGCAGAAATCAGAAGTGGCGTTGGCCAGAGGGGTTTTCTGACCAGGTTGTGGAGTGATTTTGCTATGACCGCAGACAGGACAGGTACTGCAGCATCAATTCAAAGTGACAGGAGACAACATTTGTCCAGTATGGTTACAAACTATTTTTCATCCCTTATCGATGTTCTCCCTCAACCGTCATTCCCATTTGATTACTGGGCATCAAAATTAGACACCTGGCCAGAATTGGCAGAATATGCATTGCAGGAGCTTGCTTGCCCGGCAGCTAGTGTCCTATCAGAAAGAGTATTCAGTGCTGCAGGTTCAATACTAACAGAAAAAAGGACTCGTCTGGCTACCCAAAATGTAGATGATCTAACCTTCATTAAAATGAACCACAACTGGATTTCGAAATCTTTTGCCCCACCTTGCCCGGCTGACACCTAGCTTTCCTATGAAAAGGTCTTGCCTGTGGACTATTCTGAATGCCTTTTCCAATCTCGTAATTTTCTGCACCTGATTGTCCAGCATACGACATGTTTACACCTCACTAAATGGCCAAACTCCCCACACGGGGCCGTGGTATCGACACTTGGCGACAGCACCCGTGAGAGTGCAGTTTGTCTGAAGAGGTGGGTGAGCCCGCTTTTGGTCGACGGCACTGCCACTGGGTCCCTCCTAGTACAATAAAGTGTCTCTGGCGGTGGTGGTGCGCACCCAACGTCAGACACACCGTTGTAATATGAGGGGCCCTGGGCCTGTACCGCCGGCCACAAGACAGTTTCCCCCCACCCCAGCTCAAACAGTGCTCTACCACTTGCAAAATTATCTCACAGCTCCACCAATGTTTAGTCTATGCGCTGACATCCTTCAATGCCTGCCACTGACAATACCATTGTATTGACATTTTTGTTATGTTAGGCCTTCGATGCCTGTCTGTGGTCACTCCTTCCACTAGGCCTCCACTAACCACACCACTGCTGCCCGTGTACCCCTGTAACCAATTTAAAATTGCCTACAGCCATGTGTTATTATTTTAGGCCTTCGATGCCTGTCTGCGGTGACTCCTTCCACTAGGCCTCCACTGACCACACCACTGCTGCCCGTGTACCCCTGGAACCAATTTAAAATTGCCTACAGCCATGTGTTATTATTTTAGGCCTTCGATGCCTGTCTGCGGTCACTCCTTCCACTAGGCCTCCACTGACCACACCACTGCTGCCCGTGTACCCCTGGAAACAATTTAAAATTGCCTACAGCCATGTGTTATTATTTTAGGCCTTCGATGCCTGTCTGTGGTCACTCCTTCCACTAGGCCTCCACTGACCACACCACTGCTGCCCGTGTACCCCTGGAACCAATTTAAAATTGCCTACAGCCATGTGTTATTATTTTAGGCCTTCGATGCCTGTCTGTGGTCACTCCTTCCACTAGGCCTCCACTGACCACACCACTGCTGCCCGTGTACCCCTGGAACCAATTTAAAATTGCCTACAGCCATGTGTTATTATTTTAGGCCTTCGATGCCTGTCTGCGGTCACTCCTTCCACTAGGCCTCCACTGACCACACCACTGCTGCCCGTGTACCCCTGGAACCAATTTAAAATTGCCTACAGCCATGTGTTATTATTTTAGGCCTTCGATGCCTGTCTGCGGTTACTCCTTCCACTAGGCCTCCACTGACCACACCACTGCTGCCCGTGTACCCCTGGAACCAATTTAAAATTGCCTACAGCCATGTGTTATTGTTTTAGGCCTTCGATGCCTGTCTGCGGTCACTCCTTCCACTAGGCCTCCACTGACCACACCACTGCTGCCCGTGTACCCCTGTAACCAATTTAAAATTGCCTACAGCCATGTGTTATTATTTTAGGCCTTCGATGCCTGTCTGCGGTCACTCCTTCCACTAGGCCTCCACTGACCACACCACTGCTGCCCGTGTACCCCTGGAACCAATTTAAAATTGCCTACAGCCATGTGTTATTATTTTAGGCCTTCGATGCCTGTCTGTGGTCACTCCTTCCACTAGGCCTCCACTGACCACACCACTGCTGCCCGTGTACCCCTGGAACCAATTTAAAATTGCCTACAGCCATGTGTTATTATTTTAGGCCTTCGATGCCTGTCTGCGGTCACTCCTTCCACTAGGCCTCCACTGACCAGGCCACTGCTGCCCGTGTACCCCTGGAACCAATTTAAAATTGCCTACAGCCATGTGTTATTATTTTAGGCCTTCGATGCCTGTCTGCGGTCACTCCTTCCACTAGGCCTCCACTGACCACACCACTGCTGCCCGTGTACCCCTGTAACTAGTGTTGAGCGATACCGTCCGATACTTGAAAGTATCGGTATCGGATAGTATCGGCCGATACCCGAAAAATATCGGATATCGCCGATACCGATATCCGATACCAATACAAGTCAATGGGACATCAAGTATCGGAATGTATCCTCATGGATCCCAGGGTCTGAAGGAGAGGAAACTCTCCTTCAGGCCCTGGGATCCATATTAAAGTGTAAAATAAAGAATTAAAATAAAAAATATTGTTATATTCACCTCTCCGGCGGCCCCTGGACATCAGCGGGAGGATCCGGCGTCCGGCACGGCTTCTTTCTTCAAAATGCGCGCCTTCAGGACCTGTGGAATGACGTCCCGGCTTCTGATTGGTCGCGTGCCGCCCATGTGACCGCCACGCGACCAATCAGAAGCCGCGACGTCATTCCTCAGGTCCTAGAAGGCGCTCATTCTAGGACTTTAGCTGAGGAATGACGTCGCGGCTTCTGATTGGTCGCGTGGCGGTCACATGGGCGGCACGCGACCAATCAGAAGCCGGGACGTCATTCCACAGGTCCTGAAGGCGCGCATTTTGAAGAAAGAAGCCGTGCCGGACGCCGGATCCTCCCGCTGATGTCCAGGGGCCGCCGGAGAGGTGAATATAACAATATTTTTTATTTTAATTCTTTATTTTACACTTCCGATACCGATACCCGATATCACAAAAATATCGGATCTCGGTATCGGAATTCCGATACCGCAAGTATCGGCCGATACCCGATACTTGCGGTATCGGAATGCTCAACACTACCTGTAACCAATTTAAAATTGCCTACAGCCATGTGTTATTATTTTAGGCCTTCGATGCCTGTCTGCGGTCACTCCTTCCACTAGGCCTCCACTGACCACACCACTGCTGCCCGTGTACCCCTGGAACCAACATCAGAAAATATAAAAATAAGTATTTTGCTTATAAAAAAGAAAATACTGGAGAGATATCAAATGCAGACATTTTAACATTAAAAACAAACACATAAAACAAAAATCTGGTACAGTACTAAAAATGGCCACCAGCTACAATAACTTTCTCCTGCAAGTAGTTAACTGAAAGGTTTTTTCAATTTTAAACACAGATATGGCATCCACCGAGTGTTGTCCTGTCGCGTCTTCTTTATATTATTGCCAAGAAGATGCAAAACAATGAAAATAATAAAATCATTATTTACCAAAAAAATAGAGTAAGTCAAAACCACATTGCAAATAAACATTCATTACAAATAAAGAAGCAGGGCGCGTCCGAGGGTGAGTATATACCTAATAAGAATATAATCACCCTCGGACGCGCCCTGCTTCTTTCCGACAGCCTTCCTTCCTAAGAATCAGCCCTTCCGTGGTGTAGAGAGAGGGTTTGTTACACTCCAAGGTGTTCCCCAGGTTGCCTTTCCTGAGCTTCGATCTTCCGGCTCTCGTTTAGTAGTTGTTGGAAACTACGCTGCATTGGGCCTACAAATTGGGTATGGGGTGTAGAGAGATGGTGTGTTCCACTCCAAGGTGTTCCCCAGGTTGCCTTTCCTGAGCTTCGATCTTCCGGCTCTCGTTTAGTAGTTGTTGGAAACTACGCTGCATTAGGCCTACAAATTGGGTATGGGGTGTAGAGAGATGGTGTGTTCCATTGTATTGAGATGGTGTGTTCCACTCCAAGGTGTTCCCCAGGTTTCCTCTCCATTGCTTCGATCTTCCGGCTCTCGTTTAGTAGTTGTTGGAAACTACGCTGCATTAGGCCTACAAATTGGGTATGGGGTGTAGAGAGATGGTGTGTTACACTCCAAGGTGTTCCCCAGGTTTCCTCTCCATTGCTTCGATCTTCCGGCTCTCGTTTAGTAGTTGTTGGAAACTACGCTGCATTGGGCCTACAAATTGGGTATGGGGTGTAGAGAGATGGTGTGTTACACTCCAAGGTGTTCCCCAGGTTTCCTCTCCATTGCTTCGATCTTCCGGCTCTCGTTTAGTAGTTGTTGGAAACTACGCTGCATTGGGCCTACAAATTGGGTATGGGGTGTAGAGAGATGGTGTGTTCCACTCCAAGGTGTTCTCCAGGTTGCCTTTCCTGAGCTTCGATCTTCCGGCTCTCGTTTAGTAGTTGTTGGAAACTACGCTGCATTAGGCCTACAAATTGGGTATGGGGTGTAGAGAGATGGTGTGTTACACTCCAAGGTGTTCCCCAGGTTTCCTCTCCATTGCTTCCATCTTCCGGCTCTCGTTTAGTAGTTGTTGGAAACTACGCTGCATTAGGCCTACAAATTGGGTATGGGGTGTAGAGAGATGGTGTGTTCCACTGTAGAGAGATGGTGTGTTCCACTCCAAGGTGTTCCCCAGGTTTCCTCGCCAATGCTTCGATCATCATGCTCTCGTTTAGTAGTTGTTGGAAACTACGCTGCATTAGGCCTACAAATTGGGTATGGGGTGTAGAGAGATGGTGTGTTCCACTCCAAGGTGTTCTCCAGGTTGCCTTTCCTGAACTTCTATCTTCAGGCTCTCATTAAATTGTGGTTAAACGGAACAACTGCATTTGGCGTACTAGTTGGTTTGGGGCCTACTATCGGTGTCTGCCGCTCCTTGCTGTTCTCCTGGTTTCCTGTCCTGAAATTCCGTTTTCAGGCGCTCGTTAAGTAGTTGTTAATGTTAGACTGCATTTGGCCTACTAGTTGGGTTGGGGCCTACTATCGGTGTCTGCCACTCCTTGCTGTTCTCCTCCACTGAACAAAGCTGTGCCGCCTGTTTACTACTGTTGCCAATTTTGAACTGCATTTCGACTACTTACTGATTTGGGCCTACTCTCTGTGTCAGCCTCTCATTCCAGTTGTCCTCCACTGCAATGCCCCCTGAATAGTCCTGTGTTACCAATTTTGAACTGCATTTAGCCCACTTTATTCTTTGGGCCTATATCTGTGTTTCCTCCTCATCCTGCCCATTGCCCAGCCAGTGATAGATGAGTCTGCTGGTACATTGACCCATAACGCAACATTTCCCGTGCACGCTACACTGCAAGATTGTGACCCTGCTGAAAGTCAGGTCCCCCTTCCCGCATACCATACCACCTTACACGGGGACAAACAGGAAGGTGCAGATGAAAGTGCAGGTTCCTTCATCAGGTGGGGGGAGGAATACTAGTTGGCGACGTCACTGGCACAGGGCCTCTCATGGTACGCAAAAGTGTTGCTGCCGGTGGGAGGCGCCCCCGCCGTGCAAACACACCGCTGTACTTTGAGGGGTCCTGTGCCAGTGCCAATGCCAACGAGTGGGCCCCCCCTGCTTGCTCAGGTTCACAGCACTTGCAAAGTTGAAATACTTACCTCTCCCTGCTCCACTGCCGTGACGTGGTCCAGATTTCCTGGGCCCACTAATTACTTGAACCAGCCCTACCCACCACAACTTTAGCCAAATGACCCCCAATTTCAAATGCCTTCCAATTATTATAAGGTAAATTACGCTTGACAAGCTTCATTAAGAAGAATGGATGGTTTTGACATTAAAATGGGCACTCTAGGTGTTTTCCTGGCCCCCACTCACTGCCGACTATGCTGCCCCATTGACTTGCATTGGGTTTCGTGTTTCGGTCGATCCCGACTTTACGTCATAATCGGCCGATTTCACTCGACCCGACTTTTGAGATAGTCGGGTTTCGCGAAACCCGGCTCGACTCTAAAAAGGTCAAGGTCGCTCAACTCTAGTCCTGAGTATGTTGATACCCCATATGTGGGGAAGAACCACCGTTTGAGTGCATTGCAGAGCTCGGAAGAGAAGGAGCGCCGTTTGGAATGCAGACTTAGATGGAATAGTCTGCAGGCATCACATTGCGCTTGCAGAGCCCCTAATGTGCCTAAACAGTAGAAACCCCCCACAAGTGACCCATATTGCAAACTAGACCACCAATGGAACTTATCTAGATGTGTTGTGAGAACTTTTGAATCCCCAAGTGTTTCACTACAGTTTACAACACTGAGTCGTGAAAATAAAAAATAATTTTTTTCCCACAAAAATGGTATTTTAACCCCCAAATTTGTATTGTCCCCAGGGTAATAAAAGAAATTAAACCCTAAAAGATGTTGTGAAATTTGTCCTGAGTATGCCAATACCCCATATGTGGGGATAAACCACTGTTTGGGCGAATGGCAGAGCTCGGAATGGAAGGAGCGCCGTTTGACTTTTCAATGCAAAATTCACTGAAATTGAGATGGGACGCCATGTTGCGTTTGAAGAGCCCCTGATGTGCCTAAACATTGAAACCCCCCACAAGTGACACCATTTTGGAAAGTAGACCCCCTAAGGAACTTATCTAGATGTGTGGTGAGCACTTTGACCCACCAAGTGCTTCACAGAAGTTTATAATCCAGAGCTGTAAAAAAAATATCTTTTTCATAAAAATGATCTTTTCGCCCCTAATTTTTAATTTTCCCAAGGATAACAGAAGAAATTGGACCACAAACGTTGTTGTGCAATTTGTCATGAGTACGCTGATACCCGTTATGTGGGGGTAAACCACTGTTTAGGTGCATGGCAGAGCTCGAAAGGGAAAGAGTATGGTTTGACTTTTCAATGGAAAATTGACTGAAATTGAGTTGGGACACCAAGTCGCGTTTGGAGAGCCCCTGATGTGCCTAAACAGTGAAACCCCCCACCAGTGACACAATTTTGGAAAGTAGACCCCCTAAGGAACTTATCTAGATGTGTTGTGAGAGCTTTGAACCACCAAGTGTTTCACTACAGTGTATAACGCAGGGCCGTGAAAATAAAAAAAACATTTTTTTCCCGCAAAAAGGGTTTCTTAGCCCCCTAAATTTTTATTGTCCCAAGGGTAAAAAGAGAATTTGGACCCCAAAAGTTGTTGTGCAATTTATCCTGCGAACGTTGATACCACATATGTTGGGGTAAACCCCTGTTTAGGCGCACGGGAGAGCTCGGAAGGGAAAAAGCACTGTTTTACTTTTCAAAGCAGAATTGGCTGGAATTGAGATCGGACGCCATGTCGCGTTTGGAGAGCCCTTGATGTGCCTAAACAGTGGAAACCCCCAATTCTAACTGAAACCTTAGCCCAAACACTCCCCTAACCCTAATCCTAACTAACCATAACCCTAACCACACCCCTAACCCAAACATGCCCCTAACCCTAATCTCAACCACACCCCTAACCACATCCCTAACTCCAACACACCCCTAACCCTAATTCCAAACCTAACCACACCCCTAAATCCAACACACCCCTAACACCAATCCCAACTATAATCCTAACCACACCCCTAATCCTGACACACCCCTAACCCTAATCCCAACCATAAATGTAATCCCTAACTTTAGCCTCAACCCTAACCCTAACTTTACTCCCAACCCTAACCCTAAATTTAGCCCCAACCCTAACCCTAACTTTAGCCCAACCCTAACTGTAGCCCTAACACCAACCCAAACCCTAGCCCCAACCCTAACCCCAACCCTAACCCAAACCCTAGCCCCAACCACAACCCTAGCCCCAACCCTAACCCTAGCCCTAGCCCTATACTAGTCCTAACCCTAACCCTAGCCCCAACCCTGAGCCTAGCGCTAACCCTAGCACTATCCCTAGCCCCAACCCTAACCCTAGCCCCAACCCTAGCCCCAACCCTAATCCCAACCCTAGCCCTAACCCTAGCCCTAACCCTAACCCTAATGGGAAAATGGTAATATATACATTTTTAAAATTTTATTATTTTTCCCTTACTAAGGGGGTGATGAAGGGGGTTTGATTTACTTTTATAGCGGTTTTTTTAGCAGATTTTTATGATTGGCAGCTGTCACACACTAAAAGACGCTTTTAATTGCAAAAAATTATTTTTGCATCTCCATATTTTGAGAGCTATAATTTTTCCATACTTTGGTCCACAGAGTCATGTGAGGTCTTGTTTTTTGACGTTTTTATTAGAACCATTTTTGGGCAGGTGACATTTTTTAATCGCTTTTTCTTCTGATTTTTGTGAGGCAGAATGACCAAAAACCAGCTATTCAAGCATTTCTTTTTTGGGGGAGGGGGCGTTTATACCGTTTTGCGTTTCGTAAAATTGATAAAGCAGTTTTATTCTTCGGGTCAGTACGATTACAGCGATACCTCATTTATATCATTTTTTTATGTTTTGGCGCTTTTATACGATAAAAACTATTTTATATAAAAAAATAATTATTTTTGCATCGCTGTATTCTGAGGACTATAACTATTTTTATTTTTTCGCTGATGATGCTGTATGGTGGCTCGTTTTTTGCCAGACAAGATGACATTTTCAGCGGTACCATGGTTATTAATATCCATATTTTTGATCGCGTGTTATTCCACTTTTTGTTTGGCGGAATGATAATAAAGCAATGTTTTTTGCCTCGTTTGTTTTTTTACGGTTTTCACTGAAGGGGTTCACTAGTGGGACAGTTTTATTGGTCGGGTCATTATGGACGTGATATGGACGTGGCAATACTAAATATGTGTACTTCTATTGTTTGTTTTTTTTATTTAGATAAAGAAATATATTTATGGGAACAATATATATATTTTTTTTTTTTCTTTATTTAGGAATGTTTTTTTTTTTTTTACACAACTGAATATTTTTTTTTTACACTCTAACATTGTCCCAGGGGGGACATCATTTTATAGGGTCAGATTGCTGATCTGACACTTTGCACAGCACTGTGTCAGATAAGCGATCTGACAGGCACGGCTGCAGGCTTACCAACGCTTGCTATGAGCAGCCGCTGGTAAGCCACCTCCCTGTAGGACCTGGAAGCAGCCCCACGGCCATTTTGGATCCGTGGCCTGCAGGGAGAAGGAGGTAGGAGACCCTCGGAGCAATGCAAGCACATTGCGTTGCTCCGAGGGTCTCAGAGAAGCACGCAGGGAGCCGCTTCCCTGCACGATGCTTCTCTATACCGCCGGAACACTGCGATCATGTTTTATCGCGGTGTTCCAGAGGTTAAGGTGCCAGGAGCGGTCCGTGACCACTCCTGGCACATAGTGCCGGATGTCATCTGTGATAGTCAGCTGACACCTGGCCACGATCATCCGCGCTCCCCCTGAGAGCGTGGCCAATCGCATATGACATACTATCCTGTCGGTGGTCATACAGGCCCACCCCACCTTGACGGGATAGTGCGTCATATGTCAGAAAGGGGTTTAGATCAGGAGTGCCGTATATGTTTTCTAAACGAAACAAAAAATGTGGTCATGATGCACTGTTATGGAGGGATGGGCCATCTACTGCTGACACTGTTATAGGGATAATGTCCCCCAATTCTGTACTAATATCCCCTATTTTGGTATATATATGATTCCTATCCTCGTATATATGGCCCCCTCATTCCCAACCTGTTATATAGTGTCCCCTCATCCCCATCCTGGTATCCATGACCACCGATCCCCATCCTGGTATCCATTTCCACCGATCCCCATCCTGGTATCCATGTCCACCATATCCCCATCCTGGTATCCATGGCCACCATAGCCCCATCCTGGTATCCATGTCACCATCCCCATCTAGGTATCCATGGCCCCCATCATGGTGCACACATGCAAAAAAAAATGATTGTACTCACCTTTCTTCCTCTCCCTTGCAGCGCTGCATCCTGTGCTGATGCCAGCAGCTGATTTCAGCTGGTAGCAGCGCATGATGTCTCTGCCAAGCACCCTCACACATCAAAATTAGCTGCTGGAATATTCACTGCCCGGAACAAAGGGTGTGGGGAGCAGTGAATATTCATTCTTTTTAATAGCGGACACAGTTTTAGCCTCAGCCACCGGCTTCATGCAGCGGCTCAGGTAATCACGTGTGCCCGCTGTTAAAGAGAATGAATATTCACTTCTGAATATTATATAGTAATATACTTAGCAAGGCCGAAAAAAAGACATTTGTCCATCCAGTTCAGCCTATATTCCATCATAATAAATCCCCAGATCTACGTCCTTCTACAGATCCCTATAACTGTAAGATACAATATTGCTACACTGCAGGAAGACATCCAGGCCTCTCTTGAACTGCTCGACTGAGCTCACCTTCACCACCTCCTCAGTCAAGGAATTCCAGATTCTCACTGCCATAACAGTAAATAATCCTCTTCCATGTTGGTGGGAAAACCTTCTCTCCTACAGACGCAGAGAATGCCCCCTTGTGACCATCACCTTCCTTTGTATAAACAGATCCTTGGAGAGATCCTTTTTATACTTATACATGGTTATTAGATCGCCCCTCAGTTGTCTTTTTTCTAGACTAAATAATCCCAATTTTGCTAATCTCTATGGGTATTGTAGTTCCCCCATCACCTTTTTAATATTGTTGCCCTCTTTTGTACTCGCTTTAGTTCCTCTATATCCTTCCTGAGCATCGGTGTCCAAAACTGGACAGAGTACTCCATGTGTGGTCTAACCAGGGATTTGTACAGAGGCAGTATAATGCTCTCATCATGTGTATCCAGACCTCTTTTAATGCACCCCATGATCCTGTTTGCCTTGGCAGCTGCTGCCTGGCACTGGCTGCTCCACGTAAGTTTATCATTAACTAGGATCCCCAAGTCCTTCTCCCTGTCAGATTTACCCAGTGGTTTCCTTTTCAGTGTGTAATGGTGATATTGATTCCTTCTTCCCATGTGTATAACCTTACATTTCTCATTGCTAAACCACATCTGCCACCTTTCAGCCCAAGTTTCCAACTTATCCAGATCCATCTGTAGCCGAATACTATCTTCTCTTGTATTTACTGCTTTACATAGTTTTGTATCATCTGCAAATATCGATATTTTACTGGGTGAAGCTTCTACCAGATTGTTAATAAATATGTTGAAGAGAAAAGGTCCCAACACTGACCCCTGCGGTACCCCACTGGTCACAGCGACCCAGTTAGAGAATATACCATTTATAGCCACCCTCTGCTTACTATCACTAAGCCAGTACTTATTGATTTACACACATTTTCCCCCAGACACAGCATCTCATAAACCCATGCTGATATGGAGTTAAACAGTTATTCTCATTGAGATAATCTATATATATAGTCATCTAAGGGTCACTTCCGTCTGTTTGTTTGTCTGTCTGTCTGTCACGGAAATCCCGCGTTGCTGATTGGTTGCGGCCGGCAGGCACAGTCCGCCCCTTCCTACTCTCTGTCAGTGCCCCCTCCAGTCATCACTTACACAGGGTTAATGCAGTCCGTTAACGCTGCTATTAACCCTGTGTGACCAACTTTTTACTATTGATGCTGCCTATGCAGCATCAATAATAAAAAGATCTAATGTTAAAAATAATAAACAAAATAAAAAATCATTATATTCTCACCTTCCGTCGCCTTTCCCACTGCTCCTCGCGACTCTCCGGTCCATGCATTCTCGTGAGACCGCTACGTCATCACCTCGCAAGACCGCAATGCATTCTTGGGACAGGAGCGTCACGAGGAGCATCGGTAAATGCCTGGGCTGGATCTGGGAGCCGACGGAAGGAGAGTATATAACTATTTTTTATTTTAATTCTTTTTTTTAACAGGGATATGGTGCCCACATTGCTATATACTACGTGGGCTGAGTTATATACTGCATGGGCTGTGTTATATACTGCGTGAATATATATGATTTGGCCTGCACTCTAAATTTAGATCGGGGTGCTGGTGAGACAGACCGTAGGTCTAGTATCAGTATTATTGAAATCCACCGCACTCCCTGTGTGGAATATCTTAGAAACAAAAGGATTTTTTGAAACTTGCTAATTTATTCAGGTGCTTCCAGGAGGTCTCCACTCACAGGAGCTTCCAACACAGACCTGACCTCTTCCAGGACCTACAGTACAGACCATTCAGGTCCAAACACTCTCAACCATGTAACCCACACCCTGGTCACATTATGAAGCTGTAACCACCCCCACAGGTGGGAGGTGTGTGTGGCTAGTTCGACCTGCCCAGCTCTTCAAACTAGCCCAGTAAGCCTCCCTCTATAAACTATGTAAATACTTGTGGGACTACTGGTCCTAGAACAACAATACTGCAGGCTTACTGCGCAGACTTCTTCTGCGACACATACCGACCATTTACAATTCTGCTGGACTTTGTCTCATCACCACAGTTATATCCACGACTGCCATGCATTCTTATGGCCTCCATATGCCTCCATGCATATTCTGAAGAGACCATGCAGTGCCCCCTGCCTGTAACAGGGGTCACTGCATCACACATCCTTGCTTTATATATCTCCACTGTATGTGTATCACAGTTTTTCTTACCCCCAGAAGTGGTTATAGGTACAAAATCTGAGATAATATCTATCTAAATGCTCGCTAATCTTAAATTCAGCACGAACATAGTACATTTGGATTCGTGTTAGGTAGAGTGGGCAAACCCGAACAGTAGGGCTTCAGGAATCATTTTTTTACCATTTGGAAGGAGTGAGCCTCCTATACTGGTAAAACCATTGCTCTGTGTGCAAGGGCTGCTAAAAATTAGAAGGAGGCACTGCGATACACCCTTTAAGAGACATAGATGATGGCCTTTATAGCAGGGTTTCACTATTCTTCACCTAGTTTTAAGCCTCCTACATAGCTGTTTTAGATAATGACTAGTGCTGAGCATTCCGATACTACAAATATCGGGTATCCTCCGATATTCGCGGTATCAGAGTTCCTCATGCTGAGCTCCGATATTTTCACAATATCGGATACCAAAATCGGAAGTTCCCATAATTCAATGAGCCAGTTTGATTTAATTCAGCTAATGAGGAATCCTAAGAAGTGTGGGCACATCCTGTTATGCATGTTAGGCATGTAACTACTGGCATGACTGTGATTGGCTGCTGAAATGATGTCATGATGCACTATAAAAGCCGCCGCCGCCATTTTGGGTTCCCTCTGCTGTGAATTCAGTTAGGGACAGGACGCTGCTGTTCTAACTGAGGGCCAGTTTGAGATAGCGATTTGCTTAATTGTGCTTTACCCAGGCTAATTTAGCCACCGCTGTGTAAGAAGCTTTTTTTTGCCTTGCAGCGCTGTTCATGGCTGTCTGCAAGGTCTGTGTGTGTGAGTGTAGCTCATGCTGTAGTGTGTGCTGCAGCCACATCTGGTTGTAGTCTACTCAACGTGTGTCACTGCCTCATACATTGTCCTTTTTTTCATTAGTGCAGCTCATTTTTCCTGATTTCTCCTATTAGTGTGTTTCCATCCGTATCCAGCTAGATTGCGTGCAAACACTATATAGGAGAAGATAGAGGAGCTTTTCTGCAGCCTTGCAGCACTGTTCACGGCTGTCTGCAAGGTTTGTGTGTGTGATTGCAGCTCTCTGCAGTGTGTTCTGCAGCCACATCTGGTTGTAGTCCGCTCAGCGTGCGTCACAGCTTCATACATTGTCCTTATTTTCATTAGTGCAGCCCATTTTTCCTGATTTCTCCTATTAGTGGTGTGTTTCCATCAGTATCCAGATAGATTGCCTGCAAACACTATATAGGAGTAGATAGAGGAGCCTTTCTGCAGCCTTGTGCCCTGCAGCCCAAGCCAGATTAGTTTTAACCTATTTTTTGGAGCCTCATCTATTGCATTGTAGGTTACCTTCCTGCATTGTAATAGCAACAAAAAGTTTGTGATACTATCAGTTTTACATCTTTGGGCACATCCAGTGTCTTTTTGTGAAAAAAACGAAAAGTTAATAAAGTTACACTTGCGTAGGCCACATTAGCTCATATTAAAGTATAGTCCACACTTTATAAAATTAGTACTTCTTATACCTGTTAGCAGCTGTTCAGGAATAAGCACACTAAGCCCTTAGTACATTTCTGCCTATCTTTATTAGTCTACCAAGATGAAGAAGGCAGGGAGTAAGGCACGTGGTCGTGGGCATGGAGTTTCTGCAGGGAAAGGACATGGGGATTCTATGCCTGCTGCGGGCACCAGTGACTCAGCATCCCCCAGTTTTATCAGGGAACTGTCCTTTATGCGCAGCTTTGTAGGAGCTCGCCGTACCCCAGTGCTGCAGGACGAACAAATAGAAGCCGTTGTCGGATGGATGGCAGCTAATGCATCGACTTCAATTAGTGCCACATCCTCTCAGGTCCAGAGCACTGAAGAGCACCCATCTGTCTCTTCACCACTTGCCAAATTGCCCAGGCAGTCAAAGAGCCCTGAACAGAAGTCACCTCTACTTCTGTTCACGGAATCTCGGGGCTTGGAAAGAGGGGGCCAACCAAGCAGCATTCGAGAAATGGAAGAAGAGGCAGAATGCAGTGATGCACAACTGCTTTGGCTCTCTGAATCTGAAGAGGCGGGTGGGCCAGTGCCTACGGTCAGCACACCTCAGTATGCATCTGATGATGAGACTCAGGTGACACTTTCTGGTGCGTACTGTGCTGCCGAAACTACCCAGGAGAAGCAGTTGTTGGAAGAGGGTAGTGTAGATGATGAGGTCCTTGACCCATCATGGTGTGAGGTACAGGAAGGTGGTGGGAGCAGCTCTGAGGAAGAGATTCCCCGAACGGCCCAAAAAGGACGGAGAGGGAGGGGGCAGACTGGGTTGCCTGTAGCCTCCACTTTGACACCCATTAGGAGCATGCATCTTCCAAAACACAAAACGGGCGCTCCCAACACTTGCAGTGCCTGGTCCTTTTTTGACACAGTTGCAGATGACATTTGCTTTGTCAAATGCAAGCTGTGTAATCAGAAAGTTAAAAGAGGGAAATGAGTCAACAACCTCAATACCACAAATATGTGGAAACATGTGCGGACCAAGCACGCAGTGGAGTTACAATGACACACTGAAGACCTAGGCCAACCTACAGTGCCACCTACCACCACTTCAGCTCATGTTGTAGCCTTTTCCTCCAGCTCACACACATCTGGATCGGCTTCCTCACAGGATCGCCATGGAAGAACCTCTGGCACTGTTGTACAGAGACCCAGTGTAATTCCACCCACAGCACCACGTTCCCTGTCTTCCTCACACTCCCAGGCCAGTCTACAGCCATCGATAGCACAGGCATGAGAGAAAAGGTGGCCATACTCGGCAAACCACCCCCGATCACAGGCTCTGAATGCTGGCATTGCAAAACTACTGTCCCTTGAAATGCTCTCATTCAGGCTGGTGGAGACTGACACCTTCCATAACTTCATGGCATTCCCACAATCCAATGTGCCCAGCCGCTTTTATTTCAGCAAGCAAGCCGTCCCAGCCCTGCAAAAGCATGTGGAGAGAAACATTAAACATGCACTACTAAACGCCGTCAGTAGCAAGGTCCACCTGACCACCAATGCGTGGACCAGTAACCATGGACAGGGACGATACCTTTCCCTCACTGCCCATTGGGTAAATGTTGTGGAGCCAGGTACAGATCTTGAGAGTGGCGCTGTGCGTGTTCTGCCAATTCCAAGGATTGCCGGAATTCTGTCTGTACATATTGACTCCTCCTCATACTCCAGTTCCTCTGAATCATCGCTGCAGGAGCCGTCACAGTCTACCTACACACGGACCCATGAACGCTTACCTGTTACGACCGATCTGAGCAGAGCCATGGCCAAACGTCAACAGGCCGTATTGAAATTAATTTCTTTGGGGAATCGAAGCCACACAGCGCAGGAGCTCTGGAATGCCATCAAGCAGGCGAGCGACATGTGGTTTGTACCAGCGAATCTCCAGCCAGGCATGGTAGTGTGTGACAATGGCCAAAATCTGGTGGCACCTCTGGACTTAGGCAACCCCTCTCACATCTCATGTCTGGCACATGAGCTCAACTTGGTTGTGCAGAGTTTTTTGAGGGACTATCCGGATCTTAATGCACTGCTGCACAAGGTCCGCCAAGAGTGCGCTCACTTGCGGCGTTCCAGCATGGCAAGATCGCGCATTGCAGCTCTGCAGTGCTGATTCCGCCTTCCGGAACATCGCATAATATGTGACCTACCCACCAGGTGGAATTCAATGTTACATATGTTGGACCGGTTGTGTGAGCAGCAGGCAGCAGTAATTGATTACCAGCTGCATCAGGTGCAAACAAGTCGCACTCCGCGCCATTCACACTTCACCACCACTGAGTAGGCCTCTATGAAGGACATCTGCCATGTTTTGCGTGCCTTCGATGATTCCACATGGATGGCGAGTGCAGATGATGCACTAGTCATCCCCCTCATCTGCCTGCTTGAAAAAACACTGCAAGCACTGAGGGAGGAGGTTGTGGAAGAGGTGGAGGATGAGGAGTCACAAATGCCATCTGCTTCTGGACAGTCTGCGCAACGTGGATCCTCACAAAGGCCTAGGCGGATGAGGAGAGTCAGTGGAGGAGGAAGACATCTGTCCAGAGGAGGGAGTTAGACAATGCTCTAGTATGTAGAGCGAGGGTGGGGTGATGCAGAGCAGGCAGAGATGACGCCTCAAGCAGGGGAAAGCATTTCTTGGCCAGTTGGCAGTCTGCAGCACATGATTGATTTCATGCTGCAGTGCCTGAGAAGTGACCGCCGCATCGCCCACATTCTCAACACGGCTGATTATTGGGTGTACACCCTCCTAGATCCTCGCTACCGGGACAACTTACAAAGCCTCATAACACCATTGAACCGGGAGAGTAAAATGCGGGAGTACCAAGACACACTGGTGCATTCCATCATGTTCTCCATTCCAACCGAGAGCAGTGCTGCTAGTGCTTTACAAAGCAGCGCAGTGCGTCGAGGCAGTGGAGGAAACTCTGCACAAAGAGGGAGCAGAAGCAGCATCTCAGCACAAGGCAAGACCAGTATGGCCCAAATGTGGCAATGTTTTGTGTCCCCGCCACTAATGTCTACACCATCACAGACAGCTCCAGTCAGCAGGAGGCAACGTTTCCGTCAGATGGTGACAGACTACATGTCTTGCCCTCTCAGTGTTCTCCCACACGGCTCTTTCCCCTTCAAGTTTTGGGTCTCTAAGACCAGGTTCACATTGCGTTATGGTGGTCCGTTAAACGGACTATGTTACACCACGGCATAACGCAGTGTAACATAGTCCATTAACGCCGCCATTGAAAGCAATGTCGGACGCATCGCTAGCGCATGCCCACAATGAGACACCGGCTGCAGCGTTTCCGAGTCCGTCACTGCTAGCGCAGATAGAGCTAGCAGATGCTCTATCTGTGCTAGCGCGATGTAAACGCCGGCACTTGCATTACAGCAGCCCGTTAGCGTATGTGCTGAACAGGCTGCTGCTAACGCAGTGCGAACCCGGCCTAAGCTGGATACATGGCCAGAGGTTACCCAGTATGAATTGGAGGTGCTGGCTTGCCCTGCTGCTAGTGTATTATCGGAATGCATCTTTAGTGGTGCAGATGGTGTACAAACAAACTGTTGCATGCGACTATCCTCCGATAACGTTGACTGACTTTTCTGAAAATGAACAAGGCCTGGATCTCACATGAATTTGCCCGTCCTCCTCCAGATTAAATAATTGGTTGGCAACAGTATCCATGTCTCCTGTTGTGTTCATGTTTCTACCACCTGAACTGTAATCCCTGGGCTCCAACACCGCCAGTTGCTGCTCAGAAGTGCCGTTGGCACAGTCAACACTTGCTGCCGTGTGATTGGGGTTCAGTAACGTCAGCTGATCTCCTGCTGTGTATCCAGCAAAATCTCCTGCTAAATCTAAATCTCGGTCGGTAACTCCGGCCGGCTCACGGCCTTTCAATTTTTTCATGTGTACCTTCTGCTGCCTATCTCAGTTCCAGCACCATTGTCTGGTTCATTGGAAGTCAATATTGAATAGGTCCCCCTGGGTTCCAGTACCGTCAGCTGGTTCCAGGCAAAGCCTTTGGCTCAGGTGCCTCCTTCTCGGTATTCGAGTTCCACCAATGTCTGGTTGTCCTTGGTAGTGCTTTCTGGCACGGGTTCCTCCTGCTAAGTAACCGGGTTCCAGTACCATCAGCTGGTCCTCGGTATTTCCATTGGCTCTTGTACCTTCGGCTACCCATCCGTGTTCCAGTACTGTCAGCTAGTTCTTGCCAGTGTCTTTGGCACAGGTACTCCCTTCTGCCCAGCCTGGTTCCAGCACGCCAGCTGTCTCCGGGTAGTGTCAAGGTCACTTTGCCTCCAATACGTTGTTCGGTCGGGTTGCAGTCGGGTTAGCCGACTCTATGGTGCCTGCAGTTTAGGTGCTTCCTATGTGGGTTGCGGGAACTGGCAATCAAGGCTGGTTCCGTAGTGCCAATAGGACAAGCTCCCCCTGTAGGACTGTGGGTTTTCGGTAACTCCGGCCGGCTCACGGCCTTTCAATTTTTTCATGTGTACCTTCTGCTGCCTATCTGAGTTCCAGCACCATTGTCTGGTTCTTTGGAAGTCAATATTAAATAGGTCCCCCTGGGTTCCAGTACCGTCAGCTGGTTCCAGGCAGAGCCTTTGGCTCAGGTGTCTCCTTCTCGGTGTCCGAGTTCCACCAATGTCTGGTTGTCCTTGGTAGTGCTTTCTGGCACGGGTTCCTCCTGCTAAGTAACCGGGTTCCAGTACCATCAGCTGGTCCTCGGTATTTCCATTGGCTCTTGTACCTTCGGCTACCCATCCGTGTTCCAGTACTGTCAGCTGGTTCTTGTCAGTGTCTTTGGCACAGGTACTCCCTCCTGTCCAGCCTGGTTCCAGCACGCCAGCTGTGTCCGGGTAGTGTCAAGGTCACTTTGCCTCCAATACGTTGTTCTGTCGGGTTGCGGTCGGGTTAGCCGACTCTATGGTGCCTGCAGTTTAGGTGCTTCCTATGTGGGTTGCGGGAACTGGCAATCAAGGCTGGTTCCGTAGTGCCAATAGGACAAGTTCCTCTGGAGGACTGTGGGTTTTTGGTAACTCCGGCCGGCTCGCAGCCTTTCAATTTTTTTTCATGTGGACCTTCTGCTGCCTATCTGAGTTCCAGCACCATTATCTGGTTCTTTGGAAGTCAATATTGAATAGGTCCCCCTGGGTTCCAGTACCGTCAGCTAGTCCTCTGTAGTTCCCTTGGCTCTTGTACCTTCTGCTCCCCATCCTGGTTCCAGTACCATCAGCTGGTTCCAAAGGACGAAGGATATAGTACACCGCACACTCTATGTGTATATTTGCAAAGTAGTGGAGAATTTATTTACAAGTGGAACTGTGTTACATGAAAAAGCGACCAGAGGTAATTATAATGACGTTTCGGCCCTACCAGGGCCTTAATCATACAATCGCTATAGAAAGAAAAATAAAAACAAGAACAAAAATGAACATGCAGTATATACAATAAATCATATAACTCAACAAAATAAATAGAGTTCCCAACCTGGAAAAAAGGAAACAAAGGAATGGGCAAAATAAAACGGGGGAAGAACATAGTATCAGTGACTTAGCATGATATATATGCAGTGCAACACCATGTAGGTTCCCAGATGGGGACATAGTCAGAAGCGAGGTTGCAGGGTTAGGCTAAGATATCAGAAGCCAGTTCATATGACAATCAATATGAAAATTCAATGTACAATTGCATTACCTTAAATGTGCACAGAGAAGAGGAGAGGAGAAGGTCCTTGTAGATAAAGGCATACACTGCAGAAAAGATATTACAGGCACGTGAGGTTGAGGAGGTACATAGAAGATGAAGTATAATAATGGTATGAGATGTACTTTAGATGTCGAGTAATTGTGCGTGTAGTAACGCAAAAGAAGCCCTGAGGTGGGTACTGTGGAGATGAAAGAAATAGCTATGTAAGGGGCATGGAGTAATAATGAGTATCATAATGTAGCGGTGCCGGTGGCGGAGACAGGGGCCAGTAGGGGAGGGTAAGATACCTGCTGAGTGAAGTGGCTAAGCGGCGCTCCAGCGCCCTGCTGCTGGTATGTAGCGTGGCCGGCGCTGTAATGCTTTAAGAGCACTAGACCGGAAGTAGGACCTGCCGCACCGGAAGTGATGCGGGTGGTCCGGGAGCACAACTGCGCATGCGCGGCCGGCGATTCAGTGTGTGCCTGGTAACTTAGCAACCCAGGCCCTGTGTATGTCAGCGGCTAGTGACAGACTGGTGCGTCTGTGCGGGCTGTAAGGAGTAGCAGCGTTACATGCTAGATTAACTCTGGAGCTGCCGAGATGGTCAGGGGGGCTGTACAAAAAGCAACATGGGTGCCGCGTTTTATAAATAACAGGGGACTCTGGAAAATACCGGTCAGCACTGAAAAGATAGATAAAAGAACAAGGTGGTATACTAAAAATAAACAATAAATGACTGAGTATGTCCATGGCTATTGGCAGATTGGTGTGTCTGTGTGGGCAGCAGGATGTGGAGGCGTATGATACTGAGGAGACGCCGACGCTGCTAAAAGTAGTGAGGGGGGCCATATATATATAAATATGTTAATTTAAAGTGAATACTAGAACATGCCGGATGGTGCCAAAAATAGAACTGGGCGGTATATAGCAAAGGGAAAAATAATTATGGCATAGGTGGCACTAGAAGATGAAAAACGGGGGAGCTAGGGAGGCAATAACGCTGCAGGTAAAGTGTATGGTGTAGAGCTAAAAAGGGTAATACATTACTAAAGGGACTCACCGGGTACCTCAATGGATCTGTAAGGGAAAAGGGACATGTTAGTGGAACTCCAATACTTAGATCAGCCAATCTATTTCCCTGTTCAAGCCCCTAGGTGCCAGGGTGTCTAGTGTGTATATCCAATAGGTTTCCCTGGATTTCAGTTGTTTGATGTGATTGCCGCCCCGTCTAGGACGGGGTACATGTTCTAGGACCTGAAATTTAAGTTGGGCCACTGTGTGTCTAGCTTTCATAAAATGATCCGGTAGGGGAAGCTGTTATGTTTGCTAATGACTGGTGTTATGAAGGCAATCCAGAAACACAGTGTGCTTAGCGATCAGAGCGCACACAGTGATCTGACAAATACCCAAAAATACAAGAACGAGCTCTGAGACGTGGAAACTCTGTAGACTGCACACCTGATCCTATCCTAAACACAACTAAAAGCGGCTGTGGATTGCGCCTAACAACTACCTAGGCAACTCGGCACAGCCTAAGAAACTAGCTAGCCTGAAGATAGAAAAATAGGCCTGACTTGCCCCAGAGAAATTCCCCAAAGGAAAAGGCAGCCCCCCACATATAATGACTGTGAGTAAGATGAAAAGACAAAACGTAGGGATGAAATAGATTCAGCAAAGTGGGGCCCGATATTCTAGGACAGAGCGAGGACAGTAAAGCGAACTTTGCAGTCTACAAAAAACCCTAAAGCAAAACCACGCAAAGGGGGCAAAAAAAAACCCACCGTGCCGAACTAACGGCACGGCGGTACACCCTTTGCGTCTCAGAGCTTCCAGCAAAACAAAAGACAAGCTGGACAGAAAAAAAGCAACAAAAAAGCAAAAGGCACTTAGCTATACAGAGCAGCAGGTCACAGGAACAATCAGGAGAAGCTCAGATCCAACACTGAAACATTGACAAGGAGCAAGGATAGCAGCATCAGGCGGAGTTAAGTAATGAAGCAGTTAACGAGCTCACCAGAACACCTGAGGGAGGAAGCTCAGAAGCTGCAGTACCACTTGTGACCACAGGAGTGAATTCAGCCACAGAATTCACAACAGGAAGCCAGATTTTATTACACCTGATGGTAGGTTTGTGGCTCGCGATTCTATCCCGTATGTGTTGCATGGTTTCGCCTACGTAAAGTAGTCCGCATGGGCACTTGATGACGTAGACTACAAAATTTGTGTCGCATGTAAAAAAACCACGGATAGGGTAAGATTTACCAGTCCTTGGGTGTGTCACATTGTCCGATTTTATCACGTTAGAACAGGCGGCACAGTTCAAGCATGGGAAGGTCCCATTGCGGCGTGAGCTAAGGAATTGCTGTGTAGGTACACGGTGCGTGCTACCCATATCTGCCCTGACAATTTGGTCACGGATATTGGGAGGTCTCCTTTTGCTCATAAGCGCGGGTACCCGAAGGATGGGATTTCTGGATGAGCTCTGCCCAGGAGGGGCCAGTGTTTTTTTATTACTGAATACACCTTGGTCATGAACGGATGGTGAGTGTGTACGAACGGTATCCTTTCCTGGGGTTGACGTGGTGTGGGACTCGTTGGTGGATTGGAAGCTCTATTGAGTTCTTGTGTTAAGAGGGTCGAGGGGTAGCTCCTGTCGCTGAACTTCTGTGCCATGGTTGTGAGTCGGATTTGTCGCGTCTCAGGGTCCGTGACAATGTGGGAAACTCTTTTGAATTGAGACCTAGGTAGACTGTTTTTGGTAGTGGTTGGATGGCAGCTGGAGTGTAATCCCTCCAAAACCCCCCAGGAAGACCAATCGTGGCTTCCACGGATTCGGTTCTATCACCACTTTCAATATTTCTCGAAAAAATTCTTACACCGCTGACAAAAAATACCAGGTCCTTTATATTGGACACCAATCAATTTCTTGAGAAAATTAAGCAGATACACCAGGTACCCTCCCAGGGTATCCTCGTCACCATGGACGTTAACAGTTTATACACCTCCATAACCCACGAGAAGGGCATACGTGCCACCAGGGAGCTCCTGGAACAAACTGACATGTCTCGGAACGCCATATCCTTCTGTCTTGAACTCTTACATATGGTTCTATTTGAAAATTACTTCCTCTATGAGGACACCTATTATGCCCAAGTATGCGGGACCGCCATGGGCTCGAATGTGGCCCCGGCTTACGCCAATGCGTACATGGATCACTTCGAATCACATCACGTCTACACCCATGAGCTTTTTTCTCAACATGTCCTAGATTACTGCAGGTACATAGATGATATCTTCCTGATTTGGACAGGGTCATTCAGTACCCTTGATACATTTTATTCTACCCTTAATTCTACTTTCCAAGAGCTTAAGTTTACCATCCATACCCATGAAGCACAAATAGCTTTCCTAGACACCCTGGTACTAAAGGATACCAATGGACTCCTAAAAACGGACCTCTACACAAAACCCACGGATTGCAACAGTTTGTTACTTTACTCCAGCTGCCATCCAACCACTACCAAAAACAGTCTACCTAGGTCTCAATTCAAAAGAGTTTCCCGCATTGTCACGGACCCTGAGACGCGACAAATCCGACTCACAACCATGGCACAGAAGTTCAGCGACAGGAGCTACCCCTCGACCCTCTTAACACAAGAACTCAATAGAGCTTCCAATCCACCAACGAGTCCCACACCATGTCAACGCCAGGAAAGGATACCGTTCGTACACACTCACCATCTGTTCATGACCAAGGTGTATTCAGTAATAAAAAAACACTGGCCCCTCCTGGGCAGAGCTCATCCAGAAATCCCATCCTTCAGGGTACCCGCGCTTATGAGCAAAAGGAGACCTCCCAATATCCGTGACCAAATTGTCAGGGCAGATATGGGTAGCACGCATCGTGTACCTACACAGCAATTCCTTAGCTCACGCCGCAATGGGACCTTCCCATGCTTGAACTGTGCCGCCTGTTCTAACGTGATAAAATCGGACAATGTGACACACCCAAGGACTGGTAAATCTTACCCTATCCGTGGTTTTTTTACGTGCGACACAAATTTTGTAGTCTACGTCATCAAGTGCCCATGCGGACTACTTTACGTAGGCGAAACCACGCAACACATACGGGATAGAATCGCGAGCCACAAATCTACCATCAGGTGTAATAAAATCTGGCTTCCCCTACCGGATCATTTTATGAAAGCTAGACACACAGTGGCCCAACTTAAATTTCAGGTCCTAGAACATGTACCTAGAGTTGAGCGACCTTGACCTTTTTAGAGTCGAGCCGGGTTTCGCGAAACCAGACTATCTCAAAAGTCGGGTCGAGTGAAATCGGCCGATTATGACGTAAAGTCGAGATCGACCGAAACACGAAACCCAATGCAAGTCAATGGGGCAGCATAGTCGGCAGTGAGTGGGGGCCAGGAAAACACCTAGAGTGCCCATTTTAATGTCAAAACCATCCATTCTTCTTAATGAAGCTTGTCAAGCGTAATTTACCTTATAATAATTGGAAGGCATTTGAAATTGGGGGTCATTTGGCTAAAGTTGTGGTGGGTAGGGCTGGTTCAAGTAATTAGTGGGCCCAGGAAATCTGGACCACGTCACGGCAGTGGAGCAGGGAGAGGTAAGTATTTCAACTTTGCAAGTGCTGTGAACCTGAGCAAGCAGGGGGGGGCCCACTCGTTGGCATTGGCACTGGCACAGGGCCCCTCAAAGTACAGCGGTGTGTTTGCACGGCGGGGGCGCCACCCACCGGCAGCAACACTTTTGCGTACTATGAGAGGCCCTGTGCCAGTGACGTCGCCAACTAGTATTCCTCCCCCCACCTGATGAAGGAACCTGCACTTTCATCTGCACCTTCCTCTTTGTCCCCGTGTAAGGTGGTATGGTATGCGGGAAGAGCAACCTGACTTTCAGCAGGGTCACAATGTTGTTGTATAGCGTGCACGGGGAATGTTGCGTTATGGGTCAATGTACCAGCAGACTCATCTATCACTGGCTGGGCAATGGGCAGGATGAGGAGGAAACACAGATATAGGCCCAAATAATAAAGTGGGCTAAATGCAGTTCAAAATTGGTAACACAGGAATAACCAGGGGGCATTGCAGTGGAGGACAACTGGAATGAGAGGCTGACACAGAGAGTAGGCCCAAATCAGTAAGTAGTCGAAATGCAGTTCAAAATTGGCAACCGTAGTAAACAGGCGGCACAGCTTTGTTCAGTGGAGGAGAACAGCAAGGAGTGGCAGACACCGATAGTAGGCCCCAACCCAACTAGTAGGCCAAATGCAGTCTAACATTAACAAATACTTAACGAGCGCCTGAAAACGGAATTTCAGGACAGGAAACCAGGAGAACAGCAAGGAGCGGCAGACACTGTTAGTAGGCCCCAAACCAACTAGTACGCCAAATGCAGTTGTTCCATTTAACCACAATTTAACGAGAGCCTGAAGATAGAAGCTCAGGAAAGGCAACCTGGAGAACACCTTGGAGTGGAACACACCATCTCTCTCCACCCCATACCCATTTTGTAGGCCTAATGCTGTGTAGTTTTCTACAACTACTAAACGAGAGTCGGAAGACCGAAGCAATGGCAAGGCCACCTGGGGAACACCTTGGAGTGTAACACACCATCTCTCTCCACCCGATACCCATTTTGTAGGCCTAATGCAGTGTAGTTTTCTACAACTACTAAACGAGAGTCGGAAGATCGAAGCAATGGCGAGGAAACCTGGAGAACACCTTGGAGTGTAACACACCATCTCTCTCCACCCCATACCCATTTTGTAGGCCTAATGCTGTGTAGTTTTCTACAACTACTAAACGAGAGTCGGAAGACCGAAGCAATGGCAAGGCAACCTGGGGAACACCTTGGAGTGTAACACACCATCTCTCTCCACCCGATACACATTTTGTAGGCCTAATGCAGTGTAGTTTTCTACAACTACTAAACGAGAGTCGGAAGACCGAAGCAATGGCAAGGCAACCTGGGGAACACCTTGGAGTGTAACACACCATCTCTCTCCACCCGATACCCATTTTGTAGGCCTAATGCAGTGTAGTTTTCTACAACTACTAAACGAGAGTTGGAAGATCGAAGCAATGGCGAGGAAACCTGGAGAACACCTTGGAGTATAACACACCATCTCTCTCCACCCCATACCCATTTTGTAGGCCTAATGCTGTGTAGTTTTCTACAACTACTAAACGAGAGTCGGAAGACCGAAGCAATGGCAAGGCAACCTGGGGAACACCTTGGAGTGTAACACACCATCTCTCTCCACCCGATACCCATTTTGTAGGCCTAATGCAGTGTAGTTTTCTACAACTACTAAACGAGAGTTGGAAGATCGAAGCAATGGCGAGGAAACCTGGAGAACACCTTGGAGTATAACACACCATCTCTCTCCACCCCATACCCATTTTGTAGGTCTAATGCTGTGTAGTTTTCTACAACTACTAAACGAGAGTCGGAAGACCGAAGCAATGGCAAGGCAACCTGGGGAACACCTTGGAGTGTAACACACCATCTCTCTCCACCCGATACCCATTTTGTAGGCCTAATGCAGTGTAGTTTTCTACAACTACTAAACGAGAGTCGGAAGATCAAAGCAATGGCGAGGAAACCTGGAGAACACCTTGGAGTGTAACACACCATCTCTCTCCACCCCATACCCATTTTGTAGGCCTAATGCTGTGTAGTTTTCTACAACTACTAAACGAGAGTCGGAAGACCGAAGCAATGGCAAGGCAACCTGGGGAACACCTTGAGTGTAACACACCATCTCTCTCCACCCGATACCCATTTTGTAGGCCAAATGCAGTGTAGTTTTCTACAACTACTAAACGAGAGTCGGAAGACAGAAGCAATGGCAAGGCAACCTGGGGAACACCTTGGAGTGTAACACACCATCTCTCTCCACCCGATACCCATTTTGTAGGCCTAATGCAGTGTAGTTTTCTACAACTACTAAACGAGAGTCGGAAGATCGAAGCAATGGCGAGGAAACCTGGAGAACACCTTGGAGTGTAACACACCATCTCTCTCCACCCCATACCCATTTTGTAGGCCTAATGCAGCCTACTTTCCGACAACTACTAAACGAGAGCATGAAGATCGAAGCTCAGGAAAGGCAACCTGGGGAACACCTTGGAGTGTAACACACCCTCTCTCTACACCACGGAAGGGCTGATTCTTAGGAAGGAAGGCTGTCGGAAAGAAGCAGGGCGCGTCCGAGGGTGATTATATTCTTATTAGGTATATACTCACCCTCGGACGCGCCCTGCTTCTTTATTTGTAATGAATGTTTATTTGCAATGTGGTTTTGACTTACTCTATTTTTTTGGTAAATAATGATTTTATTATTTTCATTGTTTTGCATCTTCTTGGCAATAATATAAAGAAGACGCGACAGGACAACACTCGGTGGATGCCATATCTGTGTTTTAAACTGAAAAAAACTTTCAGTTAACTACTTGCAGGAGAAAGTTATTGTAGCTGGTGGTCATTTTTAGTACTGTACCAGATTTTTGTTGTATGTGTTTGTTTTTAATGTTAAAATGTCTGCATTTGATATCTCTCCAGTATTTTCTTTTTTATAAGCAAAATACTTATTTTTATATTTTCTGATGTTGGTTCAAGGGGTACACGGGCAGCAGTAGACAGGTCAGTGGAGGCCTAGTGGAAGGAGGGACCGCAGACAGGCTTCGAAGCCCTAACATAATAAATTGGGCTGGCTGTAGGCAATTTAAAATTGGTTCCAGGGGAACCCGGGCAGCAGTAGACAGGTCAGTGGAGGCTTAGTGGAAGGAGGGACCGCAGACAGGCTTCGAAGCCCTAACATAATAAATTGGGCTGGCTGTAGGCAATTTAAAATTGGTTCCAGGGGAACCCGGGCAGCAGTAGACAGGTCAGTGGAGGCCTAGTGGAAGGAGGGACCGCAGACAGGCTTCGAAGCCCTAACATAATAAATTGGCCTGGCTGTAGGCAATTTACAATTGGTTCCAGGGGAACACGGGCGGCAGTAGACAGGTCAGTGGAGGCCTAGTGGAAGGAGGGACCGCAGACAGGCTTCGAAGCCCTAACATAATAAATTGGGCTGGCTGTAGGCAATTTAAAATTGGTTCCAGGGGAACCCGGGCAGCAGTAGACAGGTCAGTGGAGGCCTAGTGGAAGGAGGGACCGCAGACAGGCTTCGAAGCCCTAACATAATAAATTGGGCGGGCTGTAGGCAATTTAAAATTGGTTCCAGGGGAACCCGGGCAGCAGTAGACAGGTCAGTGGGGGCCTAGTGGAAGGAGGGACCGCAGACAGGCTTCGAAGCCCTAACATAATAAATTGGGCTGGCTGTAGGCAATTTAAAATTGGTTCCAGGGGAACCCGGGCAGCAGTAGACAGGTCAGTGGAGGCCTAGTGGAAGGAGGGACCGCAGACAGGCTTCGAAGCCCTAACATAATAAATTGGGCGGGCTGTAGGCAATTTAAAATTGGTTCCAGGGGAACCCGGGCAGCAGTAGACAGGTCAGTGGAGGCCTAGTGGAAGGAGGGACCGCAGACAGGCTTCGAAGCCCTAACATAATAAATTGGGCTGGCTGTAGGCAATTTAAAATTGGTTCCAGGGGAACCCGGGCAGCAGTAGACAGGTCAGTGGAGGCCTAGTGGAAGGAGGGACCGCAGACAGGCTTCGAAGCCCTAACATAATAAATTGGGCTGGCTGTAGGCAATTTAAAATTGGTTCTAGGGGAACCCGGGCAGCAGTAGACAGGTCAGTGGAGGCCTAGTGGAAGGAGGGACCGCAGACAGGCTTCGAAGCCCTAACATAATAAATTGGGCTGGCTGTAGGCAAATTAAAATTGGTTCCAGGGGAACCCGGGCAGCAGTAGACAGGTCAGTGGAGGCCTAGTGGAAGGAGGGACCGCAGACAGGCTTCGAAGCCCTAACATAATAAATTGGGCTGGCGGTAGGCAATTTAAAATTGGTTCCAGGGGAACCCGGGCAGCGGTAGACAGGTCAGTGGAGGCCTAGTGGAAGGAGGGACCGCAGACAGGCTTCGAAGCCCTAACATAATAAATTGGGCGGGCTGTAGGCAATTTAAAATTGGTTCCAGGGGAACCCGGGCAGCAGTAGACAGGTCAGTGGAGGCCTAGTGGAAGGAGGGACCGCAGACAGGCTTCGAAGCCCTAACATAATAAATTGGGCTGGCTGTAGGCAATTTAAAATTGGTTCCAGGGGAACCCGGGCAGCAGTAGACAGGTCAGTGGAGGCCTAGTGGAAGGATGGACCTCAGACAGGCTTCGAAGCCCTAACATAATAAATTGGGCTGGCTGTAGGCAATTTAAAATTGGTTCCAGGGGAACCCGGGCAGCAGTAGACAGGTCAGTGGAGGCCTAGTGGAAGGAGGGACCGCAGACAGGCTTCGAAGCCCTAACATAATAAATTGGGCTGGCTGTAGGCAATTTAAAATTGGTTCCAGGGGAACCCGGGCAGCAGTAGACAGGTCAGTGGAGGCCTAGTGGAAGGAGGGACCGCAGACAGGCTTCGAAGCCCTAACATAATAAATTGGGCGGGCTGTAGGCAATTTAAAATTGGTTCCAGGGGAACCCGGGCAGCAGTAGACAGGTCAGTGGAGGCCTAGTGGAAGGAGGGACCGCAGACAGGCTTCGAAGCCCTAACATAATAAATTGGGCTGGCTGAAGGCAATTTAAAATTGGTTCCAGGGGAACCCGGGCAGCAGTAGACAGGTCAGTGGAGGCCTAGTGGAAGGAGGGACCGCAGACAGGCTTCGAAGCCCTAACATAATAAATTGGGCTGGCTGTAGGCAATTTAAAATTGGTTCCAGGGGAACCCGGGCAGCAGTAGACAGGTCAGTGGAGGCCTAGTGGAAGGAGGGACCGCAGACAGGCTTCGAAGTCCTAACATAATAAATTGGGCTGGCTGTAGGCAATTTAAAATTGGTTCCAGGGGAACCCGGGCAGCAGTAGACAGGTCAGTGGAGGCCTAGTGGAAGGAGGGACCGCAGACAGGCTTCGAAGCCCTAACATAATAAATTGGCCTGGCTGTAGGCAATTTACAATTGGTTCCAGGGGAACACGGGCGGCAGTAGACAGGTCAGTGGAGGCCTAGTGGAAGGAGGGACCGCAGACAGGCTTCGAAGCCCTAACATAATAAATTGGGCTGGCTGTAGGCAATTTAAAATTGGTTCCAGGGGAACCCGGGCAGCAGTAGACAGGTCAGTGGAGGCCTAGTGGAAGGAGGGACCGCAGACAGGCTTCGAAGGCCTAACATAAGAAAAATGTCAATACAATGGTATTGACAGTGCCAGGCATTGAAGGATGTCAGCGCATAGACTAAACATTGGTGGAGCTGTGAGAGAAAATTTTGCAAGTGGTAGAGCACTGTTTGACCTGGGGGGGGGGACTGTCTTGTGGCCGGCGGTACAGGCCCAGGGCCCCTCATATTACAACGGTGTGTCTGACGTTGGGTGCGCACCACCACCGCCAGACACTTTATTGTACTATGAGGGACCTAGTGGCAGTGCCGTCGACCAAAAGCGGGCACACCCACCTCTTCAGACAAATAGTACTCTCACGGGTGCTGGCGCCAAGTGACGATACCACGGCCCCGTGTGGGGACTTTGGCCATTTAGGGAGGTGTTAACATGTCGGATGCTGCAAATTACGAGATTGGAAAAGTCGTTCAGAATAGTCCACAGGCAAGACCTTTACATAGGAAAGCTAGGTGTCAGCCGGGCAAGGTGGGGCAAAAGATTTCGAAATCCAGTTGTGGTTCATTTTAATGAAGGTTAGATCATCTACATTTTGGGTAGCCAGACGAGTCCTTTTTTCTGTTAGTATTGAACCTGCAGCACTGAATACTCTTTCTGATAGGACGCTAGCTGCCGGGCAAGCAAGCTCCTGCAATGCATATTCTGCCAATTCTGGCCAGGTGTCTAATTTTGATGCCCAGTAATCAAATGGGAATGACGGTTGAGGGAGAACGTCGATAAGGGATGAAAAATAGTTAGTAACCATACTGGACAAATGTTGTCTCCTGTCACTTTGAATTGATGCTGCAGTACCTGTCCTGTCTGCGGTCATAGCAAAATCACTCCACAACCTGGTCAGAAAACCCCTCTGGCCAACGACACTTCTGATTTCTGCCCCTCTAACACCTCTGGTCTGCTGGCCCCTGCAGCTCGTGTTAGAACGATCACGGGCGCTGTGTGCAGGGAATGCCAGAAGCAAACGGTCAACAAGAGTTGATTGTTTGGTTGCTAATATTAGTTCCAAGTTCTCATGTGGCATTATATTTTGCAATTTGCCTTTATAGCGAGGATCAAGGAGGCAGGCCAACCAGTAATCGTCATCGTTCATCATTTTTGTTATGCGTGTGTCCCTTTTGAGGATACGTAAGGCATAATCCGCCATGTGGGCCAAAGTTCCAGTTCTCAAATCTGTGGTTGTGCTTGGTTGAGGGGCAGTTTCAGGCAAATCCACGTCACTTGTGTCCCTCAAAAAACCAGAACCCGGCCTTGCCGCGTCAACAATTTCCACTGTCCCCGGAAAAGCTTCCTCATTAAAAATATAATCATCCCCATCATCCTCCTCGTCCTCCTCCTCCTCTTCGCCCGCTACCTCGTCCTGTACACTGCCCTGGCCAGACAATGGCTGACTGTCATCAAGGCTTTCCTCTTCCTCAGCTGCAGACGCCTGATCCTTTATGTGCGTCAAACTGCATCAGCAGACGCATTAGGGGGATGCTCATGCTTATTATGGCGTTGTCTGCACTAACCAGCCGTGTGCATTCCTCAAAACACTGAAGGACTTGACACATGTCTTGAATCTTCGACCACTGCACACCTGACAACTCCATGTCTGCCATCCTACTGCCTGCCCGTGTATGTGTATCCTCCCACAAAAACATAACAGCCCGCCTCTGTTCACACAGTCTCTGAAGCATGTGCAGTGTTGAGTTCCACCTTGTTGCAACGTCTATGATTAGGCGATGCTGGGGAAGGTTCAAAGAACGCTGATAGGTCTGCATACGGCTGGAGTGTACGGGCGAACGGCGGATATGTGAGCAAAGTCCACGCACTTTGAGGAGCAGGTCGGATAACCCCGGATAACTTTTCAGGAAGCACTGCACCACCAGGTTTAAGGTGTGAGCCAGGCAAGGAATGTGTTTCAGTTGGGAAATGGAGATGGCAGCCATGAAATTCCTTCCGTTATCACTCACTACCTTGCCTGCCTCAAGATCTACAGTGCCCAGCCACGACTGCGTTTCTTTCTGCAAGAACTCGGACAGAACTTCAGCGGTGTGTCTGTTGTCGCCCAAACACTTCATAGCCAATACAGCCTGCTGACGTTTGCCAGTAGCTGCCCCATAATGGGAGACCTGGTGTGCAACAGTGGCAGCTGCGGATGGAGTGGTTGTGCGACTGCGGTCTGTGGACGAGGTCTCGCTTCTGCAGGAGGACGAGGAGAAGGAGGAGGGGGTGCGAATGGCTACAGCCAACTGTTTCCTAGACCGTGGGCTAGGCAGAACTGTCCCAAACTTGCTGTCCCCTGTGGACCCTGCATCCACCACATTTACCCAGTGTGCCGTGATGGACACGTAACGTCCCTGGCCATGCCTACTGGTCCACGCATCTGTTGTCAGGTGCACCTTTGTGCTCACAGATTGCCTGAGTGCATGGACGATGCGCTCTTTAACATGCTGGTGGAGGGCTGGGATGGCATTTCTGGAAAAAAAGTGTCGACTGGGTAGCTCGTAGCGTGGTACAGCGTAGTCCATCAGGGCTTTGAAAGCTTTGCTTTCAACTAACCGGTAGGGCATCATCTCTAACGAGATTAGTCTAGCTATGTGGGCGTTCAAACCCTGTGTACGCGGATGCGAGGCTAAGTACTTCCTTTTTCTAACCATAGTCTCATGTAGGGTGAGCTGGACTGGAGAGCTGGAGATCGTGGAACTAGCGGGGGTGCCAGTGGACATGGCAGACTGAGAGATGGTGGGAGATGGTATTGTTGCCGCCGGTGCCCTAGATGCAGTGTTTCCTACTACGAAACTGGTGATTCCCTGACCCTGACTTCTTTGGCCTGGCAAAGAAACCTGCACAGATACTGCAGGTGGTGCAGAAAATGGTGGCCCTACACTGCCGGAAGGGATGTTGCGTTGATGACTAGCTTGATTGGCCGAGGGTGCTACAACCTTAAGGGACGTTTGGTAGTTAGTCCAAGCTTGCAAATGCATGGTGGTTAAATGTCTATGCATGCAACTTGTATTGAGACTTTTCAGATTCTGCCCTCTGCTTAAGGTAGTTGAACATTTTTGACAGATGACTTTGCGCTGATCAATTGGATGTTGTTTAAAAAAATGCCAGACTGCACTCTTTCTAGCATCGGATACCTTTTCAGGCATTGCAGACTGAGCTTTAACCGGATGGCCACGCTGTCCTCCAACAGGTTTTGACTTTGCCACGCGTTTTGGGCAAGATACGGGCCCGGCAGATGGAACCTGTTGCGATGTTGATGCTTGCTGCGGCCCCTCCTCCTCCGCTTCAGAACTGCTGCCGCCTGCACCCTGTTCCCCCAATGGCTGCCAATCGGGGTCAAGAACTGGGTCATCTATTACCTCTTCTTGTAGCTCGTGTGCAACTTCGTCTATGTCACCTTGTCGGTCGGTGGTATAGCGTTCGTGATGGGGCAACATAGTCTCATCAGGGTCTGATTCTTGATCAGCACCCTGCGAGGGCAATGTTGTGGTCTGAGTCAAAGGACCAGCATAGTAGTCTGGCTGTGGCTGTGCATCAGTGCACTCCATGTCAGATTCAACTTGTAATGGGCATGGACTGTTAACTGCTTCACTTTCTAAGCCAGGGACGGTATGTGTAAAGAGCTCTATGGAGTAACCCGTTGTGTCGCCTGCTGCATTCTTCTCTGTTGTTGTTTTTGCTGAAGAGGACAAGGAAGCGACTTGTCCCTGACGGTGAACATCCACTAACGACGCGCTGCTTTTACTTTTACCAGTTTCACGAGAGGAGGCAAAAGAGCTAGAGGCTGAGTCAGCAAGATAAGCCAAAACTTGCTCTTGCTGCTCCGGCTTTAAAAGCGATTTCCTACTCCCAGAAAAGGGAGCGTTCGAGGCCTTGTGTAGCCAGATGACGAACCTGGCTCCACAGCTCCAGACTTAGGTGCAATATTTTTTTTCCCACGACCACCTGATGCTCCACCACTACCACTACCCTCATTACCAGCTGACAATGAACGCCCCCGGCCACGACCTCTTCCACCAGACTTCCTCATTGTTTTAAAAACGTTACCAAACTAACGGTATTTGTTGCAGTCACACAACTTACACGGTGAGCTATAACTTCAGTATGATTTAGCTACCCCTTTACAGGTGGGTGAGACCACAACGAAAATCAGGCACAATGTTACACACTCTGTTGTTGGTGGCAACAAATGAGAGAGATGCCACACACGCAGGACTGTCACTGAAGCGCAAATGTAAATATTAATCTCCCACTGATTTGTGTTTTTTTTTTTAAAAAGGAGACTTTAGAAAAAAAAAATGATTTTTTAAGGAAGAATTTATAAACCAAATAAAATGAAATGATTTTTTCAGGGAGAATTTAGAAAACAAATAAAACATAAAATAGCCTTTCTAGGGCCCAGTGAGTGAGAGAGGACGCACACAGGAGTCAGGAGTGGCACACAAGCCCAGAGGCCAATATTTATCTCCCACTGATTGATTTAGTGATTTTTTCAGGTAGATTTTGGAACCCAAATCAAGCAAAAAAATTAATAGGCTTTCTATGGCCCACAATTGGAGAGAGAGAGATGGCACACCCAGGAGTCAAGACTGGCACACAAGCAGAAAGGGCAATATTAATCTCCCACTGATTTGTTGTTTTTTTTTTTTTTCAGGGAGACTTTAGAAAAAAAAATACAAAAAAAATGATTTTTTTCAGGAATAATTTAGAAACCAATTAAAATAAAATGATTTTTTCAGGGAGAATTTAGAAAACAAATAAAACAAAAAATAGGCTTTCTAGGGCCCACTGAGTGAGAGATGACGCACACAGGAGTCAGGAGTGGCACACAAGCCCAGAGGCCAATATTTATCTCCCACTGATTGATTTAGTGATTTTTTCAGGTAGATTTTGGAACCCAAATCAAGCAAAAAATTAATAGGCTTTCTATGGCCCACAATTGGAGAGAGAGAGATGGCACACCCAGGAGTCAAGACTGGCACACAAGCAGAAAGGGCAATATTAATCTCCCACTGATTTGTTTTTTTGTTTTTTTTTCAGGGAGACTTTAGAAAAAAAAATACAAAAAAAATGATTTTTTTCAGGAATAATTTAGAAACCAAATAAAATAAAATGATTTTTTCAGGGAGAATTTAGAAAACAAATGAAACAAAAAATAGGCTTTCTAGGGCCCACTGAGTGAGAGAGGACGCACACAGGAGTCAGGAGTGGCACACAAGCCCAGAGGCCAATATTTATCTCCCACTGATTGATTAAGTGATTTTTTCAGGTAGATTTTGGAACCCAAATCAAGCAAAAAAATTAATAGGCTTTCTATGGCCCACAATTGGAGAGAGAGAGATGGCACACCCAGGAGTCAAGACTGGCACACAAGCAGAAAGGGCAATATTAATCTCCCACTGATTTGGTTTTTTTGTTTTTTTTTCAGGGAGACTTTAGAAAAAAAAATACAAAAAAAATGATTTTTTTCAGGAATAATTTAGAAACCAAATAAAATAAAATGATTTTTTCAGGGAGAATTTAGAAAACAAATAAAACAAAAAATAGGCTTTCTAGGGCCCACTGAGTGAGAGAGGATGCACACAGGAGTCAGGAGTGGCACACAAGCCCAGAGGCCAATATTTATCTCCCACTGATTGATTTAGTGATTTTTTCAGGTAGATTTTGGAACCCAAATCAAGCAAAAAAATTAATAGGCTTTCTATGGCCCACAATTGGAGAGAGAGAGATGGCACACCCAGGAGTCAAGACTGGCACACAAGCAGAAAGGGCAATATTAATCTCCCACTGATTTGTTTTTTTTGTTCTTTTTCAGGGAGACTTTAGAAAAAAAATACAAAAAAAATGATTTTTTTCAGGAATAATTTAGAAACCAAATAAAATAAAATGATTTTTTCAGGGAGAATTTAGAAAACAAATAAAACAAAAAATAGGCTTTCTAGGGCCCACTGAGTGAGAGAGGACGCACACAGGAGTCAGGAGTGGCACACAAGCCCAGAGGCCAATATTTATCTCCCACTGATTGATTTATTGATTTTTTCAGGTAGAATTTAGAACCCAAATCAACCAAAAAAATAAATAGGCTTTCTATGGCCCACTATTTGTGAGAGAGATGGCACGCTCAGGACTGGCACACAAGCCCAGAGGCCAATATTAATCTCCTACTTTTTTTTTTTTTTCCAGGGAAAATTTATAAACCCAATAAAAAAATAATAAATAGGCTTTCTATGGCCCACTATCTGAGAGAGAGAGATGGCACGCTTAGGACTGGCACACAAGCCCAAAGGCCAATATTAATCTCCCACTGATTGATTTATTGATTTTTTCAGGTAGAATTTAGAACCCAAATCAACCAAAAAAATAAATAGGCTTTCTATGGCCCACTGAGAGATGGCACACACAGGAGTAAGGAGTGGCACACAAGCCCTGAGGCCAATATTTTTCTCCCACTGATTGATGTAGTGATTTTTTCAGGTAGATTTTAGAACCCAAATCAAGCAAAAAAATAAATAGGCTTTCTATGGCCCACTGAGTGAGAGATGACACAGACAGGGATGGCACTCTAGCAGAAATGCCAATCTTAATCTCCCACAAAAAAAAAAAAAAAAAAGGAACTGTCCTTCAATTACTATCTCCCTGCAGTAATCTCAGCCAGGTATGGCAGGCAGCAATAAGGAGTGGACTGATGCACAAATTAAATAAAAAGTGTGGACAAACAAACAAGATAGCTGTGCAGAAAGGAAGGAACAAGAGGATTTGTGCTTTGAAAAAAGCAGTTGGTTTGCACAGCGGCGTACACACAGCAATGCAGCTATCAGGGAGCCTTCTAGGGCAGCCCAATGAGCTACAGCGCTGAGGGAAAAAAAAAAAAAAAGTAGCTTCCACTGTCCCTGCACACCGAAGGTGGTGTTGGGCAGTGGAAATCGCTACAGCACAAGCGGTTTGGTGGTTAATGGACCCTGCCTAACGCTATCCCTGCTTCTGACGAAGCGGCAGCAACCTCTCCCTAGGCTCAGATCAGCAGCAGTAACATGGCGGTCGGCGGGAACGCCCCTTTATAGCCCCTGTGACGCCGCGGACAGCAAGCCAATCACTGCAATGCCCTTCTCTAAGATGGTGGGGACCAGGACCTATGTCATCACGCTGCCCACACTCTGCGTTTACCTTCATTGGCTGAGAAATGGCGCTTTTCGCGTCATTGAAACGCGACTTTGGCGCGAAAGTCGCGTACCGCATGGCCGACCCCGCACAGGGGTCGGATCGGGTTTCATGAAACCCGACTTTGTCAAAAGTCGGCGACTTTTGAAAATGTTCGACCCGTTTCGCTCAACCCTACATGTACCCCGTCCTAGACGGGGCGGCAATCACATCAAACAACTGAAATCCAGGGAAAACTATTGGATATACACACTAGACACCCTGGCACCTAGGGGCTTGAACAGGGAAATAGATTGGCTGATCTAAGTATTGGAGTTCACTAACATGTCCCTTTTCCCTTACAGATCCATTGAGGTACCCGGTGAGTCCCTTTAGTAATGTATTACCCTTTTTAGCTTTACACCATACACATTACCTGCAGCGTTATTGCCTCCCTAGCTCCCCCGTTTTTCATCTTCTAGTGCCACCTATGCCATAATTATTTTTCCCTTTGCTATATACCGCCCAGTTCTATTTTTGGCACCATCCGGCATGTTCTAGTATTCACTTTAAATTAACATATTTATATATATATGGCCCCCCTCACTACTTTTAGCAGCGTCGGCGTCTCCTCAGCATCATACGCCTCCACGTCCTGCTGCCCACACAGACACACCAATCTGCCAATAGCCATGGACATACTCAGTCATTTATTGTTTATTTTTAGTATACCACCTTGTTCTTTTACCTATCTTTTCAGTGCTGACCGGTATTTTCCAGAGTCCCCTGTTATTTATAAAATGCGGCACCCATGTTGCTTTTTGTACAGCCCCCCTGACCATCTCGGCAGCTCCACAGTTAATCTAGCATCTAACGCTGCTACTCCTTACAGCCCGCACAGACGCACCAGTCTGTCACTAGCCGCTGACATACACAGGGCCTGGGTTGCTAAGTTACCAGACACACACTGAATCGCCGGCCGCGCATGCGCAGTTGCGCTCCCGGACCGCCCGCATCACTTCCGGTGCGGCAGGTCCTACTTCCGGTTTAGCGCTCTTAAAGCATTACAGCGCCGGCCACGCTACATACCAGCAGCAGGGTGCGGGAGCGCCGCTTAGCCACTTCACTCAGCAGGTATCTTACCCTCCCCTACTGGCCCCTGTCTCCGCCACCGGCACCGCTACATTATGATACTCATTATTACTCCATGCCCCTTACATAGCTATTTCTTTCATCTCCACAGTACCCACCTCAGGGCTTCTTTTGCGTTACTACACGCACAATTACTCGGCATCTAAAGTACATCTCATACCATTATTATACTTCATCTTCTATGTACCTCCTCAACCTCACGTGCCTGTAATATCTTTTCTGCAGTGTATGCCTTTATCTACAAGGACCTTCTCCTCTCCTCTTCTCTGTGCACATTTAAGGTAATGCAATTGTACATTGAATTTTCATATTGATTGTCATATGAACTGGCTTCTGATATCTTAGCCTAACCCTGCAACCTCGCTTCTGACTATGTCCCCATCTGGGAACCTACATGGTGTTGCACTGCATATATATCATGCTAAGTCACTGATACTATGTTCTTCCCCCGTTTTATTTTGCCCATTCCTTTGTTTCCTTTTTTCCAGGTTGGGAACTCTATTTATTTTGTTGAGTTATATGATTTATTGTATATACTGCATGTTCATTTTTGTTCTTGTTTTTATTTTTCTTTCTATAGCGATTGTATGATTAAGGCCCTGGTAGGGCCGAAACGTCATTATAATTACCTCTGGTCGCTTTTTCATGTAACACAGTTCCACTTGTAAATAAATTATCCACTACTTTGCAAATATACACATAGAGTGTGCGGTGTACTATATCCTTCGCACACGTGGGGCTTATAGAGCCCACTACACCAGCACCTCGCTCCCCCATTATCCTGAGTGCGCGCCAATTTTCTTTACATCAGCTGGTTCCAGGCAGAGCCTTTGGCTTAGGTGCCTCCTTCTCAGTTTCCGAGTTCCACCAATGTCTGGTGGTCCTTGGTAGTGCTTTCTGGCATGGGTACCTCCTGCTTAGTAACCGGGTTCCAGTACTGTCAGCTGGTCCTCAGTAGTTCCATTGGCTCGTGTACCTTCGGCAACCCATCTGGGTTCCAGTACTGTCAGCTGGTTCTCGGCAGTTCCTCAGCCTTCTTGTTCCTGCTGCTACATTTCCAAGTTCAAGCTTTTTGAAATGGTTTTTGGTAATCACTCTGGATCTCCCAGTTTTCCATGCATTGTACAGTACCATGTAAACCTATGGAACACCAAATCCACAGTGCACATGCTGTGGAAAAAAACAAATGGACACGCTGCGGTTTATTTTCCGCAGCATGTCAATTCTTTGTACGGATTCCGCAGCGTTTTACACCTGTTCCATGATTGGAATCCGCAGGTGTAAAATCCGCGGTAAATCCGCAGGCAATCCACAGGTAAAACGCAGGGCGTTCTACCTGCGGATTTTTAAGAATATGCGAGGAAAAATCCGCACACAAATCCGCAACATGTGCACATACCCTTAGACTATAAAATCCCTGACTTTCTCCAAGTGTAGTCAGAAGAATTCATGCTGTCTTAAAAGCAAAGGGTGGTCACAACCAATATTTATTTGATTTATATTTCTTTTTTTGATCAATTGCTTTGCATTTTTTTGATTAATAAAATTAAACTGTACAGACTGGATATGCTGTTGATCTGGTCCTTGTGAAGTGGCAGACTTTAGTAATAAACTACTGTATTTTTCCATCATGCAAGCATTAGGACAAAGATCTCATTTAATTCTGAATATAGTTTAATTCCAGGATAATTATTGCTGTATTATCATCCTTGTAAAATTGGGCTCAAGGCAAATAAAAGAGTATTTCAGATTTTACAACCCCTGCCAAAAATTATGGAATCACTGGCCTTGGAGGATCTTCATTCAGTTGTTTAATCATAAACATGGCACAAAACTAAAATCATTTCAAATGGCAACTTTCTGGCTTTAAGAAACACTAAAAGAAATCAAGAACAAAAAATATGGTAGTCATTAATGGTTAATTTTTTTAACCAAGCATAGGGGAAAAATTATGGAATCACTCAATTATGAGGAAAAAATTATGGAATCATGAAAAACAAACAAAAAAACACTCCAACACATCACTAGTATTTAGTTATACTACCTCTGGCTTTAATAACAGCTTGCAGTCTCTAAAGCATAGACTTAATGAGTGTGAAACAGGACTCTTCATCAATCTGGCTCCAACTTTCTCTGATTGCTGTTGCCAGATCAGCTTTGCAGGTTGGATCTTTGTCATGGACCATTTTCTTCAACTTCCACCAAAGATTTTCAATTGGATTGAGATCCGGACTATTTGCAGGATAGGATATTGACCTTATGTGTCTTTTTTCAAGGAATGTTCTCACAGGTTTTGCTCTCTGGCAGGATGCATTAACATCTTGAAAAATGATTTCATCATCCCCAAACATCCTTTCAATTGATGGGATAAGAATAGTGTCTAAAATATCAACATAAACTTGTGAATTTATTGAAGATGTAATGACAGCCATCTCCCCAGTGCCTTTACCTGACATGCAGCCCCATATCATCAATGACTGTGGAAATTTGCATGTTCTCTTCAGGCAGTCTTTATATATCTCATTGGAACAGCACCAAACAAAAGTTCCAGCATCATCATCTTGCCCAATGCAGATTCACGATTCATCACTGAATATGACTTTCATCCAGTCATCCACAGTCCATGATTGCTTTTCCTTAGCCCATTGTAACCTTGTTTTTTTCTGTTTAGCTGTTAATGATGGCTTTTGTTTAGCTTTTCTGTATATTAATCCCATTTCCTTTAGGCGGTTTCTTACAGTTCGGTCACAGACGTTGACTCCAGTTTCCACCCATTCATTCTTCATTTGTTTTGTTGTGCATTTCCTGTTTTGGAGGCATATTGCTTTAAGCTTCCGGTCTTGACGCTTTGATGTCTTCCTTGGGCTACCAGTATGTTTGCCTTTAACAACCTTCCCATGTTGTTTGTATTTTGTCCAGATTTTAGGCACAGCTGACTGTGAACAACCAAGATCTTTTGCAACATTGCGTGATGATTTACCCCTCTTTTAAGATAATCCTCTCCTTTGTTACAATTGACATCTCTCCTTTTGGAGCCATGATTCATGTCAGTCCACTTGGTGCAACAGCTCTCCAAGGTGTGATCACTCCTTTTTAGATACAGACTAACGAGCAGATCTAATTTGGTGCAGGTGATAGTTTTGGGAATGAAAATTTACAGGGTGGTTCCATAACTTTTTCCTCAGAATTGAGTGATTTCATAATTTTTCCCCTGTGCTTGGTTAAAAAAAGTAACCATTACTGACTACTACATTTTTTGTTCTTAATCTCTTATGGTGTTTCTTAAAGCCAGAAAGTTGCCTATTGAAAGGACTTTACTTTTGTGCCATGTCTGTAAACTGCTTTTTTTCTACAAAATTAAACAACTGAATGAACATCCACCAAGGCCGATGATTCCATAATGTTTGCCAGGGGTTGTAGTAATGCTTTCTGTCCCTTACACCTCCTCCCTGCCCTCCCGCTTTGTACCCGTTATTAATTACATTTGGATAATCCTTAGACATGGCTCATGGTTTTACAAAGCAAAGCATTATATTTTACTTACTTTTGCCTTTGATTCAAAAAAAGATTTTGCAAAAATGTGCTGTGGTAGGTGGGAAGATAATATTCTTGGAGAATCCATTTTTTTAACTATTTCTGCAAATACACTTGCTTCGTACCATGGTGATCTGTTGTAGCTAGGCACAATGCTGCTTTTTACAACATCTCCTTTGTGTTTAATTAAATTTAAGATTTCTATCATCCAGGTAGAACCTGCAAGAAATAAAAGTTACACATTTTGCTATATTTTTTTTACTTGGGTAACATATACAGTGGGGCAAAAAAGTATTTAGTCAGTCAGCAATAGTGCAAGTTCCACCACTTAAAAAGATGAGAGGCGTCTGTAATTTACATCATAGGTAGACCTCAACTATGGGAGACAAACTGAGAAAAAAAAATCCAGAAAATCACATTGTCTGTTTTTTTAACAATTTATCTGCATATTATGGTGGAAAATAAGTATTTGGTCAGAAACAAACAATCAAGATTTCTGGCTCTCACAGACCTGTAACTTCTTCTTTAAGAGTCTCCTCTTTCCTCCACTCATTACCTGTAGTAATGGCACCTGTTTAAACTTGTTATCAGTATAAAAAGACACCTGTGCACACCCTCAAACAGTCTGACTCCAAACTCCACTATGGTGATGACCAAAGAGCTGTCAAAGGACACCAGAAACAAAATTGTAGCCCTGCACCAGGCTGGGAAGACTGAATCTGCAATAGCCAACCAGCTTGGAGTGAAGAAATCAACAGTGGGAGCAACAATTACAAAATGGAAGACATACAAGACCACTGCTAATCTCCCTCGATCTGGGGCTCCACGCAAAATCCCACCCCGTGGGGTCAGAATGATCACAAGAACGGTGAGCAAAAATCCCAGAACCACGCGGGGGGACCTAGTGAATGAACTGCAGAGAGCTGGGACCAATGTAACAAGGCCTACCATAAGTAACACACTACGCCACCATGGACTCAGATCCTGCAGTGCCAGACGTGTTTCCACTGCTTAAGCCAGTACATGTCCGGGCCCGTCTGAAGTTTGCTAGAGAGCATTTGGATGATCCAGAGGAGTTTTGGGAGAATGTCCTATGGTCTGATGAAACCAAACTGGAACTGTTTCGTAGAAACACAACTTGTCGTGTTTGGAGGAAAAAGAATACTGAGTTGCATCCATCAAACACCATACCTACTGTAAAGCATGGTGGTGGAAACATCATGCTTTGGGGCTGTTTCTCTGCAAAGGGGCCAGGACGACTGATCCGGGTACATGAAAGAATGAATGGGGCCATGTATCATGAGATTTTGAGTGCAAACCTCCTTCCATCAGCAAGGGCATTGAAGATGAAACGTGGCTGGGTCTTTCAACATGACAATGATCCAAAGCACACCGCCAGGGCAACGAAGGAGTGGCTTCGGAAGAAGCATTTCAAGGTCCTGGAGTGGCCTAGCCAGTCTCCAGATCTCAACCCTATAGAAAACCTTTGGAGGGAGTTGAAAGTCCGTGTTGCCAAGCGAAAAGCCAAAAACATCACTGCTCTAGAGGAAATCTGCATGGAGGAATGGGCCAACATACCAACAACAGTGTGTGGCAACCTTGTGAAGACTTACAGAAAACGTTTGACCTCTGTCATTGCCAACAAAGGATATATTACAAAGTATTGAGATGAAATTTTGTTTCTGACCAAATACTTATTTTCCACCATAATATGCAAATAAATTGTTAAAAAAACAGACAATGTGATTTTCTGGATTTTTTTTTCTCAGTTTGTTTCCCATAGTTGAGGTCTACCTATGATGTAAATTACAGACGCCTCTCATCTTTTTAAGTGGTGAAACTTGCACTATTGCTGACTGACTAAATACTTTTTTGCCCCACTGTATGTTTCTTCATATTTGGAACGCTACTGAGTAGGGTTGAGCGAAACGGGTCGAACATTTTCAAAAGTCGCCGACTTTTCACAAAGTCGGGTTTCATGAAACCCGATTCGACCCCTGTGCGGGGTCGGCCATGCGGTACGCGACTTTCGCGCCAAAGTCGCGTTTCAATGACGCGAAAAGCGCCATTTCTCAGCCAATGAAGGTAAACGCAGAGTGTGGGCAGCGTGATGACATAGGTCCTGGTCCCCACCATCTTAGAGAAGGGCATTGCAGTGATTGGCTTGCTGTCCGCGGCGTCACAGGGGCTATAAAGGGGCGTTCCCGCCAACCGCCATGTTACTGCTGCTGATCTGAGCCTAGGGAGAGGTTGCTGCCGCTTCGTCAGAAGCAGGGATAGCGTTAGGCAGGGTCCATTAACCACCAAACCGCTTGTGCTGTAGCGATTTCCACTGCCCAACACCACCTTCGGTGTGCAGGGACAGTGGAAGCTACATTTTTTTTTTTTTCTCTCAGCGCTGTAGCTCATTGGGCTGCCCTAGAAGGCTCCCTGATAGCTGCATTGCTGTGTGTACGCCGCTGTGCAAACCAACTGCTTTTTTCAAAGCACAAATCCTCTTGTTCCTTCCTTTCTGCACAGCTATCTTGTTTGTTTGTCCACACTTTTATTTAATTTGTGCATCAGTCCACTCCTTATTGCTGCCTGCCATACCTGGCTGAGATTACTGCAGGGAGATAGTAATTGAAGGACAGTTCCTTTTTTTTTTTTTTTTTGTGGGAGATTAAGATTGGCATTTCTGCTAGAGTGCCATCCCTGTCTGTGTCATCTCTCACTCAGTGGGCCATAGAAAGCCTATTTATTTTTTTGCTTGATTTGGGTTCTAAAATCTACCTGAAAAAATCACTACATCAATCAGTGGGAGAAAAATATTGGCCTCAGGGCTTGTGTGCCACTCTTGACTCCTGTGTGAGCCATCTCTCAGTCAGTGGGCCATAGAAAGCCTATTTATTTTTTTGCTTGATTTGGGTTCCAAAATCTACCTGAAAAAATCAATAAATCAATCAGTGGGAGATTAACATTGGCCTTTGGGCTTGTGTGCCAGTCCTAAGCGTGCCATCTCTCTCTCTCAGATAGTGGGCCATAGAAAGCCTATTTATTATTTTTTTTATTGGGTTTATAAATTTTCCCTGGAAAAAAAAAAAAAAGTGGGAGATTAATATTGGCCTCTGGGCTTGTGTGCCAGTCCTGAGCGTGCCATCTCTCTCACAAATAGTGGGCCATAGAAAGCCTATTTATTTTTTTGGTTGATTTGGGTTCTAAATTCTACCTGAAAAAATCAATAAATCAATCAGTGGGAGATAAATATTGGCCTCTGGGCTTGTGTGCCACTCCTGACTCCTGTGTGCGTCCTCTCTCACTCAGTGGCCCTAGAAAGCCTATTTTTTGTTTTATTTGTTTTCTAAATTCTCCCTGAAAAAATCATTTTATTTTATTTGTTTTCTAAATTCTCCCTGAAAAAATCATTTTATTTTATTTGGTTTCTAAATTATTCCTGAAAAAATCATTTTTTTTTCTAAAGTCTCCCTGAAAAAAAAAAAAAAAAAAAAACAGTGGGAGATTAATATTGCCCTTTCTGCTTGTGTGCCAGTCTTGACTCCTGGGTGTGCCATCTGTATCTCTCCAATTGTGGGCCATAGAAAGCCTATTAATTTTTTTGCTTGATTTGGATTCCAAAATCTACCTGAAAAAATCACTAAATCAATCAGTGGGAGATAAATATTAGCCTCTGGGCTTGTGTGCCACTCCTGACTCCTGTGTGCGTCCTCTCTCACTCAGTGGGCCCTACAAAGCCTATTTTTTTTTCATTTGTTTTCTAAATTCTCCCTGAAACAATCATTTTATTTTATTTTGTTTCTAAATTCTTCCTGAAAAATTCATTTTTTTTTTTCTAAAGTCTCCCTGAAAAAAAAAAAAAAAATCAAATCAGTGGGAGATTAATATTGCCCTTTCTGCTTGTGTGCCAGTCTTGACTCCTGGGTGTGCCATCTCTCTCTCTCCAATTGTGGGCCATAGAAAGCCTATTTATATTTTTGCTTGATTTGGGTTCCAAAATCTATCTGAAAAAATCAATAAATCAATCAGTGGGAGATTAATATTGGCCTTTGGGCTTGTGTGCCAGTCCTAAGCGTGCCATCTCTCTCTCTCAGATAGTGGGCCATAGAAAGCCTATTTATTATTTTTTTTATTGGGTTTATAAATTTTCCCTGAAAAAAAAAAAAAAAGTGGGAGATTAATATTGGCCTCTGGGCTTGTGTGCCAGTCCTGAGCGTGCAATCTCTCTCACAAATAGTGGGCCATAGAAAGCCTATTTATTTTTTTGGTTGATTTGGGTTCTAAATTCTACCTGAAAAAATCAATAAATCAATCAGTGGGAGATTAATATTGGCCTTTGGGCTTGTGTGCCAGTCCTAAGCGTGCCATCTCTCTCTCTCAGATAGTGGGCCATAGAAAGCCTATTTATTATTTTTTTTATTGGGTTTATAAATTTTCCCTGGAAAAAAAAAAAAAGTGGGAGATTAATATTGGCCTCTGGGCTTGTGTGCCAGTCCTGAGCGTGCCATCTCTCTCACAAATAGTGGGCCATAGAAAGCCTATTTATTTTTTTGGTTGATTTGGGTTCTAAATTCTACCTGAAAAAATCACTAAATCAATCAGTGGGAGATAAATATTGGCCTCTGGGCTTGTGTGCCACTCCTGACTCCTGTGTGCGTCCTCTCTCACTCAGTGGGCCCTAGAAAGCCTATTTTTTGTTTTATTTGTTTTCTAAATTCTCCCTGAAAAAATCATTTTATTTTATTTGGTTTCTAAATTATTCCTGAAAAAATCATTTTATTTTTTTTTTTTTCTAAAGTCTCCCTGAAAAAAAAAAAAAAATCAAATCAGTGGGAGATTAATATTGCCCTTTCTGCTTGTGTGCCAGTCTTGACTCCTGGGTGTGCCATCTCTCTCTCTCCAATTGTGGGCCATAGAAAGCCTATAAATTTTTTTGCTTGATATTGGGTTCCAAAATCTACCTGAAAAAATCACTAAATCAATCAGTGGGAGATAAATATTGGCCTCTGGGCTTGTGTGCCACTCCTGACTCCTGTGTGCGTCCTCTCTCACTCAGTGGGCCCTAGAAAGCCTATTTTTTGTTTTATTTGTTTTCTAAATTCTCCCTGAAAAAATCATTTTATTTTATTTGGTTTCTAAATTATTCCTGAAAAAAATCATTTTTTTTGTATTTTTTTTTTCTAAAGTCTCCCTGAAAAAAAACAAAAAAAACAAATCAGTGGGAGATTAATATTGCCCTTTCTGCTTGTGTGCCAGTCTTGACTCCTGGGTGTGCCATCTCTCTCTCTCCAATTGTGGGCCATAGAAAGCCTATTAATTTTTTTGCTTGATTTGGGTTCCAAAATCTACCTGAAAAAATCACTAAATCAATCAGTGGGAGATAAATATTGGCCTCTGGGCTTGTGTGCCACTCCTGACTCCTGTGTGCGTCCTCTCTCACTCAGTGGGCCATAGAAAGCCTATTTTTTTTTAATTTGTTTTCTAAATTCTCCCTGAAACAATCATTTCATTTTATTTGGTTTATAAATTCTTCCTTAAAAAATCATTTTTTTTTATTTTTTTTTTCTAAAGTCTCCCTTTTAAAAAAAAAAACACAAATCAGTGGGAGATTAATATTTACATTTGCGCTTCAGTGACAGTCCTGCGTGTGTGGCATCTCTCTCATTTGTTGCCACCAACAACAGAGTGTGTAACATTGTGCCTGATTTTCGTTGTGGTCTCACCCACCTGTAAAGGGGTAGCTAAATCATACTGAAGTTATAGCTCACCGTGTAAGTTGTGTGACAGCAACAAATACCGTTAGTTTGGTAACGTTTTTAAAACAATGAGGAAGTCTGGTGGAAGAGGTCGTGGCCGGGGGCGTTCATTGTCAGCTGGTAATGAGGGTAGTGGTAGTGGTGGAGCATCAGGTGGTCGTGGGAAAAAAAATATTGCACCTAAGTCTGGAGCTGTGGAGCCAGGTTCGTCGTCTGGCTACACAAGGCCTCGAACGCTCCCTTTTCTGGGAGTAGGAAAACCGCTTTTAAAGCCGGAGCAGCAAGAGCAAGTTTTGGCTTATCTTGCTGACTCAGCCTCTAGCTCTTTTGCCTCCTCTCGTGAAACTGGTAAAAGTAAAAGCAGCGCGTCGTTAGTGGATGTTCACGGTCAGGGACAAGTCTCTTCCTTGTCCTCTTCAGCAAAAACAACAACAGAGAAGAATGCAGCAGGCGACACAACGGGTTACTCCATGGAGCTCTTTACACATACCGTCCCTGGCTTAGAAAGTGAAGCAGTTAACAGTCCATGCCCATTACAAGTTGAATCTGACATGGAGTGCACTGATGCACAGCCACAGCCAGACTACTATGCTGGTCCTTTGACTCAGACCACAACATTGCCCTCGCAGGGTGCTGATCAAGAATCAGACCCTGATGAGGCTATGTTGCCCCATCACGAACGCTATACCACCGACCGACAAGGTGACACAGACGAAGTTGCACATGAGATACAAGAAGAGGTAATAGATGACCCAGTTCTTGACCCCGATTGGCAGCCATTGGGGGAACAGGGAGCAGGCGGCAGCAGTTCTGAAGCGGAGGAGGAGGGGCCGCAGCAGGCATCAACATCGCAACAGGTTCCATCTGCCGGGCCCGTATCTTGCCCAAAACGCGTGGCAAAGTCAAAACCTGTTGGAGGACAGCGTGGCCATCCGGTTAAAGCTCAGTCTGCAATGCCTGAAAAGGTATCCGATGCTAGAAAGAGTGCAGTCTGGCATTTTTTTAAACAACATCCAATTGATCAGCGCAAAGTCATCTGTCAAAAATGTTCAACTACCTTAAGCAGAGGGCAGAATCTGAAAAGTCTCAATACAAGTTGCATGCATAGACATTTAACCACCATGCATTTGCAAGCTTGGACTAACTACCAAACGTCCCTTAAGGTTGTAGCACCCTCGGCCAATGAAGCTAGTCATCAACGCAACATCCCTTCCGGCAGTGTAGGGCCACCATTTTCTGCACCACCTGCAGTATCTGTGCAGGTTTCTTTGCCAGGCCAAAGAAGTCAGGGTCAGGGAATCACCAGTTTCGTAGTAGGAAACACTGCATCTAGGGCACCGGCGGCAACAATACCATCTCCCACCGTCTCTCAGTCTGCCATGTCCACCGGCACCCCCGCTAGTTCCACGATCTCCAGCTCTCCAGTCCAGCTCACCCTACATGAGACTATGGTTAGAAAAAGGAAGTACTTAGCCTCGCATCCGCGTACACAGGGTTTGAACGCCCACATAGCTAGACTAATCTCGTTAGAGATGATGCCCTACCGGTTTGTTGAAAGCAAAGCTTTCAAAGCACTGATGGACTACGCTGTACCACGCTACGAGCTACCCAGTCGACACTTTTTTCCAGAAAAGCCATCCCAGCCCTCCACCAGCATGTTAAAGAGCGCATCGTCCATGCACTCAGGCAATCTGTGAGCACAAAGGTGCAGCTGACAACAGATACATGGACCAGTAGGCATGGCCAGGGACGTTACGTGTCCATCACGGCACACTGGGTAAATGTGGTGGATGCAGGGTCCACAGGGGACAGCAAGTTTGGGACAGTTCTGCCTAGCCCACGGTCTAGGAAACAGTTGGCTGTAGCCATTCGCACCCCCTCCTCCTCCTCCTCGTCCTCCTGCAGAAGAGAGACCTCGTCCACAGACCGCAGTCGCACAACCACTCCATCCGCAGCTGCCACTGTTGCACACCAGGTCTCCCATTATGGGGCAGCTACTGGCAAACGTCAGCAGGCTGTATTGGCTATGAAGTGTTTGGGCAACAACAGACACACCGCTGAAGTTCTGTCCGAGTTCTTGCAGAAAGAAACGCAGTCGTGGCTGGGCACTGTAGATCTTGAGGCAGGCAAGGTAGTGAGTGATAACGGAAGGAATTTCATGGCTGCCATCTCCATTTCCCAACTGAAACACATTCCTTGCCTGGCTCACACCTTAAACCTGGTGGTGCAGTGCTTCCTGAAAAGTTATCCGGGGTTATCCGACCTGCTCCTCAAAGTGCGTGGACTTTGCTCACATATCCGCCGTTCGCCCGTACACTCCAGCCGTATGCAGACCTATCAGCGTTCTTTGAACCTTCCCCAGCATCGCCTAATCATAGACGTTGCAACAAGGTGGAACTCAACACTGCACATGCTTCAGAGACTGTGTGAACAGAGGCGGGCTGTTATGTTTTTGTGGGAGGATACACATACACGGGCAGGCAGTAGGATGGCAGACATGGAGTTGTCAGGTGTGCAGTGGTCGAAGATTCAAGACATGTGTCAAATCCTTCAGTGTTTTGAGGAATGCACACGGCTGGTTAGTGCAGACAACGCCATAATAAGCATGAGCATCCCCCTAATGCGTCTGCTGATGCAAAGTTTGACGCACATAAAGGATCAGGCGTCTGCAGCTGAGGAAGAGGAAAGCCTTGATGACAGTCAGCCATTGTCTGGCCAGGGCAGTGTACAGGACGAGGTAGCGGGCGAAGAGGAGGAGGAGGACGAGGAGGATGATGGGGATGATTATATTTTTAATGAGGAAGCTTTTCCGGGGACAGTGGAAATTGTTGGCGCGGCAAGGCCGGGTTCTGGTTTTTGGAGGGACACAAGTGACGTGGATTTGCCTGAAACTGCCCCTCAACCAAGCACAACCGCAGATTTGAGAACTGGAACTTTGGCCCACATGGCGGATTATGCCTTACGTATCCTCAAAAGGGACACACGCATAACAAAAATGATGAACGATGACGATTACTGGTTGGCCTGCCTCCTTGATCCTCGCTATAAAGGCAAATTGCAAAATATAATGCCACATGAGAACTTGGAACTAATATTAGCAACCAAACAATCAACTCTTGTTGACCGTTTGCTTCTGGCATTCCCTGCACACAGCGCCCGTGATCGTTCTAACACGAGCTGCAGGGGCCAGCAGACCAGAGGTGTTAGAGGGGCAGAAATCAGAAGTGTCGTTGGCCAGAGGGGTTTTCTGACCAGGTTGTGGAGTGATTTTGCTATGACCGCAGACAGGACAGGTACTGCAGCATCAATTCAAAGTGACAGGAGACAACATTTGTCCAGTATGGTTACTAACTATTTTTCATCCCTTATCGACGTTCTCCCTCAACCGTCATTCCCATTTGATTACTGGGCATCAAAATTAGACACCTGGCCAGAATTGGCAGAATATGCATTGCAGGAGCTTGCTTGCCCGGCAGCTAGTGTCCTATCAGAAAGAGTATTCAGTGCTGCAGGTTCAATACTAACAGAAAAAAGGACTCGTCTGGCTACCCAAAATGTAGATGATCTAACCTTCATTAAAATGAACCACAACTGGATTTCGAAATCTTTTGCCCCACCTTGCCCGGCTGACACCTAGCTTTCCTATGTAAAGGTCTTGCCTGTGGACTATTCTGAACGACTTTTCCAATCTCGTAATTTGCAGCACCTGATTGTCCAGCATCCGACATGTTAACACCTCCCTAAATGGCCAAAGTCCCTACACGGGGCCGTGGTATCGCCACTTGGCGCCAGCACCCGTGAGAGTACTGTTTGTCTGAAGAGGTGGGTGTGCCCGCTTTTGGTCGACGGCACTGCCACTAGGTCCCTCATAGTACAATAAAGTGTCTGGCGGTGGTGGTGCGCACCCAACGTCAGACACACCGTTGTAATATGAGGGGCCCTGGGCCTGTACCGCCGGCCACAAGACAGTCCCCCCCCCCAGGTCAAACAGTGCTCTACCACTTGCAAAATTTTCTCTCACAGCTCCACCAATGTTTAGTCTATGCGCTGACATCCTTCAATGCCTGGCACTGTCAATACCATTGTATTGACATTTTTCTTATGTTAGGCCTTCGAAGCCTGTCTGCGGTCACTCCTTCCACTAGGCCTCCACTGACCTGTCTACTGCTGCCCGTGTTCCCCTGGAACCAATTGTAAATTGCCTACAGCCAGGCCAATTTATTATGTTAGGGCTTCGAAGCCTGTCTGCGGTCCCTCCTTCCACTAGGCCTCCACTGACCTGTCTACTGCTGTCCGTGTTCCCCTGGAACCAATTTTAAATTGCCTACAGCCTGCCCAATTTATTATGTTAGGACTTCGAAGCCTGTCTGCGGTCCCTCCTTCCACTAGGCCTCCACTGACCTGTCTACTGCTGCCCGGGTTCCCCTGGAACCAATTTTAAATTGCCTACAGCCAGCCCAATTTATTATGTTAGGGCTTCGAAGCCTGTCTGCGGTCCCTCCTTCCACTAGGCCTCCACTGACCTGTCTACTGCCGCCCGTGTTCCCCTGGAACCAATTGTAAATTGCCTACAGCCAGGCCAATTTATTATGTTAGGGCTTCGAAGCCTGTCTGCGGTCCCTCCTTCCACTAGGCCTCCACTGACCTGTCTACTGCTGCCCGTGTACCCCTTGAACCAACATCAGAAAATATAAAAATAAGTATTTTGCTTATAAAAAAGAAAATACTGGAGAGATATCAAATGCAGACATTTTAACATTAAAAACAAACACATACAACAAAAATCTGGTACAGTACTAAAAATGGCCACCAGCTACAATAACTTTCTCCTGCAAGTAGTTAACTGAAAGTTTTTTTCAATTTAAAACACAGATATGGCATCCACCGAGTGTTGTCCTGTCGCGTCTTCTTTATATTATTGCCAAGAAGATGCAAAACAATGAAAATAATAAAATCATTATTTACCAAAAAAATAGAGTAAGTCAAAACCACATTGCAAATAAACATTCATTACAAATAAAGAAGCAGGGCGCATCCGAGGGTGAGTATATACCTAATAAGAATATAATCACCCTCGGACGCGCCCTGCTTCTTTCCGACAGCCTTCCTTCCTAAGAATCAGCCCTTCCGTGGTGTAGAGAGAGGGTGTGTTACACTCCAAGGTGTTCCCCAGGTTGCCTTTCCTGAGCTTCGATCTTCATGCTCTCGTTTAGTAGTTGTCTGAAAGTAGGCTGCATTAGGCCTACAAAATGGGTATGGGGTGGAGAGAGATGGTGTGTTACACTCCAAGGTGTTCCCCAGGTTGCCTTGCCATTGCTTCGGTCTTCCGACTCTCGTTTAGTAGTTGTAGAAAACTACACAGCATTAGGCCTACAAAATGGGTATGGGGTGGAGAGAGATGGTGTGTTCCACTCCAAGGTGTTCGCCAGGTTGCCTTTCCTGAGCTTCTATCTTCAGGCTCTCGTTAAATTGTGGTTAAATGGAACAACTGCATTTGGCGTACTAGTTGGTTTGGGGCCTACTAACAGTGTCTGCCGCTCCTTGCTGTTCTCCTGGTTTCCTGTCCTGAAATTCCGTTTTCAGGCGCTCGTTAAGTAGTTGTTAATGTTAGACTGCATTTGGCCTACTAGTTGGGTTGGGGCCTACTATCGGTGTCTGCCACTCCTTGCTGTTCTCCTCCACTGAACAAAGCTGTGCCGCCTGTTTACTACGGTTGCCAATTTTGAACTGCATTTCGACTACTTACTGATTTGGGCCTACTCTCTGTGTCAGCCTCTCATTCCAGTTGTCCTCCACTGCAATGCCCCCTGGTTATTCCTGTGTTACCAATTTTGAACTGCATTTAGCCCACTTTATTATTTGGGCCTATATCTGTGTTTCCTCCTCATCCTGCCCATTGCCCAGCCAGTGATAGATGAGTCTGCTGGTACATTGACCCATAACGCAACATTCCCTGTGCACGCTACACAACAACATTGTGACCCTGCTGAAAGTCAGGTTGCTCTTCCCGCATACCATACCACCTTACACGGGGACAAAGAGGAAGGTGCAGATGAAAGTGCAGGTTCCTTCATCAGGTGGGGGGAGGAATACTAGTTGGCGACGTCACTGGCACAGGGCCTCTCATAGTACGCAAAAGTGTTGCTGCCGGTGGGAGGCGCCCCCGCCGTGCAAACACACTGCTGTACTTTGAGGGGCCCTGTGCCAGTGCCAATGCCAACGAGTGGGCCCCCCCTGCTTGCTCAGGTTCACAGCACTTGCAAAGTTGAAATACTTACCTCTCCCTGCTCCACTGCCGTGACGTGGTCCAGATTTCCTGGGCCCACTAATTACTTGAACCAGCCCTACCCACCACAACTTTAGCCAAATGACCCCCAATTTCAAATGCCTTCCAATTATTATAAGGTAAATTACGCTTGACAAGCTTCATTAAGAAGAATGGATGGTTTTGACATTAAAATGGGCACTCTAGGTGTTTTCCTGGCCCCCACTCACTGCCGACTATGCTGCCCCATTGACTTGCATTGGGTTTCGTGTTTCGGTCGATCCCGACTTTACGTCATAATCGGCCGATTTCACTCGACCCGACTTTTGAGATAGTCGGGTTTCGCGAAACCCGGCTCGACTCTAAAAAGGTCAAGGTCGCTCAACTCTACTACTGAGTACATGAATTTTATGGGAAGCAATAATAAGAAAATGAACAATTTTTATACCAACATTTTGAGCTAAAAGTATTTTGTAAATAATTTTTACAGTTTTCTTTTAACATATCAAAATCTGTATTAAAATAAAAATAGAAAATTAGCAATGTAGCAATTTTCATATGGGCCAACGGGGTTTTCTAAAAATCTACCTTATTTTTAGGACTATAAAATGCACTTTTTGCCTCTAAAAATTTTGATGAAAATGGGGGGTGCATCTTATAGTCCAGATGTTGCTGTGGATGGGGTGGAGTTAGGTGGGGTGGGGGAGGGTCAGCAGCAGACAAGTGGGTCACAGGAGGCAGGAGCTGGCTGATGCAGCTATCACCTGTGCCCGCTGCTAAAGAAAATTAATATTCACTGTTCCCCATTCACATCATCCCTCCCACCTCTATGCAGTGAATCTGAGAGGTGAGAAGGACTATGGGCGTAGAGAGCAGTGAATATTAATTTCTCTTTAATAGCAGGCACAGTGCTAGCCGCAGCCCCGGCTCCTGCAGCTGCTGGGCAATCACTTGTGCCTACTATTACAGAGAATTAATATTTACTGCTCTCCACTCTCATGCGTGTGGGGAGCAGTCAATATTCATTAATCTTTAATATCAGGCACAGTAGCAGAAGCCACCAGCTTCCTGCAGTGGCTTGGCGATCACATGTGAACGCTACTAAAGAGAATGAATATTCACTGCTCTCCATGTCCATGGTAGTGGAGACCAGTGAATATTCATTCTCTTTAGTAGTTTAGTAGCAGGCACATGCAATCACTTCGCAGCTGCAGGAGCCGGCAGCTGCGACTAACACTGTACCTGCTATTAAATATCTATGAATATTCCCTGACCCATATGCCCATAGTCCTGGGCATTGGGAGCAGTACGTATTTTGGCAGCTGTTCTCTGCTTAGAGGCAGAGTATGATGTCACTGCCATGTGCTGCTTCCAAGCATAAAACAGCTGCTGCCATCATAACAAGATGCTGCAGGGAGCACAGGGAAGGTAAGTAGAATGGTATATTTTCAGGATGGGCATGAGGGGGCCATGCATACCAGGATGGGGATGAGGAGGTCATGCATACTGGGATGGGGATGAGGGGGTCATGCATACCGGGATGACATGAGGGTGCCATGCATACCAGGATGGGTATGAGGGGGCCATGCATACCAGGATGGGGATGACGAGGCCATGCATAAAAGAATAGGGATGAGGGGACCATGCATACCTGGATGGGGATGAGGGGACCATATATGCCAAGATGGAGATGAGGGGGCCATGCATACCAGGATGAGGATGGCTCCCTGGCCCTGTATGCCAGGCTTGGGATGAGGGGCCATGCATACCAGAATGGGGATTAGGAGACAATATATACAAGGATGGTGATGAGGGGGCCATGTATACCTGGATTGGAGACATATATACTATCAGGATGGTGGATATTAGTACATGATTGACCATATTTTTTGTTTACATTTTTTTCTATTTTTCTCCTCTAAAACTTAAGTGAATCTTATGGTCCAGTGCATCTTATAGTCCGAAAAATATGTTACGTTATGTTCTGTTGTATCAGAAAATTCACGTGGACATTAGTAGCAAATAGCTGACTCTCTTGATATCTTTTGTATCAAATCATTTGTATGTTCTCCCTGTGTTTGTGTGGGTTTCCTCCAAGGTATCCGTTCTCCTCCCATATTGCCAATACTGAACCCTGTGTTACTAGCTATATATGAGGTGTACCCCTTTGGTATTTCCTTTGGTAATAAGGACTCTGCTGAAAACTCTTCCTTAAAGTGAACCTGTCAGCAGGATTGTGCACAGTAAGCTATACAGTGCAGGTCGGCACCGTTATACTCATTAAAATTATACTTTGGTTGATGAAAACCATCTTGTTGTTCTCTAATCTTTATTTTAAGTTTTTAGTTAATGATATACCCGTGCCCAAGGGTGGGCCTGGAGGGGATGGTCTTTATGTGTTGCACTGATTAGGTATTCATAAAGCAGACTTCTGACAGGTCATTGATCCCATAGTGATCTGCCCCCTAGTATGCATAATGAATATCTGTACATGCTTAAATAAAAAAACTTCTGCAGGCAGGTGCCAGCCGTGGTGTCTGCTCTACAGCATAATCGCATGTTGCATGTGCCAAAAATACTTGTTCTCATGTTATTCTGCTTGGAGAAAAAAAAAATCAATTGGAAAATGGTGCCCGCCGCACCGGCACAGTAGCATATATCGGTGTATATAGCTGTGATCCTATAGCTGCTACTGTGCTTGCACTAGCAGGCCATCTTACTAGACATTTAAAAAAAAATTCGGAGAATCCCTATTACTTATCTGATGGCAATGTGAGCATGAGAAAGTTCTCCTGCTCGCAGTACCGTCAGACAGGTCGTCCTGCGATTTCACAGCCAGTGAAATCACTTCACATTTCTGACATCAGCATGAGCGCTGTGAGAAAGTTTCCCACTGCGTACGCACTGATGTCACATAGGTAAAATGAGTTCATTGGCTGTTAACTCTCGTCACCTGTCTGACGGCACTGTGAGCAGGAGAATGTTCTCACTCTCACGGTGCCCTCAGACAGGGAATAGAAGTTCACAGAGAGACAATGAGCACACGGTGCTCAGTGTCTGCTGGATGACAGGCTGCATGGTCGCATCATGCAACCAAGCAGCCTGCCATCTAGATGTAGCAGAGCTAGACCCATCGTGGGATAAATGGTATAGCAGCATCTCTGCGGAAAGGTGAGGAATATTGTTGTTCATTTTTTAACTCTTTTGCAGATGACAATGGCATCGGTGGAATGGGCGAGGTTGTAAGTATTGTTTAATTAAGATTTATTAAAGGAGTATGTCATTCTTTCAATTAAATGATTTTTTTCTGTGTGTGTGTGTGTATGTGTGTGTGTGTTTTTATACAATGTGACTAACGGGCTAGTATTTCATCCATCTTATTGACTCTCCATTACTAACCTTGGGGCTTGATGTCACCTGACAATACAAAAGGTGACATCAACCCCTCAACTATTTCCCCATTTGCTACCGGTACAGGGCAAGTGTGAAGAGCGAGGTTAAGTGTCATAATTGGAACATCTTGGAGCTGCGTCTTTTCAGGGGCGACTGAGAGCTGATGTTTTTAGCCACGGGGGCAGTATCCATGGCCCCTTCCTAGGCTATTAATATCAGCCTGCAGCTGTCTGCATACTCTTTGCAGGTTATTAATTATAGGGGACCCCATGTCCATGCACTCTCTCGTGGGCGGCAGTACTGGCACAGGGCCCCTCAGCTTACGACGGTGTGTCTGACGTTGGTTGTGCACCACCACCGTCAGAGACACCTTATTGTACTATGAGGGACAATGTGCCAGTGCCGTTGCCCAAGAGTGGGCGCACCCACCTGTTCAGGTGAACGTCACTCGCAAGGGTGCTTGCGCCAGGTGGTGACCACGGCTCTGTGGGGGGAATCAGCCCATTTAGGGAGGTATAAAAATGGCCTATGGTGGACATTCTGCAGCTGCAAATAGAGGAATTTGAGCAATCAGTAAGAGGAGGCCAAAAGCAAGAAATTTTTCAGGCAAGCTACGTGTCAGCAGGGGGAAGGCGGGGCAAAATAATTAGAAATCAATGATTGGTTCATTTTAATGAAGGTTAAATAAACATCATTCTGGGTAGCCAGACGTGTCCTTTTTTCGGTCAGTATTGAACCAGCAGCACTGAAGACTCTTTCTGATAGCACACTAGAAGCAAGCGAGCTCCTGTAATGCATATTCTGCCAATTCAGGCCAGGTGTCTAGTTTAGATGCCCAGTAATCAAAGGGGAATGACCTGTGGGGGAGAACATCGATAAGGGAGGAAAAGTAGTTCATAACCATACTGGACAAATGCTGTCTCCTGTCAGTTTGAATTGATGCAGCAGTACCTGTCGTGTCAGCGGTCATTGCAAAATCACTTCATAACCTGGTCATAAAACCTCTCTGTCCAATGCCACTTCGGATTTGTGCACCTCTAACACCTCTGCCATGTTTCCCCCTACAGCTCGTGTGAGAACCATCACCGCCTCTGTGTGCTGGGAATGCCTGAACTATACGGTCTACAAGAGTTGCTTGTTTGGTAGCCAATATTTGCTCCAGGTTCTCATGTGGCATGATAGTTTGTAATTTTCCTTTGTATCCTGGATCCAGGAGGCAGGCCAACCAGTAATCGTCATCGGTCATCATTTTGATAATGCGGGGGTCCATTTTTAGGATACGCAAATCATACTCAGCCATGTGTGCAAATGTTCCAGGTGTCAATTCACTGCTTGTGGTGGGTTGAGGGGCACTTTCTTGCAAATCAACATCACTTGTGTCACGCAAAAACCCTGTACCTGACCTTGCAATGCCAACAGTTTCTATTGCCCCTGAGAAGCATCCTCCTCCCATAAATATTCATCCCCAACATCCTCCTCCTCCTCTTCGTCCACCACCTCATTCAGGAGAGTTCCCTCAGCAGACAATGGCTGACTGTCATCAAGGCTTCCCTGTTCCTCGGCTACCAACGCCAGCTCCTTAATGTGCATCAAACTTTGCATCAGCAGGCGCATTAGTGGGATGCTCATGCTTATGATGGCGTCGTCTGCACTTATCAGCCGTTTGCATTCCTCAAAACACTGAAAGACTTGACAGAGGTATTGGAGCTCCGACCACTGCACACCAGACAACTCTACGTCTGCCATCCAACTGCCTGCCCGTGTATGTGTCTCCTCCCACAAATTAACAACAGCACGCCTCTGTTCGCACAGCCTCTGAACCATGTGAAGTGTGGAGTTCCACCTTGTTGCAACGTCGATTATCAGGCGGTGCTGGGGAACATTCAGTGATCGCTTATGGTTCAGCATACGGCTGGAGTGTATGGGCGCCCGGCGGATGTGCAAGCAAAGTCTTCGCACCTTCAGGAGCAGGGCTGGTAACTCCGGATAATTTTTTAGGAAGCACTGCACCACATGGTTCAAGGTGTGAGCCAGGCAAGGTATGTGATTAAGTTCTGAAAGGGCTATGGCAGCCATAAAATTCCTTCCGTTATCACTGACTACCTTGCCTGCCTCAAGATGTACACTGCCCAGCCGTGACTGAGTTTGTTGCTGTAAGTACTCGGCCAGTACTTCTGCGGTGTGTCTGTTGTCACCCAAACACTTCATTTGTAGCACAGCCTGCTGACACTTACCACTAGCTGTTCAATAATGGGACACATCGTGTGCAACACTGGCAGCTGTGGATGGAGTGGTTGTGCGACTGTGCTCTGTGGACGAGCTTTCGCTTCTGGAGGAGGAGGAGGAGGGTTGGCGAATGCCTACAGCCAACTGTTTCCTAGACCAAGGGCTAGGCAAAACTGTCCCACTATGGCTGTCCCCTGTGGACCCTGCATCCACCTAATTAACCCAGTGCACCGTGATGGACACGTAATGTCCCTGGCCATGCCTACTGGTCCATGCATCTGTTGTGAGGTGCAATGCAGTCTTTGACATGCTGATGGAGGGCTGGGATGGCTTTTCTCGCAAGGAAGTGCCGACTGGGTAGGTCATAGCATGGTACTGCGTAGGCCATCAGGTCTTTGAAAGCTTCGCTTTCAACCAACCGGTAGGGCATCATCTCTAACGAGATTAATCTAGCAATGTGGCCGTTCAAACCCTGTGTACGCAGATGAGAGGATGAGTACTTTCTTTTCCTATCCAGAGTCTCTTGTACGGTGAGCTGGACTGAAGAGCTGCATATGGTGGAACTAGCGGTGGGGGTGGCTGACATGGCGGATTGAGAGAGGGTTGGTGATGGTATTCTTGACGTTGGCCTACATACAGTGTTTCCTACCAATAACCTTGTGATTCCCTGACTGCTTTGGCCTTGCGACGATACCTCCACATTTGCTGCTGGTGGTATCCTAACTGGTGGGCTTACAGTGAGGAAAGCAATGTAGCGTTGCTGACTACCTTCATTCTGAGCAGGTGCACCAATGGTACGGGATGTTTGGTAGTTAGTCCAGGCTTGCAAGTGCCTGCTGGTTAAATGTCTAAGCATGCACGTTGTATTTAAATTTTGAAGATTCTTTCCCCTGCTAAAGGTCTTGGAGCATTTCTTACAGATAACTTTTGACTGATCATTCGGATCTTGGTCAAAAAATTGCCACACTACACTCTTCCTACTATGGAATACCTTTTCAGGCATTGCACACTGTGCTACTGTCACCGGATGGCCACGTTATCCTACAACTGTTTTGGTTTTTGACACACGTTTTTGGCCTGATACGGGCCTGACAGCTTTTGGGATGTAGATGGCTGCTGCAGATCATCCTCCTCCACTTCAGAGCTACAGGCAGCGGCACCCTCTTCACCCAATGGCTGCCAATCTGGGTCAACAACTGGGTCATCGATCACCTCCTCTTCAATGTCATGTGCACCTTCCTCTGTGTCATCGTGTAAGGTGCTATAGTGTTCGGGACGGGGCACCATAGTCTCATCAGGGTCAGATTCTGGCCCAGTACACTGCGAGGGCAATGTAGTGATCTGAGTCAATGGAACAGCATAACAATCTAGCTGTGGCTGTGCATCAGTGCACTCCATGTCCGATTCCTCTTGTAATGGGCAGTTAACAATTTCCCTTTCTAACCCTGGCACGGAATGTGTAAAGAGCTCCATGGAGTAACCTGTAGTGTCGCCTGACGCATCCTTCACTTTTGGTTTGGGTGAAGGACACAAGGAAACGTCTTGTTCCTGACCGGGAGCATCCACTGACGACTCGCTGCTTTTATATTTTGAACTTTCTGAAGAAGAGGCGAAAGAGCTAGAGGCTGAGTCAGCAAGGAAAGCCAAAACTTTTTCCTGGTGCTCCGGCTTTAAAACCTGTTTTCCTACTCCCAGAAAAGGGAGCCTTTGAGGCCCTGTGTAGACAAACGATGACGCTGGCTCAACCCTTCCAGCCTTAGGTGCTATTGTGCTTTTGCCACTAACTCCAGATCCACCACCACCACCACCACCATCAGTACCAGCTGGCAACCACTGCCCACGGCCTCTTCCACCAGACTTCCTCATTTTTTGGAAAATGTAACCGAAATAACAACCGTTATATGATACTGTAAAACAAGGTAGAAGATGTATATAAACTTGTTGAGAATTTAAATCTCCCTTTTTTTTGAGGGGAGACTGAACCAAAACTCAGGCCCTGTGCATAAAACATCACAATGTAAGTGGCAGAAAGTTGCTGGCTGATATACGATAATCTAACAGGACTTCAGTATATTCACTTTGTGTTAATTTAAATCTCCCTTTTTGGGGGGGAGACTGAACCAATACTCAGGCCCAGTGTATAGAACAACGCAAGCTAAGTGGCAGAAAGTGGCTGGCTGATATACGACAATCTAACAGGACTTCAGTATATTCACTTTGTGCTAATTTAAATCTCCCTCTTTTAGGGGGGAGACTGAACCAAAACTCAGGTCCAGTGTATAAATCAACAAAATGTAAGTGGCAGAAAGTGGCTGGAAGATATATAAAAAAAATACAAGGACTGTAGTACAATTTCAATCTCCCTACAATGATCTCAGGACAAGTATGGCAGCAATAAAAAGGAATGCTGCACACAAAAGTGTGGACAAATAAACAAGATAGCTGTGCAGAAATGAGCAACAGGATATTTGCTTTTAAAAAAGCAGTTGGTTTGCACAGCAGCGTTCAAACAGCAATGCAGCCACCAGGGAGCCTTATAATGCAGCCTAATAAGCTACAGAGCTGATGCACACAAATATAGCCTCCACTGTCTCTGCAAACAAATGGTGGTTTTGGAGAGTGTAAATCGCTACAGCACAAGCAGTTTGGGGGTTAATCTTCCCTCCCTAACTATATCCCTTCTTCTGATGAAGCGGCAGCAACCTCTCCCTATGCCAAGATCGGCAGAAGTAAGATGGCGGTCGGCGTGCACGCCCCTTTATAGCCCCTGTTATGCCGCAGAAAGCAAGCCAATCACTGTCATGCCCTTCTCTAAGATGGTGGGGACCGAGACCTATGTCATCACGCTGCCCACACTCTGCGTGCTCCTTCATTGGCTGAGAAATGGCGCTGAAAGCGTCATATGAAACGCGACTTTGGCGCGCAGATCGCCGACCTCATGGCCGATCCCACACTAGGATCGGGTCGGGTTTCACGAAACCCGACTTTGCCAAAAGTCGGCGATTTCTGAATTTGTCTGATCCGTTTCGCTCAACCCTACTTGTAGCCCTTGGGAAAATAAAAATTTGGGGGCTAAAAAAACATTTTTGTAGGAAAAAAAATATTTCTTATTTTCACGGCTCTGCGTTATAAACTGTAGTGAAATACTTGGGGGTTCAAAGTTCTCACACCACATCTAGATAAGTTCCTTGGGGGAGGTCTAGGTTCCTATATGGGGTCACTTGTGGGGGGTTTCTACTGTTTAGGTACATCAGGGGCTCTGCAAATGTAACGTCACGCCTGCAGACCAATCCATCTATGTCTGCATTCCAAATGGCGCTCCTTCCCTTCCGAGCTCTGCCATACGCCCAAATGGTGGTTACCCACCACATATGGGGTATCAGCGTACTCAGGACAAATTGCACAACAACTATTGGGGTCCAATTTCTCCTGTTACCCTTGGGAAAATACAAAACTGGGGGCTAAAAACAATTTTTGTGGAAAAAAATTTGAATTTTTATTTTCATGGCTCTGCGTCATAAACTGTAGTGAAACACTTGGGGGTTCAAAGCTCTCACAACACATCTAGATAAGATCCTAACGGGGTCTACTTTCCAAAATTGTGTCACTTGTGGGGAGTTTCAATGTTTAGGCACATCAAACGGCGCTCCTTCCCTTCCGAGCTCTGCCATGCACCCAAACAGTTGTTTACCCCCACATATGGGGTATCAGCGTACTCAGGACAAATTGCACAACAACTTTTGGGGTACAACTTATTCTGGTGACCTTGGGAAAATAAAAAATTGGGTGCAAAAATTTCATTTTTGTTAAAAAATATTATTTTTTATTTTTATGGCTCTACATTATACATTTCAGTGAAGCACTTAGTGGGTCAAAGTGCTCACCACACATCTAGATAAGTTCCTTAGGGGGTCTACTTTCCAAAATGGTGTCACTTGTGGGGGGTTTCAATATTTAGGCACATTATTGGCTCTCCAAACACAACATGGCGTCCTATCTCAATTCCAGCCAATTTTGCATTGAAAAGTCAAATGGCGCTCTTTCCCTTCCGAGCTCTGCCATGAGCCCAAACAGTGGTTTACCACAACATATGGGGTATCGGGGTACTCAGGACAAATTGTACAACAACTTTTGGGGTCGATTTCTCCTGTTACCCTTGTTAAAAAAAACAAACAAATTGGAGCTGAATTAATTTTTTTGTGACTAAAAATTAAATGTTCATTTATTTCAACATTCCAAAAATTATTCCTGTGAAGAACTAGGAGGGTTAATAAACATCTTGAATGTAGTTTTGAGCACCTTGAGGGGTGCAATTTTTGGAATGGTGTCACACTTGGTTATTTTCTATCATATAGACCCCTCAAAATGACTTCAAATGTGATGTGGTCCCTAAAATAAATTGTGTTGTAAAAATGAGAAATTGCTGGTCAAATTTTAACCCTTATAACTCCCTAACAAAAAAAAATGTGTTTCCAAAATTGTGGTGATGTAAAGTAGACATATGGGAAATGTTACTTATTAAGTATTTTGTGTGACATACAGTATCTCTGTGATGTAAGGGCATAAAAATTCAAAGTTGGAAAATTGCGAAATTTTCAAAATTTTTGCCAAATTTCCATTTTTTTTTTACAAATAAACGCAGGTAATATCAAAGAAATTTTACCACTATCATAAAGTACAATATGTCACAAAAAAAAGTGTCAGAATCACCGGGATCCGTTGAAGGATTCCAGAGTTGTAACCTCATAATGGGACAGTGGTCAGAAAAAAACTTGCAAAAGTTGGCCCGGTCATTAACGTGCAAACCCCCCTCGGGGCTTAAGGGGTTAATAAACTTCCAATAACAATTAGCGAAGCCCAGAAATCATTGCAACCCCTTCAGGTCATGGGTTTGCACCCACTCAGAAATAGCCTGAACCTTCCCTGGATCCATGCGGAATCCCTCCCCAGATACAATTAAACCCAGAAAAGACAGTTCTTGCATAATGAATGAACACTTTTCTAGCTTATCGTATAAATGGTTCTCCCTGAGTCTCACAAGGACCATTTGTAGCTGGTGTAAGTGTGACTGACTGTCCTCTGAATATATCAAGATGTCATCTAGGTAAATGACAACATAGCATCCAATCAGGTCAGAAAAAACAACATTAATGAAATTCTGGAAAACAGGAAGGGCGTTAGTGAGACCGAAGGGCATAACCAAATTTTCAAATAAACCCTCTGTCATCAGAAACGCTGTTTTCCATTCATCCTCCTCTCAGATCCTTATTAGGTTATATGCCCCTCGTAAGCCAAACTTAGAAAACCACTTGGCCCCAGTGAGTTGAATACATAAATCAGGAAACAGAGGAAGAGGATACTGTACATGTTTTTAACAGTAATCTTATTCAGTTCCCGAAATTTGAGGCACGGTTGCAAACCACCATCTTTTTTCTTCACAAAGATAAACCCCGCTGCCATGGGTGAGACAGAAGGCCGAATATGCCCCTTACGGAGACTGTCTGTGATGTATTCTTTCATGGCTTGCCACTCAGGCCCAGACAAATTGTACAGAAGAGCTTTGGATAATTTGGCTCCTGGGACTAAATCAATAGCACAATCACCGGGGAACAGAGAAGGGATAAACACTAGAGAGTTATCAAACAAGCAGAGATCGGAGCCAGGAGATCACGAGATACCAAAAGGGAGAGACCGGGGATAGTCAGAAGCAAAGCCAGAGTTCAGTAATCCAGAAGAACAAACAGAGTAACGCACGGAGAGCAAGATAAACACAATGCAAACCGGGTACACACTGCAGGGGTCAAGCACACAGACTAAAGCAGAAATATAGCTGACAGAGAAATCCAGATAGGAGTGAGTATAAATACCCCTCCCATCTTGAAAGAGAGGCCAAAAACATTAACCCCGAGAGAACAGGACATTAACCATGTCCCAACCATGACAACTAGTTCATTTTGATACATATATTTTCTCATTCTGTTGATCAATGAACAAGTTAGCCTACAGAAAACAATCTGCTTATTTGGAAGACAGAAGTAGTTTATGCTGTATGCCAGATTGAACACCGTATCAACATGCATGAAGAAAGAACACTGTACGTTCGGCTATATTCGGTGATTAAATCAATGATTAAACTGGCAAATATTGCAGATTAGGCGATCGTGAGCTGAACCGAACGGAATATTGAATAATTCACTCATCTCTACTGAAAACAACAAATGCATCATGTGAATACAATCTTGCTGTTTTATGTGTAAAAGTGATGTGCATCTTATGTAATGTATTATGGTAATGTACAGCATGTGAAGTATTAATGCATAAAATTAGTAGAGTATAGGATAAGCAAAATGGTTTAGCAACAGCCTAAAACGTAGGATATGGATAATAGGTTTTGAATATGAGATAGGAAATACTTAATGATAGGACTAGTGAAGTGGGTAGGCACTAAATAATGATAGAGGGGTGTCAAGAGAAAATTAGTGATGTGAATAGTTAAGGTTAAGTTCTTGTGCAGTAACTTGCTAGGGCAGCATATGTCACTTGTACCAGGCAGAGGGAAGCATTACTTGGATCCTGAGTGGTTGCTCCTGTCACTACCGGAGCGTAAGGTCTGGCATAGGGGCTGCCGGACACATCATGTCTTAAGGCTTACTGTGGAAGATGGACAGTGACCCACATAGAGAGAAGGTGATGGCCAGTCCTGGGTGCGCTGCTGAGGTGGATGGGAGATCTTTGAGACTGATTGAATCAGATGGCTTTGGGGCAGTCCAGGACAAACTAGCAATAGGACTGCAGAGGAGTTTGTGTGTAAAGTGCCAGAGTGAAACCGGCCAACAGCTCAGTCATGACTACCACTCTGTGTCACCTTACAGTACAGCCACATATGGTATATTTCCATGTTCCGCAGAAAATGTATAACTAATCTTGTTGTCAGTTTTGCTCATTTTCCAATGTGACAATGGAAAATCTGGGGTTAAAACAAAATTTTTGTGGAAAAATGTCATCATTTTTTCTTCACGGTCCAATGGTGTAAAATTCTGTGACACACCCGTAGTGGCAATATGCTCATTGAACCCTTAGATCAATTAATTGAGAGGAGTAGTTTGTAAAATATGGTCATAATGGGGAAGTTCTACTGTTCTGGCACCTCAAGGGCTCTTCCAATGGGTCAAGGCACCCACAAACTATAAGATCAAAAACTGCACTATAATATGGCGCTCATTCACTTCTGAGCTTGCCATGGTGCTTGAAAAATAGTTCCCAATTACATGCTGTATAACCAGGAGAAATTAATCAACAAATTATGAGTTCCATTTTTTTCCTATTGGCCCTTATACAATTTAAAACCTTGGGGTAAAACAACATTTTAGTGGTAAAAATGTAATTTTTTTTCTTCACTGCCCAATGGTTTAAAATTCTACAAGGCACTTGTGGTGTCAATAGGTTCACTGCTCTCATAGATGAATTCATAGAGAGGTGTAGATTGTAAAATGGGGTCACTTATGGAGGGGTTCTGCTGATCTGGCACCTCACGGTCTCTGCCAATGGGACTTGGAACCCTTAAACCATAATATTTATACAAACTACATCACGGGTGGTCACGATGGCGGCCATTTTGAAGTTGGCCATTTTGGATCCAACTTTATTTTTTTCAATGGAAAGAGGGTCATGTGACACATCAAACTTATTGAGAATTTTTCAAGAAAAACAATGGTGTGCTTGGTTTTAACATAACTTTATTCTTTCATGAGTGATTTACAAGTGTATGACCACTTATAAAATTTATGAGATATAAGTGGTGCTCTGTCATGATCCCAATGGCAGGGGATCACAAAAGGACAAGCACAAAAAACAAAACAAGCTCTAGGGTGATGGAAACTGAGCTGACCGCGATCCTGAACCTAAACACACAACTAGCTGTAGCCAGGGAACGTGCCTACGATGATCCTAGACGTCTCGCTCCAGCCGAAGGACTAACTTCCACTATTAGAAGAAACACAGACCTCTCTTGCCTCCAGAGAACACCCCACAGAAATAGCATCCCCCCACATGTAATGACGGTGAAATGAGAGGAAAGCACAGACGTAGTTATGAAAACAGATTCAGCAAAATGAGGTCCGCTAAAGCTAGATAGCAGAGGATACAAAAGTGAACTGCGCGGTCAGCGAAAAACCCTACAAAAACCATCCTGAAATTACTTGAACTCATGTGCCAACTCATGGAACATGAGGAGTAATATCAGCCCACTAGAGCAACCAGCAAAAAGGAATCACATATCTGCAAGCTGGACTAAGACAAAAATTAAGCAAAACGTGGAACAGGAAAATCAAAAACTTAGCTTGTCCTGAAGATTTACAGAAGCGGGAAGCAGAGGTAACAAGACACACTGATTACATTGATAGCCGGCGAGGAAATGACAAGAAAGCCAGGTTAAATAGGAAAATCCCATATCCTGATAGAACAGGTGGACACCAGAGACCGCAGAAAACACAAGTTACCCAGTACCATCAGTAACCACCAGAGGGAGCCCAAAAACAGAATCCACAACAGTACCCCCCCCTTGAGGAGGGGTCACCGAACCCTCACGAGAACCACCAGGGCGACCAGGATGAGCCCTATGAAATGCACGAACCAAATCAGCAGCATGAACATCAGAGGCAACCACCCAAGAATTATCCTCCTGACCATAACCCTTCCACTTGACCAAATATTGGAGTTTCCGTCTGGAAACACGAGAATCCAAGATCTTCTCCACAACATACTCCAATTCTCCCTCCACCAGCACCGGAGCAGGAGGTTCAAGCGAAGGAACAACAGGTACCTCATACCTCCGCAACAACGACCGATGGAACACATTATGAATAGCAAACGATGCCGGGAGATCCAAACGAAACGACACAGGGTTAAGAATTTCCAAGATCCTATAGGGACCGATGAACCGAGGCTTGAACTTAGGAGAAGAGACCTTCATAGGAACAAAACGAGAAGACAACCACACCAAGTCCCCAACACGAAGTCGAGGACCCACGCGGCGACGGCGATTAGCAAACTGCTGAGCCCTCTCCTGGGACAACTTCAAATTGTCCACCACATGACTCCAAATCTGATGCAACCTATCCACCACCATGTCCACTCCAGGACAATCAGAAGGCTCCACCTGACCAGAGGAAAAACGAGGATGAAACCCCGAATTACAAAAGAAAGGAGAAACCAAGGTAGCAGAACTAGCCCGATTATTAAGGGCAAATAAGGCAAGCGGCAAAAAGGTAACCCAGTCATCCTGATCAGCAGAAACAAAACACCTTAAATAAGTTTCCAAGGTCTGATTAGTTCGTTCCGTCTGGCCATTCGTCTGAGGATGGAATGCAGACGAAAAGGACAAATCAATGCCCATCTTAGCACAGAACGTACGGCAAAATCTAGACACAAACTGGGATCCCCTGTCAGAAACGATGTTCTCCGGAATCCCATGCAAACGAACCACGTTCTGAAAAAACAGAGGGACCAACTCAGAGGAGGAAGGTAACTTAGGCAAGGGTACCAGATGAACCATCTTAGAAAAGCGGTCACACACAACCCAGATGACGGACATTTTTTGAGAGACAGGGAGATCCGAAATAAAGTCCATGGAAATGTGCGTCCAAGGCCTCTTCGGGATAGGCAAAGGTGACAACAATCCACTGGCCCGAGAACAGCAAGGCTTAGCCCGAGCGCAAACTTCACAAGACTGCACAAAAGAACGCACATCCCTCGACATGGAAGGCCACCAAAAAGACCTGGCCACCAAGTCTCTAGTACCAAATATTCCAGGATGACCTGCCAACGCAGAAGAATGGACCTCGGAGATGACTCTACTGGTCCAATTATCCGGAACAAACAGTCTTTCAGGCGGACAACGATCAGGTTTATCCGCCTGAAACTCCTGCAAAGCACGTCGCAAGTCTGGGGAGACAGCCGACAAAATCACCCCATCCCTAAGGATACTGTTATGGCCGGCAATCAGGCAACACAGCGTGCAGTAATCAGCGCACATACAGAGATCTGGCAATAACCAAAAACAATAGGACGAGCTCTGAGACGTGGAATCTCTGTAGACTGCAGTACCTGATCTATCCTCACACAACTATAAGCAGCAGTGGATTGCGCCTATCACTACCTATGCAACTCGGCACTGCCTGAGGAGCTGACTAGCCTGAAGATAGAAATACAAGCCTGACTTACCTCAGAGAAATACCCCAAAGGAATAGGCAGCCCCCCACATATAATGACTGTTAGCAAGATGAAAAGACAAACGTAGGAATGAAATAGATTCAGCAAAGTGAGGCCCGATATTCTAGACAGAGCGAGGATAGCAAAGAGAACTATGCAGTCTACAAAAAACCCTAAAACGAAAACCACGCAAAGGGGCAAAAAGACCCACCGTGCCGAACTAACAGCACGGCGGTGCACCCCTTTGCTTCTCAGAGCTTCCAGCAAAAGTTAATAGCAAGCTGGACAGAAAAAACAGAAAACAAACTAGAAGCACTTATCTAGCAGAGCAGCAGGCCCAAGGAAAGATGCAGTAGCTCAGATCCAACACTGGAACATTGACAAGGAGCAAGGAAGACAGACTCAGGTGGAGCTAAATAGCAAGGCAGCCAACGAGCTCACCAAAACACCTGAGGGAGGAAGCCCAGAGACTGCAATACCACTTGTGACCACAGAAGTGAACTCAGCCACAGAATTCACAACAGTACCCCCCCCTTGAGGAGGGGTCACCGAACCCTCACCAGAACCCCCAGGCCGACCAGGATGAGCCACATGAAAGGCACGAACAAGATCTGGGGCATGGACATCAGAGGCAAAAACCCAGGAATTATCTTCCTGAGCATAACCCTTCCATTTGACCAGATACTGGAGTTTCCGTCTAGAGACACGAGAATCCAAAATCTTCTCCACAATATACTCCAATTCCCCCTCCACCAAAACAGGGGCAGGAGGCTCCACAGATGGAACCATAGGTGCCACGTATCTCCTCAACAACGACCTATGGAATACATTATGTATGGAAAAGGAGTCTGGGAGGGTCAGACGAAAAGACACCGGATTGAGAATCTCAGAAATCCTATACGGACTAATAAAACGAGGTTTAAATTTAGGAGAGGAAACCTTCATAGGAATATGACGAGAAGATAACCAAACCAGATCCCCAACACGAAGTCGGGGTCCCACACGGCGTCTGCGATTAGCGAAAAGCTGAGCCTTCTCCTGGGACAAGGTCAAATTGTCCACTACCTGAGTCCAGATCTGCTGCAACCTGTCCACCACAGAATCCACACCAGGACAGTCCGAAGACTCAACCTGTCCTGAAGAGAAACGAGGATGGAACCCAGAATTGCAGAAAAATGGAGAGACCAAGGTAGCCGAGCTGGCCCGATTATTAAGGGCGAACTCAGCCAACGGCAAAAATGACACCCAATCATCCTGGTCAGCGGAAACAAAACATCTCAGATATGTTTCCAAGGTCTGATTGGTTCGTTCGGTCTGGCCATTAGTCTGAGGATGGAAGGCCGAGGAAAAAGATAGGTCAATGCCCATCCTACCACAAAAGGCTCGCCAGAACCTCGAGACAAACTGGGAACCTCTGTCAGAAACAATATTCTCAGGAATGCCATGTAAACGAACCACATGCTGGAAGAACAAAGGCACCAAATCAGAGGAGGAAGGCAATTTAACCAAGGGCACCAGATGGACCATTTTAGAAAAGCGATCACAGACCACCCAAATGACCGACATTTTTTGAGAAACGGGAAGGTCAGAAATGAAATCCATCGAAATATGTGTCCAAGGCCTCTTCGGGACCGGCAAGGGCAAAAGCAACCCACTGGCACGTGAACAGCAGGGCTTAGCCCTAGCACAAATTCCACAGGACTGCACAAAAGCACGCACATCCCGTGACAGAGATGGCCACCAGAAGGATCTAGCAACCAACTCCCTGGTACCAAAGATTCCTGGATGACCGGCCAGCACCGAACAATGAAGTTCAGAGATAACTTTACTAGTCCACCTATCAGGGACGAACAGTTTCTCGGCCGGACAACGATCAGGTTTATTAGCCTGAAATTTCTGCAACACTCTCCGCAAATCAGGGGAGATGGCAGACACAATGACTCCTTCCTTGAGGATACTCGCTGGCTCAGATAACCCCGGAGAGTCGGGCACAAAACTCCTAGACAGAGCATCCGCCTTCACATTTTTAGAGCCCGGAAGGTATGAAATCACAAAATCAAAACGAGCAAAAAATAACGACCAACGGGCCTGTCTAGGATTCAAGCGCTTGGCAGACTCAAGATAAGTAAGGTTCTTATGATCAGTCAATACCACCACGCGATGCTTAGCACCCTCAAGCCAATGACGCCACTCCTCGAATGCCCACTTCATGGCCAGCAACTCTCGGTTGCCCACATCATAATTACGCTCAGCAGCAGAAAATTTCCTGGAAAAGAAAGCACATGGTTTGAACACTGAGCAACCAGAACCTCTCTGTGACAAAACCGCCCCTGCACCAATCTCAGAAGCATCAACCTCGACCTGGAACGGAAGAGAAACATCAGGTTGACACAACACAGGGGCACAGCAAAAACGACGCTTCAACTCCAGAAAAGCTTCCACGGCAGCAGAAGACCAATTAACCAAATCAGCACCCTTCTTGGTCAAATCGGTCAATGGTCTGGCAATGCTAGAAAAATTACAGATGAAGCGACGATAAAAATTAGCAAAGCCCAGGAATTTCTGCAGACTTTTTAGAGATGTCGGCTGAGTCCAATCCTGGATGGCCTGAACCTTAACCGGATCCATCTCGATAGTAGAAGGGGAAAAGATGAACCCCAAAAATGAAACTTTCTGCACACCGAAGAGACACTTTGATCCCTTCACGAACAAGGAATTAGCACGCAGTACCTGGAAAACCATTCTGACTTGCTTCACATGAGACTCCCAATCATCTGAGAAGATCAAAATGTCATCCAAGTAAACAATCAAGAATTTATCCAGATACTCACGGAAAATGTCATGCATAAAAGACTGAAAAACAGATGGAGCATTGGCAAGTCCGAACGGCATCACCAGATACTCAAAATGACCCTCGGGCGTATTAAATGCCGTTTTCCATTCATCTCCCTGCCTGATTCTCACCAGATTATACGCACCACGAAGATCAATCTTAGTAAACCAACTAGCCCCCTTAATCCGAGCAAACAAGTCAGAAATCAATGGCAAGGGATACTGAAACTTAACAGTGATCTTATTAAGAAGGCGGTAATCAATACACGGTCTTAGCAAACCATCCTTCTTGGCTACAAAAAAGAACCCTGCTCCCAATGGTGACGACGATGGGCGAATATGTCCCTTCTCCAGGGACTCCTTCACATAACTGCGCATAGCGGTGTGTTCAGGTACGGACAAATTAAATAAACGACCCTTAGGGAATTTACTACCAGGAATCAAATCGATAGCACAATCACAATTCCTATGCGGAGGTAGGGCATCAGACTTGGACTCTTCAAATACATCCTGAAAGTCCGACAAGAACTCTGGGATGTCAGAAGGAATGGATGACGAAATAGACAAAAATGGAACATCACCATGTACTCCCTGACAACCCCAGCTGGTTACCGACATAGAGTTCCAATCCAATACTGGATTATGGGTTTGTAGCCATGGCAACCCCAACACGACCACATCATGCAAATTATGCAGTACCAGAAAGCGAATAACTTCCTGATGTGCAGGAGCCATGCACATGGTCAGCTGGGCCCAGTACTGAGGCTTATTCTTGGCCAAAGGTGTAGCATCAATTCCTCTCAACGGAATAGGACACCGCAAAGGCTCCAAGAAAAATCCACAACGTTTAGCATAATCCAAATCCATCAGATTCAGGGCAGCGCCTGAATTCACAAACGCCATGACAGAATACGATGACAAAGAGCACATTAAGGTAATGGACAAAAGGAATTTGGACTGTACAGTACCAATAACGGCAGAGCTATCGAACCGCCTAGTGCGTTTAGGACAATTAGAAATAGCATGAGTAGAATCACCACAATAGAAACACAGTCTGTTCAGACGTCTGTGTTCTTGCTGTTCTACTTTAGTCATAGTCCTGTCGCACTGCATAGGCTCAGATTTACTCTCAGACAATACCGCCAGATGGTGCACAGATTTACGCTCGCGCAAGCGACGACCGATCTGAATGGCCAAGGACATAGACTCATTCAAACCAGCAGGCATAGGAAATCCCACCATTACATCCTTAAGAGCTTCAGAGAGACCCTTTCTGAACAAAGCCGCTAGTGCAGATTCATTCCACAGAGTGAGTACTGACCACTTCCTAAATTTCTGACAATATACTTCTACATCATCCTGACCCTGGCATAAAGCCAGCAGATTTTTCTCAGCCTGATCCACTGAATTAGGCTCATCGTAAAGCAATCCCAGCGCCTGGAAAAATGCATCAACATTACTCAATGCAGAATCTCCTGGTGCAAGAGAAAACGCCCAGTCCTGTGGGTCGCCGCGCAAAAAAGAAATAATAATCAAAACCTGTTGAATAGGATTACCAGAAGAATGAGGTTTCAAGGCCAAAAATAGCTTACAATTATTTCTGAAGCTCAGGAACTTAGTTCTGTCACCAAAAAACAAATCAGGAATCGGAATTCTTGGTTCTAGCATCGATTTCTGATCAATAGTATCTTGAATCTTTTGTACATTTACAACGAGATTATCCATTGAGGAGCACAGAGCCTGAATATCCATGTCCACAGCTGTGTCCTGAAGCACTCTAATGTCTAGGGGAAAAAAAAGACTGAAGACAGAGCTAAGAAAAAAAAATGATGTCAGGATTTCTTTTTTCCCTCTATTGGGAATCATTGGTGTGGCTCCTTGTACTGTTAAGACCGGCAATCAGGCAACACAGCGTGCAGTAATCAGCGCACATACAGAGATCTGGCAATAACCAAAAACAATAGGACGAGCTCTGAGACGTGGAATCTCTGTAGACTGCAGTACCTGATCTATCCCGATTCCTCACACAACTATAAGCAGCAGTGGATTGCGCCTATCACTACCTATGCAACTCGGCACTGCCTGAGGAGCTGACTAGCCTGAAGATAGAAATACAAGCCTGACTTACCTCAGAGAAATACCCCAAAGGAATAGGCAGCCCCCCACATATAATGACTGTTAGCAAGATGAAAAGACAAACGTAGGAATGAAATAGATTCAGCAAAGTGAGGCCCGATATTCTAGACAGAGCGAGGATAGCAAAGAGAACTATGCAGTCTACAAAAAACCCTAAAACGAAAACCACGCAAAGGGGCAAAAAGACCCACCGTGCCGAACTAACAGCACGGCGGTGCACCCCTTTGCTTCTCAGAGCTTCCAGCAAAAGTTAATAGCAAGCTGGACAGAAAAAACAGAAAACAAACTAGAAGCACTTATCTAGCAGAGCAGCAGGCCCAAGGAAAGATGCAGTAGCTCAGATCCAACACTGGAACATTGACAAGGAGCAAGGAAGACAGACTCAGGTGGAGCTAAATAGCAAGGCAGCCAACGAGCTCACAAAAACACCTGAGGGAGGAAGCCCAGAGACTGCAATACCACTTGTGACCACAGAAGTGAACTCAGCCACAGAATTCACAACAGGATACCAGTGGGCTCAGAATTTCCAGGGGAGTCAGGCACAAAACTCCTAGAAAGAGCATCCGCCTTCACATTCTTTGAACCTGGCAGGTATGAAACCACAAAATCGAAACGGGAAAAAAACAGTGACCAACGAGCCTGTCTAGGATTCAGACGCTTGGCAGACTCAAGGTAAATCAGATTTTTGTGATCAGTCAAGACCACCACACGATGTCTAGCACCCTCAAGCCAATGACGCCACTCCTCAAATGCCCACTTCATGGCCAAAAGCTCCCGATTACCAACATCATAATTCCGCTCAGTGGGCAAAAACTTTCTAGAAAAGAACGCACATGGCTTCATCACTGAGCAATCGGAGCTTCTCTGCGACAAAACCGCCCCCGCTCCAATCTCGGAAGCATCAACCTCAACCTGAAAAGGAAGCGAAACATCTGGCTGACGCAACACAGGAGCAGAAGAAAACCGGCGCTTAAGTTCCTGAAAGGCCTCCACAGCCGCAGGAGACCAATCAGCAACATCAGCACCCTTCTTAGTCAAATCCGTCAAAGGCTTAACAACACTAGAAAAATTAGTTATGAAACGACGATAAAAATTAGCAAAGCCCAAGAACTTCTGTAGACTCTTAAGAGATGTAGGCTGCGTCCAGTCACAAATAGCCTGAACCTTGACGGGATCCATCTCAATAGTAGAAGGGGAAAAAATATACCCCAAAAAAGAGATCTTCTGGACTCCAAAGAGACACTTTGAACCTTTTACAAACAAAGAATTGGCCCCCAGGACCTGAAACACCTTCCTGACCTGCTGAACATGGGACTCCCAGTCATCAGAAAAAACCAAAACATCATCCAAATACACAATCATAAATTTATCCAGATATTCACGGAAAATATCGTGCATAAAGGACTGGAAGACAGAAGGAGCATTAGAAAGTCCAAAAGGCATCACCAAATACTCAAAATGGCCCTTAGGCGTATTAAATGCGGTTTTCCACTCATCACCCTGCTTTATCCGCACAAGATTATACGCACCCCGAAGATCAATCTTAGTGAACCATTTAGCCCCCTTAATGCGAGCGAACAAATCAGTCAACAATGGCAAAGGATACTGATATTTGACTGTAATCTTATTCAAAAGACGGTAATCTATACAAGGCCTCAAGGAACCATCTTTTTTGGCCACGAAAAAAAAACCTGCTCCCAAAGGGGACGAAGATGGACGGATATGTCCCTTTTCCAAGGACTCCTTAACATAATCCCGCGTAGCAGTATGCTCTGGCACTGACAGATTGAACAAACGTCCTTTAGGAAATTTACTGCCAGGAATCAAATCTATAGCACAATCGCAATCCCTGTGAGGAGGAAGCGAATTGAGCTTAGGCTCCTCAAAAACATCCCGATAATCAGACAAAAATACAGGAACCTCAGAAGGAGTAGATGAAGCGATAGAAATCGGAGGTGCATCATCATGAACCCCCTGACATCCCCAGCTTAACACAGACATCGTTTTCCAGTCCAAGACTGGGTTATGAGTTTGTAACCATGGCAAACCAAGCACTAAGACATCATGTAAATTATACAGTACCAGGAAGCGAATCACCTCCTGATGAACGGGAGTCATACGCATGGTCACTTGTGTCTAGTACTGAGGTTAGTTCATAGCCAAAGGTGTAGAGTCAATTCCTTTCAAAGGAATAGGGACTTCCAGAGGCTCCAGACTAAACCCACAGCGGTTGGCAAATGACCAATCCATAAGACTCAGGGCAGCACCTGAATCCACATAGGCATCGACGGAAATGGCTGATAATGAACAAATCAGAGTCACAGACAGAATGAACTTAGCCCTCCGTCACATACAACTGATCTGACAGGCGCTTCTCTTTTACTTTCATTTCTCCTTCCTCACCAGATTGTGAGGAAACCCCCTCCCTCCAGGTAGTCTCCTGTCTCTTGAAGGTCTGTGAAACCTGATATCACAGTTGGATTTCAGAGCTTCAGGGGAGAGGATATAGCTGCACAGATCTCTCAGGCTCATTGTATGTGAATACGTCACATTCAGTAAGGTTGGTATTTTATGTTTTTATTCATCACAGTAGTTTATTTAGCTTGTTTTATGAATGTATAGCACAAAATGTGAGGATATTTCATAGAAATAAGGGAGATTTTATAAAAGAAAGTGTGCTGCTCAGGCATATACAGTAGTTCCCTAACATATTCCTTCTCTTGCTTCAGATTGTCTGCTGAAATGGAGAGGAAAATGTACAATTTATCCAAACAACTTGATGTTGTGGAAGTAACAAACATGCTGTTAGATGATAGAGACCTCACACTGAATGAGGATTTAGGAGAGGAAAGTGAGATTGATTCTCATGATGAGGTGGAAGAATGTGTCCTGGATTCTGAAACAGAGCAAGATGGTGACAGTGGTGAGGATGAAGACGTTGGATCATATTATATTGGAAAAGATAAAAATACTAAATGGAACAAGAAGCCATTCCAGAAAAAACGTAGGGAACCTTTAAACATTATTACTCACCTTCCTGCAGTAATAGGAACTGCACGTAATGCAAAAACTGCAGTTGAATGCTGGAACAGTATATTTACAGATGACATTCTGGACTCTATTGTCACATATACCAACCAATATATAGACATTATAAAGGACAAGTACATCTGCAACAGAACCATCAAGCCCACAGATGAAATAGAACTGCGTGCTTTTTTTGGATTACTGTACCTTGCAGGAGCTTATAGGGCAAATAGACAAAGTTTGGAGGAACTTTGGGGTAAAGATGGGGATGGAGTTGAAAAATATAGCCTTGTTATGTCCATAAACAGATTCAAGATTCTAATTCGTTGCCTTCGGTTTGACGACAGAACTACCCGAACCGAACGCAAAACACATGACCGACTTGCTCCAATTCGTGATATATTTCAAAGATTTGTTGTAAACTGTAAACAAAGTTATTACCCTGGAGAGAATCTCACTATTGACGAAATGCTCCCGGGTTTTCGTGGTAGATGTGCCTTTCGTCAATATATTCCATCAAAGCCAAACAAATATGGAATAAAAATTTATGCCCTTGTTGATGCCAGTAAGACCTACATTTACAACCTGGAAGTTTATGCAGGAAAACAACCAGAAGGTCCTTACTGTGTGAGCAACAAACCCATTGATGTTGTAAAAAGACTGGCTGAACCCTTATTTGGATCGGGTCGCAATATTACAGCTGACAATTGGTTTACAAGTTGTAATCTGATTGATTATCTGAAAATTCAGAAGCTGTCATATGTGGGAACTGTAAGAAAAAACAAAAGGGAATTGCCGCCACAGTTTGTAAGTGTGAAAGAGAGACAACAGTACAGCAGTATGTTTGCATTCCATAATGGAAAGGCTTTAGTTTCCTATGTACCACATGCCAAAAAAATCGTACTTCTTCTATCAACACTTCATGATGATGCTGCCATCGATCCTGGGACTGGGGCAGAAAAAAACCCGGTGATAATTACATTTTACAATGCCACCAAAGGGGGTGTGGATACAGAAGATCAGATGTGCTCCACTTTCAACGTCAGCAGAAACCTCAAACGCTGGCCAATGGTCATATTTTTTGCTATGTTGAATTTGGGTGGTATAAATTCACAATTAATTTATCTTGAAAACAAGCTTGAACCACTCCGTAGACGATTGTATCTGAAAAAATTGGCCCATGAACTAGTACTTGGAGAGCTACGCAGGAGAAGCGTGAAAACAATCGGTATCCCCTCTCGCCTTCAAGTTCAGCTCAAAAGGTTCCGCCCAGAAGATGATGGTGAAAAGTCACCATCTGCACCACCTCACAAAAGAAGGAGATGCACCACCTGCCAAACGGAAAGCGGAACCAGAAGGCTTTCAAATTATGAATGTCTCAAATGTCATAAAGCAATTTGCCTGACACATGCAAAAATGGTGTGTAATTCTTGCTATTTGCTCTGCAAGTGTGACTTTTCTGGGGAAACCTCAGCATCTACTTCTGATTGAATATGTTTTTAATAGTACTTAAGTTACCTAAAAATTAAGTTTGTGTTCAAAAATTTTCTTTGTACATTTTTTTGAGAGAGTCGAACTGGGGACTATTTGGCGGGAGTTTTGAAAAGTTTGTATTTCATAGTTATTAGTTTTATGTTAAGTAAATGTTTTTTTTTTGCAACTGATTATGTGTAGTCTCTTTTATTACATCCCTATGAAGGTCGCTGATCACTTTTAGAGCACTGAAATTGCAAACATTAGATATTATAGGTATTTTTCCAGCAGGCGCCTGACAGGCACATTGTATGTGAACTCGTTAGTCCGAATATTGTATGTGACGGAGGGTTAGACTGTAGAGTACTAATGGCAACAGACTTATCAACCTTTTTTGTGCGTTTAGAGCATGCTGATATAACATGAGCTGAATCACCACAATAAAAACACAACCCATTTTTCCGCCTATAGTTTTGCCATTCACTTCTGGACTGAATTCTATCACATTGCATTGTCTCAGGTGCCTGTTCAGAAGACACCGCCAAATGGTGCACAGGTTTGCGCTCCCGTAAACGCCGATCAATCTGAATAGCCATAGTCATAGACTCATTCAGACCTGTAGGCGCAGGGAACCCCACCATAACATCTTTAATGGTCTCAGAAAGGCCATCTCTGAACTTTGCAGCCAGGGCGCACTCATTCCACTGAGTAAGCACCGACCATTTCCGAAATTTCTGACAATATATTTCTGCTTCATCTTGCCCCTGAGAGAGAGCCAATAAAGCTTTTTCAGCCTGAATCTCTAGGTTAGGTTCCTCATAGAGCAAACCCAATGCCAGAAAAAATGCATCCACATTGAGCAACGCAGGATCCCCTGGTGCCAATGCAAATGCCCAATTCTGAGGGTCACCCCGCAGGAAAGATATAACAATTTTGACTTGCTGAGCAGGGTCTCCAGAGGGACGAGATTTCAAAGAAAGAAACAACTTGCAATTGTTCCTAAAATTCAGAAAACTAGATCTATCTCCAGAAAAAGACTCTGGGATAGGAATTCTAGGTTCAGACATAGGAGCATGTACAACAAAATCTTGTATATTTTGAACCTTAGCAGCAAGATTATTCAGGCTGGAAGCCAAACTCTGGACGTCCATGATAAGCAGCTGAGGTCAGAGCCATTCAAGGATTAAGAGGAGGTAAGACGCAGCCAGGTTGCAATTAATGCTAGGCAGCAAACTCTGAGGGAAAAAAAAAAAAAAAAACTTCCTCAGACTACTTTTCCTCCTACTTCAGCCAATACGATACACTTTTAGGCCGGCTATACTGTCATGATCCCAATGGCAGGGGATCACAAAAGGACAAGCACAAAAAACAAAACAAGCTCTAGGGTGATGGAAACTGATCTGACCGCGATCCTGAACCTAAACACACAACTAGCTGTTGCCGGGGAACGTGCCTACGATGATCCTAGACGTCTCGCTCCAGCCGAAGGACTAACTTCCACTATTAGAAGAAACACAGACCTCTCTTGCCTCCAGAGAACACCCCACAGAAATAGCAGCCCCCCACATGTAATGACGGTGAAATGAGAGGAAAGCACATACGTAGTTATGAAAACAGATTCAGCAAAATGAGGCCCGCTAAAGCTAGATAGCAGAGGATACAAAAGTGAACTGCGCGGTCAGCGAAAAACCCTACAAAAACCATCCTGAAATTACTTGAACTCATGTGCCAACTCATGGAACATGAGGCGTAATATCAGCCCACTAGAGCAACCAGCAAAAAGGAATCACATATCTGCAAGCTGGACTAAGACAAAAATTAAGCAAAACGTGGAACAGGAAAATCAAAAACTTAGCTTGTCCTGAAGATTTACAGAAGCGGGAAGCAGAGGTAACAAGACACACAGATTACATTGATAGCCGGCGAGGAAATGACAAGAAAGCCAGGTTAAATAGGAAACTCCCATATCCTGATAGAACAGGTGGACACCAGAGACCGCAGAAAACACAAGTCACCCAGTACCATCAGTAACCACCAGAGGGAGCCCAAAAACAGAATCCACAACAGTGCTCACTGTTTGGTAGGTTATGGTGCTCTGAAGAAAAAGTCATCCATAAAAAAATCCAAAACTTTGGCACTCAAGTGATAAATTTATTCTCAAATATTCATGTGAAACAAAGGAAGCAAAAAAAAACACAATACACAAAAATCGGGATAGATGACCCCATTGAAAACAGATATTCTTCAGCAACGTTTCGGTATGGTTGTGCCTTTTTCAAGCAAAATCTGTGTTGAGAAGGGTCTTTGAGTGTGGGATTTAATCCTCATACATGCCTGAATTGTGCGGAAACTCCCGGTTCAGGAAGTCATATGTGTTCAAAGTGTTGCCCATTGTGTTGGATTGTCAATGCAGCCCTCTTCTCCCACTCTTGACACACTGATAGCAACACTGCAGAAGAAATGTCAGCACAGACTTCCAGTATCCGTTGATTCAGATAATGCACATCTCATATCTTCACAGCATAGACACTTACCTTCAGATGACCCCAAAGATAAAACTCTAATAGGATCGGATCGGGAGACCTTGGTAGCCATTCAACTGGCCCACGATGACCAATCCACTTTTCAGGAAACTGTAGGAATGCTCAGACCTAACACCCATAATTGATGGTATGGTGTGGTATATGGGGTACAAAGATAGTGAGGCCACTCTTCATCAATGGAAGCCTCAATGCCACTGGATATCTGAAATTGCTACATGATGAGGTGTTTCCTTCTTTATTCACTGAAGATGGCACATTCACTGAGTTTTTCCAGCAGAATGGTGCGCCACCACATTATGGGTGTCAGGTCTGAGCATTCCTACAAGGAATCTGACCCCATTAGACTAGCATTTCTTCTGTGGTGTTGCTATCAGTGTGTAAAGAGTGGGAGAAGAGGGTTGCATTGACAATCCAACACAATGGGCAGCACTTAGAAAACATTTTATAAGTGGTCATAAACTTGTAAATAACTCATGAAAGAATAAAGTTACGTTAAAACCAAGCACACCATTGTTTTCTTGTGAAATTCTCAATAAATTTGATATGTCACATGACCCTCTTCCCATTGGAAAAAATAAAATTGGATCCAAAATGGCCGACTTCAAAATGGCCGCAATGGTCACCACCACACATCTTGAAAAGTTTCCTCCTTGTATATATATATAAATATATATATATATATATATATATATATATATATATATATACACTGTGTCTTGAAAAAGCATTCTTGCTTTGTAAGAAAACCTTTCGCTGCAATTACTACCTCAAACCGTTTGGGATATGTATTTACGAGCTTTGCACATCTAGTGGCCTGGCTTCTTGCCCTGCTAGAAGGTGAACCTCCGCCTTTCTTCCAATTCCGTTGAAGTCCCTAACCACTTTTCTTGCCCAATTTCTATGTATTTTTCTCTGTTCATCTCCAAATCAATTTTGATCAACTTCCCTGTTCATGCTGAAACAAAACATCTTCACAGCATGATGCTGCCACCATCATGTGCGACTGACGGGATGGTATTTCCCTGATAATGTGCAATGTTAGTTTTCCACCATACATAGTATTTTGCATATAATCCAAAACTGTTGATTTGGTTGGTAAATGCAAAACTCTAATTGTGGTTAAAAGCTAACATATCACAATGAAAGCACCATCCACACAGTCAAACATGGTGGTGGACCATACTGAGCCTGACTTTAGAAAAATAAAGATTATTTAAAGATTCTGAAGTGAATTGTGTAAATAATTAATTTACATTAAAGTGACAAATACTAAAATATGCTAATTACCTGATTTGGGAAAGGTTACATTGTAAATGTCATCATCCAATACTTTAAATTCATTTTCTGCATAAGCAATAGACTCTTCTGAGAACAAGTCAAAGGTAAATCTGATTCCTTTATATAGAAAATAGTTATAAGTCATTTTATCTGAAAAAAAATAATTATAATTCAGACATTAGAAAAAGTTTTCATCTTTTAGTTTTAGATCACTTTGTGCTTATCACTTTGTGCCCATCTTTCTCTATGAATTTGGTATAGTGTTCCCACAAAATCTTGTTGTGCAAAAAAGTTTTATAATGATTAGTGAATAGTAGTGTTGAGCATTCCGATACCGCAAGTATCGGGTATCGGCCGATATTTGCGGTATCGGAATTCCGATACTGAATTCCGATACTTCCCGCGTATCGGATACCGGAATCGGAAGTTCCCAGAATTCAAATTGAACGCAGCAGCCAATGAGGAATGAATGAAAGTGTGGGCACATCCTGTTTAGCATGGTGGGCATGTAAGTACTGGCAAGGCTGGGATTGGCTGCTGAAATTATGTCACTCTGCACTATAAAAAAGCGCTGCCGCCATTTTGCGCTCACTCTGCTGTGATTTCAGTTAGGGACAGGACGCTGTGTTCTAACTGAGGGCCAGTTGAGCTTGCTAATTGCTTTATTTTCCTTTCCAAAGGCTAATTTAGCAAAACGCTGTGTGTTCTTCACTGTTCACCTTGCTCTTGCCTTGCAGCGCTGTTTTAACAGCGTTCTGCAAGGTCTCTGTGTGTGTGTGTGTGTGCAGCTCACTCTGTATTCTGTGTGCAGCCATATACCCGGTTGTATTCAGCTCAGGGGGGGTTCACACTGCCTCACACAGTTGTTCTTTTTTGCTCTTAGTGCAGCCTGCTGCACATTTTTTCTCAAATTTCCTATTAGGCCGCCGTCACACATGCGAGTTTTACGTGCGTAAGAGCGCATAATCTACGTACGTAAAACTCGCTAAACATACGGCACCATGATTCTCAATGGGTCTAGTCCTTTTAGGCGTATATTACGGATCCGTATTATACGTTCCTCTACGGCCGTACAAAATCGCAGCATGCAGCGTTTGTCAGTGTATTGCGCAAAAAAAACGCCAATGCAAGTCTATGGGAGAGCGTATAATACGGAATGCATACGGACCATGCGTGTGCATTGCGAGAAATACGCACCTCACTGGCAGATGTCCTGAACTTTCGAAAGCCATCAATCAGGCAGGTGAGACATGCTAATTAGCTGAAAAAGCCAGACAGTGAACCCGGAAGTCTGCTGCACGCCTCCACGGAGTGAGAGATTCAGCATGGCCCGCATAATTAATGTTGACATGCTGATCATTTTGATCCAGGAGAGGCCAGAAATCTGGGACCAAAGAGACCCCAACTATGCCAACAGGGCAGTAAAACAAGCTGCATGGAGGAGCGTGTGTGGGTCCCTCTTCCCCCAGTATGACCAGCAGCCACGTGCGGCCCAGCGACAAATAAGTAAGTACACCCATGTTTGCAATGTAATGTTCTTGCTAAACAGCAGGCCCTTACTACTTTGAATTGCTAAACCTTAATTTATTAATTCATCCTTAAAGTTATATATATCCAAGCAGTATATACATGGTGCTGGATATGATAAATGGATTTGATTAAGGTTTAGAACAGGTGTTCCCTTAAAGGGAACCTGTCACCTGAATTTGGCGGGACTGGTTTTGGGTCATATGGGCGGAGTTTTTGGGTGTTTGATTCACCCTTTCCTTACCCGCTGGCTGCATGCTGGCTGCAATATTGGATTGAAGTTCATTCTCTGTCCTCCATAGTACACGCCTGCACAAGGCAAGATTGCTTTGCACAGGCGTGTACTATGGAGGACAGAGAATGAACTTCAATTAAATATTGCAGCCAGCATGCAGCCAGCGGGTAAGGAAAGGGTGAATCAAACACCCGAAAACTCCGCCCATATGACCCAAAACCAGTCCCGCCAAATTCAGGTGACAGAGTCCCTTTAATAACATGGTTTTCCAGTAATTTGTTTTTCTGTGATAGAGGTTAGCTGACTCTGTCCTTGTGGCCTTTCTTCATAATTTGTATTTTTTTGAGGAAATTCTGGCTTAATGTGAGCCACAAAAGCCTCTTTCTATGCTACATTGCAATCTGTGTACTCCATTACACCTTGTGTGAGCACTCTGCATAATGGTCTAAGCAATGTGTGTATTTTTTGTTGTTTCAGTGGATGATGTTACAACAAGGTGGCGGAGTATCCGGGACCAGTATAGGAGGGAGAGGCAGCAGCGGGAGAGAAGTGGAGCCGGGGCCCCTCCAAAAAAAAAAAAATACATCTACTTTGACCGCCTAACCTTCCTTAACCCCAGCATGGACCTCAGGCCGTAAGTAAAAACATCTCAAAATGGGTTAATTTTTGAATGTTGAGAGATGATTCCAAAAAACATAGTAACTGGTCAAATTTATCTTTGCAGAACTCAGTCTAACCTCACTGACAGGGAGACAGGGTCGGACTCAGAACTGGTCATTGACCCAGTTGGAGAAGGTGAAGAGGTGGCTGGTCCATCTGCTGCTCCCTCCTGCGCAAGACCTACAGCATCTTCATCATCTGCTCACCCAGCTCCAGCTGCTTCTGAAGAAAACCCAGAGGGCCCACAGTTCTCTTCTGCAGCAGCAGCACCTAGCCAGGATGACCCTGGTAATAGCAGCAGCCCAACTGTTGCCCTGGACCGATCCCCACAGGCTGCAGTCAGACCCCAGCGTGCACGACGCAGGAGAGAGCTTCGCCAAAGCAGGCAAAAAGTGGATGCTGGGGTCATGAACTATTTGGCCCGGGTTCGAGAGGATGATGGGGAGGAGGGATTCACACGGAGCCTTGCCCAGTATTTACGCTCCATAGAGCGGGAGTTGAGGCTGCGTTTGAGAGGGTATTTTCAGATCCTTATTGACGCATGCACCCCCCCAAATAACCCATACAATCTGATGCAGATGATTGAACAGTGGCAGATGTCACCTGAAAATATTCTGCGGCCTCCGAGACTACAAGGCCAGCATGCGCACCAAGGATCTGAAGCACCCCCTCCACGTCAGCCAACACCTCCACCCCAACCACCAACTAACCAACAATGGCAACATCAGCACCATATTGCAGGATATCATCAACCATCCCAATATGGCCACTTGTCCGCACCCAGTGCTGGAGGCTGGTCCCAACCTGGGTTTGGACAATATGGTCATTTTGGGTTGGGGTATGATTCCCGCACATATGGGCTGCAACATCAGGGTTATCTCCCAAATCCAGGCCCCACTCATCAAAGTGGCCAGCATCAGAGCAGGCAGAATTTCCCGCAAGCCACTATAACAGCCGCACAGGCTGCTGGACAATTGGGCCTGCAAAGGCCATCTGATGGTGACCCAGACCAATCCACTTCTCCCCTTCCTACGTACCAGGACTTGTAATGTTGGGTACAACTTTTTTTTAATTTGTTTAAGACATTTGGTTTGGTTTGTGCTTAAAAAGCAAGCTGTAATGCTTTTATTTTACTTTGTTGTTTTTTTTTTGTTAAAAAAAAACTGTTCTTTTTTGTGCACAAAGATTGGTTATGCCAAAACAAACAAAAAAACCAAAAACAAGTTTAAGAAGTAAAATTGCCTTTACTTAACAAAAAACTATGTATGCACTCTGTTCATTCTTCTTAACTCACACACACATGATATGATCAGAACCATATGTCAACAAATTAAACACAGCAGACATATTTTCAAACTTGATAATGGCAAAATTTAGGTACAAAAATAATTACACATGCAAAATTGCATAGTCTTGCCAGGGAGTGGCACCCTGAGGACTCAAAAAATAATTGGTGAACACATCCCGAACTTTTAGGCCAGAAAGGGGACGTCGCCGAGGAGGGACATATGGTGGAGGCCTACTATGATTGGTCATGACGTGATTTTGCAAATTAGTAGACAAACAATCATGTATTCTGGTGAAATTATGTAGAATTACACAGGCTTTGATCACTTCATTGATTGAAGCCTCACTCAGCTGAATTGCAGACTGAAGAACACGCCATTTGGCTACAAGAATCCCAAAGGCGCACTCAACCAGTCTCCGTGCCCTGGTAAGTCTCAAATTAAAAACCCTACGCCGGTGGTCAAGGTTGCGCCTGGGGTAAGGCCTCATGACGTGCCTCGTCAGTTGGAAGGCCTCATCTCCAACCAAAACAAAAGGCACTGCTTCCGCATTGGAGCCTGGGAGTTGTTGTGGTGGTGGGAGGTTCAACTGGTTGTCACGTAGCCGGCGACCCATTATGGACGAATTGAAGACCCTAGAGTCTCCAGTTCGGCCATAGGCCCCAATGTCTACAATTATAAACCTGTAGTTGCTGTCAGCAACTGCTAACATAACTACAGAGAAAAACTGCTTATAATTGTAGAATTGGGAACCAGAGTTCGGCGGCTTACGCACCCTGATATGTTTCCCATCCACAGCTCCAATGCAGTTAGGGAAGTCACAAGTATTTTGGAATCCAGTGGCGATTTTGAGCCAATCATCCATTTTTGGCTCTGGCATCACAACTTCGTTAAGTTTCAGCCATATTTGGGAACAGGTTGTCCTAACAATGACTGAAATGGTAGAACGCCCAATGAGAAACTCCAGGTGTAGACCCGCATAGGACAAGCCTGTGGCCAGGAAGCTGAAAAACAAGGAAAACAAAATAAAGGAACATGAGGAATATGAAAACAGGACGAAACACAAGTGTCTAGTAAATTTTCTCTGTGATTATTGAGTAAGCAAAAAGGGACATTTCACAGTATTACTATAATCAAATATTAAACACATTTTTAGAAATGTGCTTGTGGCCTCATGTCTAAGTTAAGGAACTGAAACATAGTAGGACAAAACACATTGGCCAACACAACAAAATCTAAAAGGTCTAAATACATACCGTAAGGTTAGGAGCAGACGCTCCTCAGCAGAGATGGCTTTTCTCATCCAGGTGTCCTGATAGGTGAGTCCAGGACGTAAGATCTCCAGCAACATGTCAAAAGTCCTGATGGACATGCGAGTATACAGGAAAAATTTGTCTGGATGGGCCCTCAAAGATGAATAGAGTCTCTGGAAATGTCCTTTACTCGGGCGTTGGGTCAATAGAGGATGGACCCACAATCTTTGTCTCCTCCTTCGCGGATCTGCATTGACCGTATATGGCTGGCCAAAGCGACGAGACAACACCCAGTGAAGCAACACCCGCTGAGTTGTGCTTAAATACACATGGTCAGACATGTTTGGGAGCTCCAAGTACCACAGCCAAAATATGCTTGAGAACATATAGGGCATATGGGAGGGGTATACCTGTTGTCGAGGGCTTAAATAGTGTTGTTAATGATGGTTTAAATGATTTGCAGGCCAGAAAACCGTTAAATGTCCATTTTGGAATGGTGCGTGGTAAAAACGCCATACGGATCACATACGGATTACACACGGACCAGTACATGCGCAAAATACGCGACCACACCTAGGCGACGCAAGAACTACGGAGAGAGATTACGGAGACATTTTGGCGTATCACGCGCGTATTACGGACGTAGAAAACGTACCGTAATGTCTTACGCCAAGTGTGACGCCGGCCTTAGTGTTTTTCCACCAGTCTCCAGCTCTATTGTGGAAAAACACTACATAGGATAACCTAGAGGGGGGTTTTTGGGCCTTGCAGCGCCGTTTACGGCTGTCTGCACGGTCTCCGTGTGAGCCCAGCTCGCCCTGTAGTCTGTGTGCAGCCATAGCCGGTTGGATTCAGCTCAGGGTTCGTTACTGGCTCATACCTTGAGAAAAATTTTCCTTTTTTTCAAATAGTGCAGCCTGTTTAAAATTTGAAAAAAAAAATTCCTATTAGTGTCTTTCCACTCGTATCCAGCTAAATAGTGGAAAAACACTATATAGGATAACCTAGAGGAGGGTTTTTTGGCCTTGCAGCGCCGTTTACGGCTGTCTGCACGGTCTCCGTGTGAGCCCAGCTCGCCCTGTAGTCTGTGTGCAGCCATAGCCGGTTGGATTTAGCTCAGGGTTCGTTACTGGCTCATACCTTGCGAAAAATTTTCCTTTTTTTTCAAATAGTGCAGCCTGTTTAAAATTTGAAAAAAAAAAATCCTATAAGTGTCTTTCCACTCGTATCCAGCTAAATAGTGGAAAAACACTATATAGGATAACCTAGAGGAGGGTTTTTTGGCCTTGCAGCGCCGTTTACGGCTGTCTGCACGGTCTCCGTGTGAGCCCAGCTCGCCCTGTAGTCTGTGTGCAGCCATAGCCGGTTGGATTCAGCTCAGGGTTCGTTACTGGCTCATACCTTGAGAAAAATTTTCCTTTTTTTGAAATAGTGCAGCCTGTTTAAAATTTGAAAAAAAAAAATTTCCTATTAGTGTCTTTCCACCAGTCTCCAGCTCAATTGTGGAAAAACACTACATAGGATAACCTAGAGGGTTTTTTTGGGGCCTTGCAGCGCCGTTTACGGCTGTCTGCACGGTCTCTGTGTGAGCGCAGCTCGCCCTGTAGTCTGTGTGCAGCCATAGCCGGTTGGATTCAGCTCAGGGTGCGTTACTGCCTCATACCTTGAAAAACAATTTCCTTTTTTTCAAATAGTGCAGCCAGTTTAAAATTTGAAAAAAAAAATTCCTATTAGTGTCTTTCCACTTGTATCCAGCTAAATAGTGGAAAAACACTATATAGGATAACCTAGAGGAGGGTTTTTTGGCCTCGCAGCGCCGTTTACGGCTGTCTGCACGGTCTCCGTGTGATTTAAACTAGCTCTGTAGCCCGATCTGCACCAAAAAAAAAGTTAAGTTCACCAAACACAACTTAACACTTGTGTAGGCCACATTTGAAAAATAATAAAGTTTAGTCCACAATTTACAACATTAGTGTTTCTTACACCTGTTAGGAGGAGCATTACAGGAATAAGCACACTAAGGCCTTAGTACTTTTCTGCTTATCTTTATCTGTCAACCAAGATGAAGAGGGCAGGGAGTAAGGCACGTGGGCGTGGGCGCAGAGCAGGGAGAGGAGCAGGGAGAGGACGTGGTGATTCTGTGCCTGCTGCGGGCGCCGGTGACTCGTCGTCACTCAGTTTCAGCAGGGAACAGTCCTTCATGCGCAGCTTTGTCGGAGAGTGCCGTGCACCGCTGCTGCGTGAAGACCAAATTGAAGCCGTTGTCGGGTGGATGGCAGCTAACGCCTCGGCATCGACTTCAGTTAGTGCCACATCCTCTCAGGCACAGAGCACTGGAGAGCAGCCATCTGTCTCTTCACCACCTGCCAAATTGGCCAGGCAGTCAGAGAGCCCAGGACAGGAGCCGTCTCTACTTCTGTTCTCTGAATCTCTTGGCTTGGAAACAGGGGGCCAGCCAAGCAGCATTGGAGAAATGGAAGAAGAGGCAGTGTGCAGTGATGCCCAACACCTTTTTCTCTCTGACTCTGAAGAGGCAGGTGGGCCAGTGCCTCCGGTGACCACAGTGCAGTACGCATCTGATGATGAAACTCAGGTGCCGCTTTCTCGTGCGTACTGTGCTGCTGAGACTACCCAGGAGGAGCAGTTGGTGGCAGAGGGTAGTGGAGATGATGAGGTCCTTGACCCATCGTGGCGTGAGGAACAGGAAGGTGGTGGGAGCAGCTCAGAGGAAGAGCTTCCTCTTACGGGCCAAAGAGGGAGAGGGAGGGGGAAGACTGCGGAGCCTGTAGCCTCCACTTTGGCACCCGTTAGGAGCCTGTCTCTTTCCAAAGCCAAAAAGGGCGCTCCCAAGACTTGCAGTGCCTGGTCCTTTTTTGACACAGTTGCAGATGACATTTGTTTTGTCAAATGCAAGCTGTGTCATCATAAAGTAAAAAGAGGGAAAAATGTCAGCAACCTCAATACCACAAATATGTGGAAACATGTGCGGACCAGGCACGCGGTGGAGTTACAGAAACACACTGAAGATGTAGGCCAACCAACAGCGGCAGCTACCACCTCTTCAGCTCGTGTTGCCTCTTCCTCCAGCTCACGCACAGCTGGTTTGGCTTCCTCCCAGAGACCTTGTGTAATTCCACCCACAGCACCACCTTCCCAGTCATCCTCACACTCCCAGTCTACTCTACAGTAGGGTTGAGCGAAACGGGTCAAACATTTTCAAAAGTCGCCGACTTTTGGCTAAGTCGGGGTTTCATGAAACCCGATCCGACCCCTGTGCGGGGTCGGCCATGCGGTACGCGACTTTCGCGCCAAAGTCGCGTTTCAATGACGCGAAAAGCGCCATTTCTCAGCCAATGAAGGTAAACGCAGAGTGTGGGCAGCGTGATGACATAGGTCCTGGTCCCCACCATCTTAGAGAAGGGCATTGCAGTGATTGGCTTGCTGTCTGCGACGTCACAGGGGCTATAAAGAGGCGTTCCCGCCGACCGCCATCTTACTGCTGCTGATCTGAGCTTAGGGAGAGGTTGCTGCCGCTTTGTCAGAAGCAGGGATAGCGTTAGGCAGGGTCCATTAACCACAAAACCGCTTGTGCTGCAGCGATTTGCACTGTCCAACACCACCCTCGGTGTGCAGGGACAGTGGAAGTTTTTTTTTTTTTTTTTTTCCCCTCAGCGCTGTAGCTCATTGGGCTGCCCTAGAAGGCTCCCTGATAGCTGCATTGCTGTGTGTACGCCGCTGTGCAAACCAACTGCTTTTTTCAAAGCACAAATCCTCTTGTTCCTTCCTTTCTGCACAGCTATCTTTTTTGTTTGTCCACACTTTTTATTTCATTTGTGCATCAGTCCACTCCTTATTGCTGCCTGCCATACCTGGCTGAGATTACTGCAGGCAGGGAGATAGTAGCTGCCTGCCATACCTGGCTGAGATTACTGCAGGCAGGGAGATAGTAATTGTAGGACATTCCCTGTTTTTTTTTTTGTTTTTTTTTTGGTGGGAGATTAAGATTGGCAATTTGGCATTTCTGCTAGAGTGCCATCCCTGTGTGTGCCATCTCTCTCACATAGTGGGCCATAGAAAGCCTTTTCATTTTTCTGTATTTTTTTTTGTGGGGTGTATAAATTCTCCCTGATAAAAATACAGTGGGAGATTAATATTGGCCTTTGGGCTTGTGTGCCAGTCCTGAGTGTGCCATCTCTCTCACAAATAGTGGGCCATAGAAAGCCTATTTTATTTTTTTTGGGGTTTTATAAATTCTCCCTGAAAAAAAGGGAGATTAATATTGGCCTCTGGGCTTGTGTGCCAGTCCTGAGCGTGCCATCTGTGCCAGCCCTGAGCGTGCCATCTCTCTCATAAATAGTGGGCCATAGAAAGCCTATTTATTTTTTTTTTTGGTTTTATAAATTCTCCCTGAAAAAAAGGGAGATTAATATTGGCCTCTGGGCTTGTGTGCCAGTCCTGAGCGTGCCATCTGTGCCAGCCCTGAGCGTGCCATCTCTCTCACAAATAGTGGGCCATAGAAAGCCTATTTAATTTTTTTTTTTGTTTTATAAATTTTCCCTGAAAAAAGGGAGATTAATATTGGCCTCTGGGCTTGTGTGCCAGTCCTGAGCGTGCCATCTGTGCCAGCCCTGAGCGTGCCATCTCTCTCACAAATAGTGGGCCATAGAAAGCCTATTTAATTTTTTTTTTTGTTTTATAAATTTTCCCTGAAAAAAGGGAGATTAATATTGGCCTCTGGGCTTGTGTGCCAGTTGTGAGCGTGCCATCTGTGCCAGTCCTGAGCGTGCCATCTCTCTCACAAATAGTGGGCCATAGAAAGCCTATTTAAATTTTTTTTTGGTTTTATAAATTCTCCCAGAAAAAAAGGGAGATTAATATTGGCCTCTGGGCTTCTGTGCCAGTCCTGAGCGTGCCATCTGTGCCAGTCCTGAGCGTCCCATCTCTCTCACAAATAGTGGGCCATAGAAAGCCTATTTTATTTTTTTGGGGGGTTTTATAAATTCTCCCTGAAAAAAAGGGAGATTAATATTGGCCTCTGGGCTTGTGTGCCAGTCCTGAGCGTGCCATCTGTGCCAGCCCTGAGCGTGCCATCTCTCTCACAAATAGTGGGCCATAGAAAGCCTATTTATTTTTTTTTTTTGTTTTATAAATTTTCCCTGAAAAAAGGGAGATTAATATTGGCCTCTGGGCTTGTGTGCCAGTTGTGAGCGTGCCATCTGTGCCAGTCCTGAGCGTGCCATCTCTCTCACAAATAGTGGGCCATAGAAAGCCTATTTAAATTTTTTTTTGGTTTTATAAATTCTACCAGAAAAAAAGGGAGATTAATATTGGCCTCTGGGCTTCTGTGCCAGTCCTGAGCGTGCCATCTGTGCCAGTCCTGAGCGTCCCATCTCTCTCACAAATAGTGGGCCATAGAAAGCCTATTTTTTTTTTTTTTTGGGTTTTAGAAATTCTCCCTGGAAAAAAAAGGGAGATTAATATTGCCCTTTGGGCTTGTGTGCCAGTACTAAGCGTTCCATCTCTCTCTCTCTCTCTCTCAGTCAGTGGGCCATAGAACGCCTATTTTTGGTTTTATTTGTTTTCTAAATTCTCCCTGAAAAAATCATTTTATTTTATTTGGTTTCTAAATTCTTCCTGATAAAATCACATTTTTTTTATTATTTTTTTTTCTAAAGTCTCCCTGAAAAAAAAAAAAAAAACAGTGGGAGATTAATATTGGCCTTTCTGCTTGTGTGCCAGTCTTGACTCCTGGGTGCGTCATCTCTCAGTCAGTGGGCCATAGAACGCCTATTTTTGGTTTTATTTGTTTTATAAATTCTCCCAGAAAAAATCATTTTATTTTATTTGGTTTCTAAATTCTTCCTGATAAAATCACATTTTTTTTATTATTTTTTTTTCTAAAGTCTCCCTGAAAAAAAAAAAAAAAAAACAGTGGGAGATTAATATTGGCCTTTCTGCTTGTGTGCCAGTCTTGACTCCTGGGTGCGTCATCTCTCAGTCAGTGGGCCATAGAACGCCTATTTTTGGTTTTATTTGTTTTCTAAATTCTCCCTGAAAAAATCATTTTATTTTATTTGGTTTCTAAATTCTTCCTGATAAAATCACATTTTTTTTATTATTTTTTTTTCTAAAGTCTCCCTGAAAAAAAAAAAAAAAAACAGTGGGAGATTAATATTGGCCTTTCTGCTTGTGTGCCAGTCTTGACTCCTGGGTGCGTCATCTCTCAGTCAGTGGGCCATAGAACGCCTATTTTTGGTTTTATTTGTTTTATAAATTCTCCCAGAAAAAATCATTTTATTTTATTTGGTTTCTAAATTCTTCCTGATAAAATCATATTTTTTTTATTATTTTTTTTTCTAAAGTCTCCCTGAAAAAAAAAAAAAAAAAACAACCAAAAAAAACAGTGGGAGATTAATATTGGCCTTTCTGCTTGTGTGCCAGTCTTGACTCCTGGGTGTGCCATCTCTCTCTCTCTCTCTCTCTCTCTCTCTCTCTCTCTCTCTCCAATTGTGGTCCATAGAAAGCCTATATTTTTTTTCCTTGATTTGGGTTCTAAAATCTACCAGAGAAAATAACTACATCAATCATTGGTAGAAAAATATTGGCCTCTGGGTTTGTGTGCCACTCCTGACTCCTGTGTGCGTCATCTCTCAGTCAGTGGGCCATAGAACGCCTATTTTTGTTTTTATTTGTTTTATAAATTCTCCCTGAAAAAATCATTTTATTTTATTTGGTTTCTAAATTCTTCCTGATAAAATCATATTTTTTTTATTATTTTTTTTTCTAAAGTCTCCCTGAAAAAAAAAAAAAAAAAAAAAACAGTGGGAGATTAATATTGGCCTTTCTGCTTGTGTGCCAGTCTTGACTCCTGGGTGTGCCATCTCTCTCTCTCTCTCTCTCTCTCTCTCCAATTGTGGTCCATAGAAAGCCTACATTTTTTTTCCTTGATTTGGGTTCCAAAATCTACCAGAGAAAATAACTCCATCAATCATTGGTAGAAAAATATTGGCCTCTGGGCTTGTGTGCCACTCCTGATTCCTGTGTGCGTCATCTCTCACTCAGTGGCCCATAGAAAGCATATAGTTTGTTACATTTGTTTTCTAAATTCTCCCTGCAAAAATCTTTTTTTTTTTTTTGGGGGGGTTTCTAAAGTGTTCCTGAAAAAAATAAAAATAAAAAAAAAATAATAGTGTGACATTAATATTAACATTTGTGCTTCAGTGACAGTCCTGCGTGTGGGGCATCTCTCTAATTTGCAGCCACCAAAAAAAGAGTGTGTAACATTGGGCCTGATTTTCGCTGTGGTCTCACCAACCTGTAAAGGGGTAGCTAAATCATACTGAAGTTATAGCTCACCGTGTAAGTTGTGTGACTGCAACAAATAACGTTAGTTTGGTTACGTTTTTAAAACAATGAGGAAGTCTAGTGGAAGAGGTCGTGGCCGGGGGCGTTCATTGTCAGCTGGTAATGAGGGTAGTGGTAGTGGTGGAGCATCAGGTGGTCGTGGGGGAAAAAATATTGCACCTAAGTCTGGAGCTGTGGAGCCAGGTTCGTCGTCCGGCTACACAAGGCCTCGAACGCTCCCTTTTCTGGGATTAGGAAAACCGCTTTTAAAGCCGGAGCAGCAAGAGCAAGTTTTGGCTTATCTTGCTGACTCAGCCTCTAGCTCTTTTGCCTCATCTCGTGAAACTGGTAAAAGTAAAAGCAGCGCGTCGTTAGTGGATGTTCACGGTCAGGGACAAGTCACTTCCTTGTCCTCTTCAGCAAAAACAACAACAGAGAAGAATGCAGCAGGCGACACAACGGGTTACTCCATGGAGCTCTTTACACATACCGTCCCTGGCTTAGAAAGTGAAGCAGTTAACAGTCCATGCCCATTACAAATTGAATCTGACATGGAGTGCACTGACGCACAGCCACAGCCAGACTACTATGCTGGTCCTTTGACTCAGACCACAACATTGCCCTCGCAGGGTGCTGATCAAGAATCAGACCCTGATGAGACTATGTTGCCCCATCACGAACGCTATACCACCGAACGACACGGTGACACAGACGAAGTTGCGCAGGAGGTACAAGAAGAGTTATTAGATGACCCAGTTCTTGACCCCGATTGGCAGCCATTGGGGGAACAGGGTGCAGGCGGCAGCAGTTCTGAAGCAGAGGAGGAGGAGGGGCCGCAGCAGGCATCAACATCGCCACAGGTTCCATCTGCCGGGCCCGTATCTTGCCCAAAACGCGTGGCAAAGCCAAAACCTGGTGGAGGACAGCGTGGCCATCCGGTTAAAGCTCAGTCTGCAATGCCTGAAAAGGTATCCGATGCTAGAAAGAGTGCAGTCTGGCATTTTTTTAAACAACATCCAATTGATCAGCGCAAAGTCATCTGTCAAAAATGTTCTACTTCCTTAAGCAGAGGTCAGAATCTGAAAAGTCTCAATACTAGTTGCATGCATAGACATTTAACCACCATGCATTTGAAAGCTTGGACTAACTACCAAACGTCCCTTAAGGTTGTTGCACCCTCGGCCAATGAAGCTAGTCATCAACGCAACATCCCTTCCGGCAGTGTAGGACCACCATTTAGCGCACCACCTGCTGTATCTGTGCAGGTATCTTTGCCAGGCCAAAGCAGTCAGGGTCAGGGAATCACCAGTTTCGTAGTAGGAAACACTGCATCTAGGGCACCGGCGGCAACAATACCATCTCCCACCGTCTCTCAGTCTGCCATGTCCACCGGCACCCCCGCTAGTTCCACGATCTCCAGCTCTCCAGTCCAGCTCACCCTACATGAGACTATGGTTAGAAAAAGGAAATACTTAGCCTCGCATCCGCGTACACAGGGTTTGAACGCCCACATAGCTAGACTAATCTCGTTAGAGATGATGCCCTACCGGTTAGTTGAAAGCGAAGCTTTCAAAGACCTGATGGACTACGCTGTACCACGCTACGAGCTACCCAGTCGACACTTTTTTTCCAGAAAAGCCATCCCAGCCCTCCACCAGCATGTTAAAGAGCGCATCGTCCATGCACTCAGGCAATCTGTGAGCACAAAGGTGCACCTGACAACAGATGCATGGACCAGTAGGCATGGCCAGGGACGTTACGTGTCCATCACGGCACACTGGGTAAATGTGGTGGATTCAGGGTCCACAGGGGACAGCAAGTTTGGGACAGTTCTGCCTAGCCCACGGTCTAGTAAACAGTTGTCTGTAGCCGTTCGCACCCCCTCCTCCTCCTCCTCCTCGTCCTCCTGCAGAAGCAAGAGCTCGTCCACAGACCGCAGTCGCACAAACACTCCATCCGCACCTGCCACTGTTGCACACCAGGTCTCCCATTATGGGGCAGCTACTGGCATACGTCAGCAGGCTGTATTGGCTATGAAGTGTTTGGGCGACAATAGACACACCGCGGAAGTTCTGTCCGAGTTCTTGCAGCAAGAAACGCAGTCGTGGCTGGGCACTGTAGATCTTGAGGCAGGCAAGGTAGTGAGTGATAACGGAAGGAATTTCATGGCTGCCATCTCCCTTTCCCAACTGAAACACATTCCTTGCCTGGCTCACACCTTAAACCTGGTGGTGCAGTGCTTCCTGAAAAGTTATCCGGGGTTATCCGACCTGCTCCTCAAAGTGCGTGGACTTTGCGCACATATCCGCCGTTCGCCTGTACACTCCAGCCGTATGCAGACCTATCAGCGTTCTTTGAACCTTCCCCAGCATCGCCTAATCATAGACGTTGCAACAAGGTGGAACTCAACACTGCACATGCTTCAGAGACTGTGCGAACAGAGGCGGGCTGTTATGTTTTTGTGGGAGGATACACATACACGGGCAGGCAGTAGGATGGCAGACATGGAGTTGTCAGGTGTGCAGTGGTCGAAGATTCAAGACATGTGTCAAGTCCTTCAGTGTTTTGAGGAATGCACACGGCTGGTTAGTGCAGACAACGCCATAATAAGCATGAGCATCCCCCTAATGCGTCTGCTGATGCAAAGTTTGACGCACATAAAGGATCAGGCGTCTGCACCAGAGGAAGAGGAAAGCCTTGATGACAGTCAGCGATTGTCTGGTCAGGGCAGTGTACATGACGAGGTACCGGGCGAAGAGGAGGTGGAGGATGAGGAGGATGATGGGGATGAGTATATTTTTAATGAGGAAGCTTTCCCGGGGGCACGGGAAATTGGTGGCGTGGCAAGGCCGGGTTCTGGTTTTTTGAGGGACACAAGTGACGTAGATTTGCCTGCAACTGCCCCTCAACCAAGCACAACCGCAGATTTGACAACGGGAACTTTGGCCCACATGGCGGATTATGCCTTGCGTATCCTCAAAAGGGACACACGCATTACAAAAATGATGAACGATGACGATTACTGGTTGGCCTGCCTCCTTGATCCTCGCTATAAAGGCAAATTGCAAAATATTATGCCACATGAGAACTTGGAACTAATATTAGCAACAAAACAATCAACTCTTGTTGACCGTTTGCTTCTGGCATTCCCTGCACACAGCGCCCGTGATCGTTCTCACACGAGCTCCAGGGGCCAGCAGACCAGAGGTGTTAGAGGGGCAGAAATCAGAAGTGGCGTTGGCCAGAGGGGTTTTCTGACCAGGTTGTGGAGTGATTTTTCTATGACCGCAGACAGGACAGGTACTGCAGCATCAATTCAAAGTGACAGGAGACAACATTTGTCCAGTATGGTTACAAACTATTTTTCATCCCTTATCGACGTTCTCCCTCAACCGTCATTCCCATTTGATTACTGGGCATCCAAATTAGACACCTGGCCAGAATTGGCAGAATATGCATTGCAGGAGCTTGCTTGCCCGGCAGCTAGTGTCCTATCAGAAAGAGTATTCAGTGCTGCAGGTTCAATACTAACAGAAAAAAGGACTCGTCTGGCTACCCAAAATGTAGATGATCTAACCTTCATTAAAATGAACCACAACTGGATTTCAAAATCTTTTGCCCCACCCTGCCCGGCTGACACCTAGCTTTCCTATGAAAAGGTCTTGCCTGTGGACTATTCTGAATGACTTTTCCAATCTCGTAATTTTCTTCACCTGATTGTCCAGCATACGACATGTTTCCACCTCACGAAATGGCCAAACTCCCCACACGGGGCCGTGCTATCGCCACTTTGCGCTTGGACCCTTGAGAGTGCTGTTTGTCTGAAGAGGTGGGTGTGGCCGCTTTTGGTCGACGGCACTGCCACTGGGTCCCTCATAGTACAATAAAGTGTCTCTGGCGGTGGTGGTGCGCACCCAACGTCAGACACACCGTTGTAATATGAGGGGCCCTGTGCCTGTAACGCCGGCCACAAGACAGTTCCCCCCCCCAGCTCAAACAGTGCTCTACCACTAGCAAAATTATCTCTCACAGCTTCACCAATGTGTAGTCTAGGCGCTGACATCCTTCAATGCCTGGCACTGACAATACCATTGTTTTGACATTTTTGTTATGTTAGGCCTTCGAAGCCTGTCTGCGGTCCCTTCTTTCTACAACTACTACACTGACCAGGCCACTGCTGGCCGTGTTACCCTGGAACCAATTTAAAAGTGCCTACAGTCAGCCCAATTTTGTTATGTTAGGCCTTGGAAGCCTGTCTGCGGTCACTCCTTCCACTAGGCCTCCACTGACCACACCACTGCTGTCCGTGTACCCCTGGAACCAATTTAAAATTGCCTACAGCCATGTGTTATTATTTTAGGCCTTCGATGCCTGTCTGCGGTCACTCCTTCCACTAGGCCTCCACTGACCACACCACTGCTGTCCGTGTACCCCTGGAACCAATTTAAAATTGC